>NC_069660.1:21635000-22260000 GCF_027244095.1 Hemicordylus capensis | reverse complement strand
CTGCCTGAAACCTTGGAGAGCTGCTGCCTGCCTGTCAGTGCAGAGAATACTGAGTAGATGGACGGATGGTCTGACTCAGTATAAGGCAGCTTCCTGTGCTCCTGTGTTTCTATGATTGGGTCTCCCACCGTCTTTACGCCTCTTCACATATTATCCTTCCATTTACAGCCAACACATTGAGGAGAAACAGAAGTGCATCAGATGCTGTTGGACTACTATCATACCCAGCCATTGAGTTGTAGTCCAACAGCATCTAGGCATTACCCCTGCCGACTGAGCAAAGAGGCACTTTTAAAAGTGGTGATTCTCTTTATTTAGCAGAGGGAGAGCAACTGGCCCTATCCATCCCCAGCACAACATCCCTCCAGTGGCTGTTGCTGGTGTCTATCTTATGTTTCTCTTTTAGATTGTGAGCCCTTTGGGAACAGGGAGCCATTTCATTCATTCATTCATTCATATCAATGTACACCATTTTGGGAACTTCTGTTGAAAAGCTATATATACTGTAAGTATTCATCATAATTGTGTTCATAGGCATCCAAGTTTGGGAGAACCCCTGCCTTAGCAAACTACAGACTGTTTGACCATGGCAGGTGTGTACATTTGCCCAGTTGCATTTCCATCAGGGTGAAGCTGTTTGTCACATTCTCCTATATTGCATCCAAGGAAGCACTTCGGTTTTGCTAGTTCTTTCCTTACCTTGGGGTACAAGTTACACTGAAGTGAATGAGACCTGCCCAAGTGGATAGGGGCTCTTGCACAGCCCCCCAATTTTCCAACACAGCTTGCACAGGAGAACCTTGTGTGGCGCATATTCCCTTCCTCATGACGCTCGCCAACCCATGACTAAAAATAATAATGTTTATAATGATTATTACTACAGTTTCAGCATCTGGAAAATATTGTAGCCTGCAGCAAACCAAAGCACAATCATCTCTGCAACAAGATACAGACGCAGTGGGGTATCTAGTGAACAACTCATTAAGCAGCTCGGCTCCAGGATACCACGAACACCGAGTCCCTCCTCCAGATCATCACCACGTATGGAACTCCTCAATGTGGAACCCAGATGCAGCAATAACAAGGACCACATCAAAGTTCTCCTAAGGGCACAAGCTGCAGATTTGGAAGCAACTGAGGAAGTGCGTGGTATAGAAATAGGTGAAAGTTAATGTTGCTCTCTTTTTGCGGGGAAGACTTAAAGGAATGAGCTCTAGGGTTAGCTGTTATAGGCAACTGTCCAAGGATATTTAACTCAGTTTATATCTCCCCTAATCCCAAGGGAGGGACTCTAGCTCAGTGATAAAGGCACATCAGGATTAGTGAGCCCAGGGAAGCTGATTGTGGATTTACAGGATTTCAGGGCAATCCTGGTCAAGCCACTCCAGTTAACCAGCATTTAACCAGGATAGATAACGAAGCTCTTCTCACGATCAGTGAGAAGAACTTCTTCGGGGTCTGTGGGGGGAGCAGGCTTAGCCCGCAATCCCCACAGACAAGCAGACGCTTGGAGCTGGGCAGCTTGATCAGCCGCCCACACGGCTGCTGGCTCTGTCACAGAGCCGGCAGGGGCTGCGGGGATCGGGTGTCGTGTGGCTCCCGGAAGTCCCAGGACGCCCCATGCAAGCATGCGGGGCATCCTGGAGTGACCCCCCTCCCAAGCATGGTATGCTGCTTGCAGCCTCCTGTCCCGGGGTCTACTCGTGTGTTGCCATGCGCCGCGACGACACACGAGCCAAAAAATGAGGTTAACGGAGCACCCGCTCCATTAACCTCATTTAAGGGGAGGGAGAATTAGGCGGGCTAGCCACTTTGGGAGCACCAGGCTCGCCTGCGAGCCTGGTGGTTCCCACAATCCCTGGAAAGTGGGCTAAGCTCCCTTAGCCCGCTTCCCAGTGATCGTGGGAATAGCCTCAATCTGGATGGAATCAATCCTGGTTCTCTGTTCTGTTTAAATGCTGGTTAACTGGAGCAGCTTGAGCTAGATTGCCCTGCAATTTTGCATGCACACAACCAGCTCCAATAGGTGAAATAGTCCTGATTAGTTTTTTAACCAGGGTCCTTGTGACTGTGTGAACACAGCCTGCGTGTAGTAAGTAGTTGTGCTGCTCATTAACGTCAGCTAAAACCAGCAGCAGTCTGACTCTTTCTGTTCTCTGACTCCAGTTCAAATGGAAAACTGCTGTTTTCTGCGCCTCCCACTAACTGAAGGCTGTGATATTTCAAAAGGCCAGAGAGATCTTTTTAGCCATTATGAGATGTTACACCCTTTAGTTAAGACCCTGATCACCCATCATGTAACAAGTTAAGCAAAACCACAGTGATAGATCTATTCACAATAATCAAGAGAACGAAACTTGTAACCCTATCATTATATTTAAATCCAGCCGTTGCTTTCCGTGCTGTATATGCATAAGCAGTCCCTACAGATTCCTGTCTGTAAAAAAAATACAAAACCAGAAGACCTCAAAGACAGATAGGGGTTTTTAATATATACATAAGACCAGGGAGACTTTGCTGAAGGGCTGGCCTGCACAACCTCTCGGCTTGTGGCTGTGAGCTTGTTCCTGTACTCAGATTGTACCATGCTCCTGTCATCGGAATGAGTCACTGTAAAAACCTTATCCGTACATTATGTTCAGTGCACGTACAATCCGTGAACAGTGTACACACTTTTTGAAGTGAAGGCACGTGCAGTCATTTACACAAGCCCTATTCAGACATTAAGGCCATTCATAGTCACATGATCAAACACTGGGTAGGACATATGTCCTACCCAGGTTTGGGAGCTGTGTGGGCTCCCAAATTTCATTTGTGTGGAAGCAAACAAATAGGTAGGAGGAGGGGAGAGTGATCATGAGCTGGGTCCCATGATCAGTGAGACCTGGTTTGGGGAGCTCAGCGGGGAGTCTGGGGAGCTCAGCTAAGCCCGCTCTCCCCGCAGACGATCAGGCCGTGACAGAGCCAGCGGGGGCTGGGGAGTTCGGGGGCTGTGCGGCCCCCAGAAGCTCCAGTATGCCCTGCGTGAGCGCACAGGGCATACTGGAGAGACCCCTGAACCGGGAGGCTGCTTTTCAGCCTCCCGCTGGGGGTCTACTCATGAGCAACCATGGCATGGAGCTGCGCCGTGGCTACTCACGATAAAAAAACCCAGGTTTGCGGAGCACTTGCTCCGCAAACCCAGTTTTAGGGGCAGGTTACTTGAGCGCGTTACACACTCAAGAACCACCGGGCTTGCAGCCGAGCCCGGTAGTTCTCACAGTTGCAGAAAATGGGGCGAGCGGAGGCTAGCCCGATTTCCTGCAATCGTGTGAATAGGCTCCATGTGTAAGCAGGAGCTGGATAAGACAGTGCTACCTTATCCAGCTTTCATATTCAGCATTTTACCAAGATAGGAGGCGAAGCTGTCCTACCTAGCTCCTGCATCACACACAGTCACTCCACCCTCTTCCGCCTGCTTGTTTGCTCACACACAAGCAAAACCTGGGAGCGCACACAGCTGCCAAATCTAGATAGGACACTTGTCCTATCCAGTTCTTGATTGTGTGAATGGTCTACTATGTTGTACATGGATTCAGATGTTTGTACACTAGGCCTGCGCACAGCCAAAGATGTCGGATTCCAACAAGACCAGACCCAACCTGACAGTAGCACTGTTTTGGAGGAGCCATGTCAGACCCTCCCCAGTGTCAGTTTGGGTTTTGTCACTTCAGAACTCTAGCATTCTGTCACATCTCTGCCCTGCTGGCCCTGCCCTGCCCTCCCCCTCCTTGGCCTGTAACTGGGTGGGGGCAGAGGACAGGTTGCCTTGTTTCATCTTCCTCCAGAGGGAGCACTTAACCAGCTGGCTTCATTGCAGGCTGAGGTTTGAGGACCTATGGGAGGAGAGCTGGAAGCTTTTCACACAGGGCTTTGGAAGCCCCTTAACTCGCATCTCTTCCGAAATCGAGGGGGTGTGTTCACATATTGGACAGATTTACCCCAAAGTCCCTGCACGTTATTGGGGAGCAGTTCGCACACAATTCGGGTTGTTCACTGTGCATTAGAGAGTAACCCGATTTATATCAAGGTTAAAAAAATCCACTATCTGTGTCTTTTGGGGGATAACTTTGAGTTCACAGTAAAGCCTCCCCATAAACTTAAAAGCTTGTGGTAGCAAGCATGAATTGTTTTGCTAAGCATTTGCCAAGCATTTGCTAAGAATTGTTTACTATTACTATTATTTATTATTTATTTATTTATTAGATTTATATACCGCCCTTCCGATACGGCTCAGGGCGGTTCACAACATGATAAAAACAAATTAACAATTAAAATCAAACTATTAAAACACAATAAAACCAATAAAACAGCTAAAAGCCCTATTACTACTACTTACTACTACTACTGCTGCTGCTTCAACACATGTGAATAATAGTATGTGCATGCAGATCTGTATGTCTATTCACTTTATATGTATTAAATATAACATGTGAATAGTCCTACAAAACCACGTTGATGTGTACAGACACCTGTATGCCCATACAGCACTATTATTATTATTATTATTATTATTATTTCAATTTCTATACCGACCTTCCAAAAATGGCTCAGGGCGGTTTACACAGAGAATAAATAAATAAGATGGCTCCCTGTCCCCAAAGGGCTCACATTCTAAAACGAAACATAAGATGACACCAGCAACAGTCACTGGAAGTACTGTGCTGGGGGTGGATAGGGCCAGTTACTCTCCCCCTGCTAATGCCTGAAGACGGCTATACACAAATTGCAATTTTGCACAAAACTTTCCAAATGTGGGCTGATAAAGCATATGCCAAACTTGGAGAAGTTGCTTGAATCAGTTGAGCTGGAGGACCAAAATGTTGCAATCCTGTCTCCAGCAAAAAGGACGGGTTTTAGCAGGAAGGCCACCAAAGCCTAGCTCTGTTTGCATCTGGTATCAGAATGGGTAAACTTTAAAAAAAAACCACCACATAACTAAGCAGATGCTAAGCAGTTCTTGAGAACAGTTTTCCTGAGAGTTAAAGTAGATTGAAGATAAGCGCTCTTGCCCGAGGCCACTACTGTAACACAGGACTGAAAGAGTTTACAAGGAATAGAACATTGTTTGTGAGGACAGCTGTTCTCCTGACATTTTCATATGGGCAAAAGCAAAGAATCTCGGATGATTATCTGAAACTTATGACCCTACAAAGATGGGTTTTGACCTGCCACAGAATGACCCGGGCCAGAGCTCTCAAACAAAGGCCTGGTAAAGAGGCTTTAGTGATGATGGGTTGTTGTTTTTCCCCCCCACACAATAAATATGCAGTTGTTATTCAGGGATTTTCCCTATGAGTTCATGGCTGAGCTGGGAATTGAACCCGGGCACCCCAGATTCATCCTGGTGAACCTATTTGATGATAATGACTTCCTTCGTGGAATCTTGGGAAATGTAGTTTTGTGAGGGCATGAAGAATTCTGACAGTGATTCCTGGTCTTTGAGAAAAGGCCTACAACATTTTGGTTCAAGAAGCAAAGACATAAACAGAGACTGTAAGTTGAGGGTCGTTTCCTTCAGCCTAGGGCAATGTTGGCCAGCATTCTTTCTGACTAGTGTTGCACAGATGTACTTGAAGGATGCATGCAAGCACAGGCTGCATTCACGCTTGAGCAGTTTGGGAAGTCATGTGCAGGGGGCGTGATCTCCATATATTTCCCCTTTTCCTGGAAGACTTCTGAACCCTGCCAGTACCAGCAACAGTAGGGATGCAACTTGGCTGAGAAATGTGTTCTGTGTTGCTTCTTGGGTATGTTCCCATTGGGTGGTACAAAGAACAGGAGGAAGAAAGGTTCCCATCTGAGTGTCTCGGCCAAGAGTCTCATGCAGCAAGAGTCTTCTCTCCCCTACTCACCATTGGTCAAGGGCCTTTATCCAAAATGTGCATGCAAGGACACAGAAGTCCTTGGAGTCTCCTGCTGGCTGGTGGGAAGGAGGAAGAACAGCTGCAGACAAAGAAATTGGTTGTGGTGGTGGTGGCGGCTCCTCTTTCTACCCTCTGTCCACATGGGTAAATAGGGATGGGGTGCAACAACAGCTCCTCCTTCCCATGGGGGGAGCAGCTGCCACAGCTACATACTCCCCCCCCCACTACTTGATGAGGAGGAGGATGGGAGCAGCTGTTGTAAGGTGTGGCATGCTGCCAGCTACCATACGTTGCCACTGGTAAGCCTGGGGGGTGGGATGCAGGGACTCAGGGACCCAGTGCACCTTGGGGGCCCCAGTGCAGAGCTTTCCCCAGTGCCCTCAACCATCTAGTGCTAGTACTAGGAGGAAGTTTGCAGCATCCCTTTCATGGCAGAAGACAAATCAAGACTTGTTGTTGCCTCCAAACCTGGCAAACCCTGGTTTGTGCTTGCTACAGTTTCTGAACAAGCCAAAATATTAAACCAGGATCAGATTCTCATTTATGTACAAACAGGGATTTGCTGGAATTATCAAGGAATGGAAGGAACACATTTTCTGCCCTTATACCTGAAGAAGAGAGAGAGCACATGAACCTGAATCTTGTGTCACTATACTGCTAAACAGTGTTCTCTCTAACAGGGATTCCCAGATGTTGTTGACGACAACTCCCAGAATCCCCAGCTGCAATGGCTTTTGCTTGGGGGTTCTGGGAGTTGTCGTCAACAACATCTGGGAATCCCTGTTAGAGGGAACACTGATGCTAAACCATGGCTTAATCATGGTTTAATGTTACATTTGAACCTGGCTTTTATATGCATGTGTCCTCTTTCACTCACACTGAGGTCATTCACACAACCGGGTGGGCGGGGCAGCAGGTGGGTGCGGGAGAAGGCTGGTCAAACTTACCTCCCCGAATCCCAGACGATGGCTGCAAAGTTGCTGGGAACGTGTGCCTGCAGTGCGGAGCTCCAGAGGCTGGGAGAGCTCCAGAGATCCCACAATACACCACGTGGCATGCCTGATGCATTGGGGGATTCCCCCAGGAGACAGGCGTTCTAGGTGCCCATCTCTGTGTCTGCTGGGGCTAAAAAAATATAGCCCCAGAGAACATACAATCCCGGAGACCAGGTTAAGTGCTCAGTTGAGCCCTTAAGAGCCGGGCTACAAATCAGGGCTAGGTGGCTCAGCGCCACTGGGATTGGGCCCAATCCCAGCGATTCTCACACGCAGCCTAACACAAGCTAGGTGTCCCTTGCTGACGTTAAGCTGTACATGAGAACAGGACCTCTCTCTCTCTCTCTCTCTCTCTCTCTCTCACACACACACACACACACCCCTTAGTCACGGCACATCAGAGAAGTTCTTCCAGGCCCTTCAATCACAAACTAACTGGTTGGAACAGCCTCTTTCTATCCTATCCTTATGTTTCCCAGCATTAGCTATCCTTTAATTCAGTCCCTCCAGCCCTGTCTTTAGACGTAGACTCTGCGTTTGTTTTGTCGACATGCTTCTTACTCATTACTGACCAGGAGGTAGTGATTTTTCCCCTTCTTCTTCTAATCCTAGTGTCTTCCAGCTTCTCTGTTGTGGGTACTATAAAGTTTACTGGAAGAACCTTGCTCTTTTCCTTTCATCTCATAGGAAGAAACCCACAGCAGCTGCAATTTCATACATGTGAGAGATAAGACGGCACTTAGAGGTCGTCACTCGTCAGAAGATTGTGCAAGGAGGTGCATCGTGAACCCATAAAACTAAGCAGAGGAGAACCCAGGGCGGAGTGAACGGGCAAGAGAGCCCTGGACTGAATCGCCTCCTCCTGAGGCCACACCCACCCACAAGACACACTTCTCTATTAACAAATGCACCAGGAAAAAAAATCCAAAGACGCAGCAATCAATGTCAGTTTGAGGGGCACTGTTGGGAGCCCAGGAGCCAAACCCTGCACAGGGACCCTCCCATGGTGCTCTGGGCCCCTGCAATCCTGTGATCCAGGGTTATCAAACTGGGGGGGTGGAGGCAGATGTCCAACTACAAGTCCCATCTTCCCTAGTCATAATGGCCTCTGGTGGTGGTGCTTGGTGGCAGTAGATGGTGGGTGACAGGCAATCGCTTCCCCCCTCCTCCCCATAGGCAAATGGTGAGAATCTGCAGCAGTGGTATCTCCTTACATAGGAACATAGGACGATGCCATAGACTGAGTCAGACCGTTGGTCCATCTAGCTCAGCATTGTCTACACAGACTGGTAGCAGCTTCTCCAAGGTTGCAGGCAGGAATCTCTTTCAGCCCTATCTTGGAGGAGCCAGGGAGGGAACTTGAAACTTTCTGTCTTCCCAGAGCCCCATACCCTAAGGAGAATATCTTACAGTCCTCGCACGTAGCCTCCCATTCAAATGCAAACCAGGGTGGACCCTGCTTAGCAAAAGGGACAATTCACAAGACCAGCTCTCCCACCCTCAAAGTTACTGCCACATCCCATCCCATTTGCCCTTGGCAGCGTTGAACAGGAAGAAGAGGAACTGCTGAATCCCTTGGTGATAGCTTTTTCCGCTTCTCCTTCTCCCAAGGGGATCATACTATGAAGGCCTCATGATAACACAGAAGCGTCACATTTCTAGGAGCAGGCCCTGGGCATAACAGAAGTACATGTCTCCTGCCATCTCACAGCCCCGCTGATACCAGTAGTGGAGTTTGGGGCTAGTCCAGCCAACCAGGCCCTCTGATGTGTGTGGGTCCTCAGCCAGTGCTCAGTCTGACCAGCCCCTTGATGCTGCCCCTGGCAGCTGTGTGGGGCAGGCAGAAAGATGCCTCTCTCAGTCTGCCTTGTATATCACACCCTGCAGCTCAGCCAGGGGTATAGTTATAATTGAGTGGATGGGTTCAAAGAACCTGGGCCCCCAGCTTTTGAGGGGCCCGCAGCTCCACCCCTCCCTATTTACTTCATTATCTCCCTCAAGCTGAGGGGTTTCTGGGGAGAGGGGCAAACATGAGCCCCCTCTCCCCTAGCTACACCCCTGAGCTCAGCCAAGCTTCATCCACCCAACACCGCTCAATTTCTCTTGGTAGCCTCTTCCACCAAGCATTTTGCATACCTAGAGCAAAATACTTGGAGGAATACCTTTTGGATCCCTGAAGGACTGCCTGCTCCCAAGGGTTTCTATCCACCCAAGATTGTCAGAGGAGCCTTTGCTCTGTGTGCCGATGTTGAGAGAGGCTAAATTGTCATGCGCACCGAACAGGGCCTTTTCTGGTGTTGCCCCCAGGCTCTGGAATGCTCTCCCAGTGAATGTCCGCTCCTTGACAACTAAAGACCCTTTTATTTGTTCAGGCTTTTACCCTTACAGGCTGCCAGATCTCTCAGCTCTCCGTCTGTTTGCCTTTTTTTGGTTGTTTTTTGGTGTGTTATGGTTTTTACTGTTTCACTGATTCTAAGGTTTTAAATGCAACTTTTATGGAATTGTATTGTATTTTAACTTTTGTAAACTGCCTTGAGATGCATGACGAAAAGCGGTTTAAAAATGAATAATAAATAAATACACAAATAAATATCTTTTCTCTCCCAGCCAGTGTCACTTTAGGAGCCAGTGTGGTGTAGTGGTTAGAGTGCTGAACTAGGACCAGGGACACCCAAGTTCAAATCCCTGTTAAGCCATGATACTTGCTGGGTGACTCTGGGCCAGTCACTTCTCTCTCAGCCTGACCTACTTCAGTATGTATTACACCGCTCTGGGCTCCTTGGAGGAAGAGTGGGATATGAAATAAATAAATGAATGAATGAATGCTGGAGCTCAACTTAGGTGCTCCTTATCCAGTGGGCAAAAAGTGCGGCTATCCAGGACCTCCCTGGCTTGGAGAAGGCCATTGCATGTGACTGCCTATGAGCAAGTCATTCACTCACCGGTGGTGTGCTTACTAGCACAATGGCTTCTTCATCAGTGGCTTCGGTTCATTGTTCTCAACTGGTGTCTTTGCTCTTAGTTTGAGGGGTGTATCCCATGCCGTGAATGTTTGCTGCCTGTCATGTGAGAGGCTTTCAGTGATTGGCTGCTTGGAAATGAGGTCATTGATTAATAATATAATATGCTGGCGCAACCACTGTTCTCTCTTTCTCTCCAAATTCCTGCTTGGTTCAAAAGACCCCTGTTGGAGTACACCGAGTGCTCTGGTTTGCTAGGCAAACCAGAGGAGGAGGAGAGCTGGTCTTGTGGTAGCAAGCATGACTTGTTCCCATAGTTAAGCAGGGTCCGCCCTGGTTGCATTTGAATGGGAGACTTGATGTGTGAGCACTGCAAGATATTCCCCTCAGGGGATGGAGCCACTCTGGGAAGAGCAGAAGGTTTCAAGTTCCCTCCCTAGCTTCTCCAAGAAAGGGCTGAGAGAGATTCCTGCCTGCAAACTTGGAGAAGCCGCTGCTAGTCTGTGAAGACAATACTAAGCTAGATAGACCAATGGTCTGACTCAGTATATGGCAGCTTCCTATATTCCTAGGCCTCACTGCCTCTGGGCTGATTTCAACCTAGCAGCAATTTTTAGAAGAGGCATTTAATATAATATATTGTAATAATAATATTAATAATAATAATAATATATTTAATATAATATATTTCAAAAGTGTGGAAGCATGAGAACCAAGGGAATTAAATTAGGGGAAGAGCAGAAAAATAATAAAAGGGAAGGAGAAGGCAACAATGGAAAGAGAATGGAACCAGAAGAGAAATGAAATTAATTTTGATGAGTTTGGAGAGAAATGAAAGGGAGGTAGGATGGGAGGAAATGAGAAGTCAATTAAAGCAGGAAAGGAAATGAGGAGAAACTGAAGATGAAAGGGGTTAGTGCTGCATGCCGGACAATGTACTTGTAAGATCTCATGGAAAGTACTCACACAGAAAAGGTTTTTGGCTGCGGAATGAGCCTGTGCATGTTTGCTCAGAAGTAAGCCCTACTTAGTACATACAGTAGGTAAGAGAATAGCCTTGAAGCCTCAGACTTCTGAGTGTGCTAGCTTGTTCTGTGATGGGGACAAGAGGGGGCTGGTTTTGAAGACTGTGTCCCGAGCTAAAGGGAATCTGCAAGTGTTTGGAGAGAGAGAGAGAGAGAGAGGGAACAACTTCAAATTGCCGATGCCATGTCCTCTTTCATCCCCTCTCCCAGTACTTTCAATTCTGCCTGCAAGCTCTTTAGACTGAAAATGTCTGCTACGAGTCATGTTTCTGATCTTCGAATGTATTTTGCTTAACCTAATGTGCACTTAGTTTGAAGCAGACTGTACAGCCCAGTTATTATTCTTGGAGAAAGATACAACCTGCACATATTCAGAAGGCTGGCTGGTTGTCGGGGATGTGGCGAGGGGCACTCAGCATTAGGAGAAGCTGGGTGCAGTGGATAAGAGCATATGGTTATGACCTGCAAATACACACATGGAATAGTATCATAAATATACGGGGTGGTTAAAAGCAAGTTGCTTCCACTTTTTGCCTGCCTCTTGCTCCCTTGAGGAACCAAACTCTTTCTTGAATAACCAGACTTGCATCATCTGGAGGGCGGGGAATCTGCTGCATGATGCAGTGAAGGGGAATTGATGGAGTGGGGACCTGGATGAGACAAGAATTGCTTTGCCTTCTTTAAAATGAGAGTTGTTGTGGTGTTTGCACTGAGTGGTCTGGTGTTCTGGGCCCCAGACTCAATCTTTGCCTTGAATTCAGTTTCTCATCTTGAGCAAGTCACTTCTCTGGTCTACATGTAGGCTGTGTCTTGGTTTCTAACAGTGTGGTGGTTATAGTTTGCATCATTCAGTTCTGTGATGGCCTGATGTTTCGATAGTATTGTTTGGTGGCAAGAATCTTGTGAATGGTATCAGTAGACATACACCTGAGATGAACAGAAAAATCTCTGTGAGGTCTGCCTAGGGTTGCCAGCTATTACTGGAGCTGTTCCTGGATATTTTTCTTCCAATATTTTTTCCATTATTTTTTCACAAGATCAAGCTAATAAGATCTTCCAGTAGCCCCCTGGATATTGACACCGATTCCTGGAGACTCTAGGCCAGTTCTGGAGGGGAGGCAAGGTGCCTCAGGCAACCCTAACTAAAGCCAGAGTCACCATTTGCCCTATCCCTGGAGGACTTGTTAATGGAAATGATTTGGCAGGGTGAATGGGCATGTAACACTCCCACTCTTTGGAGCTACCATCTTAGTTTATTGAAGACGCTGTTAAAATGTTTAAAGAAAAGAATGTGATCATTATTGCTAGCACTGATTTTATGTGGCAGGTCAAGAAGAAGCCGGCTACGTGTTTGAACTGGTTGACTAAATGAACCCCACCGCCCATTGAGATCATCAGAAGAGGTCTGTCTGCATTTGCCACCAGCTCGTCTGGTGGCTACTCAGGGACGGGCCTTCTCTGTTGCTGCCCCGAGGCTTTGGAATGCTCTCCCTAGTGAAATAAGAGCCTCCCCATCTCTGACAATTTTTAAAAAGTCTTTAAAGACGCATCTGATCACCCAGGCTTTTAACTGATACTGTTTTGATTGTTTTTAATGTTGTTTTAGAATATTGTTTTAGAATTTTTAAATTGTTGTGTTTTAAATTTCTTGTTTTTGTTTTTAACTAATGTTTTAATGTTGTTTTTATCTTGTTGTAAACTGCCCAGAGACGTAAGTAAAAATGTGTTAAATAAATAAATAAATAGCATCATTTGGTTATTAGCCGAACCATTTTATTTCTCCCCAAAGAAAGTGAAAGTATCTCTTCTGTATGAATGTTTGATTAAATGATAAACATGTATTGGTTGAATTGCACTTTCAAAATTAAGGATAACCACAGTCATATTTTTATCACTAATATGTGTGGCTTATCATATGGCATAAACAGAGGCACTTGTTTATACTTTGTCCAAGTTGCGCAGGTTCAGCAGAAGACGAAAGTGCCTAAAGAACAGACTGCAAGGGGAGAACTGAATCAGAAGCGCATATATACACACATGTATGTGCATGCGCTCATACTCCTTTTGCTCCATACGTTGGTTCCCCCACTTTTAAGGTGACTGAGACAGAGCTGACTTTCAATAAACAGGTCTGCCTTTGCCAGAGGCATGTAGTCATGGTTTCATCATATCCCCTGTTTGGGAGGGAGCAACCTGTTCCATACCGATGCGATGAGTCTTGTAAAACGGCAACGAAAGACAAATGCTTTCAATTTCCAGAGCCAGTTTGTGCCAGCACCATTTGAACTGTTTTGCATAATTACAGTGGGTTTGACAGTCACACTGCCAGAGCGTACTATGTAGTGTTTTGGATGTTTCTTCTGCAGCTAGCAATTTGGGTAATGACAGTAATTCATATCATCTATCTTAGTGGCATTGTGGCTTGCAGAAGTAGAGTGGCTCATTCTGTCGCGCAGCAATGCCTAAATTTAGCGCTGTGGCTCGTTAGACATTCTAAAATCGTCATTTTAAAACAAGCCTGGCTGAGACAAATTCCACTTCCAGCACCATATTCTGGTGTCACCCCTTCTTGACGTGAGGGTGTGCTGCTAAATGGATTAAGAGGAATGGAATCTTAGGCTTGGAGGAAATTGCAACTTATTTGTTCTCTGGGCAGAAACAATCCTGTTATCTCAGTAGACAAGACCTCGGAGATCCATGACCAGAGCTCCTGTTTCTTTGCATTGTTGCTAAATATAGTTGTAGGGACACCAAATTGCAACCATAGCGCTGGGAGATGGGGATTCCACCCTTCCCCAGTGCCATTTTCCTAAATTGTATTCCTCCCTACCCTCAGTTGCTATTTGCTCCCTTAGGAAATATTTCCCAACTGTTCAACAGTCTGCTTTGTGCAGGGGCCGGCTCTCTTCACTGGAGGTTTTCAAACAGAGGCTGGGCAGGAATCTGTCAGAGATGCTCAAGGAGTTTCATGTACTGAGCTGAGGGTTGGACCAGAACGCCTCCGAGGTCGCTTCAGACTCTCAAATTCTATGGTTCTGGCTCTGTGGTCGCCCAAAGTCAACTCCAACTCGACGGCACACTTTACCTTTACTATGTTTCTTACTTATAGAAGAAATGCAACTTCTGCATCCTTGAGGGGCCATGTGAATCTCTAAACCAGGTCTGCTCAGCTTCAGCCCTCCTGCACATGTTGGCCTACAACTCCCCTAATCCCTAGTTATTGGCCACTGTGGCTGGGGATTATGGGAGTTGTAGTCCAAAAGCAGCTGGGAGGCCAAAGTTGAGCAGGCCTGCTCTGAACACTTGTCTGAGGGCAGAAACAATTTGATCCCCTCAAAGTGAGAGGAGAGCTGGTCTTGCGGTAGCAAGGAAGAATTGTCCTCTTTGCTAAGCAGAGTCTGCTATGGTTTGCATTTGAATGGGAGACTACATGTGAGCACTGTAAGATATTCCCTTGAGGGGATGGGTCCGCTCTGGAAAAAACTATCTGCATGCTTGAATTCAGAAGGTTCTAAGTTTCTTCCCTGGCATCTATAGATAGGGCTGAGAGAGACTCCTGCCTGTAACCTTGGAGAAGATGCTGCCAGTCTGGGTAAACAATACTGAGCTAGATGGACCAATGGTCTGCAGAGGAGTAACTATCTAGGGAAAATAGCGCCTAGGGCAAGCACTGAAATTGCACCCCGTCCAAACATCTGACACACATCTTTCAGATAACTTTACCATAATATCAGCTGAAAAATACAAGTCAAGCTTATTAATCTTTTAATATTTCAAAAACGATTTAGCAGTGGATGTAGCCAGACTAAAAAATGCTGGAAAACTACAAATTTCAGTATGCTGGGGCTCATGAAAAACCCAAATACTATGTGGAGGTGTATTTGGAAAACTAAACAGAAGTGCCTGTCTAATTCTCTACTATGCATTGTAGCATCACTATTACATAAGTTTTAAAAATAAATGGAGAATTTGACTTTTCCCAGATACTCTGAAAATAATTAAAGTATATGCAGAGTAAACTGTGTCACTGCTTGGAATATATTCTAGTATTTCAGAAAGACAGTTAAAATGAGAAAAAGAGAGCAAGAAACTCCCAGTGGGCCTTAATACTAAGGATTTCACACTGATTTAAAGACAATCTCACCATTAATAGCCATATTATTAAGACATCACATTTAACTCACTTATCACAAGAAGCACAGTAAGAGCAAATGAATACAATCCTAGCTCATAAGCTTCAGCTCAGTATTCACAAGCCCTGATTCTCTGTACATAGTGCCAATCTGAATATGTGTACAGTGACTTATATTATATTAAAAAATTTTAAAAATACCAGTAGCCCCTTTGGGGGGGCTTCCTAAAGGCCATGGGGTGGGGTATGCAAAGGTTCCCCTCCCCCCCCACTGGCCTCTAGGGCCTCGCAGGGACCATTTCAGCATGTGCAGTGGCCATTTTTAAAAACAATTTTTTTAAAAAAATGGCCGCTGAAAACAAAATGACCAATGTGCATGCTCAAATGGCCTCTGCAAGGCCTGGCATGGCCTAGGGCCTCACAGAGGCCATTTGAGCATGCACGGTGGCCATTTTGTTTTCAGCAGCAATTTTTTTAAAAAATAATTTTTTAAAATGGCGCGCCCCTTCAAGTGGCGCCCGGGGCACATGCCCTGCCTGCCCTACCCTAGATACACCCCTGATGGTCTGACTCAGTATACGGCAGCTTCCTATGTTTCTGTGTTCCTTCATGGATGATCTTGCTTAGCAGGTTAGGGGGTTAAGTCATCCATTGGGGTGACAGAGGAATGAATGTGTTTCCTGAGAAAGAGCCTCTCAAAAGGCAGATGAGCAGAGGTCTTTTGCCTTTCCTGAGTGTGCTTGAGATAGCAAGCAACACAATGAAATGCATATGCAGCCCACATGGAGTCTAAAAGCCAGTGCCGAGGCTAAATTTACTTCACAATTTCTGATCTGTTCATGTGATGTTTTCGATTGATTGCATGGCATACCATATGCAGAAGGCATGGTGTGTTCCCTGCTTTCCACCCCGGGTATCCACATTGTGGGTTTCCATGATTTTCTGGCATGTTCAGGATCTTCCATGTGGCCTGCTGATCATTTGCATTATGATTACATGCAATATTGCTCTTGGCAGACATCATTAGTCTGCCTGAGAGGTTTCTGCAGCTGGCACAGTGGCTGATTTTGTGGAGACAATGTTTGTGCCAGCATTAAGCCTCCCTGGTTATCTGGAGTCTTTTGTTTGTTATCTGAGCAATTTGTGCAACATCATCGTTTTGGAAAAGAGCAGAAATTCTGGAAGAGCCTAGGGAACTTCCTCTTAAACAACCAGTCATGCATAATGGGCTATCTTGATTAGAAAGAGAGAGGGAAACACCCCCTTTAAGCAGCTCCGCAACCAAACTTATTACACAACAGTAAGGCATCATTAATAATGGAGAGTACGCATTGTAAGCCTATTCACATGACCAGGCTGGTCATGTGAATGAGGACAGCAAGGGAGAAGGCAGGGATGAACTTACCTTCCCCCCATACAATAGTATTTCACTGTGTATAGTGCAGATTTTGCTTCCTCACAATTCACCCTGCTTCAAGAAAATGAGTCCCAGCCTCCCGATATCCCACAATGCATCATGCAACGAGCGCGGTGCATTGGGGGAATCCTCCATGAGTCAGGCGCTCAAGCAGCCTGTGCACACACACAATCCTGGCCCCAGGGTGCCAGGACTGCTCGATCCTGGTGGTGCACATGAGCAGCCAAGCCCAGACTAGGCTTCCCAATCCTGGGCTTGGCTCGTGTGCACAGCCTCAATAACAATCCACCTCTATAACCACATCGACCATATGTGTGGTAAAATGTGGGACAGTTTATCACTGATTTATATTATAATAACCATACTTATATTTATTATGAAGCACTTAAATAAACTATTATTGTACAGTTAATAACAAGACAATGCCTCTGCTCAGAGGCTTACAGTGATAATACATTAAGGAGTTTACAACTTGGTTCACTTTCAAAACAACCCTGTAAGGTTAGTTACAATTTTCACCATTCGATGGGAATTCATGGAAGTGGAGCTGATTTTCTGAAAGCCACATTGAGTCTATATGGATAGGACTTGATCCGGGGCTACAACCCTTCCATATTGCTAATTTATTCATTAGGGAAGTCCTTGAATTGGTCGAGCATTTTCCCCAAGTAAACAGCCAGGGTAGTGTAATGGATTGTCGGTTGGGCAAGGACGAGGACAGCACCCTGCGTGTATTTGGCTGCTTGCTATTTTTCAGATCAACCTATCTCATAGGGTTGCCATTTGTATAAGAAGAGATCATCCCCATGGATGCGGCTCTAAGCTCCTTAGAAAATGAGTGGATACAAATGTGATCAATAATTCATACATGTGGTATTCTAATTTGTCAGACCTGGGGAGTACCGTTATCGCATATGTTTCCTGAACAGTTGAGTCAAAGATCAGTGCTGGGGGACAGGAGGTCAGCATTGCTGAGGAGCAGCTGAGATCCGTGCAATAGTAGGGGCCCCACTGCCAGCCCCTGAATCACTTTATTTTATTTTATTTTATTTATTTATTTACATTTTATATCCCGCTCTTCCTCCAAGGAGCCCAGAGTAGTGTACTACATACTTGAGTTTCTTCTCACAACAACCCTGTGAAGTAGGTTAGGTTGAGAGAGAAGTGACTGGCCCAGAGTCACCCAGCTAGTTTTCATGGCTGAATGGGGATTTGAACTCGGGTCTTCTCGGTCCTAGTCCAGCACTCTAACCACTACACCACGCTGCTTCTCCTCCTCCTCCTTGCTTTTGTTTCTGGTGTGTATCAGGCTGAGAGGAGTCAGGAGAAGAATCAGCAGCCTCCTCTTGCCTCTCCCTCTGGAGACTGGACTACTGTATGAGTTGGGCTTGGAGGAAGAATGCAAACCAATGTGCTGCTGTAATAGTGCTTAGGAGGAGGCAGGCCCAATGAGGACATCTTGCCCACAGACCCTTTAAAATCTGGCACTGATTTGAGTCAACTCTTAGGCAGGTTCTTACGGCTGACAGTTGGGTAAGAGGAGCGATCAGCCAGGGTCCGAGCCCTGTACATGCTCCCGAGAAATGGTTGTGTGTGTCTGCAAAAATTAAGGTAGGAGGGGAGGCAGTGATCATGTGCTAGTTGCAATCTCAGTAGGACAGCAGTGACCAACCCACATAGAGTACCTAGCACTGTCTCGAGGGTGCAGGAACCAGGCTATTCAGATCAGGGCTAGCACACGATCACTTTCCCGCTCCTGTTTCAGGAAACAACTATTTCTCAGGAGTGTGCACAGGGCTTGAAGCCTGGCTGGCTGCTGCTCCTACCTAGCTGTCAGTCATGAGAACTTCTTGCCAGCAAACATGTATCAACACTAAGGTTGTTTCGATCTCTTTTGTTGAATGAACAAAGTTGCAGGCGCACACATATTGGGGCTATTCTGACGATCACAAAAATTGGGCTATGAAAGCCTAGGCCGATTTTTGTGGGTTGTCAAAACCACCAGGCTCGCAGCCAAACCCGGTGGTTCTGGAGTGGCTAACCCACTCCCGTAGCCCGCCCCTTAGCCCGGGTTTGCGGAGCGAGCGCTCCACAAACCCGGGCTATCTGCTCGTGAGTAGCCGCAGCTACTTGCGAGTAGACCCCCAGCCGGGAGGCTTAAAAGCAGCCTCCCGGGTTGGCGGTCTGCCCAGGGCATACTGGGGGGTCTTTCGCAGGGCATACTGGGGCTTCTGGGGGCCGTGCAGCCCCCGAGCTCCCCAGCCCCCGCTGGCTCCATCTCAGAGCCGGCAATCGTGTGGGAGGCCGATCTGGCCGCCCAGGGCTCCCTCCCCGCTCGTGAGTGGGGAGAGCGGGCTTAGCCCGCTCTTCCCGCTCACTTCCCCAAACCGGGTCTCATGGATCGTGAGACCCGGCTCATTGTGTGTCTGTGTGATTCCTGGAAACCCTGCAGGGCCTGATACTTCCTCATCTGTGCACCCCCACACCTTTGCCATGATGTTTGTGCAGGGTTTCCTCTGACCTGAGCATTGCCTCACAAATGGTGTGCAGTGTAAGATTGGTACAAATTTACCTGTACACCAGTATCAAAACGTAGGACCATGCTGATGTGCATGTACTTTTTGAAAGTACTTCTGACAGAAATGCCTACCTGTCTTGCAGTTGCCAGCTAAACTGGGTAAGATTTGAATTTGTGGTCTAGTGGTGTTAACAGGAAATTCCATTCATTTCTGCAGGCTCCATTCTCTCTGCCTCCTCACTTCCCAAAAGGCAACTCTTGATGGTTTAGTGGTTTTCCAAAGAAAGTGGAAGGTTTCATTCTCCAGCTTGTTGGCTAAGTGGTTAAACCACTACGTTTTCAAAAAGCAGCATGGCTTACATGTGTACTGTAACCACACCAGTATTTCAGACTTGCCACAGCGCCCAAGAGGTGGAAGAATTTCTGGTGCAATTGAATTGACATGCGAATAAATATCAAAAGTTTACACTTGATGGTTGACTTAATCAACCTCCCCTTCACCCCTCTGCTTCTTCCCTTATGTGCTGCTGGGCTGCTAATGAAAAGGGAGAGAAAACAGAAGAGGAAGTGTAGAATGTCTCCAGTGCTCTATTGCATTTTCCACTTTTCCTCTTCTGCTCCCTTCCTTTCAGAAGCACACAAGAAAGGAGATGGAGAAACCAGAGGAGGGCACATGTGCCGGTGATGGCTGTTGCCACTGCAGAGGAGGAGGAAGTTGTGTGTGTGTGTGTGTGTGTGTGTGTGTGTGTGTGTGTGTGTGTGTGTGTGTGTGTGTGTGTTCTCATAACAAGCTAAGCTGTGGCAGCAATCACTGCAAATTTTTGAACTGCACAAATATTCTTTTAGAATTGCATTGGGGGGTGCAGGGTTTGAGAACCACATGTTTAATGTCTGGTTGCACATTTTAAATTTTTAAAATAGATCATCCAGAGGAATGGGTGGAGCCACAAGTGAACAGTCCATGCAACTGACACCTCTGTGAAGGTTGTACTTTTGCCATTTGCAGCATGACAATGTCTGTTCAAAAAAGCCACAATTATGCAAATGTGGGGGTCATGTGTACAGTCTGCATGTGGAGGTACAGTTCACACAACCCACCACATCAGGAGCCTCCTGATGGCTCTAGAGGTGACTATGTGGGGCGGACCAACATCAGAACCAGTTCTCAGTGGCTTGCCAGTGAACTGCAACCTGACTCCATGGGGAACCACTGTGGTTCTGAGATGAGGTGAGATCAGGAGGGCAGCTGTAATTGAGCGAATGGGCTCAACGAACACGGGGCCTCCAGCTCCTGAGAGCACCCCCCCAGCCCCCACCTTATTTTCTTCATTATCTCCTTCACTCTGAGGGGCCGCCGTACAGGGGCGGATTAACCTCTGTGCCGCCCACAGGCAAACAGGCTTTTGCCGCTGCGGGGAGTGGGAGGCGTGAGAAGAAATCACCCCATGTTCACAAAGGGGGCATGGCCTGGGCTCTGGAGAGCCCGAGTGAGCTCTCCCCCTGTCTTTTCAGGCAGCATTTGCTGCCTGACAGCATTTATTTCCCTTTCTCTCCCTCCAGCGAGGGAGAAAAAGGGAAATAAATGCTGTCAGGCAGCAAACGCTGCCTGAAATGAGAAGGGGAGAGTTCACTCAGCTTCAGAGCCCGAGCCACACCCCAGTGTGCTGGATGTTACTGGAGAGGCCGCCGGCAGGGCTGGAGACAGGCCACTGCCGCTCCTGACACTTTAAAAGGGTAAAGGGGGGGCACTCTTTCCTCTTCGCCCCCCCTCCCTGCAGCCAGCCACTGACACCTTGCCCCATCCCACTGCCAGCAGCGGCAATATTTAGAGGCAAAAGGAGGGATCTCCCCTCGTGTGTCCCCCCCCCCACTCCCTGCAGCTACCACCGCCCTCAGAGAGGCACAGCAAAATTTGAGGAGTGGTAAAATTTGCCACTTCTCAAATTTTGCTGCCATAGGCAGATGCCTCCTTTGCCTCTGCCTTAATCCTCCCCTGCCGCCATGAAGAGGGGCCAACATGGGCCCCCCTCCCCCCCAGCTATGCCCCCAGGTGAGGTGATATGAAAGCTCTTATTTGTGGTGTTTGACCTGTGATGGCTAACTCACACATTCCCGTCACTGCTTGATGCTGCATTTATTATGAAGAACCAGCCCTTTACCATAGCACCTTCAGTTCTCTTAAAACCAGTCCCTGATGCTAACCTATTCCTCCTGCCACCTCTTCTGCTTTTCTGTTTCCCGAGTGCTCTTCAGGCCTCCAGCAGTCCTGGACCTGCACCAATACACACTTCTTGGCCAGGGATGCTCATTCTTTAACTCCTGCTGTTTGAACTTCTGCTGTTGATTTGAGGGGGGCCCTGGCATAATCCTGGCTGTTGGCTGTATATGGCAAGATGGCTGTCATCACGTGTGTTGCTCTTGATTTGTATTTCCAAGCCTTTCAATGACGCTGGTATTCTTAATGTTGTTGTGTTGCGTAGTGTTGTGAATGAGTATCACTCAGTGCAGGCAGGATTTCTTTGTTTCCTGGCTGAGCAGAAAATATGTCAATAATTCATTTTTTTAAAAACCCCAAAAGGATGTAAATAATGATATAGTTACATGATCTACTGACACGCTTGATGGACTAACTGAATCCATCCAATACGGCATGCAGCACAGAGTGCAAAAATAAATGCTTGATAGTAAAAAGGAAACACGGGCTATAGTCCAAGGGAATCCAGCCTCTCTGCCACCACCTTCTTCCCCCCGCCACTCCCAAAATAAAGTTATAAATCTTGGAAATAAGAGTTTCCAATGGCAGTGCTGACAGAAAGTTAACTACAGCTTCTTAAACCCAGATGCCCTAACAATATTTATAGTTACACATTCTGCGTATGGTATGTGTGCATGTTACCTTACAAATGTTACAGTTGACTTCTTGGTAGCAATGTGAAACCAAAATAATGAATAGGCTAACAAAATAAATAAATGCAAACAGAACATGCTGTCATTTGCAATATTCTTTTTGTGTGTTTTTCCTTTTCTTGTAAAACGTTATAGTACACATGAGGAAAAAAAGTACCACTTTTGTTTGCTCTTCAGGAAAAGAATGAGTTTAAAAATTTCAATTTCAATTGACCAGTTTTAGAATTTGTTTTTAAAGGATTGCTTTTAAAGCTAACACTACAGAATTTAATCAATTAATATGTTGGGTTAGATTGTTAGAAAAAACCCCTTCTGATTAAAAAGATGCCCTGAAAATAAAGTAACAGATGTAAATATATATATATATATATATATATATATACACACACACACACACACACACACACACACACACACACACACACACATATATACACACACACACACACACACACACATATACATATACATATATATATTTTTAACTGCACGTTCTTATTAAAAACTACAGATGGTATAAGTACCATTTTAAAGTACGACTTTCTATTTCTTTCACACATGCAGGAAATAATTCCATAAAATTATGTCTGTTACAAAACATGCATGCGATGTCTAAAGCCAAAAATGTATGTATGTATTTATTTATTTTGCTTGATTACGTGAACTCAATTCAGTGTGATTTGCTTTTAAATAAACCTGGACAGGATTAAGGTGTAAAAAAAAAAAAATCATCTGACTGATCAACATGCAGCACAATCCTATGTTTGTTTACTCATGAGGAAGTCTACTGTGTTTGAGGCACAGTGTGCTCCAGAATGTAGTCATGCAGTGCAAACCTATGTATGTTTATTTATTATTATTTATTTATTAAATTTATATACCGCCCTTCCGATACGGCTTACTTCTGTTTACTCAGAAGTAAGTCCTGTTATGTTTAATAGAGTTTCCTCCCAGGTAAGCCTGAGGCTGCAGTCCTATGTGCACTTCCCTGGGAGTAAATCCCATCGGACACAGTGAAATACAGATAGTGCAGTTCCCCACCAGTGAGAGAGCAGGCTGCACACAATGGTTCTGTGTGATTCCAAATGGTGTCCTTGCTGCTACTGAGCTCACAGAGCCTTTCTGTGGCTCCTAAGAATTGTGTCACTCTTGCAGAGATGCTGCTCCCATTGGGAATAACTGGAGCAACAACTGGAGCTTCCATTGGGGTTCTTGGAGCAGCGGTGATGCAATTGGGGTTCTTGGAGCAATTGGGGTTCTTGGAGCAGCGGTGATGCAAGTCACAGAGGCTCCGTGAGCAATGTAGCAATGACGATGCACTCGGACGCGCACAGGGCCAGCGCATGGACCCTGCTCTTCCACTGGCAGGGCGCTGCGCAGTATGTAACCCACCAGGCCTTCAGATTTAACATGCATGGGATTGCACTACATAATTTATTGATCTGAGTGATGGTCTTATTTGTAAAAGGACACTTTGTTTCTGTTGAGAATTCTCTTTGGTGAGAGAAACCCTTTTTCTTTATAGCAGAGTGCACAGAGGCACAACACAGCGGAATTTACTTAGGCATGCGTGTATGCTGAGAGTAAAGTAACTTGGAGCCAATTCATAGTTTCAAATCAATATATAAGGCATTTATTAAGGAACTCCATTCTGGATAGAAAAGTGAGGAGTTAGGATCTCTAATCTATCTATCTATCTGGATGCAGATGGATTCTGCATCTTCTCTGCACACATGGTGCAGGGAGAGGAGCTTGCCATGTAGCAAAGTAGAAGGACAGGTAGGGGAGAGGGGAGGAAGTTAATCCCTAAGAGTACCAATCTACATTTCAAAAGGGATAATGTCAGAGCAGTAGAGAAGGGATGACCAATGTCTTGACCCTCTAGCCCTCTGACTCACTAGTCTGTCCTCCACTGTCTGAGACAAGAGACAGTGCAAAGTCCTTAACTTCCAACAGTTTCGATGTTTTCTGCAAAGTGTGAAGACCCTCACCATCACAAAAAGCTGGCAGATCTAAAAGGCTGTCCTTAGCTCTACGTGCTCTCAGATAGCTCTGCTCCTCAGTGTCACAAAAGGGCAATCATGGATGAATGAATCTTTATTTTGAGCACCCATCAGAAGCATAATAAGGCAGGCTATCATAATCTTGCAGCATTTTACAGTCATCGTCCTTTATGGCAAAGTGCTTCATGCCAGCAATACAGAGTGGCAAGGCTGGCAGCAGAGTTGGGCACAGGATGCCTCTTCCAGTGACACCTCACCACACTTCATGTGGGCTGCCCCTGACTGCAGTTTGCCACTCCTTGGTTTCATTATATAGACCAAGGGTTGCCAACCTTGGGTCCAAGGGGTGATTTGACCACAATGCCCATCATCCCCAGCCACCAAAGTGGAAGGACATTGCTTTCAGACAGTAGCACATGATTGATCCATCATCTCAAGGGGTCAGGGGGTTGAGCTGGGTTGAAAAGACAATTTGGGATAAGCACTTTATTTGATTATGCAATTCGGATCACTCTTGTTTGCATCAGAGCAGTAATCTTTTACTATGTGTGCTTTATTGGCCACCCTTGGACTTAATGTGGAACCATGGGTTCAATGGGCCCATAGTTCCACTCCTCCTCCCTGCACTCTCCCGTCCAAATTTCGACATTCAGGAGAGCTCCCTCTCTGCAGTCTTGCTGACTGCAGAGAGGAAGAGGAACTGGCTGCCTGGGCTTTCTTCTTTACTGAAAGACAGCCCTGGCAGCCAAGAGCAGCCAGAGCAGGGAGGAGCTTCTCTCAAATCCAGTTGCAAAGCAACCAGACTGTGGTGCCAGCATTTGGACGTAACTCTGGTACCAGCGTTTGGACATAACCCTAGTACCATGGAACCGGAGGTCCAGGCAGCAGATCTCACTACAAACCGAAATTTCAAATCACTGTCCAGGGTGGGAAATGGTGGGTCCATTTTATTTTGTAACTGCAGTTGCCCACATTCAGACGTTTGAAAACCAGAGGCCCCTTTACCTCTGGTTTTGTGTTACGTACGAATGTGGCCACATTGTGTTTTTTACTCGTTTTGAGTGCTTTTTTCTTGGTTTTAATCCTTCATATTCCTATTTTGAACAGCCTTGGTAGCCTTTACAGGTGGAAAAGATGCATATAAATTTAAAAACGAACCCAGTACATTGAATTATAATTTATTTTATTACTTAACTAAATCTGTTCATTTACTTAAAAAAACACTAAATCCCATTCATTTCAGTGAGACTTACCCCCCAGTCCCTAAACGCATTGACTTGGGCAATAACAGTAAAGTTAGCAAAACACTGAAGGGAAGGGAAGGGTGGCGGGGAGAGAATTTCTGTTGCCCAAGAGAACTGAGACAACATAGTTGAGCTTTGACCTCTTTGTAACTCATTCCAGACTCGGCTTCGTTCCACTCACACATAGTTTACGTGAAGTCATTGAAGGAACTTGACACAGCAGTAGTGCATTACATAGGGATAAATCCACCAACATTGAATAGTTTCCGTGCATTAGCTGGGCCAGAGTTCATATCAGAGCCAGATAGATTAAACGTTGGGTACAAGATGCTGTAGTACAGGAATCCTGCCACAGTCTCCCACCCTGCTGCATCCCCTCCACCTGCAGCTTCCCACTCCACACCTT
The DNA here is from genome assembly GCF_027244095.1 of Hemicordylus capensis. Lineage (NCBI taxonomy): Eukaryota > Metazoa > Chordata > Lepidosauria > Squamata > Cordylidae > Hemicordylus > Hemicordylus capensis. The sequence continues at coordinate 22,234,487 of NC_069660.1, read as the reverse complement.
CTGCTTTTGAAAGCTGTTCTCCTTACCCAAGCTCTAATCATGTAACATAGGAATCTGCCTTCTACTGAGTCAGACCATCGGTCCATCTTGTTTACACAGACTGGCAGCAGCTTCTTCAAGGTTACAGGAAGGAGTGTCTCTCAGCCCTATCTTGGAGATGCCAGGGAGGGAACTTGGAATCTTCTGCTCTTCCCATAGTGCTTCCATCCCAGAAGGGGAATATCTTACAGTGCTCGCACATGTAGTCTCCCATTCAAATGCAAACCAGGACAGACCCTGCTTAGTAAAGGGAACTATTCATGCTCGCTACCACAGGACCAGCTATCCTCCCCTGGGTGCAAATGCTGTGGGAAGTACAAATGGAAGTACTTTTTCACACAATGCATTATCAACTTGTGGAATTCTCTGCCACAAGATGTGGTGACAGCCAACAACCTGGATAGCTTTAAGAGGGGTTTCGATAACTTCATGGAGGAGAGGTCTATCAACGGCTACTAGTCGGAGGGCTATAGGCCACCTCCAGCCTCAAAGGCAGGATGCCTCTGAGTACCAATTGCAGGGGAGTAACAGCAGGAGGGAGGGCATGCCCTCAACTCATGCCTGTAGGCTTCCAGCGGCATCTGCTGGGCCACTGTGTGAAACAGGATGGTGGACTAGATGGGCCTTGGGCCTGATCCATCAGGACTGTTCTTATGTTCTTAAGGCATAAGTGAGGCATGGAGGCTTTGGTGGTGTTGGGGGCACTTGACATGACTGCCGTTGGCAGTTGCAGGACAGAAACAGATTTCTGTTGGGAATTCTCTCTGGTAAGAGATACTCTTCTATTACAGCAGAGTGCACAGAGGCACAACACAACAGAGTCTGCCTAGGCATGTGTGTATGCTGAGAGTAAAAGAAATGTGGAGCCAGTTCATAGTTTCAAATCAATATAAGGAGTCTTTATTAGTGAACTCCATTCTAGATAGTAAAGTGGAGAGATAGGATCTCTAATCTATCTAGCTAGCTGGATGCACATGGATGCATCTCTGCACACATGTTGCAGGGAGAGAGGAGTGTGGGTGTTGCAAGGGAGAAGAAAGGGAAAGAGGAAGAGGCAGGCAGGAAGGAAGTCCCTGAGAGTAGCAATCTACATATCAAAGGGATAGTGTCAGAGCAGTGGAGAAAGGATGACCAATGTCTTGACCCCTCTAGCCCTCTGACTTACTAATCTGTCCCCCCCTCATTGAGACATGAGGCAGCACAGAGTCCTTCACTTCCAACAATTTCTACATCTGGAAAGGGCTTTGGGAGGAAGGAGAGAGCTGTGGACACCACTCCCTCTCCCCCTCCATGCATAGACTGCTGCACAAAAATGTGACGAAAAGCTGCATGTCACGTCAAGCAGGGACACTGGAACTGTGTTCAGTAGACCATGAGAAAAACAGTACCTAAATACAGATCTGTACCTGCATGCATTGTGCACCAACCGTACAAAGTTTGAACATAACATGCGAATAGGGCTAGTGAGGATGTGTTCTCCAAGCCTATGCTTGGCGAATATATCTTGTACAAATACTTCCCCTTGCCCCAAATGTACAATTGCTCTTTTGCCTCCATAACAATAGCATGCTCTGCATGTAGCGGGATGGGTCAAACTATATTATATCCACCTAAACAAACAAACCAAAAATAATAAAAGGATCCACTCCTTGGCTGATGTTTCCTTCTTACGAGTTTCTTTTCCTCCCTCCCTTTCTTGTGCCTCTGTAATTTTACTGGAATGACTAAATCTCTGAACTATGTCAGCAGTAAACAGAATTAATTTACCTCCTACTACTTTGAAACAGCTGCTGACAGCTGCGCTGTAATCAACTGGGCATCTTTGCGGGGCTGCCAGCAATGAATTCACATCCCCAGCCCCACCACCTCAAGTCATTATCTTTACATTTAGGTTTATGCAACTGCTGTGAAAGTTGACCAGTAACTACAATGCATATCCTACCAGCATGGAATAAAATGGGTTGTTAGAAGTCCAAATAAGAAAATAAAAGGTGGAGAATCAAAGCTAAGATACAGGCAGCAGTGGCAGCAACACACAGGTCATTGCTCCCCTCTGTGAAGTGGTCTTGTGGTATAGATGATTGTCAGGCTCGTCGCTTGAACCACAGAGAGTCAGGGGCTGACAAGGTTGAAGGTGGCATGTTAGAGCCATTAGCCCTAATGTCACAGCTCATTCAGGATGGGTGGGTGAGTGTGTATGTGTGGAGCTGGATCACAGCAGCAAGCACCAAAGAGGAGAGCTGGTCTTGTGGTCGCAAGCATGACTTGTCCCCTTAGCTAAGCAGGGTCTGCCCTGGTTGCATATGAATGGGAGACTGGAAGTGGGAGCACTGTAAGATATTCCCCTCAGGGGATGGAGCCGCTCTGGGAAGAGCAGAAGCTTCCAAGTTCCCTCCCTGGCTTCTCCAAGAAAGGGCTGAGGGAGATTCCTGCCTTCAATCTTGGAGAAGCTGCTGCCAGTCTGTGAAGACAATAGTGAGCTAGGCAGACCGAAGGTCTGACTCAGTACCAGTTGCGGGAGAGTAACAGCAGGAGAGAGGGCATGTCCTCAACTCCTGCCTGTGGCTTCCAGCGGCATCTGGTGGGCCACTGCGTGAAACAGGATGCTGGACTAGATGGGCCTTGGGCCTGATCCAGCAGGACTGTTCTTATGTTCAGTAGATGGCAGCTTCCTATATTCCACCACCCCTGTTGATTTGAATCAACACATGGACAATATGCATACCACCCATTATGTGGTTTCCATTTAGGGTTGTATGATTGTATTCTTGTGTTTCTGCTGAGTTTAGCTATTTATCTCCATCTGCTTGGATTGTAGGACATTTCACATTCTATAGTATGTGTTCTACTTACCGGTTGTTGTATTATTGGTGACTATTGCTGCAATGTTTAATTGCTATATTTTTTCACTGGCTATTTTATTACTGCTGTGACTTGATGGATTGTATGACTTTTTCTCTCTGCTATGTATTTTCACCAGTTTTTGCTTTTCTGTGGTCTAATGACTAATGCAAATAGATTGGTGGTAAAACCGATCTGTGTCAACACACAGGACTCTCCACTCAGTTGGGAACTCTGAAAAAGCAGGCTTCATTTTTTTAGAGCTTGGCATGTAGTTGAAACTGTGGTAGCAAGCATGACCCTTAGCTAAGCAGGGTCCACCCTGATTGCATATGAATGGGAGACTAGAAGTGTGAGCACTATAAGATATTCCCCTCAGGGGATGGAGCTGCTCTGGGAAGAGCATCTAGGCTCCAAGTTTCTTCCCTGGCATCTCCAGATAGGACAAGATTTTTTTTTTTTAAAATTGAACCAACAAACTACCAAAGCATACAGTACGTTGCCAGACTCCTGCCTGCAACCTTGGAGAAGCTGCTGCCAGTCTATGAGGACAATACTGAGCTAGATAGACAAATGGTCCGACTCAGTATATGGCAGCTTCCTATGCTATTCTCCTATACACTGTTCTACATGCATTGAAATCGCACATACAATTGAAGAGAATGCATGTTGATCTCTTCTGTGTGTCAATCCACTCACATGTTAGCCCTGTTCACACAGTACATTCGATATACACGTCATCCGAGTACAATGGTCAACATCCATAGCAATGAACACACGGGAGGACCTTGCACCAGCACAATGCTGATGCACTAGCTTGTTGTGCTAAGTCTAGAGTGCACATTTTGTGTTGCACTCTAGATTCACACATTCGCAGTTCTGTAGCAGCTGCACCACCACAGCACACCCCATTTGTTTCAATGGGAACTTTTGCACAAGAGTGCTATAGTGATATTATACTACTCCCTCGTTTCTGGCACAACGAAGCCAACCTTGTGTGCTAGAGCAACAGTGCTTATTCCACATGCGGTTTGTTGCTCTTGATGCCAGGCAATGTACACATAAAGCTCTCCTCTCACAAAATCCTCCCCAGGAGAGGAAGCAAAAGAAGCATCTGGCCACATTCCCCAATACCACTATCCTCTTCTCCTCCCAGCAGCCACACATTCGATGTTTCTAAGAGGCAGAGTTGAGCATTTGGTAGGTTTCTCCACATAACTTAGAACTCTGGTGAGACCGCCTTGAGTCCAGTGTTCCCTCTAACAGGGATTCCCAGTTGTTAACAACTCCCATAATCCCCAGCCAAAGGCCATTGCAGCTGGGGATGCTTGGAGTTGTAGTCAACAACATCTGGGAATCCCTGTTAGAGGGAATAATGCTTGAGTCCTCCCATCTCTTCCTAGGAATTAAATCTGGAGGTATCCCTGGTGGTGAATTTCTAGCTGCAGAGTTGCCATAGCCCAAGGCCAATCATCTTCTGGACATGATGCAAGACTTCTGTGTTTGGGCAAATGTCTAGCACGTCCAAATATGTAAAAGCTTACTGCTGGATCACTGCATTTTTCTTTCTCCACAGCTATCTTTGGTCTGCATGGATGAGTTACATAGCCGACTATACAGAGTCAGACCATTGGTCCATCTAGCTCAATATTGTCCACACCAATTGACAACAGTTCTCCAACGATTCAGGCAGGAGTCTCTCCCAACCCTACCTGGAGATGCCAGGGAGTGAACCTGGAAATAACAGGGAGTGGACCTGAGACTTCAGCAAGCAAGCATGCAGATGCTCTTCCAATGAGCTCTGGCTTCATCCCTTAAGGGGAAGATTATCTTACAACACTCATCCAAATGCAAGCCAGGGCAGACCATGCTCAGCAAAAGGGACAATTCATACTTGACTAGCAAGCCAGAGGTTGTCGGTTCGAATCCCCACTGGTATGTTTCCATACATACTGGTGGTAGCAAGCATGACTTGTCCCCTAAGCTAAGCAAGGTCCACCCTGGTTACATATGAAAGGGAGACTAGAAGTATGAGCACTGTGAGATATTCCCCATAGGGGATGAAGCTGCTCTGAGAAGAGCAGAAGGTTCCAAGTTCCCTCCCTGGCTTCTCCAAGATAGGGCTGAGAGAGATTCCTGCCTCCAACCTTGGAGAAGCCGCTGCCAGTCTGTGAAAACAACACTGAGCTAGATAGACGAATGGTCTGACTCGGTATATGGCAGCTTCCTAAGTTCCTATGGGAAACACCTACATTGGGCAGCAGCAATATAGGAAGATGCTGAAAGGCATCATCTCATACTGTGCGGGAGATAGCAATGGTAAAGTCCTCCTGTAGTCTACCAAAGAAAACCACACGGCTCTATGATCACCAGGAGCTGACACTGACTTGACAGCACTTTATCTTTACCACAAAACCAGTACTCCTCCCCCAAGTTCAACAGTATAATACAATGCACTGTACTCAGAAGCAAGTCCCACTGTGTGCAATGGATATTACTCCAATATAAGTGTACATGGGATTGCAGCCTAAAACCTACCTGGATGTAAACCTCAATGAACACAGTGGGACTTACTTCTGAGTAAACGTGGGACTGGGTTATGGAATGATAAGGAAAAAGAGAGGGGAAATGACCACACAGAGACATAAAACTCATTTTTTAAAACATGTAAAACTGCAATTATTTATTTGACTAATTTGTACAAACAACCACCTAAAAACAACTGCTCTAAAGTGGGGAAAAGACCCAAAATGTATATTTTTTTGCCAACAGTTGTTAATAAATATGTTATTAAATAAGGAAACATAAGTCTTCAAAGGAGAGATGAATCTTTTTTTTTCCTGAATGTGATTGGGGAAAAGAGGAAATTCAGAGATTGAAATAAATAATTTTGTTCTGGTTTTGTGAAAACTATTTACACAAACATGTACAAACAGTGGAGCTTACATAGAGCTTAGCAGAGAGTCTGCTACTTATGGGGGAGGGGGAATTAGAAATAACCCCAGGAAACAATATCCCCGTAAAACATATAAGAGATCGGAGTGTATACAAAGGGTGGCCTGCCATATACGGAACAGACACCAATAGAAATTGAACAGAAGGCACAAGGGCTCACCCATGACTGAATTTATAGACACACACACTCACAAAGTGATCTTGAACATCTCACATTAGCTTTAAAGGAAGCATCTAAGTTCCCTGAATAAGGCCCATTAGACCCCCAGAAGTCTATAATTCATTGGTGAGTACTTTTATAATACCATTCCAGATGTCTGTCCACCTCCTCCCCCACGCCCACCCCCACGCCCACACCTGCCTTCACCAGCATGGGCAAAGCTGAGTGCAAAGGCAATAAAGTGTGTTTGGGGAACATGTACACTTTTACCTGGAAGAGGGCACCCCAAACTTGCCTTCTCACTGGGAACAGAGGAAATCAAAAGGCTCTCTCAGTGTAGTAGGAACATAGGAGGCCGCCTTCTACTGTGTCAGCTTATTGCATTAGTCCATCTAGCTCAGTATGGTCTGCACTGATTAACAGCAACTCTCCAGGGCTTCAGATAGGTATTTCCCAGCCCCACCTGGAGATGCTGCCAGGGACTGAACTTGGGATCTTCTGCATACAAAGCAGATGCTCTTCCACTGAGCGGGAGCCCCATAATATTACGGTCCACACTTTGATATCAGCAATGGGTCGTCCAAACCACATCCTCTCTCCTATTTGCATGTTTAAGAACTGCACGTTCTAAATGATAGCCTGGGCTGTGCTACAGATCTCAAATGCTCTTTTGTGGTTCTTTCCCTAGTTCTAAATATTAAACATTGTGCTTAAGCAATTTTCTCTAAAAGGATGGAACCTCCTGGAACCGGCATGCAATCCAAGCATTTCCTTCAGCCTATACTTCTCTGAGGGCAGACAATACCTGGGGACACAGCCAGCATGTGGGAGGCTTCAGGAAACACTTCCACACCATAGCATCTCCATGCTGAGGGGGTCATATGCAAGAATTGCTCATTGGGTAAGTGGGCTATATCAGGAGCAAGCAACAAATTTAGTTCCAGAGGCAACATTGGAAATGTGTAATGAGACTGTGGGGTTACCACATTTTTTGCATATTTATGCAAACCTGAGAGAATTTGCACAGAAACATTTCAACTTTGAGGAGACTGCTGGTGGATAGAAATTGTGCATTTCTGCCAGCACAGTAGAATGGGCAATGAGGTACAGTAGATAGAAAGGTAGGTGGAAGACACAAGTTCAAATCCTTGCTTGTCCATAAATCTCCCTGGGTCCTTTGGGGCAGGTCACTGCCATAATTCAGGTCAGTTCAACAGAGTTCAGTTCAAACCATAGTTTAATGTTATGAGGACAAGCCACGAGAACCCAAGGCTCACATTTGCTAATTTTGCTAACAACCAACCATGGTTTGCCAGTCCATCTCTTAGCCTATTACACCTTCAAACTGAACACATTTGCATATTTTGATTTTGCATAATTTATTTTGCAATTTTTACTATTTTGAATAATTTATTCTATGTTTGCTACTAATGTGGAGGGGCAAGAAGCTCTATTAGGTGTTCAATCCTTGCCCACAGCCAATGAAAACACTATTCAGTTGAAAATTTGACATCTGAGATTTCAATCGGCATAGTATTCCACACACTTTCAAGCATATATTCACAGCCATAAAGGTTTTTAGGTAACTAGGATATGCAAGAACTTCTCCCTTCCCATACAACTAACTAATCCAATTTATTTCTTGTATCTTTAGGGTTTTTTGTGGTTTTTTTAACTCAGTTTTTTGGCCAGAATCTACCGCAAATAAGCTTCATTGGATGAAGTGATTCTAGTATTATGAGTAAGAAAGAAATTTATCTGTCCATACAGTTCATTAATTTTTATAAATCCCCTCCCCCATTTATCATCAAATTTTTCTAGAGTAAAAAGCTCCAAACACTTTATTTCCTTGTAAGACAAGTGTCCCAAATCCATTATCCTTTTGATTGCCATTTCCCAGACTGTTTAAAATCTAAAATATCCGGTTTGAAAGACAACCACCCGAATAGTACATGGTGTTGTGGCCCCTACCAAAGATTTATAGATATGGCAAATAATACTTGCTGTTTTATTTTCAATTCCTTTCCTAGTAACTTTCAACATTATTGGAAGACCATCAATATATCTCTGGATAAGCATGCTTAGTTCCTTTATCCTTTCTTTCACACTAGTTGCTTTCTTGATACTTCTCTTTGTATCTAAAAAAAACTATCCTTTGTCATGTTTCCAATGTGTCAATAGCCTTCAAGAACTCTGGTACCAAGAAATAAACATAGTGCTTCAAAGGTGGTCATACTATTGCTGAACACAAGGGCACTAACACATCTCACCTTTTGGGAACAATGCTTCTCAACGATGCAACTTTAAGTTACATTGGTCTTAATATCAGCCTGTTGATTCCTGTTCAGCCTGGTGTCCTCTACAGTCTGTAAATCTTTCTTAGAATCACCAGTACTTAATGAATTGTCCACCAGCTGGCCATTTGGTTCTTTCCTATGCTGAACAGTTTCTGTTTCAATTCTGAATATAGGATCTATCCTCAACAGTTCCCAATTTGGTATCATCTGAAAAATTGATAAGCATATTGTTTACATCCTCGTCTGCATTACTAAGATATTGGCCAACATCCAGACTAACAAAGTGTGGATGTTAGATGAGAAGAGCACCAGTACTGCTGATGGATTTGACTAATGCAACACAAGCAATCACACGGGTGGTGAGGGAAGGAACTTCAATAACCTCCTCTTCCCTGGAAGTGCTCCGTGTCACCCAGAAATATGTCCCCGAGGGTCATGCAGCCCTCAGGGACATATTTTTGGGTGGCACAGAGAACCTTTGGATGAAGGGGGGATTGTTAATATTTGTCCCCCTTTGCAAGTGCCAGAGCTGTGTTTGTCAGGAACTCAGCTGCTGCAGCACCTCCCACATAGTACTTGCACGTTGTTAGTCTGGATGTCAGTGCCTAGTACTGACCTCTCTGGAGAGGTCAGTGCTAGACACCATTTTCCAGATGGACATTGACCCCATGCATTCTTTTGTTTGGCTTCTTACATGCAACCTTACAGTAGTTCCCCTCACAGCAAACTTGGGAAGGATTCAGTACAAAGGATAGGAAAGAGGGAGAAAATCCCTGTGCAAAGTGCATCCACTCCACACATCTAAAGAAGATTCACTGATTTGGACCCTTGGATTCTTCTCTTGCCTATGAAGTTGATATGAGCCAAAGGAAAGAAGGTAATCTGAGGGATGCTGGAAAATATCTGATCTTTCTGTTCCCAAACTAAAGACCACATATTCACTGTTGTGGCTAAATGTCATGGATAGGAAACAAGCCTGCAAATTTTGTTGTCTACCCATTGCAAAAGTTAGAGGGGAGAAAGTGTGATGGCTCCATGATGCAAGCTGTTATGCATTAAGTTAACTGTACATGAGATATACAACCATGAATCAGATCTCCATTAAGTGTATACTGCTGTCAGTGTGTTGGGGGAAAATGATGCACAGTTAAGCTAGATATGCATGTTATGCACACATAGTTATTCTGATCTGTATGGCAGAACAGATGCAGAACTGCAGATTACACAGATGCAATGCACAATCAGCAGTATCTGCTTTGTGGAAGAACTGCATAGCCACTTTGACAGACAAGCGCCCTAAACAGGCAATGCCATGGGAAGACGGCAATATTTATGAAAATAGGAAATCGGTCAGGTCTCGCTCATCCTTAGTCATTTTAAACAGAACATCCGTTTCACTCAAGCAATGGCAGTCACTCATTTTAATTAAAAATCATTTATCTATGAGGAGCTTTTATAAATCTGTACACACACACACACACACACACACACACTCACTCTTACAAATATGTTTCTCACCACAGATGGCTTTTCATTTGAAAGACTCATTTTCACTTTTAGGCAGATTTTGCTTGCCTACAGAAGGAGGGACCTGCTTACAAACTGATCCTCAGTCCTTGTTTCCATTGTGCATCAGTTTGCAGGAATGATTCTCATTTGCAAGCTAAAGCCGAAACTCGCTCAAAATGCCACTTGTGTCTGGAACGCTTTCCTGATGGTTTGGCCCCTTCAGAAATGTTATCCCAAAGAGTGATGGCATGTTTTAAAATGAGTTTTTTAAAAAAGTGATCCATGTTAGGGTTTAAAAAAAAAAAAAAACACCTCAAAACCCGAACATTTTGAAAGCCATGTTGAGCGTTCCTGTCCAGTACGTTTAATGGCAGCCACAGGCCCGTACTACCATGTTCCGGTATTTCTTCAAAATGACATTGGAGCTGTCATCGAAGTAAAGTACTGAGATAGCGTTGAGCTGCGTTGGAGCACAGCAAGGTTTCGGCACAGTTTCTGGATTGATAAAGTGAACCTGTCGAATAAATAAGTGATCAGAAATCAGGACACATCTATTTTCCGCAGGCAAATCTTTAAAGGTTTAGCACACATTTAGAAGTACTTTGACTAGAATAAGAACAGACACACATCCCTTTAAATAATATCTACCCTGTAAAACCCACAGTGGCTCACATCAAATTGTATAATGCTAAACAGATTCAATAACATGTTGGACAGAACTTAAAATGAGTTTACCAGTGTTTGTACAATAGCATGGTTTGTAGCATTCATATACGAGTTCAATGGAAAGGCACATTCTCCTTCACAGTAATATGCAGCATAACCTTCTGGAGCAATGATCCAGTCCTGGTGGTTGTTGTTGAGAGAGAGAGAGAGAGAGAGAGAGAGAGAGAGAGAGAGAGAGAGAGAGAGAGAGAGAGGATTAAATACATCTGCAATAAAACTATATAACACAAGATCCTTATATAACACGCATCTCAGTATAAAGAAAAGCACTTAAGAGCTTATTCAGCAACAGATTCGGCTAATCCATATTGTCTTCATATTGTTTTCCATCCATCTTTATTTTGGAAGGGTGGTATAGAAATCGAATGAATGAATGAATGAATGAATGAGGAGGCATGCCACTGCATACCAAGAATTATATTTTTTCACTGTTCTTCCAACCCACTGTTAGACGATTCAGGTAGCATGAGATGAGAATTCTAGCTCTGGGTGCATGGTGAAGCCATCCTGTGGCCAAATTCTTGGAAAATGGGGCTGTCAATGGTGACTGGGGCTAGGGATGTGCACGGAACCGTGGATGTGGAGTTGGAAGCCGGTGGGGGTGCGACTTTAAGGGCAGGGAAGGGTGCACTCACCTTCGAGGCGACAGCATACCTACCTGCCGGACCTTCCCTGTCCTCAGCCGAAAGTACCAGGTGCGTGTGCACCCGTCACGTGCGTACATGTCAGATGGGGGTGCATGTGTGACGGGCGCATGCGCACCTGGTACTTCCAGCCACATCCAGCTGAGGATGAGGAAGGGACGGCAGGAAGGTATGCTGCCGCCCTGAAGGTTTTTACCAGGAAGGAGCGCTGGCAGGGGAAAAGCGGTGGGAGGGGTGAGTGCACCCTCCCCTGCCCTTAAAGTTGCACCCCCGCCGGCTTCAAACTTCAAACCGGGCCCAGGGTTCAAACCTGTTCGGAGGCCCGAAAAAGGGCCTCCGGACAGGTTCGTGCACATCCCTAATGGGGGCTTCTTCTTCTTCAGGGGCGGTAAGCAAATATCAATTGTTGTGGGGCAAATCCCACCCCACTGCCAGTCACAGCTTGATTTGCCACCAAAGTTGAGGGCCGTTTCAGCTACTGGGGAGTACAGCTTTTGGGGTGTGGGGTGAAAAACCCATGTTCTTCTGGCCCCTTTGGTTAGCAGCCAAGGCATCACAATGTAACAGTGTTACAAGGGGCATTCTGGGTGGGCGGGGGGAGGAACTGAATGGTGGCTGCCAATGGAAAGGGACTGGGAGGAGCACCAATGAGTTTTGCTCCACTCCATCACTCAAAAGCAAAAGAAGTGAGGTGGTTTCATTTCCTCTTTTGCTCCCAACCTCCCCACAAAAATTCAGACAAAAGTTCTCAGCAAAGGACTTTTGGCCCAGCCCTTGTAGCGAGTGAATCCCCTCACAGTGAAGTCAGCTCTGCCTTTATTCAAGAGGTAGCCCCACTTCAGCAGAATTGGCACTGATAGGATATTTTAAAAAAATATATAGCAAACAAAAGATAGCAAGCTTCACACAGCGCATAATTAACTTATGGAATGCTCTACCACCAGATGTGATGATGGCCACTAGCTTGGATGGCTTTAAAAGGGCCTTAGACAAAACAATGGGGGCTATTCTCACGAGCAGCAAAAATCGGGCTAGGAGAGCCTAGCCCTATTTTTGCTGCTCGTGTAAACCACCGGACTCGCAGGTGAGGCCGGTGGCTTACAAGCAGCTAGCCCACTTCTGTAGCCCGTCCCTTAAACCGCTCCACAAACCCGGTTTTTCAAATCGTGAGTAGCCATGGTGCGGCTCTGCGCCGTGGCTACCTATGAGTAGACCCCCGGCCGGGAGGCTTAAAAGCAGCCTCCCGGCTCGGGGGTCTCTCCAGTATGCCCCCCGTGCTCATACAGGGCATACTGGAGCTTCTGGGCGGCCACGCAGCCCCTGAACTCCCCAGCCCCAGCCAGCTCCGTGATGGAGCTGGCAGTTGTGCGGGCAGCTTAGCCCGCTCTCTTCGCAAACCCATAGAGGCTCTTCACACAAATCGTGTGAAGAGCCTCATGGTCTATCAATGGCTACTAGTCTGTTGGATATAGGCCACCTCCAGCCTCAGAGGCAAGATGCCTCTAAATACCAGTAGAAGGGAAGCAACAGCAGGAGAGAAGGAAAGTCTTCACCCTCTGCCTATGGGCTTCTTGGGAGGCATCTGTTGGGCTACTGTGTGAAACAGGATGCTGGACTAGATGGGCCTTGAACCTGATCCAGCAGGGCTGTTCTAAGCTTCCAAATCTGCAGGGCCTCTTCAGGAATGCGCCTTCTCTCCTGAGCACTAAAAAATCCACACTTCACCTGAGGTATAGCAGCTATCACTCTGTAGATACAAATTAGAAGTCTGCATATAATGAACATATTCTCATTGAGGAGGATTTAGCCTTTTACTGTTCTGAAAATGGACAAACAAAAAGGTCAGAGCTGGAAAATCAGGCCACAGGATTCGCATTACCAGCCTGATAACAACAGAAGACTAATAATGCACCAAAGATCTCTAATTCCAAGCACAGAAATAGCATTACCTGCCAGCCGAGATCCCTGAAACTGACATACAGCTCATGTTTCTTGCACGCTTGCCTCTGGTCAGTGCTGCTGTTCTCTGAGTTTGGAGGGCGTTGAGGGTGCGGGGCAGGGGGGGGAGGAAACAAGCAGGAAAACATCACTTTACATCAAGTCATCCCGAGTTATCCTACATTGCAATTTTATAGCAAGGGCACCTGATGACATTACTATCTATACTCCCAAATGACTTCCATAGAAATTTCACCATCAGTTTTGTACCAGAGCTGTACATATATGCACCAAAAATAAATAAATGCATGAATAAAATATTCTGCATCACTTCAATGCTGTGAAACATTGAGTGTTTAAAGTGTGTCAATTACCTAACCTATCCTGCAACCTTTCTCATCTTGCAAAATTTATTCTGCTTCTGCTCGTCACAGGGAGGGTCAAGAAATTGTACAAGACACTGGCTGACATGCTGCGCAACGCTCTGCGTGCATTTAGAGCAATGCAAGCGCTGCTGCGTCTCCCTAGTGGAATTTGTGCAAACGCTAAAACTGTGCAAGGTGACTGGTGTGATTGCACTGCGAAGGGAAAGCACAGCAGTGCCACTGCGCAAGTCCCTTGCACAGTGCTGGCATTTCTGAAAGTGCGTGCTTTCGCAGCTTGCATTGTGCGAAACATATGCAGAGCTCTGCGCAATATGTCAGCCGCCGAAGCTCCATTCCCAATAATCGAAATTCTAGCATATCTTTGAACTCATGAGGGATAGAAACTTGCTTTAAAAAATATACAGATGACAATCTCAGAAGGCGGAAAGCCTCCTTTCCTCCCGAGGCCGCATGTGAATCCTTGCAATGAATATAATCGCAGCATATTTTTAGAGCAAAGCAGCTTCAGGAGGGAGCAATCCACACTTCTTCCCCCACTGCATTTCCAGAATAACTCCTCTCCTCCAGCTAACTGTTGCCTGTGGGGTCCCAGGTGTCTGTTTACCTCCTCAGACATGTTTCTGTAACACTGTGGGGGAGGGCAAAGCCCCTTGGGAGAAGGAAGAGATCCAGCAGGAAACAGTTGCGTCCAGTCCGGGCACCACCAGGGGGCGGTGGCAGTGGGAGGCACCTTTAAGCATAAATTAGGGGAATCTGCACTGGCTGCTACTGGTGGGAAAGTGGTGGTCAGAGAAAAGGTGAAGCATCCCTCTCCTACACCCATCCCCTCCCAAAGCTGCTTTGCCCTAACAGAAATGGCTGTCAGGGTTGGGTTACAAGCATTTGTGAGTCATGTCTATGCCCATCACCACCTTCTGTGGTTTTTTCAGAGTATGCAAGGCAACACAGCAGACAGCGATGCTTTCACCCAAGGTATATCTACTTTCCACCCAGGCACACATCCGGAACCATTTTCCAAATTCTCGACAAACCCCAACCATCTCGCTATGAGGCATGGGCGTAAGCTGTTCCAGCATTATCATCTTCCTTGTGGGAGCGATTCATGAGCAGAAACAGTAACACGAGAAGCGGCCTCCTTAGATCGAATCGTTTGGGAGGCTGAAACCACAGCGCTGACATTCTTGGCAGGGTTGCAGCGGGGGAAAAGAAATGCTGCTTCATAATGGTTGTTGGTTTATTGTATTATAAAAACTTCAATAATATTAAAGAGCTTGACTCAATAAATATAAAACACTCCTCTCGTTTCCTGTGCAAAGCCAAGGAAGCCGCAGGAAATCAACCTTTGTTTCACAGCTTCTCCTGATCTGTACTGGCACCGACGGCTGCAAAATCAGTTTTGTTTTCTGACACAAACCAGCAATGAGTTTCGGGAAAGTAATTGGTGCTTCTGCTTTCTCACAGTCACAGCTTGTCCTTCTTAGTGTTCTTGCCTATTACTGTTGAGGCAAGACACCCATTAAGATTCAGTCAGACTTCTTTGTCCTCTGCCTGATGGGTGCTTGGGTGTATCTCTGCACAATTGTACCCAGCTCACTGTATTTCCTTGCATACTGCCTTGCATACTAGCAGAGACGGAGCTGGTCTTGTGGTAGCAAGCATGTCTTGCCCCCTTAGCTAAGCAGGGTCTGCCCTGGTTACATATGAGTGGGAGACTAGAAGTGTGAGCACTGTATGTTATTCCTCTCAGGGGATGGAGCTGCCGCTCTGGGAAGAGCAGAAGATTTAAAATTCCCCTTTGGCATCTCCAAGATAGGGCTGAGAGAGATTCCTGCCTGCAATCTTGGAGAAGCCGCTGCCAGTCTGTGAAGACAATACTGAGCTAGATAAACCAATGGTCTGACTCAGTATATGGCAGCTTCCTGTGTTCCTGTTCCTGTGTACCTGTTGCCCCATTGAGACTAGACGAATGCCCAGATTATCTTTAATGGTTTTTAAAAGCACGTGATGCAGCGAACTTGCTGATGCTAAGCAGGAATGGGTCTGGTTGGTGCTTGGATGGGAGAACACCATGGGAATCCCATGTACACTCTTCTGAAGTCCATTGAAGAAAGGCAGGATTGAAATAAAACGAAATGAAAGCTTCCAGCTGGCAGAAAAAAATGCTGTTTTTAAAATATGATTTTAAAATTGTTGTAACGTTTTGAACTTTTTGGTTTTTGTTTTAACTAATGTTTTACTTTTTCTGTTTTTACTTTGTTGTAAACCGCCCAGAGACATGAGTTTTGAGTGGTATAAAAATATGTTAAATAAATAAATAATCTTGGAAAATGCAGCTGTTCCATAGACTTTACTCTTTTAAGTGTATTTAATTGCTTTGTAACTGCCAGACAGTGTTCCCTGTAATAGGGACTCCCAGATGTTGCTGACTACAACTCCCATCATTCCTAGCTGCAATGGCCCTTGGCTGGGGACGATGGGAGTCATAGTCAACAACACCTGGGAATCCCTGTTACAGGGAACACTGTCTGGAAGCTTTTCACACAGGACATTTGAAGCCCTTTGACTCGCATCTCCTCCAGAATAGAGGGGGTGTGTTCACATATCGGCTAGATTTACCCCGAAGTCCCTGCGAGTTATAGGGGAGCGGTTCACACACAATTCGGGTTTTTCACTGTGCATTAGAGTAAAACCTGATTTATAGCCGGAGTTTTTAAAAAATCCATTATATGTATCCTTCTTTTGGGACAACTTCAAGTTCACGGTACAGCCTCCCTGTAAACCCACAGTAAAACCTGCTGTCCGTAAAAGCCCCTGGCAGGTTAGGAACGTAAGAAGCTGCATATACTGAATCACACCATTGGGCTGTCTAGCTCAGTATTGTTTTCACAGACTGGCAGCGGCTTCTCCAAGGTTGCAGGCAGGAATCTCTCTCAGCCCTATCTTGGAGATGCCAGGGAGGGAACTTGGAACCTTCTGCTCTTCCCAGAGCGGCTCCATCCCCTAAGGGGAATATCTTACAGTGCTCACACTTCTAGTCTCCCTTTCATATGCAACCAGGGTGGACCCTGCTTAACTAAGGGGACAAGTCATGCTTGCTACCACTTACATTTATATACCACTCTATAGCTGGAAGCTCTCTAAGCGGTTTACAATGATTTAGCATATTGCCCCCAACATTTCTGGGTACTCATTTTACTGACCTCGGAAGGATGGAAGGCTGAGTCAACCTTGAGCCCTTTGGTCAGGATCAATCTTGCAACCTTCTGGTTACAGAGCAGCAGTTTTACCACTGCTTGCTACCACAAGACCAGCTCTCCTCTTCAAAGGTAAAGTGTGCCATTGAGTCAGTGTCGACTCCTGGTGACTCCTGGTGCCCACAGAGCCCTGTGGTTGTCTTTGGTAGAATACAGGAGGGGTTTACCATTGCCTCCTCCTGTGCAGTATGAGATGATGCCTTTCACCATCTTCCTATATCACTGCTGCCCAGTATAGGTGTTTCCCATAGTCTGGGAAACATACTAGCGGGGATTCGATCCAGCAACCTCTTGCTCCCTAGGCAAGTTACTTCCCTGCTGTGCCATTAGGTGGTTATTTTGCTGTTCTGGCCCCAGCTGCTTTGGTTCCATTTTAACCTGCCACTGCTTTTGCTGATCGATCTGTTTTTAATTTTTATCTACTTTCATACACTGGCTGACATGGAAGTTTTCCACACCTGCATTTTAGCCCGCATCTCCTCTGGAAAGGAGGGGTGTGTTCACATTTTGGACAGATTTACCCCAAAGTCCCTGCGAGCTGTTGGGGAGCACTTCACACACAATTTGGGTTTTTCACTGTGCGTTAGAATGTAGCCTGATTTATATCCAGCATTTTAAAAAAATCCTTTTTTGCATCAATTTTTTGGGGCAGCTTCGAAATCACACTAAAGCTTCACAGTAAATCCGCAGTAAAGGCTGCTGTCTGGGAAAGCCCATGCAGACTTAATGAAGCACCAGCATTTTGTGAGGAGTGCTGTTGCCACATGCCAGAGTAATGAGGGGGTAGGGGTGGGGGGTGAATGTGTAAGAGCCCCTGGTGGCGCAGTGGTAAAACTGCTGCTCTGTAACCAGAAGGTTGGAAGATTGATCCTGACCAAGGGGCTCAAGGTTGACTCAGCCTTCCATCCTTCCGAGGTCGGTAAAATGAGTACCCAGAAATGTTGGGGGCAATATGCTAAATCATTGTAAATCGCTTAGAGAGCTTCCAGCTATAGAGTGGTATATAAATGTAAGTGCTATTGCTATTGCTATTTTCGCCAATATCCCCTTCCTCTGGAAGCACTCTGTGCCACCTGGAAGTAGATCCCTGAGAGTCACATAGCAATCAGGGTCAAACATCTAGGTCACAGGGAACACTTCTGGGGGTAGAGGAGATTTGTGAAAATTATTCCCTCCCACCTTGTGGGAACATTCTTCGACACAGCATCACCAGTGCTTCCCACAGCGTGCCTGTGCTTCATTCGTTTACATGTCAGCCATTGTTTCTGTCGTATTTATAAACCAAGCAGGAAGCTATGTACAAAGGTAGTGTCTTAACTCAGTTCAGTCAGTGCATAATCATGACTGCCTGGTGAAATGCCGAGTCAGATTCTCAGTAGCCAGCAGTGTTCCTCCTTGTATTCCCAGATGTTGTTGACTACAACTCCCATCATCCCCAGCTGCAATGGCCTTTGGAAATCTGTTACAGGGAACTGGGCTCCCATGTGCCACTGAAAAGAACGACTAAATAATAGAATCAATCAGTCAACAAAGACACCAGCCAATAGATGCAAATTTTTCTACGTTTGCAAAATTTAATAATCTTGTATCGTTTGGCTTTTTTCTTGACAGAAAATTTGGCTTGTGGGCTATGGAATTTACATAGCCAGGTTTGTAGTTCATAGATGATGTGGTGGCAGCAACTTGCACGACAGAGGCAGAAGCTGCTAGGGGATGTCCACAGTTCAATCAAAGAGCTTACATGTTTGAGATCCCAGGCTCAATTCCTGGCATTTCTGCTATCTCTTGCATCTGACGCACATGCCTCCCTCACTTCTGCCTCCTTTCAGCCATGAGTCTATGAGCAGAGCCTGTCCCTCTCCTTTTTAATCCATATAAATCTTTTGGAAGGTTTTTGTTGTTGTTGCTCGTCTGAGGTGGCAATTATTAACTGAGAGATATTAACTCTCTACCACAAGAGCTGGCCTTGTAGTAGCAAGCATGACTTGCCCCCTTAGCTAAGCAGGGTCCACCTTGGTTGCATATGAATGGGAGACTAGAAGTATGAGCACTGTAAGATATTCCCCTTAGGGGATGGAGTCACTCTGGGAAGAGCAGAAGGGTTTCAAGTTCCCTCCCTGGCTTCTCAAAGATAAGGCTGAGAGAGACTCCTGCCTGCAACCTTGGAGAAGCCGCTTCCAGTCTGTGTAGACAATACTGAGCTAGATGTACCAATGGTCTGACTCACAGTATATGGCAGCTTCTTATGTTCCTATGTGCATATCAAAAACTGCCTGAGCCAGACCATTGCCTCATTTGTCCCAATATTATCTACTCAAATGGGAGTGACTCCCCAGAGTCTCAGATACAAACCTCTCTTAACCTAAGATTTTTTTAACTGGAGGTGCTAGGGACTGAACTGGGGACCTTCTGCACGAAGAGCATGTGCTCTGCCACTGAACTACGGTCACATTTATAATGGCTCCTCCATCATATAATTATTCCACATGCTGACACCTTCAGAAGCTTGCTTGTCAAGCATGTGAGACAGGGCCTTCTTGGTGATTACTCCAGGCTGTAGAACTAGCTTTCAAATGAGATCCACATAGTTCCCATACTGCCCTTTTTATTCATGCCTTTGGCTAATGAATAGCCCGTCTGATTTCCTTTTAGCTGATTGTAGCTTTGTTTGTTTATTTTGGGTGTGTTTTGAATGAAATTTAATGATTATTTTATTAGGTTACTGTTTTTTTAATTTGTTATTCAATACCTAGGGTCCCAGGACAAAGGGTGCTATATGGTATAGTACAGTACAGTACAGTACAATACAATACAATACAATACAATACAATACAATACAATACAATACAATACAATACAATACAATACAATACAATACAATATAATATAATATAATATAATATAATATAATATAATATAATATACTGCACTGCTGACAGAGGAAAAAAGTCTCAGATGACAGACCTGGGAAAGACCCTAGTCTGAGACAGTGTTGCCTCTAAAAGGCATTCCCTAATGTTGTTGACTACAACTCCCAGAATCCCCAGCTGAAATGGCTTTTGTTTGGGGATTCCGGGAGTTGTAGTCCACAACATCTGGGAATCTCTGTTAGAGGGAACACTGGTCTGAAACCCTGGAGAGCGGCTTACCAGTCACAGCAGAGAAGACTGTGCAAGACAGGCTAGTGGCACCATGTCCTTGGCTGTCATGAAGACAGTGCAGATGGAAGTGAAAAGAGAGACCATTCCCTCTTTTTCAGATACTCCTCAGGGCATCCCATGGTGACTTTCATACCCTGAACGTTTACTTACCTCCAAGGTTTGACACCCGAAAGGCTTCTTGGTTCTTTGGCGTTTTCGAGCGGTTCTGGTTCCGCTGTTTAGCTCCTGCCGAACGGATGCTACGGAGGTGCACCTCCGTGGCTTTGAAGAAGGCTACAGTGAACGGCTGTTTGTTTTGTGGGCCATGCCTTCCAATAAGACCGGCTAATTTGGGATTGATGCTCTGTCCTAAGGATGAGAAAAAGCAAAACAGAATGTTCGTTCCAAAGAGGACATTTTATTCATTATCCGTGTATCCCAGGAATAACAGGAGCCAGACAGACTGGCCTGCAACCCACGTGCGGAGTTCCCACAGCCTTCGCTAGGCACAAGGATAGCCGAGGAGCCAGGTCTTGAAATTAATGGAGCTTTTCTTACAAGGAAAGACTTAACACAGCAAATTTCATTTTACATCTCAGTGAGCAACAGCTGAAGCAAATGCTTCCGCTGAAAGTTACGTTGTGCTAGGTCAGCTTTAATATTAGATTTCCCTGCATTCTTTAGAGGGGTTTCTTTGAGTTCACCAACTTATAATTTGATGTGATCCAGTAAAAAGGAACCATAAAACAAGCCCAGAGGAACACTAAATTCTCAATGGAAGGTTATTAGCTTAAAATAAAAATGCCTCATCTTAAATAAAGATTGATGCAGTTCCAGATAAAGGGCAATGGAGGGCAAGCAAAGGCTTCAGTCTTCCAGGGCAGACCCTGCTTAGCAAAGGGGACAATTCATGCTTGCTACCACAAGAGCAGCTCTCCTCCTAGCAAATATGAATTGTACCCTTTGCTCAGCAGGGTCCACCCTGGTTTGCATTTGAATGGGAGACTACATGTGTGAGCACTGTAAGATATTCCCTTTAGGACCTCTGCATGCTTGAATGCAGAAGGTTCCAAATTCCCTCCCTGGCATCTCCAAGATAGGGCTGAGAGAGACTCCTGCCTGCAACCTTGGAGAAGCTGCTGCCAGTCTGTGAAGACAATACTGAGCTAGATGGACCAATGGTCTGACTCGGTATAAGGCTGCTTCCTCTGTTCCTACGGTCTACAGCTGGGCAAAAGGAGCCAGGCTCCAAGCTTTGTGCATGCTCTCCAGCCAAGTTCCAAGCATGCTCTCCAGCTGTCTGATCATCTCCAGCATGCTCTCCAGCCAGGCTCCAAGCCCTGTGCATGCTCCCAAGAAACAGCCATGGGTCAGCAAAAATCAAGGTAGGACGGGGGAATGTGATTGTGTGCTAGCACATAACCCTCCTCCTCTCCTACCTTGGTTTTTGCCAACACAAGGAGTGCACACGGGGCGCGTCACCTGGCTGGACGCTCTTCCTACCCAGCTGTCAGTGGTGAGAATCAGCCTCTGGATTTATTCTTCAACTGCTGCTTATCTCTGGTAGGTTCTTTAGTTTTTATAGTTCCCATTTTTAGTTTTTTAAAATAACTTTTAATTTGAAACTTTTAAAAAGTGATTTTAAATGTGGTTTTAGCCTGGTATTTTAACTTCACATTTAACTTTATGAGTCTTATTTTACGTTGCATCTGTTTTATATTGATGTTGTGAGCCACTCTGAGCAGGAGTGTACTGGAGGGGTGGGATATAAATATTTCGAATAAATAGAATAGATAAACCCAGAGTCTTTGAGTCTGTTGCCTGAGGTGCATGTTGGGGCTACAGCTAGAATGAGAACTTGGCATGGGCCAGAAACTGAAGGGTAGCAGGCAAAAGCAGGGAACAGCCTCCTAGTATCTTTACCATGCCTTGACCATCCAGATGCTTCTCGCTGCCTGCCAATTGCAGTAGCTCAAGGGTTCTCAGCCTTGAGTCCCCAGATGCTGTTGGAATACAGCTCCTATCATCCTGCAGATACTGTGGCTGGGAAGGATGGGAACTGTAGTCCAACAACCAGTGGTGGCCGGTCAGTAAGGGCAGGAGGGGCTGTACCTGTAAGGTAGGTGATGCAATTGCAGATTGCAGGGGTGAGGGAAAGCTAGCTCACCTAAGCAGTTTCAAACCAATCCTAATTCGTAACTCTGTAGAGTTGTTCTTGCGATCTGACACTTTCTAAATCCAAATTTCATATGCCCCTCTGGAGATGCTATCTGCTCCAGGGGAGAAATTATACAGGTACCATTTGGATTAGGAAAATGGCACTGAAGTTGCTGGATACCACCACTATGGCCCCAATCCACATCACACACACCCTGGGGTTGCATGTATCCTTTTAAAAAAACAACACCCACAGAAGATTTAATCACAGATCTCCCATCTTGTCTAGTTTGGTCCTCAGGACATGAGACCTCAAGATACTCCTGGCTCATGCTCTAGAGCATGGATTCTCAACGTTGGGTCCCCAGATGTTATTGGACTTCAACTCCCATAATCTCCAGGCCCAGTGGCCTTTGGTTGGGGATTATGGGAGTTGAAGTCCAATAACATCTGGGGACCCAACATTGAGAATCCCTGCTCTAGAGTCCCTGTCATACTCACAATAAGGCTTCAGAAAGAGAAGAACATAGTTGAGCTTTGAAATGTTTATTCAGGACTAAAAACAACAACATCGATATCACATCCAGATGAACAGAGAGGCCCATGCTGTTGAGGGGCTGCCCTCAGCCTGTAAAGACAAACTGTACTGACAGTAAGGTCAATACTGTATGCACAGTTACATAGGAGCAAATCCCACTAAATTCAATGGGATTCACTTCCAAGTACAAGACACTGTTGCATGGTCCAGGCTGTAAGATAACTTTTCTTTGCTCTCCTATGTAATGAGACAAACAGGATGTGAAGCAATAGGCACAAAACCGAATAAAATCCCCAAAGTCAGCTATTGCTCCAACATATTGTCAGGGAGAAAAGCATTACGGGGTTTAGATGATGACAGTGTGCCTGAGGCAAAAGAATTACTTCAGCCTCTCTTGCATTGCTGCACTTTATCCAGACGTTCTAAGAGTAAACAAATAGCCTTTAATTCCCTTTCCCTTGCTATCGTTGCTGGATCTAGCTGGCACTAATACAAAGGAACTGAACTTGCTATTAAATATGAACTCATCTTTTTAATATCGTTTCAAATAACACTTCAAAACAACTCTGAATAAGTTTACCCAAGTCTCCTTGGGGCAACTGGGATGGACACCAGGCAAGCCTGAAGTCAGGGGTCAGCATCTTTAACTATCTGCTGAGGGCCCAGCATCCTCCATAGATATGCCCACTGCTGATCCCCGAGACCACCTCTGTACCCACAGCCTTCATGTGGCGGTGGCACAGCAACTCTCCCAGGGTTCATTCAGTAGGAGGGGGGCCATGAAGGCAGTTTGCCAAAGGCTCCCCAAATCTGAAGCCAACCCTAACACCAAGGGTTGGCCATACATTCAATTTTTCCTTCTTTCTGGTCTATGCTACCACCTTCCAGCAATCTCCCCTGGCCCTTCTGGGCTACATTCCTTCAAACCTTGTGGGAGAGGGCAGACTTTCACAAGAACATAAGAACAGCCCTGCTGGATCAGGCCCAAGGCCTATCTAGTCCACCATCCTGTTTCACACAGTGGCCCACCCGATGTCCCTGAGAAGCACACCGGCAAGAGGTGAGGGCATGCCCTCTTTCCTGCTGTTGCTCCCCTGCTTCCAGTATTGAGAGGTATCTTACCTCTGAGGCTGGAGGTGACCTATAGTCATGAGACTAGTAGCCATTGATAGACCTGTCCTCTATTAATTTGTCTAAGCCCCTTTTAAAGCCACCCATAAGAACATAAGACTACAGTGACTACATTAGATGTCCACACCCCTGTTCACTGTGGGTCTGAATTTGAGATTTGCTGGCGATGCCACTTTCGGAAGCTTACCGTCTACGCTCTCCACTGATAGCTGCAAGCCAAGATTGTGTTGTGGATTTACCACCCAGTGGTTACTCGTGGCTGTGATATCAAACACCAGCCAACCTTCTTCTGCAGCCCAAATTGTTCGAGTGTCAAGCAAGAACAAATCTGAATCCCTAGAGAGACAAAGGGGTTAAAAATGGAGAGAGAGCTTTTCAGAATTACCAAAATGTTCACATACATTTAAAAACAAAACAAAAACAAAAACTCCGCCTACTAAATATAAGCTGGTGTTTAAGTCAGGCATGGACAGACTTCAGGTCCGCAGGATCTACTTTGTATTTTACCAGAACCCAGAGAACTACTAACCAGGCCCAAGGGCAAAATGGTGGCAAGGGAATGGAGCCAATGGCCTAATGCACCCTTGAGCCACAATGGGATGTCTGTGTGTACAAGCACAAATCTGAATGTACAAGCACAGGTCAAGGATCCTAACAACCTAATTTGGGCAGGTATGAGTGGGGCTTTGTCATTATTGCCATAGTTAAACAATTGGAAATAAGAACATCGTGCCAATCGACTTCAGATCATCCAGCAATCCACCAATAGACCCCATCTGCATTCTGTGCTCCACTGCTTTGAGCAACATTGGTGAACTTGGATCACAACATAGAGGTTTGTACCAGAGATGGAAGCCAAAAAGGGGGTGAGGAGGTGAAGCCCATATGATGCTCAATGACTTTCTTCTGGAATGTATGATGCTCATTGTGCTTTGGTGTGCTTTGGATGGAAAGGTATTTCCAGAAGGCTGGGTCCACAGTGGAGAAACCACTGCCTCAAGTCCTGATCAGCTTCAGCTTCCATAAAGAAGGGAGGGTTCCCAAACTGATCTTGAAAGTTGGGCGAGTTGGTGATGGAAGCCAATGAGAATTTACTTCCTGGAACTAATAGCAGCGTTTTTATCAGGACCACACCATGAGAGGAAAGACCCTCTTTGTGCACCACAGTTGCAATCCTGATTGTTTTTCCCATAACTGCTATTTTAACTGTTTTCTGAAAAGCATGCATACAGGGCCAAACTACCCGTTTAACATAACAGGTCGTTTGGCCCTCCATCTGCGCATGAGTTTATAAATAATAATTTCCCCTTCATTCCTTGTAGTTCTTGCAAATTCACCATGTGGGGGTGGATTTGTAATCCAACCACAAGAAACAAAACATTTGTTTTCCACGGCTGAATCTCGAGTTTTACCATTTATAGGAGCACATTTATAAGAACAAATAATTGCTGAAAAATAAAGAGGAAATGCCACCCACACTGATCTGAGGGTCTCAGGGGCTGAATGGGGAAAGAAAGGCAATCCTGCAAACACACATTCACTTACTCTATTGTGCTGGTTGAGAAGTCTGGTCTATCCAACTGTAAATGCTGGATAAAATGTTCTATATAAATAATACTGCTTTTACAGCTAATATATGCCACACAGATATAATACACAGATATTGCGGTTGTTTCTGCAGGTTTGGTAATTAGATATGCAAACACCCCAGCCTTATTGACAGACAGTTCTGTTTTGCTGACGAGTAGGCATCATCTTGCCAAACCTCTTTTGCTCACTTGGCATAGATAGCTGTGTAACTAATTACTTTGCCATCGTTCCAACAGAGGCAGCAAAGATAAGACCATCTGTGTGGTCATGAGACAGCTTTTACTAGGAAAAATATTTATCATCTGTGAAGTGCCTAGAAAAACTAGGTGCCTTGCAAAATAGATGAGCTTGCCTTACAATGAGTCAGATCCTTGGTCCTTCTAGCTCAGTACTGTCTACACAGACTAGTTTGTACTAGCACTCTCCAGGGTTCCAGACAGGGCTCTTTCCCAGCTCCACCTGGAACTGAACTCCACCAGGAACTGAACTACGGACTGTCTGCATGCACAGCAGATGCTCCTCCACTGAACTATGGCTCCTCCTTCAAAATACAAAGACAGGTCCGGTACAAGGAGCATGCCATCTAATTTAGACAGAAGTAACACTCAGACTAGCCACCTACTGACGCAGCGGGGAAATGACTTGACTAGCAAGCCAGAGGTTGCCGGTTTGAATCCCCGCTGATATGGGGATTTCCCAGACTATGGGAAACACCTATATCGGGCAGCAGCGATATAGGAGGATGCTGAAAGGCATCATCTCACACTGCATGAGAGATGGCAATGGCAAACCCCTCCGGGGAGGACCTGATTTCACCCGAGGCTATGAAAAACAACCTGGAATGGTGGACTCTCGTTCTGGCCTCACTATTTACCTTCATTGAAACACATGGTCGTATCCCCAAGGACAGGGGGACCACAATAATTGTCCCCATCTTTAAAAAGGGCAGCAAAAAATGACCGAGCCAACTACAGGCCTATTAGCCTACTCAACACAATCAGCAAACTTTATGCGAGACACCTGCACTGGAAACTATGGGACTGGTTGGAGCAAGAAAATCTGCTGGCAGAGGAGCAGGCTGGCTTCCGTGAGGGCCAATCTACTATCGACCAGTGCCTAGTACGCCAGCACCTTGCTGAAAAGTACTCTTCCTCCAACTCATCCTCCCTGTATGTAGCCTTCATTGACTTTAAAGCGGCTTTTGACTCTTATCTCGAGAGTTAAATTATGAGAGAAGCTAGAGGCCTCCTCGATCGACTGGCAATTGTTATACTTCATATGTATGCTACATACTGACACATCATTCAAGGTAAGGTGCAACAAGCAGGGACATCTCACTAGTGCCATAATTTCATGAAAGGGTGTAAAGGAAGGCTGCATTCTGGCACCATTACTATTCAACTTCTACATCAATACAATGGTGGGGCAAATTAGCCAATTAGACTTCCATCCCCCTAAATTTGCAGGAGCCCACATTTCCACCCTATTTTATGAGGATGGAAAGTTCCCCATAATGTTGGGGAAAGTTGAAGGAAAGAGAAGAAGACGACCAGCAGCAAGGTGGCCGCCCAGAGACGTAAGTTTGGGCGGGGTATAAATTTGAATAAATAAATAAATAAGGTGGATGGACTTGATTACGACAGCAATGAATGCACCATGGAGATACTTTGAAGCCAAGTTGAAGACAGATCATCCTGGAGAGAATCTATCTATGTGGTTGCTAAGAGTCAACACCGACTTGACGGCACTTAATCGATCAATGATATGCGGATGATGCAGAAATACTCTCAAGGACCCCAACTGGCCTTAAACGAGCACTGAAGGCATTGGCCCAGTACTGCAAGGAAGATCTGCTGGAGCTTAATTACCACAAAACCAAAATCATGGCCTTTGCCAAAAGGCCCCAAACCCACTCCTGGTTTATAGATGAGCACAAGATAGAACAGGTCCCTTGCTTTAAATATCTGGGGACAGTCCTGCATTCCTCTGGCTCTAGGAAGACACATGGGGAATATGCAGAACTAAATGCACAGAGGAGCTCCTCCACTATTCTTAAGTTCCTCCGAACAAGAGGTGGCCACTATATACCCACAGCTCTAAAACTGTATGAAGCCAAGCTGATAGCGCAGTTACTCTATGGTGACCAGCGTGGCTCCTTCCCCAACTTTTTCATGCTGGAACGCGTGCAATCAAAGTTCCTAAGAGCAGTTCCCCAGCTACCAAGATGTGTATCTAATGCTATCCTGCGACTAGAGACAGGCTTGATGAAAGTGGAGGCAAGGGTATTGATGATATTCCCCTCAGATATTTCCCTCAAGATATTCCCCTCAGGGGATGAAGCCGCCCTGGGAAGAGCAGAAGGTTTCAAGTTTCCTCCCTGGCTTCTCCAAGATAGGGCTGAGAGAGATTCCTGCCTGCAACCTTGGAGATGCCACTGCCAGTCTGTGAAGATAAAACTGAGCTAGATAGACCAGTGGTCTGACTCAGTATATGGCAGTTTCCTATGTTCCTATGATGACCAGACTGAACTATTGGCTAAAGTTCTTCCTTTCCCCCTCAGGCCCAGCCCCCCTAACGCTATGTGATGACTTCCAATCCAGTTGGAAACAGACAGCTATGAATAAAATAAAGTCCCTAGGCCCATCCTCGCTTCACTTGGTCAACTTGAGGTGCGACCTGGCCAAGGCACTCATCGAACAACATATTATGGATATAGAGCGCCAATCTGACATAGGCAAGGCCCCTAACTTCCCTGTAAGTGAAGGACTCAGGTATATCAGTGCCTCCTGGCCATACTTAACACAACTGGAGGTCCCTCCCAAAGCATAGGAGGGCCGTCACACTGGCACGCTGCCATGTGCTTCCCTCAGCTGTGCGTGAAGGTCGCTATAGGAAGATCCCAATTTCAGAGTGCAAGTGCCCCTACAGCTCAGGCAGGACACGTTCTTCTGCAGTGCCTGTCCTATAGGGACATCTGTGCCTCCCACATCTTGCCACTATTACATGGCTATCCTGGGTGAATGGACCTGTTTCACACCTCTTTGCTGCTCTCTGATAGCAACCCTGCTGCCACCTTCAGTGTCGCCAGGTTCTGTGTGGCAGCGATTAATATCCAGTGGACGATGACCACGCATGCCTAGAGCCCACCTCTATGAACGAGAGGACAGTATATTATATGATATCCTTTTAACTCATATTAGCTCTTATTATTTTAAATGGTGACTGTCATGATTTTATGTTTTAAATCTTTAAAAATCTTTTCTTACTTTATAAGCATGCAGCACTTGCAATGCTTCTCATTGCAGCCATAGTTAAATCAAAATGTAGCCCAGAGTCTACTATGTCTCTTATTAGAGCCACAGCTAGATTTTTAGTGCAGTCACGTGCCTATTTTTTATATTTTAAATCATTTTATGTTAGTAATGTATTTTAGCATCTTTTATATTTCTTATTGTATATTTTAAAATCATCTTATGATAGTCTTAGAGTGCAAAATCTATTGCTACTTAGGTTTTAAAATGTACTTTATGCTGGTCTGTGACTGTAATAAAGATTAATTGATTGATGGTAAACCCCTCCAGTATTCTACCAAAGACAACCACAGGGCTCTGTCGTCACCAGGAGTCATCACTGACTCGATGGCACACTTTACCTTTAAGACTCAGACTAGACTAAAAAGTGGAGCAAGCCAAACTTTAACCCCTTTCAGACATCTCGCGCAGAGCAGGGGTGGGTGGGGGTGGCAGGCTCCTCCCATGCCCTATGCATGTTCTCTTGAACATCTGTAATGTATGTAGAGCACCATCTTCTGCCACGATGCTGGTCCCTGCCCTATATGTGCCAGAGCTGCTCAAATTTATGAAAAGCTACAACTAGAAGCAGGCCAGCTGAAACAAGTAAGATTTTAAAGAGAGAGTGAGAGAGTGAGAGTGAGTGTCAAATAAACAAATATCAACTCATAAAGAGTTCGATGGATAAGGAACAATGACTGAAACAGCACAAAGATGCCAAGACCAAAGAGGAGAACAGAGATAAATCGGAGATGAAGCAGGAGCTAGAGAATTAATACCTCTGCAGGCAACTTCTTGGTAGTTATAGAGGACCTTGGAGCATCTTTGTGACTAACAGATTTATTTCAGCGTAAGCTCTCATGAATTACAGCCTACTTCATCAGACGCACCAAGGGCCATCCTCAGTTGGAGGGTGTGTGTGTGTGTGTGTACACACACACACACACACACACACACACACACACACACGGGTAGGCGCAAAGGGCTATAGAATGGAGAAGGTACAGTCAGTAACCATTATTATGTACAGTTTTCATATAAAAGTACAGTGACAATTGACTACAGTAGTAATAGCAGATATCCACCGTCTGCAGCCAAGCTCTATGCCACATTTATTCCAGCACATCAGAGAGAAACACATACCTGAAGAATTTTAGACCCACAATTAGGGGTGTGCCGAACCAGTCTGTGATCAAACTGATCCGCCGCGAACTGGAAGTGTTCGTCTGTGGACCGGCCCTTGCGAAAGGGGTCCAGTTCGTGATTGAACTGGACATAGGAACATAGGAAGCTGCCATATATTGAGTCCAGCCATAGGTCCATCTCTAGCTCATTATTGTTTACACAGACTGGCAGAGGCTTCTCCAAGGGGAAGAAGTATTCCCTTTTAAAGCCGCAAACAAGTTTAAGCGGATTCAGTCCGATGGACCATACTGGCTAGTCTGACTGAACCAGCTCACAGACCACGGTCTGATCCGAATGAGGTTCAAATTTGGACCAAACCACGAAAATTGGTTCCATGCACATTCCTCCCCGCAATTCCTAAAACTGCAATGTGAATCCAAGGAAGTAAAAAAGAAAGAAAGAAACAGATTGACAAGGCCAGAATGGAACTCAGGAATAGCCTACTACAGGACCAGCTTAGAAGAGAAAGTGACAAAATACCACTGGTTATCACCTTCCGCTCCAAGCTGAAACCACTCCAGTGTATCACCAACAACTTACAACCCACCCTGGACAATGATGCTTCTCTCTCACAGGCTGTGAGCAGTAAACCTGTCCTTGCTTATAGGCAGCCAACAACCAATCACACAACAACCAACAACCAATCATACAGCAAAGAGTCGGTTCAGATGACATTGTGACTACTGGCCCCACCCAGCACACATGATAAAGACATGCAGGATGTGACAAAACTGTGCGTGTCCTTCCCCTCTCCTGAGGGACTGGGATTTCTTTTCCTGACTGCCGGGTGAGGAGTATGTGAAGTCTGAACTGCTCTTCTACTCATGCTACAAATATTTGTAGAGCAGGCAGAGAGCCAGTTTGAACAACAGCCCTCTCCACCCCCACATGATTAGGGAATGGTGCACTGGCACCAGGGGCATAGCCACCATAGTGTGAACTGGTTCAAAGAACCCGGGCCGCCAGTGGGAAAAGGCTGCCGAGCCCCGTGGCTCAGGCTCCATAGGAGCCCAGAGCCAACTCCCCCCTCCCATACCCAAGCCGTCGAGAGCCCAGGCAAACTGTCCACTAGTTATTTCAGGCAGCGCAGACAGCCCAATAGAACATTTTTTCCTTTCTCTCTGAGGGAAAGAAGAGGGAAACGTCCTATCAGGCAGCCGACGCTGCCTGAAATGACGATGGGAGAGCTTGCTCGGGCTCTCGGCAGCCCAGGCCATGCCCCCTTTGCGTGTGATGTCACAAGCAAAGGGGCGTGGTCCAGGCTGCTGAGAGCTCGAATGAGCTCTCAGCTCATCATTTCAGGCAGCGTCGGCTGCCTGATAGGACGTTTTTTCCTTTCTCTCCCTCCAGAGAGAAAGTTCACCCGGGCTCTCAGCAGCCTGAGTGTGGGAGGCGGGAGTTCACTCTGGAGCCCGAGCCACACCCCCGTGCGCATGACATCACACGCACAGGTGTACCTGGAGAGGCCACCGAGCGGGGCTGGACCAAGGCCACCACTCGGCTGGCTCTGTGCCTGTCTGGCACCTCAGGAGGAGGAAAAAGACATACATGCTCACAAAATTGGCACACATCTCCTTATCACATGTGCTGGGACCTGTGGACAACAAATTGTCCAAGCTGGCCTGTTGACCCAAACACACAGGGACTACATCCTAAAACAAATTCAGCTGCCAGACCTGTCACCAGTGTTCCCTCTAACAGGGACTCCCAGATGTTGTGGACTCCTAGATGTTGTGGACTCCCAGATGTTGTGGACTACAAGAGTATTAAGGAATGCCCCCACAAAAGCCACTGCAGTCGGGGATTCTGGGAGTTGTAGTCAACAACATCTGGGAATCCCTGTTAAAGGGAGCACTACCTGTCACTGTATCCACTTGAGCAACATCATTAAGGTAGCTAACAACATCAACAGTTATACTATCAGGGGGTCATTCGCTTTCTCGTCCTCCAATGAGATATATGCTACCACCTGCCATCTTTCTGCTCTACACAGACAACCCGGAAAATCTCTACACAAATATATAAATGGACACAAATCTGGCATTAAAAATGACAACGTTCAGAAACCAGTGGGAGAACATTTCAGTCTCCTGGGATACTCTGTAGCTGACATGAAAACCACCAAATTTACTAAGAAAAACATGTTAAACAGAGGCTTCAGTGGGAAACTGTAGAGCTAGAGTTCATCAAGCAGTTTGATTCTGTTTGTTTTAGCTTGAACAAAGAACACTCTCTGCATATCTTAAGTAACTAAGTTCAGTCAGGGAGGTAATAGAGGGATGCTTATTAAATAAGCGGATGAAATGAAATGGTGGGGGGTGCGGGGGGAGGGAGCTAACACTAGATTAGAAGTAGTAACGGGTTGTGTTTTAGACACTCACAGTGGTTTAGAACCACTCGTGTGTTGCTGCAGGATTTCAGCCAATATGTGCATATTTATACATTGCTTTTCAACAAGAGACTTCTCAAAGCAGGTCACATAGCAAAGATATGACACCAGCATTGGCCAGTGGAGAAATGCTACTCTGTGTTGAATTGGGACAGTTTCTCTCCCAATTGGTAGATATAGGAGCCAGCACTTTAAAAGGATGCTATTCCCCCAGTTATTCACCTTAAGTAGCGTAGCAGGGATATACTTGACTAACAAGCAGAAGGTTGCCGGTTCGAATTCCCGCTGCCACTATATCGGGCAGCAGAGACATAGGAAGATGCTGAAAGGCATCATCTCATACTGCGTGGGAAGAGGCAATGGTAAACCCCTCCTGCATTCTACCAAAGAAAACCACAGGGCTCTGTGGGTGCCAGGAGTCAAAATTGACATGACGGCACACTTTACCTTTATTCCCCCAGTTATCGGGAGTAGGGGAGGGGGAAGAGTATTAAGGATAGCAGTTCATGCATCTGATGAAGTGCGCTGTAGTCCATAAAAACATATGCTGAAATAAATGTGTTACAAGGCTCTGTGTTATATTTAATGTGGTTATCCCTCTGGATGTAGTAGCACACAGTCTCTTGCCATCTGCCCCCATTGTGAATATCCTGTGATAGCTTAGATGTGAACAACTCTGGTGAAATGCAATTGAAGTCAACTGTTTTACTTCAGAGAAAGTGACTAGGGATGTGCACGGAACTGGCCCGGAGGCCCTTTATGGGCCTCCGAACCAGTCTGAAGAACCTGTGGTTCTGCCGTTCTGACGCCGGGGGGTGGCTCTTTAAGGGTGGGGGAGGGTGCACTTACCCCTCCCGCCGCTTTTCCCTCCCTGGCGCTCCATTATTTTCCAAAATCCATGGGGCAGCAGCCTCTGGTATTTTGAACCACACATAGGAAGCTGCCTTATATAGGACTGCCAATATTCCACTGCCTGAATAAGGGACACGAGGCAGGGAGTATGGAGGAGTCCTTGGGAGCCTAAGTGCTGTATGCGTGTTTTAGCACTTTCAACTTAAACTACAGTGTAAGTTATAGCTGAGATTGCTTCTCCTTTGCTTATTGATATAACCATGGTTAGCCCAACTGGGTGTGATATAATTTTGTTTTCCAGAAAGAGAAGCCTTGTTAGCCAGTAAAAATAGGTTCCACACATGAGCACTATCTTGTAGTCATCACTTGTATGGTTTTCATGACCCTGATACCCAGATAATGCTAAGTTAGCCAATCATTGATGGCTGTTAATGTCCCCAGTATGGGACTGTTGGCAACCCTAAGCCTGGAGACTTAGAACCGCAGAGTATCTGGCAGGGCGGGAGAAGGGAAGGGAATTGGAGCTCATTAGTTATTGTCTTGTTAGTGAAAATGACTGGTTTGATCTGAACCCATCTGGTTTGATTCTTCCCATTAGCCAAAAATAAGGGACAAATGGCATCCTGTAAGGGACAGACAATGTATTCTCACGCTCTTGAGTTATTTCACACAAGACAATTAGCAGGAACATCCCTGCTAATAAGGGACTGTTGAGAACCCTAGCCTTATAGCAAGTCAGATCATAGGCCCATCTAGCTCAGTATTGTCTGCACTGCCTCTCCAAATTTTCAGGCAGGAGACTACTTGTAAATGCTGCTGGGGAGTGGACTTGGGACCTTCTACATGCAAGCAGCTGCTTTTCCACTGTGCTATGGCCCTATCCCCGAAGAGCAGGCCTGAACAACATAAGGCCCGGTGGCCGGATCTGGCACACGAGGACTTTTTTGCTGGCCCCAGGGGTGGCTCAAAGTATTGTGGTGCCTGAGGTGGGGTGCAAAATGTCTCCTTGCCCCACGGATTTGGTGGGGGTCAGCTCCCTTTCAAAATTGACCTTTGCAAGCATAGAAAGTGCATGGGGGACAGGGAAGAGGAAAGGTTGCTAGGAGCCTCCTCTTACCTTCTCATGCTGTGGGTAACTAATAATTGCTTTCATTAATATTTTCTATATATATAATTCTCCTGGGTGTGCCTTGGAATGTGCATCCCAGCGCCCAGCTGATTGGCTGGGCGGCGGAGATGCCTGATTGGCTGAGGCGCACCCAGGAGGATTGGTTGCCGGTGGCCTGGTCGCGGAGGCCGGGCGGTGGGGGGCCCGACCGTGGGGGCCAGGCGGCAGTGGGCCTGACTGGAGGCGAGGCACCCATTGGAGGCCAGGGCGGGAGGGAAATGGGTGGTGGGACTTCCCTGTTCGCTGCCTGGGAGAAGGAACGGCCACGGTGGGGCCTTTTTCGGCCGCCCGCCACCCGGTAAGGAGGGCCTGTGAGGTCCGGCCGAAAATAGTCGCCCGCCACAGTAAAATGCCCAGTGTGGATGGAGGGGAGCACACAGATGCTCTGTGCGGGCCGGCTAGTTAATAATTAATTTTAATGTAATCATTAATGTGCTGAAAATTTACTTTGGCCCCTACATACCAAGACATGGTTGGTTCTTGCTCACCAGAATATTTGATTTGTGCACCCCGCCTAAGAGGAATACCTTACAATGCTCACATGTAGTCTCCCATCCAAATGCAAACCAAGGTGAACCCTGCTTAGCAGAGGAGACAATTCATGATCATTACTTTTTATGCAAACAAGAGGGAACTGGGATTCCCTCTTGTTTGCATTAGAGGGGAAAGTGCTTGGCTATCCCTATCCTTAATTCAATCAAAACAGCAACTAAATAGCAATACAGAGAAGTAGGCTCTGGATCCCAGGAGAATATCATATCATATCATATCATATCATATCATATCATATCATATCATATCATATCATATCATATCATATCATAGGACCCTTTTAAAATCAATTAATTTTTAAAGTTTATTCAATTAACTAGTTAATCAGTTAAGCATTGCAGCTACCCAAATATGATAAAACAGCTCAAGGCTTTGCATCAACTGTAGGAGGAAGTAACTCTTCATTTTACATGAGCACAAAGTTCCAGGCCCGTAGGCAGCCTCAAAATTTTTTAGGGGGATTGCAGAAGTCAGGGGAAGCAGGTTATAAAATGTTCAGCTAAAACAGTCAGTGAGGCGGGGGAGGAAAGAGAATTTTTTGGTGTGGCAAGTACACACCGTGCCACCAGCTGGCTACGGGCCTGCAAAGTTCACTTTTTATTATGTATTTATTACCTACATTACATCAGCGCCAATATCATACTAAACAAACTAAAAGCAACACGACAGTGGTACTACAAAAACATGCAGCTGGTGTGTGGAGTGCGAGGGAGCGGCTTTTCAAAACATTTTGGGGAGGCATGTGGGCTCGGGCAAATCTCCCGAAAGAAGGAGCTGCTTCCTAAAATGCCTTTGCAGATGCCTTAGATCAGGGATTCTCAACGTTGGGTCCCCAGATGTTATTGGACTTCAACTCCCATGATCCCCAACCAAGGGCCACTGGGGCAAGGGATTATGGGAGGTGGAAGTCCAATAACATCTAGGGACCCAATGTTGAGAATCCCTGCCTTAGATCATCAAACTGGGCACACAAAAGGGATTTGTAATTGGAAGCCCAAACACCCACCAATGCACCCTCCAGCCATCTTCTTCTGGCAGGGGAGAGGAACAAGGACGCTGCTGCAAAAGGGTTGGAGCGACTTCATTGTTTCTCCTTTTGCTGTCAGACGCCGCCAGGTGTTGACAGAGGGCGAGTTGTTGAGCAACCGGGCATGTGGTGGCAATGCTGCAGGAGCGGGCTGGGAAGAGGTTCCCTCCAGGGGCGTGGCTGCAGTAGCCATGAGAACTAGTCACAGCTAGACTCATCCAGAGGCTTCTGACGATGCCAAGCCTGCTCAACATAGGCCCCTCAGCTGTTTTTGGACTACAACTCCCACAATCTCTGGCTACAGTGGCCAATAGCCAGGGATCACGGGAGTTGTAGGCCAACATCTACAGGAGGGCCAAAGTTGAGCAGCCCTGGACTATGCAGAGGCTCATTCACAGGCTCCTGTGTGGATTAGGCTAGGACACGATCCTCACTATTGTTCAAGCCGCGGGGGCCACTTTGCCAAAAAAAACCCTTCAGTATGAGAGCCACTTCCCATTGTGCTGACCTCTGCACACCTCTGTGCTTTTCCCGGTGCTGGGAGGGCCCTTTAACAGCACTCTCTTAAGAGCTCTAGGAGGAAAGCAGGAAGGGCTATGCTTTCCAGCACACTGTGCATGCCTTCCAAGGTGGTACAGGGGCTCAAGAGGACTGTTTCCCTTAAATGAACTCCCCGGCAATGGGCACAGCACAGCACTGCACAGTGAGAATAGTAATCTCCACTTGGTGCTGGGGGACTGTGCAGAGTTTTTAGCTTTGGCCAAAACTTCACAGAGGCCCAATAAACTAGGGATGTGCATGGAACAGGATCTGCATTCCATTCCGAGCTCGGAACCGAATGCAAATCCCCAGGACGTTCCATCGGAACGACGAGGCGAGCCAGTTGTTCTGACTGAATGAGCTCAGAACACTTTAGGTGTTCCTAGCACCATTTGCGCAGGCTGTTCCCCCCGCCTTCATTCCTGTTTTTGGCACTGGCTTCCATTTGGCTTGCGTTCTCCTTGCTTCTTGGTTGACTTGTTATCATACAAAACAATTTGATCTGTATGACAACAAGCCAACCAAGAAGAAGAATAGCCTGCCAAAATGGTGCTCGGAACATTCTGATTCAGAATGGGGTTGTTCCATTCCAAGCTCAAAATAGGCCCTTCATTTGAAGGATGTTCTGTTTCGAGCTCGGAACACACCCAATATTAACTACTTGACCACACTAGCGATTGATATATATAGATTGACTCGGGAATGACAGAGCAGAATAGTAATCGGCAGAGTGTGCTTAATCCTGTCACCATTTCCCCTCCAAACTGCCCCCACCCCAAATAGCTCTTTCTCGCCAAAAGTTCAAAGTCATATGTGTCCTTGCAAATACGCGTTTGGAATCCCACAGGGCAGAGCTGCATGGGGGAAAGCAGAATTTGTAACCATGGGCTACTGTTACAAATTTGCACATAATATGTTAGCATGTAATCTAGGTAGAGCACGAATTCCCAATCCTGGCTCCCCAGATGTTGTTGAACTACAATTCCCATCATCCCTAGTCACAATGGCCTTGGTTATTAGGAGTTGTAGTCTAACACCACCTTGAGACTCAAGATTTGGAAACGATGCTCTACGCCAATGTTCTTCAAGTTTCCTACTTTCAAGAACACAATCCACATTGACCATCCAGCTGATGAACCCTGCGTATTTCTTATGGAATGCCAACATTTTGCTGAGGATTCTGGGGCATTTTTTAGAGGACACACTCTTAGGGGGTAGGCTCAATTCATAGGTTGCCTTGAGCTTTTCAATAAATTGGGAAGGACAGATTACAAATGTCTGTAATAAATAAGAAATAAATATGGGGGCAATCTTTAGCCTGGTGGGCCTCACTGCTGCCCGGCTTGAACTGAGTGTGCATCCTAAAATGTGCTCAGTGCTTCCTTGCAACTGTACCTTGTCCGTGGCCTTGTGGGTGATGCAGTGCAAGGTCAGAGCCAAGGGGAAGGGCAGGGTCCTGGCAATTACAACTTTTGGCTTGATTATCAAAGCCAGCCAAAACGTGTGGGCCCCCGATGTGCAGGCTGTTATTTTAGGACTGTTATCGTTATTGCTCTGCGGATTGTACTGTGAGTCACTCTGAGGACTGGGACAGCAGAAAAGTGGTATATACACTCCATAGACAGACAGATAAATGGATCGAGAGATAAAGCAAGCAAGTTTCCAAGCAGTCACCAGGTTCTCTGGAATGCAATTTGAAAACCAGGGCACCAGACGATGATTCTCCCCCTTGTGAGAGCAGACAGTGCTCCAAGGCCTTTCTACTGGTTTGCATAAAGGAGACCACACAGCTGGTTAACCAGGTTCCCGAGACGGAAACTCTTCCTAAGGCTTCACACTCATAACCAAAACGTGGCCAAGACACTCCTTCAGGAAATGAGGATGAGAAAGCATTGCTCTCGGACTGGCACACGGACTTCCGAGGTGGAATTTCCAGAGGTGAAAGGTTTTCGCACTTCCTTTGCTGCTTGACTCAGCAGTCTCCTTCACCCGCAAACCAGATTTACGAAAGTTGTTTTAATAGGGGAGAGAAAACGCAACCACTTCTTAGAAGCTACTGCTTTTATTATTAACCTTACTCAGAAGAAGCCAGCCTGTTTAAAACAAAAACAAAAAACCATGCCGACATGAAGGCATGACGCATCCCACGGCACACCGTGAGTCAGCCTGGGAAATTGTATAATGTGTTTGCTTTCCTGTAGTTAGTTACAGTCCTGTGCAAACAGCAGGCCTGGAGGGGAAAACCCTCAGCAAGAGAGATCAAAGCGAGTCATCCTTCCCACACACATTTGGAACATTCCTACTCTGGTGTCCAATCATTTACTCTGCAGCAACAATGGAGTAGTGCTCCCTATTCTGGTGAGTGGGATGGAGGGCTGAACTGTCCTGGAAGAGAAACATCCATGATCTTTGAAAACTGCTTCCAAGCTAAAATAAATCACTTATTCCATCCACTTACAAGAAAAAAAAGTGGATGATTATTAATAACTCGGTGCTGTACATGTTGAAGATACAAGTCATGGGGACATAGGAAGGAGCCAGACCGTTAGCTCACTGGGTTCAGTATTGCCTATATTGTCCAAGGTTTCGGGCATGAGAGCTGGGAAATTAATGTATGACTTGGCTCTACATTCAGTCCTTTTCATACGGTCTGTGAAGAGATAAATTGCCTGAGAGAACAGACTCATGCCCCTTTTCCCTGCCTCTAACTCAGGCGTGGAGCCTGACTGCCAGCGGCCCCACTGACCCCACCCCCCTGCTTCTGACATCAGATGTGGGGGCTAGCCACGCCCCCATGTCTGACTGCAGATGCGGGGGGGGGGGCATGGTCTGGCTCCCAAATGGAGCCTTGAGGCTCCGTTCGGGAGTTGGAGTCCAACTCCCAAAGGGGCTGAGCGGCCTCTTCGGGAGCTAAACTAAGGCTGGCTGCGCTACGAACGCAGTGCCAGCTTTTTAACTCCTGAAGGGGCACCCCCGCGTCTGATGTCAGATGTGGGGGGCGTGTTGGGGCTGCGAAGTGCAGCCCCTGATTGAGCGTGGCCCGGGTTCTTTGAACTCGTTGGTCCAATGTTGGCTCCGCCCCTGCCCAACTCATATTCATTCATTAGCCCTTTGTGAGCAGAGCCTAGGAACATTCATGTTGTACCTATGACATAGGAACATAGCTGCCTTATACCGTGTAAGACCATTGGTTCATCTAGCTCAGTACTGTCTACACTGACTGGCAGTCTCTCTCCAAGATTTCAGGCAGGAATGTCTCCCAGCCCTACAGGGAGATGCTGCCAAGGATTGAACCTGGGACCCTGTGCATGCAAGTAGATGCTCTTCTACTGAGCTACAGCCCCATCCACCAAGGGGAATGCCTTACAATGCTCACATGCAGTCACCCATCCAAATACAAATCAGGGTAGACCCTGTTTAGCAAAGGGAACAATTCCTACTTGCTCCTCAAGACCAGCTCTCCTCCCTGAGTCAAAAATCAAAACAAAATAAAACCAAAGGGAAGGCAGGCCAATTAATAGATTACTCCATAGAAAAATCATATTAGCTCCAATCAGACAGTACACTGTAGATACATACAGGTGTCTGTACACATGTATATATTTTTGTGCGAATGATGGTAAGTGCATGTATTTTAAAAGTTAATCTGGGCCAGACCCTCTAAATGCAGCAGACAGACAGGAAGTGTACTACTGTATATGTGCACAACATGTTTGAATAACTGTACTGTGTGGGCTGGTTCAGATGCAAAGCAGAACTATGATTAAAGCCTTGTCCGTTGCAACATCCTCAAGCCAGAGAAGCACGTGGTTTCCCCCTCCCATGCCTGTGCCTCTACCTTCAATTTAGGTAGGTTTACAATAAACCAAGATCAGTTGTGACTTTCAAAGCAACCAATCTTGATTTAGGCTAACCTACACCTAATGGCACAACAAGGAAATGACTTGACTAGCAAGTCAGAGGTTGCTGGTTCGAATCCCCGCTGGTATGTTTCCCAGACTATATTGGGCAGCAGCGATATAGGAAGATGCTGAAAGGCATCACCTCATACTGTGTGGGAGATGGCAATGGTAAGCCCTTCCTGTATTCTACCAAGGACAACCACAGGGCTCTGTGGTCGCCAGGAGTCGACACCGACTTGACGGCACACTTTACATTACTTACTTGAAATAAACTGTTATCTATAATTCATTTCAATCCTTTGGTATAGAATGCAGCTTATTCAAATAAACGGGTTAAAATAAATCGTGATGAGTCAGTTTGGACATCACGACAGATCTTGGGTTACTGTAACCTAAATCAGAAGCAGACATTCACAGTGGGAACAGGAGGGGGCAGTGCGCACACGCCCGAGCCTCAAGGATATTGGATGGGATGAGGGGCTTAAGCATGATTCCATGTTATGTCAGAACCAGCCCATTGTAACTTAATATAATATTCACAAAACACGTGGACATTAAGACACAGAAGGAGGAAGCTGCTCTGTCTTCTTTCGCGGCAAAATCGAGCAGTTGGGCAACTGGCAAGATTGAAGGCAGGCTCTGGGCCTCCAGTCCACGTTTTACACACCACCAAGCCAGCTGGGATGTAAAGAAGAGCTCTTGCAGGCATGGAAAGGTTTCAGAGAAACCACACCTCAAACCAGAGCTTCTAGTATCTGCTACTGGAACCTAGCACAATGGCTCACCCAAAGGCACCAGGTACTCTCTGCAAGACTTGTGTATGGGAAGTTATAACACTGATCATTCTGATAGGCCTTCAGTCAAATGACTCTCACTTGGCCACTCATAGAATATATTGGTGCCCATGTGGTTCAGCTGATCCTCACATGCACAACAGAGCTACATATCTGTCTGGTCTGTTGTTACTCCCCATGTTCTTGGCCTAATCTTCCTGCCTGCTCCATGAGCGTGCCAGCTCTTGACCCTCAGCCTTTCTCTTCTGTGAACAATTACACCGGCCTGACTTCTTGCTCTGCTCTGAATCTTACTACTGCCCATTTGTCTATGTTTCTGAAGAGTTTGGACACAGCACACAGTGTTCTTACCAAGTTTTTATGGAAGAAAATGGCTTCTTCTTGCCCCTGCTAACTGGGCAAAGAGGCACCTTTTACCGTGGTGATTCTCTTTATTTAGCAGGGGGAGAGTAACTGGCCCTATCCACCCCCAGCACAGTACTTCCAG
Source organism: Hemicordylus capensis (assembly GCF_027244095.1). Lineage (NCBI taxonomy): Eukaryota > Metazoa > Chordata > Lepidosauria > Squamata > Cordylidae > Hemicordylus > Hemicordylus capensis. The sequence continues at coordinate 22,192,996 of NC_069660.1, read as the reverse complement.
TGACTGTTGCTGGTGTGTGTCTTATGTTTATTTTTAGAATGTGAGCCCTTTGGGGACAGGGAGCCATCTTATTTGTTATTTCTCTTTGTAAACCACCCTGAGCCATTTTTGGAAGGGCGGTATAGAAATCGAATTATTATTATTATTATTTCTTGTTTACACAGTCAGACAGGTGTTATTGACTGGTTTGTTTTATCCAGACATCAAGTCCTTCCCAAGGACCTGGGATGCCAGAATTTTATTGTCAATGTTGTAGCTGTTGTTATAGATATCGTCGCAGAATATAGGCTCTTCCCAGTAAAGCCGCTTTTTGTAATTGGCTGATGGTGATTTCTGTGGCCCCTATGGTGTTGAGGTGCTCTTCAAGGTCTTTTGGAACTGCACCCAGGGCGCCGATGACCACTGGGATTATTTTGGTCTTTTTCTGCCACAGCCTTTCAATTTCAATTTGTAGATCTTTGTATTTGGTGATTTTTTCTATTTCTTTTTCTTCTATTCTGCTATCCCCTGGTATTGCTATGTCGATTATTTTGACTTGTTTTTCTTTCTTTTCGACTACAGTGATATCTGGTGTATTGTGTGGCAGATGTTTGTCTGTCTGTAGTCGGAAGTCCCATAATATTTTTACATCTTCATTTTCTACCACTTTTTCAATTATTATACCACTTTTTCTATTATTTTTTATTTATTATTATTATTATTATTATTATTATTATTATTATTATTATTAAGGCCTTCCACATTGCCCATGCATATACTAGGGCCACCCTTTGAATTGTTATTATACTAGCCCCATTCAGATGTTTTCCCCCGAAACCACTCATGGTTACAAATCCGAAAGCTGGTAGGAAGTCCCACCCTGGAGCCATCACTCAGCTCTTCTCTCCAGCCGCTCCTGGTTACATGGACAGTCATCTGCAGAGGGACCTGCTGCAACCATGAGGGAAGGAGTTTATGTGATTGGCTGCCCAGGGAAATAGGGATTGTGGGGGCACTTTTGTTTTTCTCTGTAGCACAAGCCTTGGTGTTATTTCTTCTGGCATCTAGGGCTACTATTGTGCAGGCACCTTAATGCAGTAAAGTCTTCTCACCCGCACTGTCTGTGGAACACCATGGTCTAGACTAGAGATATTCACCTTCGGCCCTCCTACAGATGCTGGCCTACAACTCCCATCATCTCTGACCACTAGCCACTGTGACTGAGGATGCTGGGAGCTGCAGTCCAAAACTAGCTGGAGGGCCGCAGTTGAGTAGCCCTGGTCTAGACTGAAAGTGACAGGTCAGCAGAAGGACTGCTTCTGTGCCTTGGCAGCTTTACATTTTAATATCCATGCTGCTTTTCCACAAGCAATGACACCCAAAGTGGCCCATGATATACCAAAAAAAACCCCACCAACAATTCACGACCATCTGCCAATCCAAGTCCATCGGCAATTCCTACCACTCCCTTCCTCTGGAGGGAAGAGCTTGGAACCTGGACTGTGTCACCAACTACCAAGGGAAAGAAGACAATGCTCTCCCACCCCTCGAACACACACCAGCACATTCCTCTGTGTGTGAGTGTGTGTGTGTTTAATGTTCTAGGAGCCAGACTTGGCTGAAAAGCAGGGTATGAATATAATTAATTATAAATATGGATGCCAGAACTTTCATAATCAGCTACCACAAAAAATTTGCATTACTACATAAATAAGGTTTTTGTCGGAAGTTGGAACACAAATAAGCTAGCATTGCATTAAATTAAACCAGCTGTATTTGCTCTCTAAAGCAGCAGCTTTCAAAGCTCCCCCACCCCCACCATAATCTGGTTGAAGGCAGTCACATATAGCACAACCCAAAAGACAAACTGATTCTCAAATGAGTTTTCACAATCACAACAGAAATCACAACAGAGCAATAAGTGCTAGGGCTTACTGATTGCATGTTGCAGCTTGTGTCTCCAAAGCACTGAGTGGGAGAGCATTATCATGAGTTTATTGGCTATATTCAAAATTGCTACGTTTTTCAGTGGCCAAATGTGGGGCAGTACAGGAAGCTGTATACTGAATAATGTCTTCCCTCGCCCCTGTTTTTCTACTACACCTCCTTTCCTGTATTGTGCCTCTGCCTTAAATCCTTCGACTTGGTCCAGCACCCACACAAAACAACCACTCTCCTGTCCAGCCTGTGTCTTTGCACATGAAAAACAGACTTAGAAATAGAAACTATAAGGCCAGAAATTTCCAAAAGCAAGAACTGTTAGTTGCTGGGCAGGCTAGAGTTTCATCTCATTTTCATGAGATGAAACTGAAATGAATCCCCATGTTGATTCTCAATGTGTGTGATAAAGAGAGTCACTACCCCCCCACACCACTTTTTGAAAGAAACTGTGAGTATTAGTGTAGCATGCTTGTGATGAGATTTAACTTTAACCATGTTATTTTAACATGAGAATTCAAAAATTAGAATTTTATTTACTTTTTTAAAAATCCAATTTAAATTGGAGTGGGGACAGATCAGATTAAAAAAACAACTATCGATTTTTAGCCAGCCTGATGTCACCACACAACACCTGAGACCAAGCAAATTTCCATGAAGTCAGTTCACATATTCAGACATGAGTCACTAATATGGATGTGCTGAAACACGATTTGGTGTCCATACCTGCACCTCTTATGATCGCCACCATTGCTGTAATCCCAGCATGGCCCCCCGCCCACAGCTATGCCCACACACGGTCTGACCATGCAAATGGCATGCACGGAGGCCATGTGCGTGCTGGTGTCACAAAGGGGAAGCTGGGACGCCCTGCTGGTGCACAGGCATAGCTGGGGTGAGCACTGTGATTACAGCAATGGCAGTAATCGGAGGAGGAGCAGGTATGGAACTACTATCCTCCATGTTAAAGGGGCTGTGTAAGCTCTTGGTTTTCAAGGCATGTACCTGTGATTTGGATGCCGATTCGCATTTTGGACACATCCCTAGTCATTAAGTAATGAGGCACTAAGCAATGCACACGCATGCATGAATAAGCCTAAATACAATTGTTCCAGAAAGTGATGAATTGAATTTGATATTATTGGCCCTTTCTTTTACACCACCAACTCAGCTTAGATGTGGGGGGAGGTAGGGGAATTTCCCCAGTCACTCACCTTCCTGGGTGTTCTTGGAGGACTTGGTAAACACTGATCTGGAATGTTTCATTATCAAAGCGTTCTCTGATGTAGTCCTTGTAAATCCGAAACTCTGCTGCAGTCACTGCTTCACCCTCGGGGATTCTGGAGAGGTCAAACCGGAACTCACGATGATGGCTGCGCTGGTGATAGAACTCCCTGTCGTGCTCCACTGCAAAAGAAGAAGCAACCTATTGGCACTGGTGTTTTGTCATTACGATTATCGCTATGATTATTACACATATGTGTATACTTCTTTTCAGCAAAAAAACCCTGCAAAGCAGTAGAACATGGCAAAGGGGGTGAAATATGATTTCCTGTTTCAAAAGGACACACAGAGGCTGTTCAAACAACTGAACACTGGGTAGGACAAGTGTCCTATCCTACCCAGTTTTTGGACCTGTGTGTGCTCCCAATTTTTTGGTTGTGTGGGAGCTAAAAAGTAGGGAGGAGAAGGGAGAAGTGATTGTTTGGGAGACAGGAGATGGGTGGGACAGCGCCATCCAACCCAACTTTCATACCAAGCATTTGACCAAGGTAGGAGGAAAAGCTGACTTACCCAGAGTCAGCTCTTGTCTCTCACACAATCACTCCCCCCCCCCCGCCCAGTTATTTGTTCCCACACAACCAAAAACTGGGCACACAGGTCCTAAACCTGGTTAGCAGTTTTCAGCCTCACAGTCTGACCTTCTAACACACATACATGGACAGGAAACACCAGCAATAGCCACGAGGTGGGGTGGGGTGCTATGCTGCACTGAAAAGGGACAACTGTTCTATCCACTATATAGACAAGAGATACTATTTTAAAAGGTGCCTCTTTGTCCAGTTAGCAGAGGTTCCATAAAGCATCCGATGGCAAAATGATCACTCCCTAAGGTTCTGTGTTTGTGTATGGACATCATATTGTGATGTGGGGAGGGAAGGAAAGGGCTTTTACCAGTGGTAGAAATCTTCTGCCCTTGCAGAAGGACATGGTGGAGTCAGAATGGTTATGTACACACACATCTGCAAAACTGGCAGGAACCAAGATAACAGGCACATGTACACTGCCTTCATTGTCAGGGAATATCTCTAGCAGTAGGCAGCTGCATATAGGTAAGAAACCTTGGCCCACCTCCCTGCAGCCTGAGGCCCAAAGGAGCAGGAGGGAACTGGGTTAAAGGAAGGGTGCCAATTCTGTCCTCCATACCAAGGAACTTTTCAAGAGAGACGGCCCTTGTACCACTGAAAGAATCACAGGAGATAGGTATTTACTGTAGTCTGTTGCTGAACTAAGTCAGTCTGTGCGCAGATAACAGAGCACATAAAGAGAACCAGGCAGGTCAGGAGAGGTTCTCCAAATGCATGTTGGGGAGGGTGAAGGGATTCCCCTCCCTCTGTTGAAACCCTCATTAGTGGGTTGCCAAGGTCTGAGGTGGCCAAGGTATGGCAACAAGATCATATTTTTCCATGGAAGGGGCTTCACCAATGTACCAAACAGAGTCAGTAAGAAATGTTTCTGGCTATAGATGCCACCTGGCATCATCATTCAGGGCAGGATCTAACAATACTCTCAAAATGTAGGCCTGATCCCTAAGGAGGAGTGCAGCCCCATCAAGAGCAAGCTGAACACAATACCACCTCCAAGGCCAGATGAACCACCTACCACTGGCACTGCCATCTTGTCTGGATCAAGTTCCAGCTTGTTAGCCCTCATCCAGTCCATTACTGACTCCAGGCACCTGTGAGTAACAATTGCACACCAAGGCAAACCTATGCTGTCCAAATATTTGTTATAAAATCAATGAGTTACTGATGAGGCACCAGTAAAGCACCCTTGTGTGGCTGGCTAGACAGTGGATTGATGTGAAGAAATAGATGGTAAGCACAAAAACACAGACGTGCTTTATACTGCTTCCTTTAGAAGAGAACTTGCAGCCGGCTGTATGATCCATATGATTCATGAACCAGTGTGTCCGCTGCTCCCAATGGCCCTAAAGTACCTGAGTCACCACAGTGGTGGTTATCTTGAAAGGCACATTATGGATCTTAGTAATATCTTTGATTCATCTGAACTGGCTCCTTGGTTTTCTACTTTCCATCCTCTATAAAGGATACTGACACTTATTAAGTGCATTAAACTCTCTAAAGAAGAGTTAGCTTTACTCACGTATTCAGAATTGCACAGGCTGTATCCATGCTGACATATCTCAGCTGCTATCTTTAATGTTTGTATCTTAAAACATATTTCATTCACAATTCCATACAGCCTGCTCCCAAGACCTTCTGTGTGGCATCCCTTCATTCAGGAAATAAATATTAGCTTCTCCCTCCTGTAATCAGAGGCGTAAATAGGCAAAATAGCGCCTAGGGCAAGCACTGAAATTGCGCCCCTGTCCAAACAGGAATGATGGGACTTGCAGTCAACAATATCTGGAAATCCCTGTTAAAAGGAACACTGTACCATCTAGACGTGGTTGTTGATCAAAACATGAAAACATGAGCCATTTCTGTAAAAGACTTAGAACAACAGTCAGGAGTGATGCGAGGATTCCAAGTGTAATTTTCTCTGTCTCATCTCATTCTTTAAAAAACATGACTTTGTCCTAGAGGATCACCTGCCCAAATAGCCACTAGCAAAATAGGGGAAGAAGTGGTGTGTGTGTGTGTGTGTGTGTGTGTGTGTGTGTGTGTGTGTGTGTCTATAAACCAGTGAATTATTCCTGCCAGTCTTTGTCTTATGATTACTGTTGGTTCATGATGGGGTATATGTGCATTCACCACACTAGTGCTTACTTTGACACCAAGAGGGAGGAGGATACATTAGTTTGCCACACTAGACAGAGGCATTTGCAACAGGAGCAGACAGCCAAGTTCTGCCAGGGCCAAAACCAGCCCCTGCCAGACTAAGAAATCATTGTAATTTGCCCCTTCCTGTCACAAGCTGTTCTTTTATTATTGACTCTAACTCTCAGATATCCCAGTCATGGATGGAAAATTCAGGGTCAATTTACAAGAGACACATTTTCTACATGGAAGTTTCTTCTGTGCAGGTGTTGTGCAGAAACCCATGTGTAGTGACCGCCAGGGGCATAGCAAGGTTGGAATGGGCCAAGATGAGATTTTAAAAAGGGGCCCCAGCCCCTCAAAGTCCAGGGCCTCCACACACCCCAGGCCCCCAAGGATTTAAGTCTGATATTTCAAAATAAGTATGCTGCCTGGAAATACATTTCACTGAATACACACATGCACACTTCACAGTATATAGTGATATACATTGAGTACTATATATTTGTGCTACTTTTAATGCCTAGAACACACTAGCAACGCTAATTATTAAAATGGCCCCCTCACTGCAGATTAGCAAAGGAGACTTTCAACCATGCAGGGTGAGCCTATGTTTGTTTTCTCAGAATTCTGAACAAATACAGTAGAGTTTGATTCCAGGAGGTTTTTCACACGAGGCTTTTACGAGGCCCTTTAACACACATCTCCTCTGGAATGGAGGTGCTGGATTCACATGTTGGCCAGATTTAGCCTGAAGTCCCTGCAAGTTATTGGGGAGCAGTTCACACACATAAAATAAAATAAAATAAAATAAAATAAAATAAAAGCACAACACATGCTTCACAGTTCTCACTCAGACCTTCTGGGTTGCAAAACAACTTGAACATAAGTGCATTTACGAATGAATGAATGAAAATAAATAAAATATACTTGTTCCAGAAGTTTTTGTAATTTTCTGCCCTGAAACAAGCCACTTATAGGCCTTTTTAGATAGTTTTTGTTTTTAAAACCAGCACATTTTTCAGTCTGTTTTAAATTAAATATTTAGAGACTTCTCAGTCTCGCCCCACCCCCCATATCAAAGCACTATGGCAAGCAGATTCCTATGGGGCTGGGGGAGGGACGACCACAAAAAGGAATTCACAGCCTGCCTGGCAAAAGCTGTGCTGGATGGTCTGGGCAGAGGGTCTGCTGCTGCTGCTGCAGAGAACTCTGCCTGCTTCCTCCTTCCTGGCTTGCTTGGCCTACCGAGTACAGGCTTCAGGGAGGCCTGCTTGGAGGCCTCTCTGGAAGCCCCACCCACCTGCTGATCAGCTGAGAGGCGGGGAGAGAAGAGCTCTACAGTTTGCAGGCCTTGCCGATCCTAGGCCTCACCGATCAGCCGGAGCTGGAGGCAAGTGGCTGAGGGGCCCTGGGGCTGGGCAGGAGGGCAATGAGGTGGGGGTGGCAGGAACTGGCATGGCGCCCCCACCTCAGTGGCACCTAGGGCATGTGCCGTGCCTGCCCCCCACAGTTCCGCCTATGCCTGTAATAACTGACTTTTCTTGCTACAGTGAGAATGGGCTTAAACATAAATAATATTGGGCTGTGTCAGATGCAACGCAAAACCAAGTTTGAATTTAACCAAGCTTCTAAAAAGAAGCAGAGTTTCGCCTCGCTCTGGGAGGTTTTGTTATAAACAGCCCAGAGCCATTTTTAGAAGGGCAGTATATAAATCAATAAATAAACTATCAGCAACAATGTGGTTTGTTTTCGCTGCTGGTTTGTTTGCTTGGTCCCTCCCTTTGCCCAGGACTCCCAAACACAATCGCAGAGTTCCAAGTCTGCCCAACTCCTGGCAACGCTCTGCTCCATTACTCCCTCCCTTACCATTGGTCGCCAGCTTGGCATGGGCATGGAAAAGCTGCACGAGTCTCTTTGGCTCTTTTCGCCCATCCTTGGTTGCTCTCGGCTGGTTGGAGCCTAGTCTGGGCAGCCCGGAGCTTTCTTGTAATCGTTTCACAAATAAAGTGGTGCTCCTTTAACCAATTCTGATAAGTGCCCACAATACTCACTAAGGCAAGGATTCTCAACATTGGGTCCCCAGATGTTACTGGATTACAACACCCATTACCCCCAGCCTTTGAACATCATGTATGGGGTTGATGGAAGTATTAAAACAACAAAATCTGGGGACCTGAGTTTGAGAATCTCTGCTTTTTACAATCCTGGTTGCCACATCTCAAAAGGGATATTGCAGAGATCAGATTCAGTTTATTACCATCGTAGATCAATATACAGATTTAGATGATATTGCAGAGAAAGTGAAGAAAAGGGCAACCAAAATGATCATTTCAAAATTCTCCTATGAGGAAAGGCTAACAAATTTGGGCCTTTTTACTTTAGAAAAATAGATGACAGGGCAGGGGGACGTGATCGTGGTTTATAAAATTAAGTCGAAAGTGGATAGATATAAGTTTTCTTCTTCTCTGTATATAACAGGGTCACCAGAAGAAGCAGATTCACACATAAAAATCAGTACTTCACACAGGCTGGGAGGCTGAAGAATGGGGCCAATTTGAGATGATGAGAGAGGATGTTCTAAACAGTCAGGAAAAACTAAAAATTAACAAATTGCCAGGGCCAGATGGCATCCACCCAAAAGTTCTGAAGGAACTCAAATGTGAAATTGCTGATCTCCTTGCAAAAATATGTAATCAGGCTCTGTACCAGAGGACTGGAAAGTAGTGAATGTAACTCCCATTTTCAAAAAGGAATCCAGGGAGGATACGGGAAACTACAGGCCGGTTAACTTAACTTCTGTGCTGAGTAAATTGATGGTAAGCATACTTAAGGAATAAATTTGTTAAACATATAGAAGAATGGGCCTTGATGAAGGAGAACCAGCATGGCTTCTGCACGGGCAAGTCTTACCTCATTAACCTTTTGGAATTATTTGAGAGTGTCAGAAGGCATGTGGATAAAGGTGATCCAGTTGACATAGCATACCTGGACTTTAAAAAAGCTTTTAACAAATTTCCCCACCAAAGGCTCTTGAGTAAACTTAGCAGTCATGGAATCAGAAGACAGGTTCATGTATGGATTAGTAACTGGATGAAGGACAGGAAACAGAGGGTAGGAATAAATGGACAGTTTTCACAATGGAGGGAAGAAAGAAGTGGTGTCCCCAAGGAATCTATACTGGGACCAGTGTTCTTTAACTTGTTCATAAATGATCTAGAAGCTGGGGTAAGCAGCAACGTGGCTAAATTTGCAGATGACACTAAACTATTTAGGGTAGGGAAATCCAAAACAGATTGTGAGGAGCTCCAAAAGAATCTCTCCAAAATGGGCGACAAAATTGCAAATGCAGATCAATGTAAGCAAGTGTAAAGTGATGCATATTGGGGCAAAAAAACGCCAGCTTCACATATACATTGATGGGGTCTGAGCTGTCGTTGACTGACCCGGAGAGAGCTCTTGGACAACTCATTGCAAGCATCGACTCAATGAGCAGCAGCTGTGAAAAAGGCCAATTCATTAGGAAGGGGATTGAAAATAAACATGCTAATGGTATAATGCCATTATACAAATCTATGGTGTGGCCACATCTGGAGTACTGCATAAAGAACATTGCACAACTGAAAAAGGTGCAGAAGAGGGCAACCAAGATGATCAGGGGACTGATCATAAGCACCTTCCTTATGAGGCAAGGCTACAGAATCTGGGGCTCTTTAGTTTGGAAATGAGACGGCTATGGGGAGACATGATAGAAGTGTATAAAATTATGCATGGAGTAGAGAGAGTGTACAGAGAGCAATTTTTCTCCCTTTCTCACAACACTAGGACCATCCCATTAAACTGAGGGCCAGGACATTTAGGACCAACAAAAGGAAGTACTTTTTCACACAGCATATAATTAATGTATGGAATTCTCTGCCACAGGATGTGGTGATGGCCACTAGCTTGGATGGCTTTAAAGGGACTTTGGACAAATTCATGGAGGACAGGTCTATCAATGGCTACTTGTCTGGTGGCTATTGGCCACCTCCAGTCTCAGAGGCAAAATGCTGGGGAGCAACTGAAAGAGAAAAGGCATGCACTCACCTCTTCCCTGTGGGCTTCTCAGAGACATCTGGTGGGCCACTGTGTGAAACAGGATGCTGGACTGGAAGCACCTTGGGCCTGATCCAGTAGGGCTGTTCTTATGCATAATTAATCTATCGAGATTCACTACCATAAGCCGTGGTGATAGCCACCAGCTCAGATGGCTTTAAAGTGGATTAAACACATTTCTGGAGGACAAGTCTATCTATGGCTACCAGTTCTGATGGCACTATGCTGCCTTCAGAAAGCTTTTGATTTCCTGTCCTGCCTCTGGGCTTCTCATAGGCATCTACTTGTCCACTATGGGAAACAGGATGCTGAACAAGATGAACCTTTCATCTGATCCATCAGGACCCTTCTTTTGTTCTACAACAAATTACTGGCAGTAATACCAGCAAAACAAATCAGCAAAGAGGGAAAGACACTTTTTGGTTAAATTCATGTCAAAAGCATGGTGAAACAAGATGGCCAATAGATGCCCCCTTCATACATGGATGTGCAATATCCAATAAAAAGCAAAAGGTTAGAGATATCTCTGCTTCTGCCTTTCCAGACTATCCATTTGTGCGGAGTGTAGTTGTTCTCATTTGTTATGGGGAATCCAGATGTTCTTCCTCCAAGTTGGGCTTGATCACATTTTCACATTCTAATCACAGTGTTTTGCCACTAGGGAAGCACAGTTCTTTCTCCACAGGCAACAATGCAATCAAAACTATGAGTACTTCATGGAGTGTGGTTGTGTGTCACCAGCCCCAACTGGAGAGTTTCACTGCATCTTCAGCTATAACTCTGTCACTTCAGCTTTGTGCCCTTTCCTGAACACTTTTGAAGGCTGTTACTGTTTGAAGTCCCTAAAGAGGGTGGCATTCAAACAGAACGAAGCAGGACGCAAGGCCAAAGGAGGTGTGACAGCAGCAGAGCTGTTGGTTTAAAGTTAGATCTGCTTTAGCAAAATAGTGTTACCACCCTTGCTCATACATGTGTATGCTACATATATGTATCTATGCTTCTCAGCCAACTGGGGAAACTTTGCTCAGAACTAAATTTGCAAGCATGAATAATGGACCGCAGAGGCAATGTCAATGTTAGGTCATCTCAGAAGAAAAACACATTCAGAGACAAGGCTTTTGAAAACAAGAGACAACGTGTATTTGTAAAATGCAGAAGCACGATGTAAAATATGGCCACCTTGGTTCAACTGCTGTTACAAAGGGAGTGAAGGCACCTCCTGAGATAAGATTAGGAGAGAGGGAGAGAAAGGGAATGAAGGCTTCAATAGTCTGGCAGTTGGCAGGTAACAGAATGTGGATGGAAAAGGAGGGAAAGGCTAATGAGAAAGAGAAAAGGTATCAAGAACAATTCTGATACCTGACCTCAATCTGCTGTTTCATGCATAATGCCAAAATGTGTGAATTCCACTGGGGAAAGTTTGAGAGTCCCAGCCACAAACATTTCCAAAGCAGCAGGCAAGGAGATGTGACAGGGTGCCAGACTGGCACCAAATTCCAAGGTTTGCAGAACTCTGCATGTCCGCGGCTAGCAATGAGGGGGACTGGATTTCCCAGGCAAAGGTTAGGCTGTGGCAAGCTCACATAAAGAATGGCCCAACCTCACTGACTCAAAGATTTCATTCTGAAATACAGGGATTCTTAGGCAGTCACTCATGCACAAGGATCAGCCCCTAGCAGATCCATAAACAGAGAAATGGATGACAACTGGATCCTCCCCTCCAGAACTGCGATCTCTCCGGGCAAGAGCTTATTGCTTGTTTGTGGAGAAAGTGTGGATTTTAACCCATCTAATTAGTACAGAGCCAGTGAAGTTACTCCTTCACTGATTACCAGTCCGCTTCCAGGCTACATTCAAGGTGCTGGTCTTGACCTTTGAAGCTCTACATGGCTTGGGGATGGGGTATCTGTCGGACTGCATTCACCCATATGAATCTGCCAGGGCCCTCCGTTCATCGTCTCAGGCCCTGCTCATGGCCCCGCCACTAACAGAGATCTAGTTAGCAGGGACTAGAGACAGGGCCTTTTTGGTTGTGGTCCCTCAGCTTTGGAACGCCCTCCCTGAAGAGCTTCGCCATGCTCCCTCCCTCCGTGTTTTAAAAAAATGACGGAAGACACACCTTTTTAAGGAAGCTTTTTAATGCTCCATCTTTGGTTATATCTGGTAGGTCAGGGTTTCTTAACCTTGGGCCCCCAGATGTTGATGGACTACAACTCCCATCATCCCCATTCATGTCCACTGTGGCTGGGGATGATGGGAGTTGTAGTCCATCAACATCTGGGGGCCCAAGGTTAAGAAACCCTGTGGTAGGTTATTTAGTTTTTAGTATTTATAATTTTCAGTTTTTAGCTTTTAAAATAACTTTTAATTTGAACTTAATACTGATTGTGGTTTTTAACCTGACTTTTAGCTTGTTTACTAAATTTGGTTAATCTTATTACCTATCTATTTTATTGTTGTGAGTCGCCCCGAGCAGTAGTGTACTGGAGGGGAGGGGTATGTATACATAAATAAGCAAACAAACAAATAAATGAATGTTAAATACAAGGATGTGAAATCTAGAATAAGCAGAACCATTAAAAAACAAGCTACAGATTTATATCAATATGACACAATAATTTATATGATCACAACCTATGCAAATGACATTAAGAGAAAAGACCAATTTTGGGTCTCAGACTAATTCGGTTGGCACATGCACTCACTCGCCTAGTTCTTTAACTTGGCCCAGCTCACCTTGCTGAAAGAACATCCAAGTTGCAAGGCTGGTTGTGTGGCTCATGTCTTAAGTGCCCACAGGAAAGCTTCTTATCCTACCCGTGCCAGCTCTCTCATCTTTGAAAGCAGCAATACCACTTTGCGGGAGGAGCCGGGAGAATTTGTTATTGTTCTCTTTGAAGATTAATTGTGCCACCTATGACACAAGCACATTTTTTTGGTATTAAAAGTGAACTGCCCTCACCAGTTTCTTCCCAACTATTCCCAGCAAAACAAGCAAAAAATAATAATACCTCAAAGCTAAATTAACCCAAATCACTGCCTCTGTTCTGTACTCATTTTTCTCTTCGGGGGGTGTGGGCAGAACTTCTTAAGATTTTGTTACTGCTAGTATCAGTTTTCAGGATTCACTATCTTCTTCAGAAATTATAGATTATAGATTATGAACAATAATACACAGCTTTGAAGATTGCGATTATGGATTTTCCCCATGAGTAGTCCGGATGGAAATGCCAAGTATCTTTGTTTTAATGTGTATGTGAACTTTTAAAAACCTCTGTTCTAGATGTCTCCTCAATCCAACAGCTGAGTTCTGGAGTGGATGCATCCTTCCAAGTTTGTAATACAGTTTTTGGTAAACGAATTTTTAAAGAGGACAAGATCACCAACCCAGAGGTTCCAAGTCTGAAGGACAACCCCTAATGAAGTGTGCAAAGTTTGTCAGGTGAGGAATTTGTCCAATATCATCCTTAAACATCTACAGTTAATAACAGCTGAATTATTGGACCAAACCAAAACATATGCATGAGAGTATCCACACTTTTAAAACATATCCAACAGTGTTTAGCTATTTTATGCCATTTTGATAGATTAATTAATTCTTCAAAATAGTTACTGTTGGATCTGCTGTGATGTCACATCTAGTGAATTTATAAATAATCTATGCAATTTTTATGGAGATCCTTAATGTACCAGTATAATGTTGTAGGAATTCTAGAGAAAGAAAGCATCCTATATAATCCACTTTCATCATTGGGTGCTATCTTCCAAACTGCCTATTTGATGTTCAAAGAAAAGAGATTTACAGGTACAGCTCCTTCACTGAGTCATCTTTGATCTCTGCTGGGTCCCAATAAAACCTTTCCCCATATTAACTGTCAATACTTACACTGGCTTGTCTACTTACAACAACTTTATAACAGCTTTACAACATGTACATATTACTTATACAAAGTTCTTTACAATGTTGGGTCATGGTCCACCAAAACGATTAACGTGCGTATGTGCAACAACAGCACATGTGCATCAGGCTGGCTCCCCAGCTGCCTCCCATTAGACTGTATTCAGGCTGCGTCCTCACGACAAGAAAGATAGCAGTCAAAGAGTTAGCTGCAATTGGCCAGCCCTACACACTCCCATGGAGCATGTTGTGAGAACCTGGGATTTCTGGGAGATCCTGTTTATTTAACAAGCATTTAACTTGGATTGCTAACCAGGATTGGATCCTGATAGCAACCCCAGTTAAATGCTGGTTAAATGTAGCAATTTAACTGGGATTGCCTGGAAATTCCAGCTTCTCACAACACACTCCACAGGAGCATTCAGGGCTGATCGGTCACAGTTAACTCTTTAATCTCAATCATTCTGGGTCATGAGAACATGGCCTCAGAGGCATTTAAAATGCGAGTTATTATTTGGCAGCAAAGTGAGAGGGAATCCTCAACATGAAATGATGCTAATGAACCCGAGAGTTACCTCTGGATCGCACACTGCCTCTTGCCTACAACAAATAGGTCACTATTTTTCTAAGCTAATGGTTTCTGTGCAGCTCTGGCTTAACATCACATTTGATTTTCATAACACGCTTTGGTAAGCTGTTGGTACACTCCATCAAAAGCAATTACATGCAGGGAACAGCAAATCTTGACATTAGATTATTAATAAGGCAGCGTTAAATTGCTTTCCCTCCATTTGCAGGCAGGAAATTGGAGGTAGGGTGTATCTACTCTAAGGGAGGAACACATGGAGAGCCTTATTGGTGGCAGTGGTTCTCCTCTGGGCAGCCAGCATTTCCCCCCATAATGCTCCCTGAAAACAATGCTAGGGGGAACATTCTGAAGGGAAAATGGCAACCCTCCCACTGCTGGGAGCAGCACAGCCACTGCAAAACTGGTAGTGACAACAAATCGGAAAACTGAAACAAAATGATCTGGTTCTATTTCCTCTGAGCCCACCAATCCAAAATTCCTCATTGGAAAAGTTTCAGTTTATACCCAGGTAGTGCCTAGATAGCAGCCAAACTGCAAAATGTTTAGAACAGACTTACAAATAAGTCTACCAAAGTCATTAGCCCATAAACATTTTTTTAATATCTCACATGCTTTCTCATACCCCTGTTGTTTGTGGCACATCAGTAGCCTACGTTGTTAGCCATTTGTGGCTCATCAGCAGAATCTACCATTTTTTAGAAGTGTCCTTACCTGGTCTCCTTTCTCCCCACAGGAAACCAGGTAAGTGATGTTTACCAAACTGATTCAGGATTACAAGAAAGCATACACTGTGCTATTCTTGTTAAGCACTTCCAAAATGGTGCTGCAGTTGTTTACTAGGGCTTTGCATGCTGCCAGTGATCCATCAAATAGGAGTTCCCAGAGCTTAAGAACATAAGAACAGCCCTGCTGGATCAGGCTCAAGGCCCATCTAATCCAGCATCCTGTTTCACACAGTGGCCCACCAGATGCCGCTGGAAGCCACAGGCAGGAGTTGAGGGCACGCCCTCTCTCCTGCTGTTACTCCCCTGCAACTGGTACTCAGAGGCATCCTGCCTTTGAAGCTGGAGGTGGCCTATAGCCCTCCAACTAGCAGCCAATGACAGACCTCTCCTCCACTTAGACCAGTGCTGCTCAACATTTGTAGGCAGATGTTGGCTTACAACTTCCACAATCCCTGACTATGGGCCACTATGGCTGGGAATTATGGGAGTTGTAGTCTAAAACCAGTTGTGGGGCCAAAGTTGAGCAGGACTGCCTTAGACTCTGGTACCTCACTTCCTCCACCACCTGTACTCTGTTCCCATTACAAGCCTGAAAAACCGAGCTCCTTGTGTTTCAAGAGTATCATTTAGGCAGCAGTAACAGCCTGCCCGCTGGTGTGTTTCCCAGGATATGGGAAACTCCTATATCGGGCAGCAGTGATATAGGAAGGTGCTGAAGGCATCTCATACTGCACAGGAAATGGCAATGATAAACTCCGCCTGTATTCTACCAAGAAGACCACATGGCTCTGTGGTTGCCAGGAGTCGACATTGACTCGATGGAACAACCTTTCCTTTCCTTTACTAGCTGAACCCAAGTGTGACCCAGAGGGCCAATCCCTGTCCACAAGGCCCTATAAAGCCCTAACCTCAGCACTTTTTCCTGTCACAGTAACATCGCTCTTGTGCAGGGAGACTGCCTAAATTCCTGCTCACCAGGTGCGGAGCCAGCCGAGCGGTAGCCTGCGTCCAGCCCCGCTTGGTGGCCCCCTCCAATACCCCTGTGTGCGTGATGTCACGCGCACGGGGGCGTGGCTCGAGCTCCATAGGATCCCAGAGCAAACTCCCCCCTCCCATGCCTGGGCCACCAAGAGCGTTCTATGGGGCAGTCAGAGCTGTCTGAAATAATTGGCAAAGAGTTCGCCCGGGCTCTCGGCAGCCTGGGCATGGTAGAGGGGAGTTTGCTCTGGGCTCCTATGAAGCCTGAGCCACGGGGCGGGGCTCTCTTGGTGGCCTTTCCCCATTGGCGGCCTGGGTTCTTTGAACCCTTTTGCCCAATGGTGGCTCCGCCCCTGCTGCTCACCCTGACTGTTGATTACTTTCCCCGTATTTCACTACTACTACCACCTAATTTTGACTATGTACCTGCTTTAGGTTCCTTCTGATCCACGATTGCTGCCTTGCAACGTAATTCTTCCAGTTATGGATCAAGCAACTTTCTGGCTCACTTGATCTGCCAGCTCCACTGGGAACTGACTATCTGGATCTTAACCCTTGCCAAGGCCTGGCAAGATCTTTAGTAAACTATTAAACTATGAGATTAAATTATTAAACCAAAGAAACATAGCGCAACAAAGGTTGTAATGATGTCGCTGATCTTGGAAAAGATTCTTCTCGGCATTCTGTTTTCCATCAAGAACTTGCCATGAATCTTTATGTTCCTGACACACAATAAAAAGGTATCATTGAGGTCAGACTTACTAATCCATCAGTAATGAGGATCTAAGTGGCTATGTAAAAACAAAGGAGAAGCAAGGAAAGAAACAGATTGCGTGAACAACTTTGGAATAAAGTAAGTGCTTTGGGAGGAAATATGCAAAGTTTTAGAATGGCAAGTGGGGAAAGCCAAACAGTTTCTGAATGCAGAAATTTCCAACAGCTTTAGCTATATGGCACAATAGAACTTTGAATGTGTTCCTGAATAAAGTATTCCCCAAAGGCTAGGCTTTAATGGTTCCTCCCACCCCATTTTTGTCCTTGCTCCCTGGACATATTTGCTGACCCAGAAGTAACAAATCCTTTCAAGACTAATTTACGAGAAACACTGACCCTCAATCAGTATTTGCTAGGTGACTGCAGTAAATCTTACAGAATAATTAAGTTTCTTATTGAAAAGTTAAGAGAACACCAAGGGTCCAACTCAAGACTTGTAAAAGCAAGACATGTTTAAGATGGAGGCTGAAACTCTGACCTCAGGTCATAAGGCTCCACTATGGCATTTGGACAGACAGGAAAATGGTATATACTGTATTTACCTGAATCCAAGACTTGGTTTTTCCCCATTTTGTGTGTGTGTGTGTGTGTGTGTGTGTGTGTGTTAATATTGGCAATCAGGAGATTGTCTTAAATTCAGAGTCCTGTTCCTTTCAAGTAAATGCAGTTATAATGTGGATTTAACTTCTACTTTTTAAGAGAATCGTCTTAAATTCAGAGTCATCTTTGATTCAGGTAAATATGGAATGATCTGTTCAGCTAAATGCCCTGTATGACATTACGCTGTATGTGCATACAGCTGTCTGTACACATGTACATGTTTTTGTATACATGCACATGCATTAGGTTTAATCCAAAACTAAGGGAGCTCATTTTAATACAAGTGGAGTCCATTCTAATCCCAGCCTGGATTAGTTTAATCTGGTTTGATGGAGCCCGTTCTGCTCCTTGCTTTTCTGAGGAGCTTGGGGCAATGAAACAACTTGGACAATGGCTAGAACAATGCTGGAGAACAAGTCATGAAGAATCTGACCAAACACAGGCTAGAAGCCATTTTGGGGACTACTCCATAGTGGTGGGGGTGGTGAAGGGACATTCAGTAATGAGGATCTAATAATGAGGATCATTTTCTCTGCCTCTTGCATTTGTTCAGTGTAGGCAGTGGAGTTCTTTCATGTAGCAAAGTTATTGCTTCACAATCCTCCTGTGTAATGGGGGCTGGAACCATCTGTAGCCCGCTGTGACCAGTTTCCATGTCACTTAGCAGATAAAGCCGTGCTGATTCAGATGCCAGGGTTTTGGCAGTTCTGGCAGATGTGTCTTGGGTACCATCTAGTCCTATTGTATTGGATTCTTTTCAGTTGGTGTAGCCCAGGGCTGCTCAACTTCTGCCCCCCTGCAGATGTTGGCCTACAACTCCCATAACCCCTGGCTATTGGCTACTGTGGGCTGTGGGTTATGGAAGTTGTAGTCCAAAAACAGCTAGGGGGCCTAAATTCAGCAGGCCTGAGGATACGGATAAGATCCTGGGCAGTGTCGTGCGCACTAGACCCTTGCCCTTCATGACTAATAAAATCTGCCAGGGAGGATATGGGCAGGTGGTTGGAAGCTATAATCAATGCTTCAATAAAGGAGGACAAGATGTCATCGTGCCTCAAGAAGGTGGTGGTGAGACCACTATTTAAAAAAGCCCTCCCTTGACCCCTCCAGTCTGGACAACTACAGATGTGTTTCTAACCTTCCCTTTTTCGGCAAGGTGACAGAGCCTGTAGGGGCGTCCCAGCTGCAGAGGGTCTTAGATGATGATACGGATTAGACAGATCCCTTTCAAACTGGCTTCTGTCCTGGATATGGGCCTAAAACTGCCTTGGTCACCCTAGTGGATGACCTATGCCAGGAGCTTGACAGGGGGAGTATGTCCCTGTTGGTTCTGCGGGACCTCTCAGCAGCATTCAATACCATCAACCATAGTATCCTTCTGGACTGCCTCTCGAGTATAGGGATTGGAGGCACTGCTTTGAAGTGGCTTTGGTCCTTCCTTGGGGGAAGGGTCCAGAAGGTGATGCTAGGGGACAACTGCTTAGCATCTTGGCCATTGGCTTGTGGGGTTCTGCAGGGTTTGGTTTTGTCCCCCATGCTGTTTAACACGAAACCTCTGAGGGAGATCATCCAGGGACCTGGACTGAGTTGTCAGCAATATGCAGATGACACTCAGCAATATGACTTGATCCTAAGGAGGCAGTGGATGACCTGAATCAGGGGCTGGAAGCCGTGATGGCCTGGATGTGGGCTCGTAAACCGAATTGAATCCAGACAAGTTGGAGGTGCTGTTGGTCAGTAGGGATGAAGGGAGTCAACCAGTTCTGGATGGAGTTGCACTCCCCTTGAAAGAACAAGTGCGCAGCCTGGGAGTACTGCTCTGCTTTTGGATGCTCAGGTGGAGGTGGCGGCCAGAGGTACTTTTGCACAGCTTTGCACACCCCTTTCTTGAGAAGGCAGATCTGGCCAGTTGCCCATGCCTTAGTCATGTCATGGCTGGATTACTGTAACACGCTCTACGTGGAGCTGCCCTTGAAGAATATTCAGAAACTGTAGCTAATGCAAAATGCTGCAGCTAGGATTTTATCTGGGGGTCATATTACACCCATTCTCAGAGAAGTTAGAAACTAGCAGAGCATCTTTCTTCTTCTGCAGCCTAATGCAAGCGGGGTAGGGGGTGGGAAGAGACAGTTTTCTCTGCTCTCTTCTTCCTAAAGGACTAATCACTTGCAGAAATGTGTCCCTGAGGGTTGTGTGAACCTCAGGGACACATTCCTGAAAGTGAATAGAAACCTCCTGCCTACTAAAGGACTAATCACTTTCAGGAATGTGTCCCAGAGGGTTGTTGTGTCTGTGAGGGTTGTGTGAACCTCAGGGACACATTCCTGAAAGTGAAAAGAACCCTCCTGCCTTCTAATCTAAAGGACTATTCACTTGCAGGAATGCATCTCCAAGGGTTGTTGTGTCCCTGAGGGTTGTGTGAACTTCAGGGAGAAATTCCTGCAAGTCTCCTTTAGGAAGGAGAGAGAGGATAAAACTGCCGCCTTCCCCACCCACCCCACCCCGCTGCACTAGGCTGCAGAAGAAGGAAGATGCACTGCTAGTTTTTAACTTCATTGAGTTCCTGCAGGGCTTCCTCTATTGTTGGAGCACTATGGAGAATGTCAGCCAATTCAGATAATGGTGGCCACTCTCAGTATATGGCATATGTAAATGTGTGCTCCACAGCATTTAAATGCACTTCTATTAAATGCACATGCATTGTTAGCAACAGGGGCAGAGCCACCATTGGCTGAATGGGTTCAAAGAACCCGGGCCGCTGCCCCCAGGGGATGCACCTCGCAGCCCCAGACATGCCCCCCATGTCTGACACCAGACGTGGGGGACATTATTTTGAAACAATGCAGGGAGTGTTATTTCAGGGACTCCTACTAACTATGATCATGTGAACTGCCCTTGGGTCTGTTTAGGCTTTTAACCTGAAAGCTAACCATGGAGAAAGAGAGATTCTTATTACAACTGAGTCTCTTAATAAATAACACAATAATTGATCACCCTGTCACAGACAAAATGTGTGCCTTACACTCAGTGTGTATTTGCTTGACTTTAAGTTTGTGTCTAGTGATGCCACAAACGCTTCCCGTGCTACCCCTTTATCAATTAGGAAGATACACATGCATTGATTGACAGATCCCCATTTGACCTTCTTGTTTGATTAGTTAAACCGTATGAGCCCCATGAACATGTTTTTTCCAAAGTCTGTACACAAAGTCACTGGCAGTCAGATTTTCTCCATTCAAAGTCATCCATGTCTATGTGAGTGCGGAACATAAAAACATATGAACAGCCCTGCTGAATCAGCCCCAAAGCCGATGTAGTCCAGCATTCTGTTACATACAGTGGCCCACCAGATGCCTCTAAGAAGCCCATGTGCCCTCTTCTCCTGCTGTTGCTCCCCGCCAACTGGTATTTGGAGACATCTTGCATCTGAGGCTGGAGGTGGCCTATAGCCCTCGGACTAGTAGCCATTGTTAGACTTGCCCTACATAAATTTATCCAGGCCTTCTTAAAGCCATCCAGGCTCGTGGCTGTCACCACATCTTGTGGCAGAGAATTCCATAGGTTAATTATGTGTTGTGTGAAAAAGTGCGTCCTTTTGTTGGTCCTAAATTTCTTGGCAATCAGTTTCATGGGATGACCCCTCATTCTAGGGTTATGCAAGAGAGAGAGAAAATTTTCTCTCTCCAAACCATAAATAATTATATTGAACTCTAGCATATTTCCCCTCAGTCATCTTTTTTCTAAACTAAAAAGCCCCAGCTGTTGTAGCCTTCCTTTGTAAGGAAGGTGCTCTAGGCCCCTGATCATCTTGGTTGCCCTCTTCTGCACCTTCTCCAGTTCTATAATGTCTTTTTTGAGATATGGTGATGAAAACTGTTCACAGTACTCCAAATGTGGTCGCACTATACATTTGTATACAGGCATTATGATATTAGCAGTTTTATTTTCAATCCCCTTCCTAATGATTCCAAACATGGAATTGGTCTTTTTTCATAGCTGCCGCACACTGTGTGGACACTTTCAATGAGCTGTACACCACGACCCCAAGATCTCACTCCTGGTCAGTTACTGACAGCTCAGACTGCATCAGTGTATATGTGAAGTTGGGGTTTTTTGCTCCAATATGCACCACTTTACACTTGCTAATATTGAACCACATTTGTTATTTTGTTGCTCACTCCCCCAGTTTGGAGAGATCCTTTTGGAGTTCCTCAAAATCTGTTTTAGATTTTACTACCCTAAATAGTTTGGTGTCATTTGCAAATTTGGCCACCTCTCTGCTTACCCCAGCTTCTACATCATTTACGAAGAAATTAAAAAGCACTGGTCCCAGTACAGATCCCTCCATTTATACCTACCCACTGTCTCCTGTCTTTCAAACAGTTACCATTCCACACATGAACCTGTCCCCTTATACCATGACTGCTAGGTTTTCTCAAGAACGTTTCATGAGGAACTTTGTTAAAAGCTTTTTGAAAGTCTAAGTATACAGTGTCAACCAGATCACCTTTATCCACATGCTGTTGACGCTCTCAAAGAACTGCAAAAGGTTGGTGAGGCAAGACATACTTTTAGAATTAGTAAACAGAAGCTATACTGGTTCTCCTTCAGCAGGGCCTGTTCTTCTATATGCTTAACAATTTTATTTTTGAGAATGCTTTTCATCAATTTGCCCAGCACGTTAAGCTTTCCTGCCTGTAATTTCCCAGACTGCCCCTCTCTTAATTTCTAGGTGCCATGGCTCCCTGGTGCCTGGGATTTATCAAGCCTTGACCTGAAATTCAGACTCTTCACTGCCTTATTTTACTGAGTAAAGGCCTAAAATGGATATATAGTACTTCCTAGTAATTTCCGTGATCATGGAAGAGCTAAAAATTACTGCTGTGATTGTGGAGATTGCTGCCAAGTATACTATCACACAACACTTTTCCTATGAAAAGTGGGGCAAATGTTTGCCAGAGGGCAATTGCATGGAGGAACATATGCAGCAAAGATGATGTACTTTATTTATTTGTTCAATTTAGATACCGCCCTTTCCAAAGTGGCTCAGGGTGGCTGAAATTAAAATAAAATACACATAATAAAACAATTACAATTGCCATTTTTAAAAAACCAAATTAAAATTAAAACTATATATCATTAAAAGCCAGGCTAAAAAGGTGGGTCTTTAAGGCTCTTGTGAAGGCCTCCAGCATGGTAACAGGTTACTAGTCCTCAAATATTTTGCATAGCATTCGTCAATCAATCTATATATTTAATCCCCGTAGATGTGCCTCTGTGGGGATGCATCCCGGCAACCCAGTGGATTGGCTGGGCGGAGCAGGCTCTCCGGACTGGCTGGCCAACAGTCAGCAGCCACCACTCACGAGGTTGCTGCTGGGGGAAGCGCGCGGCTGTCGGTGGGCTGCTGGGGGAAGCGCGTGGCTGTTGGTGGTGTGCTTGGGTTAGGCACCAAGGCGGCTAGGCGCTTTGGGAAGTGGGAGGCTGGTGGCAGGTCGCTTGGGGAAGGTGTGGGGGCAAGGCGGCTGCAAATGGACAGTGGTGGCAAGGAGCCAGAAAACAGCTGCAGGTGGGCTGCTTGGGCAAGTTTGGCGGAGAGCAGGCTCAGACTGGCCCATAGGTCAACGGGGCATATTCCCGGTGCGCCCTACCCACGCGGTGCCCCTGCGCCCCAACTCTCACCCTTAATTACCTATTCTGCTCAAAACCTGGCGCCCTCCCCATATACATTCTGGCGCCCTCCCCACATATATTCCGGCGCCCTCTCAGTGCGCCCAGTCCGGCCCTGGTGGAGAGTAAAGCACGCGGAGTGGACAAGCAGTAAGGAGTTATGCAGTGGGGAGTGAGAGTCATGGCTTGCAAACAAGAGTGGCAATTGCCCGCTTCAGGAATGGCCGCAAGACACAGGTGGCGGTTGGGCAGACAAGGGCGGCAAGGCGTGAGACAGGAGGTGACACTTATTTTGCAGTTGGTTGCCCACTGTACCTGACACAGGAGAGATGGAGACTGATGGACAGGTGGATGTGCTTTCAGAGTGCACAAAGCAGTGAGGGGTGTGGTGGGGTGGGGACAAAGCTTGGGAATGGAAGACCTCACATCAAAAACTGGGGGGAAACCCTTAGAGACTCTGAGGGCCAATAACTGCAAGACTCCCCCCTCCAAAAAAACAAC
Organism: Hemicordylus capensis; assembly: GCF_027244095.1. NCBI lineage: Eukaryota > Metazoa > Chordata > Lepidosauria > Squamata > Cordylidae > Hemicordylus > Hemicordylus capensis. Next base: position 22,169,245 of record NC_069660.1, on the reverse strand, counting down.
AAACAAACGGTGAGGTCCAACAGCTGCCAGAATCCCCTCCCTTACAAAAAAGGGGGGAATGTGAGGGCCAACTGCAGCCATTCTGCCCACACACACAAAAAGGAGAGATGGAGACTCTCTGACAGACACCCCTTCCCTTAAAAAAAAAAAAAAGAGGGGGGAGCTGCAAGGGCTAACAACAGCCAGTTTGCCCACCAAAATAAAAATGATAAAAACCTTGAGACTACGAGGGCCAACTGCAGCTAGATTCTCCCCTCCCCTCAAAAAAGGCCACTGAAAAGGCCAGCCGCCAGAATCCCCTCCCCTACAAAATAGAAAAGGGGGGGACTGTGAGAGCCAACAGCAGCCACTCTGCCCACACACAAAAAAAGAAGGGATGAAGAGAGCGTGAGGGAGCGTGGGATAACAACCAAACAAATTATCATAACAAAACTCCAAAAAGTAAGTAAACTACTGCACAAGATACTCTGGGGCAGAAGGCGGGGGGGAGGGCAGGCGAGACACTGGGGCAAGAGGCGGGGGGAGGGCAGGCGAGACACTGGGGCAAGAGGCGGGGGGAGGGCAGGTGAGACACTGGGGCAAGAGGCGGGGGGAGGGCAGGTGAGACACTGGGGCAGAAGGCGGGGGGATTGAAGGGAAGACACTGGGGCAGAAGGCGGGGGGATTGAAGGGAAGACAATGGGGCAGAAGGCGGGGGATGGAAGGCGAGACAATGGGGCAGACAGCAGGAGGATGGAAGGGAAGACAATGGGGCAGAAGTTGGGGGGATGGAAGGCGAGACACTGGGGCAGAAGGTGGGTGGATGGAAGGCGAGACCAAAAAAAAGACCAACGGGGGGCGGGCTTTTAAGGACAACACTGGGGCAAGAGGCGAGGTGGATGGAAACCAAAACACTGGACTGTGAGGGACAAGGGTAGCCAGTCTTACCACCACCACCAAAATTTAAAAAAAAATTAAAAATGAAAATTAGAGGGTCTACAGTAGCCACACTCCCCACAAAAACAAATAATATCTAGCTACTAACTGACCCTGCTAAGAGGGGGAGAAAAAAACCCCACAAAACAGCAGGGACAAGAAAAAAAACCTAACCAAATACTTGAAACACCAACCTCCCCCAAAGAGTGTACTGATGCTCAGAAAGAACTGCAAAAAGACAATGAAGACACATGGGAAAATAAAGAAACAACTGAACAACCAGCCAAATTCTCACAACACAACTCCAAAAAGTAAGTAAACTACCGCACAGAAGCTCTGTGCGGGTTCAGCTAGTATATATATATATTTCTCTAAAGCGTACCCATCGCTAATCCCATGTATGACAGCTCTCGCAAGAGTTTGCAAGCGAGCTGCTGGCAGGGGGAGAGGAAAGCAGCAGTACCAGCGGACAGGCGGGAAACAAAACAGTGGCGGGGGAAAGTGGCAGCAGGGGTGGGGAGAGAAAACGGTGGTGGTGGGCAGGGGAAACTAGAGGCACAGATGCTCTGCACCCAGCCCAGCTAGTATTCTTTACTTTTTCAAAAGCCTTTTAGATGTTCAAGCGCTGTAACAGCACAGTAAAGTGTACCATTGAGTCGGTGTCGACTCCTGGCGCCCACAGAGCCCTGTGGTTGTCTTTGACAGAATACAGGAGGGGTTTACTATTGCTTCCTCCTGCACAGTATGAGATGATGCCTTTCAGCATCTTCCTATATCGCTGCTGCCTGATATAGGTATTTCCCATAGGTCCCCATAAAAATATCTTCTCCCCCCATAATCTCCCCAGATCTTGCCCCCCCCAATCCTGTTTTAAAAGGCATTAACATCTTTCCATCTTTGGTTCCAGAAATATAACACAAAGCTTTGGGGCTTTATTAAAAGTAATTACAGGACACTGTGGGGTAACCCGGATATACTGATAGGCAAAACAACCAATTTTGTGGAAACATTGGGTTGAAAAAGGAATCTACCGGTTACCACAGCTGAAAAATGTAGATGATAGCTACAAACCCTTTGCACTCCTGCAAGAGGAGTTCCATTTACCACTGCCGTGTGCCTGGCAATATATGCAACTGAGACATACCATATCTGCTCAATTTGGTCCAGACGCCTTGGCGGTCCCAGCAACTCCAGTTATCTTTGGGCATGCCATTAAGATGGCCTCTCTCCCAAAACTAAATAAGTCCCTTAATGCCAGTGTGCATAGAGACATAGACCCTGAATTAGATTTACTTAGGGACAAATGGAACCTGGAACTTTCTGATAAATTGTCACCTGTGCAATGGCAAGATATTTTAAGTAGTGTTCAATGCAGTTCATTGGATCTTAAATTGTGCCTCATCCAACAGAAGGTTATTTTCAGACCCTATTGGACTCCTCTATACCTTAAGTGATTAAAAAGGTCCTCAAATAGTAACTGTTGGAGATGCAACAATCCACAGGCCAATCTAACACATATGTTCTGGGACTCTCCCATAGTGCAAGGCTTCTGTAGAGAGGTCACTATGTGAATCAACTTAGTGCTGGATTCATCTCTTGCACTGAAGGATCGACATGCAGTGTTGGGGTTTATTCCATCTAACTGGGGACTAAAATACAGCTCTAAACAATGGCTTTGGCAGAGCTTGCAGGTTGCCAAGAGATTAATATTGAGGCAGTGGAAATCTCCCAATCCCCCTCGGTGTGAGGATTGGGTACAGGGCCTGCTTGAGCTTGCGGGACATGAAAAATGGGCTCTCTTAAAAGTAAAGAAATCTGATAAATGGTCAGAAATCTGGGATAACTTCCTTAATCTATTCTTAGAATAAAAATCCCTCTGACCTATCCACATCTTCTAGTGCAATGGTGATTATCCCTTTTCTTCCCTCCCCCCCCTGTTTTTTTTTTGGGGGGGGGTTGGGAGGGGAACTGGCTATGTTCTTGTAAAATAGAAAATGTCAAAATATATAAATATTTTATATCTAATATTTATATAAATAATAAAATATATAAATAAATAAATAATCAAATCATAAACATTATTTTTTTAAAAAAAATTAATTACAGGTCTCAGACCCCAATACTCAAGTGGCTAAGCTCTCTCCACCAATTCTCATACAAGGTCTACTCCAAATAATTGACTTAAATATATGAAAAAGTACTGTACCAAGCAGGAGTTCTTCGTAACCTAACCAGTTTGACTGCACCCCTGGTAATTGAATATTTTCCCTCACTTCTCATGCCAACAATGCAGCTACAGTGGGAATTGCAAAAAACATCTTTCCTCTATAGGTATGAGCCATATGATGCGTGGGAACCATGCACCAGGATTATTCCCATGATCATTGCTTACCATGCTAAAATCAAAATTACCTCTCTAGCAGTAAAGTTGGGGGTATGGCCACTGAAGTGAAAGCACACTGGGGGCCCCAGATGTTCCTTAGGACACAGCCAATGCAAACCCAACCGCAGAAAAGTCAGTAGATGGCAGGAATGTGTGTGGCCTATTGACCTGAATAAGGAACTCGGGTGCTGGTAATGTAAGAGGTTTAATGAACAGGGTTTTACACAGCTTCCGAGCAGGGCTCTTAATGCAGGTCTGCAGCAGGTTTCCTCCTAAGCCAAGGGGAGAGAGAGATGGAAGAGTCTGGACTTACGCAAAGTCCAGACTCCTCCATCTCTCTCTCTTCCCTTGGCTTAGGAGAAAACCTGCTACAGAACTTCATTAAGAGCCCTAGATAATTTTTCTATCCAGCTCAGTTAAGTGTGTGCATTCTGTGCAGAAATCAGGCGTGATGGGTACAGTCTCTCCTTAAGCAGAGGACGAACCCATCATGTCTGATATCAGCACAGAATGCACATATTTTAAATGAGCTTGATAGATAAATTATCTAGCTGGCAACGTACCTCAGCTTTTTTGCCTCCTGCTCCCAAGAGATGAGACAGGTTCATCCTTTTTGTACCTGCTGATCAATAATGGAGTTTTTTAGGGGAGGAGGAGGGGCAGACAGTTTCATGCTGCCACAGGATGTGGTGACAGCCAACAACCTGGATGGCTTTAAGAGGGGTTTGGATGACTTCATGGAGGAGAGGTCTATCAATGGCTACTAGTCGGAGGGCTGTGGGCCACCTCCAGTCTCAAGGGCAGGGTGCCTCTGAGTACCAGTTGCAGGGGAGTAATGGCAGGAGAGAGGGCACGCCCTCAACTCCTGTCTGTGGCTTCCAGCGGCATCTGGTGGGCCACTGTGCGAAACAGGATGCTGGACTAGATGGGCCTTGGACCTGATCCAAAAGGGCTGTTCTTATCTTGTTCCCAGTGAGTCAGAGAAAGAAACCTCCACCAGTCAGCGCTGGAATACACTGACTGTGGAGGATCGGGACCTTCATCTGGGAAGTGGCCACATCCCCTGCATTGCCGTCAGATGCAGGGGCCATGGCGGGAATGGGGTGCTCAGCCCCACTGCCGATTCTCCCCAGTCAGTGCTGCATTCCAGCCTGGCGGGGAATTCTTTCCTCTGCCTCACCAGGTGCTCTGTGTTGTATGGGTAGACGGCTTTCTGTCCACCATCGAGAATATGTTGGGAACAGAATGCAAGTTAGCTGTGCCCATCCGATCCAGCTCCTGGCTCCCACACTCTCCCCTCCTCCTACTCTGAACTTTGCAAACACACGGCTGTTGATCACGAGGTCTCACTGCTCTCCTACTCTGGCTGGGTAGCCCGGACCCTGTTTAGCTTCATGCAAACAGCCCTATTCGCTAAGTAGCCACAGACAAAAGCACTGGAGTTTCAGATCTGAAACACTAAAAACAGGAAAAAGAAAAGAACTCCAAGCATTCTCCATTTATCATAAGGGGTTTTTGAATGCATCCTAAATTAAAAGGATTAGAGTTCTGCTAATCGACTTCTGGATCATTGCTTGCTTTGGACTTCTATCCCAGAGCTGCAACAGTGCAGCTTTTGCAAAAACCCTTTACAACCATCTTACTGCGATGATATTACAGTTATTCTGTAATATTCAAAACATTCAAAGTGCAAGAGGGTAGAGAAGTTTGCCCTCAATGTTTTCTTGCCTTTCAAAAATGTCTTGCCTTGCAGTCTTCTCTAGGAACGCGCAGTTGAATGCTTGCATCTTCTTTCCTCCCCGCAAAAAGGCCAGAAAGGGATTTGTGAAGGACTGTAATCTCCTATGGAGTAAGGGTTCTGGATTCCTGAGACTAAGAGATAAGTAAAGGGAAAGTAGATTTCAAGAGACAAAATAAGGTACCCCACCCACAACACCACACACACACCCTCATCAGCTTACTTGCAGCATGTTAGTTGCCACTTCACCTAACCAGTTCGGGTCATACTAGATGTCATTTTAAGCATGTGCTTCTACTTTTGTGTTTGGCTTTCCAATCTTAAGCAGCAGCTGGGTCAGCCCCCATCCCGCCTTTTGGGACCATGGCAGGGAGAAGGCAGACCCTTTGCCCCAGCCATAGTTCTAAGCAGTGTTTTCTGTAACAGGGATTCCCAGATATTGTTGACTACAACTCCCAGCTGCAATAAGCTTTGGTTGGGGATTATGTCAACAACATTCTGGAAAGCCCTGTTATAGGGAACACTGGTCCCAATCTGCACGGCTTGTGCTCTGCTCCACTCCCTGGGGCAGCTTCTCTCATCCCCTCTCCGATCTCGCAAGAAGAAGAGGAGGGTTATGGACCAGGCTGTCTAAAGGGGGAGGCTGGGGGTAGGGCGGTCACCCACTGCAGCACAACAAAAGAGGCTCTTCCAGCTCTGCAGGGCCAGAAGGAACGATATTGATCCATTGCGGGCAGGGAGGGGGTCCACAAACGACTTTCACCCTGGGCCCTGTACAAGCTACAGATGGCCCTGGTTGTGGCAGGGAGGATGAAAAGGAGGGGAGAGACCAGGATGCTCGACCAGCCTGCCTGGTCCAGAAGCAGAGCAGCAGCTGTGGTGGCCTGAGGTAAAGGTAAGGAAAAGGGGTAAGGGACGATCCATTACAACTGCAGGGCGGAGGGGGATAAAGTAGTAAAGGTAAAGTGTGCCGTCGAGTCGATGTCGACTCCTGGAGCCCACAGAGTCCTACGGGTGTCTTTGGCAGAATGCAGGAGGGGTTTCCCATTGCCTCCTCCCGCACAGAATGAGATGATGCCTTTCAGCATCTACATCACTGCTGCCTGACATAGGTGGTTCATATAGCCTGGGAAACATACCAGCAGGGATTTGAACCGGCAACCTCTGGCTTGCTAGTCAAGCCATTTCCCCGCTGCGCCATTAGTACATGAGCTGAAACTTTGAGGCAGAAGGAATATAAATTTGACCCAAAAAGTTGAAAAGCCCTTGTGTAGGCAGTACTGAGCTACACAGACCAACAGTCCCACACGGCATAAGGCAGCTTCATATGTTCAACAGAGTAAAGAAGAATTGCCGTGCAAATGTGGCAATGCATTAAGCGGCAATGTATTTCCACCCCCCTTTCGTGCCTGACCAGGAAGAGTTATGAGAGTTGTTGCAAGAAATTTATAGAGGCAAGAATTTAGGAACACAAGGTTACGCAAGTTAGTTTTCATTTACCCCAGCCGCCTTGACTAAAAAAGATTTACACGCTCAGGCTACGGAGCTGAATCAGCATATTTGTAAAAAGCCATAAGTAGGGGTTCTGGAAGCAGCACATAGCAAAATGCCCCACACTGTGTAACCAATGCGAAAATGTTTCTTTAATGCTGTTAAAACATTGTTTGCATGACACTGTCAGAATTTATGGGCATCAGTTCCTTTGCCCAACTGGATTATTTTGGAACGCACTAAAAGGAAAGCAAATGGATTCCCCCCCCACTTAAAGCAAGAGGCTTTTCTCTAGGAAAACAACACAGCTTCCCTAGCCTCCAGTAAATTAATCTGATAATTGGCTGACTGCTGAGGCCTGCATGCCTGCTTTGCAAACACAGGCTCCCTGAAGTATTATCACTGGCACTCTGGAAGCGCCATGGTGCGCGGGGCACAATTTCCAAAGGAGAGGAGAGCTGGTCTTGTGGTAGCAAACATGACTTGTCCCCATAGCTAAGCAGGGTCTGCCCTGGTTGCATCTGAATGGGAGACTTGATGTGTGAGCACTGGAAGATATTCCCCTCAGGGGATGAAGCCACTCTGGGAAGAGGAGAAGGTTTCAAGTTCCCTCCCTGGCTTCTCCAAGATAGGGCTGAAAGAGATTGCTCCTGCAACCTTGGAGAAGCCACTGCCAATCTGTGAAGACAATACTGAGCTAGATAGACCAGTGGTCTGACTCAGTATATGGCAGCTTCCTATGTTCCTATGAGACCTTGATTCTGCTATCCTTGGCCCAACTTTCACCTGTGCTTGAAGAGGGAAGACCCACAGGGCTGGGAAAGAGGGCTTAGAGAACTTTCCCCTGGGGGCTAATTTGGCTTGGGGGCTCCTAGTTCCAAACTCCTCCTGCTGTTCTTTGTGGGATTTTATGTCAGCTACCTTGGGCACCAAATGCTTGTATTTCAAATACTTGAAAGAAATTAATAATAGGGAAATTATATGGAAATTGGAGCTTCTAATCTTTCGCAAACCATCTGGCCCAAGGCACAGCACAAGTCATTCTTTGCACATGTTAGGGGAGCAAGATCATCAAGGAAGAACCAGGGAGAATGTGGAGTGTCACTGTGGGGTTGCCATCCTTTTTCCTAGTCCTGCTCATGTGCCTTCAGCAATGGCAACACCCTCCCATTTAGCTCTATGCCAGGAAAAAAGCAGCATACAGCATCTGTGTGTCAGGCATGTTAAGGGTATACAAGGAGGGCAGGAAAACAGATGAGGGCCCAGTGGATGTTCATCGACAGCAGAAGAGACTAATCAGTCAACGAAGATATCTGTACCATCTTTTTTTAAAAAAAAGACTCCAGCTTTTTTGCTTTTTTTTTAAGAACAGGCTAGAATTATTTAATTTATATTAATCACTTTTACAGTATGCCCTTAACATGGCCCACAAAGCAATATATGACATTAATACACATTACTTCAGTGACACTTAGAGGCTCTCATGTGCAGCCTAATGCAGGCTAGGTAAGCCCAGACTGGGTTAGGCTGTGCTTGAGAACTGCTGGGATTGGGCCCGATCCTGGTGGGGCAGCATCGCCTAGTCCTGCTTTCAAACCCAGCTCTTAGCGAGCCCTTAACCTGTGCTCCGGGAACATGTGTTTGATGGGGATATGTTTAGTCCCAGCAGACACAGAGACAGGCGGCTAGAGAGCCCATCTCCTGAGGCAATCTGCCAATGCATCGCATATGACACGTGGTGCATTGTGGGATCTCTGGAGATCAGGATGTGTTGCGTTGATCTCCAGAGGCCTCTGTGTCATCCCAGCCTCTACAGCTCCATGCTGCAAGCATGCGGCGTGGATCACCTGGGAGTGTGGTCCACGTTCCCAGCAACATTGGAGCAGTCATCAGGGGGAGGGGAGGTAAGATTAACCAGCATTCCCCTCTCCCCGCCCACCACCCCACCCACCTGGTCCTGTGAATGACCTCTTACTCTAATAATTTGATATCCACAACATTTATAGCTTGGTGAAAGAATCAGGATTGGTTCATTTTGCATCAATGCAATGTTGAAAAGGTCCCAGAATCACATGGACAGAGAGTCTTGTCTTTAGACTAATGACCCAGGAAAAACCACATTTGGATAGTGTTTATCAAGCCGATTGGAACCTCCTATGAACATGCAAAGGTGCCTTAGAATGCCAGAGTTAGTGCAGAACTGTGTACAGCTGGATCTTGAGAGCTTCGGCAGAGGTCTTTCCAAGACTTGTACTTGGGATCCTTTTATCTGGATTGAACCAGGAACCTTCTGCATGCAGACCATGCGCTTCACCGCTTAGCTATGGCTCCCCTTCCTGCCTTTCCTCCTAAAGACTCCCTCAGTTTACCTTTTCTGCTAAAAGGTAGGCATCTGGAAGCATGTCTTTTGCCAGACCCCACACTAAGTGAATGATGCACAGAGGTGTAACTATGGGGGGGCAGGGGGCACGTGCCCCGGGCGCCATCTTTTCTGGTCACGTGGGGGGCGCCGCCATGACCAATTTTTTTTTAAATTTTTAATTTTTTGTTAATACAAATGTTTCCTGCTCAGTGCAGCAGCGCTGCAGCAGTCAAGGGAGCGCGTCGGTGCCCCCTTCCCCACGAGCGGTCCCTTCCGCGCCGCCTGTGCCCCCCCCCCATTGCTTTGCTGGCACCTGGCGGCCAGTCAGTGGCCTGGCTTGGCGGCGGCGGGCACTTGTGAGGAAAAACCTACGTATAATGTAGTATGTTGGGGGGCGGGGGGGGGGGCGCGGGGGGCACCATTTCAGTGCTTGCCCCAGGCGCCGTTTTCCCTAGTTACGCCTCTGATGATGCAGCCAAGCAGGGTAGCTGCTGTAAGTCTAGAAGTGACTTACATACACCAAATGTGATCCCAAAAAATCCACATCTCAGGTGACTCAATTCCTATTTCCAAGAATCACCATTTTCAAACGGTGCCTCCAAAAGACCATCACAGATAACGCATTAGCATGTAGCCTAACTAAGGCTTTACATCTACCCCAGCTAACTGGGCAAAGAGGCACCTTTCAAAGTGGGGAAGAGGAGAGCAACTGTCCCTATCCAACCCCAGCACAGCATCCCTCCAGTGGTGGTTGCTGGTGTCTATCCTATGTTTCCTTTTAGACTGTGAGCCCTTTGGGGACAGGGAGACATCTTCGTATTATTATTCTTTTTCTATGTAAACCATTTTGTGAACATTTTGTTGAAAAGTGGTTTCTAAATGGTAGTAATAGTAGTAGATAAACCTTGAGAGTTAACATTCTGCCTTCAGATCAATCAATGCATGCCTTAACTTTTTATCAACAGAATGCTATTGTATTCTTTTGATGAAACCCAACCATCTATCCTAGAACAGAGCAGAGAGCTTTCTGCATTCTTCCACCTACATGAACGTCTCGCCGGCTTAAAAAGAAGAAAGACAGACAGCATAATAGCAACAGTGCATATCACATCTGCAACCAGACTGCGAAGAAGGCACTTCCCTCCTGCTGAACAGAATGGGGAAAGACATTTTCCATCTGCACATGTATAAGCATTAGCTATTACTTTGTCAACAAATCCTCTTAATACAAACCATTTCTTATCATATACAGATGTTGGGGGTGAGGGGAACCCAAATACTGTAGTACAGGATTAAACACTTTAATGTCAACATATGTGCCATGCAGTCATGAACAATGGTATCATTGTAGAGGCACCGAGAAGCCAGGACTGAAGGAAGATGGATTTAATTATTTCTTGAGCTGTTGCATGTTCTTCCCAAACTGAATCAAAGTCCAGAAAGCTGGTCTGTGCAAATCTGAGTTAGGAAGCACCACATTTGCCCTCTCAAAGGACTATACTCATATGTCTTCCCAACCTTCTATCAAAAGAATCATGTTGAATCACCCAATATCCCAGAACCCCTGCAGCAAGAGGAAGTGATGGGATTACGTAAGCCTGGAAACCACCACATCCTGCTATCCCATATGTTGCCCATGAAGTCCATGAATAGTAAGAATTTTTATAGTGGTGCAAGAAATTGGGAAGAAAAGACTGTTGTGATTATGTAAAAAGGGATCTCCTTATGAACTCCAATTTGGTCGATGTTCACATGAACAAGAGGAAAACACTGAATGCTGTAGCAGATGGCACAACATTAAGAAGAACTGCAGATATTAAAGAGGACAGGAACAAATACAAAACCCTGCAACACTAAACTATAAACCAAGAAAGAGGTGTGTAAAGCATTATCCACAGGAAGGAAAGCCCACATGTTCAAGAACAGCATGTGGCAACAGATTTAAATCCCAGGTTTATAGCATGTTACAATCTTAATATGAATAAAAAAAATGTTTTTCCAACATGTAATAACTGTAAACTAGCCTAATATGCTAGTACTTGATTGCTCCCCTCACCCCCTGCCACAGCTCCACTCCCCTCAGATCTCTCCACCCTCACCTGAGCTGAACTCCTGCTCCTCCTCCTCCATCCCTTTACTCCATCCCCCTCACCTCTCTTGGTCACAGCTGCGGCCTCCTATCCCCAGAGACCTCCCCACCTGAGCCCCACTCCTGCTCCTCCCCACAGGAGCAGCAGCAACAGTGGTTGACCGGGCCCTTCCTCACTGCCACCACCGCCATGTCCACTTGTTCCCCTCAGGCTGCTGACAGGCCTGGGCCCGTCCCTTGCCTGCCTGCCTGCCTCCACCAATGGCCTTGGTAGCCCCAAACAGCAGCAGTGGTTGACTGGACCCTTCCTTGCTGCTGGTGCTGCCATGGCCACTCATTCCCCTCAGGCTGCTGACAGGCTTGGGCCCATCCCTCGCCCTTCCGTCTGTCTCCCTTCCTCTCCCTTCTTTTTCTCACTTTCTCTCTCCTCCACTTGCTCTTCCCCACTCCTTTTTCTCCCTCCCTTCATGCTCGCTCTCTCTCTCTCCCTCCCTGAGTTAACAGATCATGTTCATCTTGTTTTCTCATCTAATTCACACAAAGAGAGCCTCCTTCTCCTGAAGGGGCTCTTTCCTCCCTCACAACCCCTCTCTTCGCAGACCCCTGCCTGCTATCCTTTTAGACAGACAGACAGACAGACAGACAGACAGATAGATAGATAGATTCATCTCCTCTACAATCAAGAACATCTTCCAACCAGTAACAGTTGCATTCCAACTGACCTTAACCATCAGAGGCGCCTCCTCCCTATCTGCATATGGAATCCGCACTGCCCAATCATCACAGTGCCACAGGTTCCTCCTCCCTATCCGCATATGGAATCCCCACTGCTCAATCAGGTGCTTCTGCTTGTGAACTCTCGCGAGAGCTGCGACACACGGGATTAGCCAGATTACAGGTGGCCCTCATTATCCATGGGGGTTCCATTCTTGCCAATTTCCACGGATAATGAAACCACAGATATCAAGACCTTGCACAGCAATGCAAATTGGAGGGTTAGGCTGCTAGAGGTGAAAAAAGGGCAGAAAGGGGCAGGGGAAAAAATAAGACATATAGTGCTGTGCCATGCCCTGACCTGTAAGTTTCCAACTGTCCAGCAATGCCCCCCAACCCCTGATTCGGCTGATTTTCTGTGAAAGATAATGGGATTTAAAAACAAAAACAAAAGAGTCACAAGATCTCTCCATTTAGCAAAATGGTGCCCAGAAATGACCTCAGAGGTGATTTTTGTGAATTGTGATTTTTTATTTTTTGGTGATATGTGAATTTTGAGTATTTTTAAAATTGTGTATAACGAGGTTGGGTCTATATAGCCCACCCATGGATACATGAAACTACCAGTGTTGGGACCGCAGATAACAAGGGCCACCTGTATTAACACACAGGAAATACTCGAGGGAGGGAAATACACTAGGGAGGAAGGAAGACAGATAGGGAGCAAAACAAAACAAAATGCCACTCTGGCTTACACAGAAAGTATCAATATGTACAAAACATCATATTGTCCATTCATTCATTCATTCATTCATTCATTCAGTGCCATCCATGAACACAGCACTTTCTAACAGATGAGAAAATAGGTCCCTGCCCCAATGGGTTTACAATTTAGAAACAGACACAAGGAAGACAAAGGAGTAAGTAAAGAGGAGGGGAAAAGAATATGTGATTATTTCTTGTATGTGCACTTAGGCTTACTTGTAGCAATGCAATGGTTCTCAGTTGGGGGAACATTAATACCTGGGAGTGCTCTTAAGGCTTGTACCATCAGGTCCAGGTTTTTTTTTTTGTTTTTTTTTTTTTTTTGAAAGCTTTCAGTTATTGGTGCCCGAGGATTTGGATAAGGTGTTCACTCACATTTGGCTGACCATGTGCACACTTGACCTTCAACCACTCCTAAAGAAACAGAGACTGGGCCCAAAGGATGCAAAAAATGATAGGCCTGTGGCCAATATTCCCTCCCTAGGCAAGGTGCTTGAGCATGTAGTGGCTCCAGATACTCTTGGAAGAAACTGTTTATCTAGATCCATTTCAATCAGGCTTCAGGCCTGGCTTTGGAACTGAAACTACTTTGGTCACTCAGTGTAATGACCGGGGGGTTACGGTTAGGGTTAGGGTTGGGGGCGAGTGCAATCCTGTTAATTCTCTTGGATCTCTCAGCAGCTTTTGATGCCATTGGCCATGGTATCCTTTTGGATAGGCCGGACAAATTGGGTGTTGGAGGTGGTTCTGCTCCTACCTCGAGGCCCATTTCCAAAAGGTGGTGCTGGGGAATTACTGCTCTACCCTTTGGCTCTTGTGCTTTTGGGTTCTGCAGGGTTTTATTCTTTCCCCTATGCTGTTTAACATCTACATGAAACCACTGGGAGAGGTCATCCAGAGATTTGGCCTGAGATGTCATCAGTATGCGGATGACACTCAGTTGTACCTCTTTTTCGTCAGACACAGGTGAGGTGGTAATTGTCCTGAATCAGTGCCTGGACGCAGTAATCAACTGGATGAAGGTGAACAAGTTGAGACTCAATCCACACAAGATGGAAATACTGTCGGTTGGTGGTTCCTCTACCTGGGTGAATGATGTTCAGCCTGTTGTAGATGGGGTTGCACTCCCCCTGGAGGACCAGGTTCGCAGTCTGGGGTGCTCATTGATCCAGCATTGTTGCCACTCTGTGGCCTCTGTGGCCTTTTATCAGTTTCGGCTGATACACCAACGGCAAATGTACCTGGACAGAGATAGCTTGGCCACAGTTAGTCATGCTCTGATAACCTCTTGCTTAGATTACTGCAATGCATTGTACGTGGGGCTGTCTTTGAAAACAGTTCGGAAACGGGGTCTGGGTGCTTTGATCATTTTACACCAATGCTGCGTCTGCTGCACTGGATCCCAGTCCATTTCCAGGCCCAATTCAAAGTGCTAGTTTTAACCTTTAAAGCCCTAAATGCCTTGGGACCAGGTTACCTGAGAGAGCGCCTTGCCCCATATATCTTGTCTTGGACCTTTAGATCTTCTTCGGAGGCCCTACTCCGAGTGCCCCTGCCAAATGAGGTGAGGTGGGTGGCTACTAGGGAGAGGGCCTTTTCAGTGGTTGCACCCCGTTTATAGAACAGCCTCAGTGAGGTTCTCCTGTCACCATCACTTTGTTTCAGATGCCAGGTGAAGACCTTTCTGTTCACTCAAGCTTTTTAAAATTAATTTTTTAAAAACAAGTTTTTAATTTTCTTTCTTTTTGGTATGTTGTGATTTGATGTGTTTTATTGGATGTTTTAATGATGTGTTGTGGACTGCCCAGAGAATATTTTTTTATGGGACAGCTTAGAAATAAAGTTGTTTAATCAATCATCAATCATCATCTGCTAACTTGGCAAAGAGGCACCTTTTGATATTGTGACTCTCTTTATTTAGTAGCGGGAGAGTAACTGGCCCTATCCATCCCCAGCACAGGATCTCCAGTGACTGTTGCTGGTGTCTATCTTATGTTTCTTTTTAGATTGTGAGCCCTTTGTGGACAGGAATCCATCTTATTCATTCATTCATTCATTCATTCTTTGTGTAAACTGCCCTCAGCCATTTTTGGAATGGCGGTATAGAAATCGAATGAATGAATGAATGAATGAATGATCATCATCATCAGTTGTAAATAGTACTCGGAGCCCCCCCCCCCCACTGACTAGTCATTAGGATGCAGCTCTATTGTCTGATCAGAAGACTAGGCTATTACAGCCACCCACTTAAGTAGCCCTGCCCTTAAACCAGGTTTGTGGAGCGAGCGCTCCGCAAACCCGGTTTTTCTAATCGTGTGTTGCTGTGGCACGGCTCCACGTTGCGGCAACTCACAAGTAGACCCCCGACCCGGAGGCTCAAAAGCAGTCTCCCAGCTTGGGGGTCTCTCCAGCATGCCTTGCACGCTCACACATGGCATTCTGGAACTTCTGGGGGCCACGTGGCCCCCGATTCCCCCAGCCCCTGCCGGCTCCGTAATGCTCTCTGTAAATGCCAACTCCTGCTCTCCCTGCTAACCCTCCTGAGGCGGGTCTCCTTGATCATGAGACCTGCCTCCAGATGTAAGCCAGCGACTGTACGTTTGTCTCATAACTGTAACATTTAGCTCTATGGCAGGGGTGGGCAAATTTGCCCCTTGAGCTGTTGTTGAACTATAACTCCCATCTTTCCCAGCCACAATAAGATTTTAGTTTCACAACAGCGGGAGGGCCAAGTTTGCCCACCCCTGCTCTATGGGGTGCCACAGCTGAGGGTTTCATACAGAAAGAGTACACTTGTTTTAAAAAGGTTGAAAACCCCAGCAGAAGGATATGGGGGCCAAGGGGTTGTGCCAAGGGCTTCATGGAGAAGGGGAGTTTTGAGGAGGAAGTGAAGGGCGGAAAGAAGAAGGATTACACAGGTGAATAGGGAGGGAGTTCCAGGCACATGAGAGCAGAAAGATAAGAAAAATGCTCTGTTCTTCCCAATTAGGTTTTATCTGATGTATCATGCCCAGATTTAAGCACTCTCTTTTAAGACAGCTAGAAACTCAACAGCATTCAGAAGAGAGCAAAGATAAGAAAGGGTCCGCAATGCATGAGGCTATCCATCAGTGGCAATGGGAGAGGTTATCGGTCAGTGGCAGAGCACTCTCACTTTGCATACAGAGGGCCTCAGGCCCAGTCCACGGCATTTCCGGCAGAGCATGGAAAGACCTCTGTTTACAGACCTGGAGAACTGGCAGAGGGATCTGTGGTCTGGGTTCACAGAAGGCCGCTTCAGCCTTAGCCATTAAGGAGAGAGACACAGTTGCTAGCAAAGCAGATTAGACTAGATATTAGAAAACGTCTTCTAATTAGCAGGCCTGGGATCATGATGTGGGCAGAGGGTGGCTTGAACCCTGATCCCCCACTGCATTCCCACACTGGACTACACACACATCCCACCTCCAAGATATTGAGGCTATTCTCATGCACAGGCAAAACCTGGCTAGGGAAGCCCAGCTTGGTTTTGCCTGCACGAGAGGACTGACAGGTGGCTCCCGGCAGCAGCACAGCGGCAAACCCTGTAGGGAGCCCTCCTGTTAGTCAGGGTTAAAGGCATGCGCGCATTCTCACCCCTGGCTAACTGATTGTGTGTCGGTGTGCCACGGCTCCGCGCAGCACCTACACATAAGTCGTCTCCCAGACAACGTCTGGAGGCTCCCCATAATGCACTGCACACTCGCGGCCCCCAAACTTCCCAGCTGCCAGTAGCCACCGGTGAATATCTGGGCAAGCGATCCACTCACTCAGCCAGAAGGGAAGGAATGTCTGCGGGGGAGGTAAGCGTTTTAAGGCTTCCTCCCCTGCAGCATGGAGCCCTTCCTCCCTGATCGGGAGAAAGGGCTCATGGAGGAGCAATATCCACTGTAGATCGCCACAAAAGCCAAGATGAAAACAGCTGCATGAATAGGATAATTTATTCCCAATGTATTTCAAAGGCAGTCTTTCTCAAGGGAATGTCCGCATAGGAGTTTGGGAGGCATGCATCTTTCCCAAGAAGTCTTTCACCTGAGAAAGATTGCCCTCAAAACATGTTGGAAATAAATGATCCTTTTCATGTGGCTGTTTTTGTTTTTGTGGTTACTCTTTTCCCCAGAAGAGACGCTCTAGTCACCAAAAGCAAGCTTCCCACCTGGGAAACACAGAACGCAGCTGTGTCAATGGGAGCTGTTGTGGATCAAGTCATGGAGGAGAGAAGGGGGTTAAAGTCCTCTATCCTTTGCCTTTATTCTGATCAGTTCCCTCCACCCCACCCCACCCCAGCTATTTACCTTTGAAAAACCAAACGTGCAGGGCCAAATTGTGCATTTAATGTAACATGTAGATTGGCCCTAACCCTCACCAAAAATACTCTCTCTCTCTCTCTCTCATTTCAAAAACTACTAGAACACATTTGAATGTATAACATGTGATTTTTTCTTCAGATGCTTTTTTCATATTCAACAGAATGAGAAAAGGGCAGGGGGAACCTTTGTTCACAAGGTGATTGCTTTCAAATCCATGTAAGTTTAATTTATCTTTTTAGCAGACTCCCTTTCCCCACCTCAAAAAAACCTGCCTTCTGTTCTTTATTACTGTGTGCATATTACAAAGTTAGAGTTACAAATGCAACAGACTTGCAGCCCTTTGCAAAAAGAAAAAAAGAAGTGTAGAAGGGCCAACTGGATTCTAGACTGGTACAGCTGGTTTAAGGTATTTCAGAAGTAAATGAAATCAAATGAGAATTTATAATCCTTCCTGAGGTCTGGATTCCATCAAACTAAACTCATTAGGCATTAAGGTGCAGGTGCAGCTAAATAAAGGATTGTTCTGTTTCCCTTAATACCGTAAGATCCACATCTTGAGTTCAGAATAAAAGTCCTTCAAAAGCACAGGGGTAGAGCAAGCATGCAAGCATCCATCAACTGGCAACACTTAAAGGAAAGAGCTTAGGTGATGGAATCTTCTAATGGCTTATTGCTATCAGTGGAATGTGCTCTTTCCCAAAGTGATGTTGACTAGATACTGCTCCCAGGAAAACAAGGCTCTTTACTCTGGGAAAAACATTTGGTAATTTCATTTCCATGGCTTTTTTCCTCTCAAACTCTGAACACCTGTTCTGATAGAGAAATCCAATTCTGCTTCCAGTGATGTTTTATTGTCTTTGCAGCTACCTTGACACAAAGTTTTGTATCAGGATCCAACTACACATGAAATGAAAGACCCATGATTAGTCTGCTGATTCTTGGGGAGGGGGGAACACCTCAAATGCAGAAGGAGGCCCCTGCAAATTCCATTGGAGGAGAGGGAGAGGGGTGTTTATTCCCTTCTGACAGAGATGTTTTTCCAATGAAGATAATCACCCAGCCTCTTTCACACCTGGGGCAGAGGAAGATCTGTGGACTCTGTATCCTGGAGGTAAGAAAGTGTTGAGGACTGTGAGGAGAAACATTAAAATCCTCACACAGCAGAGTACGCTCTGGTGGTAAAGAAGTTTAACCAAAGAGATTATCTGGAGAGGAGGTTGAGTTCTCATTGCTAGAGCACTCTACAAGACCCTTTCCTTCTACATCATGTACAAAATGGTATTTTGTTTCAATATGCTTTGTTATGAATTTTGTCTTTTGTGAAAGCAAAATACAACTTTGTCCTCAAACAATTCAGTTGGTTTTAGTTCATCAGCTCTAAAGTCTTGCAACAATTTGTGTATCCACACCATTGCAGATATCCATAGTCTGGGCTCACTGTTGGCCTTCAAGAGAGCCCTAAAGACTTAGTTGTTCGGCCTGGACTTCCAAGGTTTTAAAATTGCTTTTAAGTATTTTTGATTGGCTTTAAATGACTCTGAACTGTTTTAGATTTGTTTTTATATTGTTTTAACCTGTTTGTTTTAAATGCTGTTAACCTGTTGTGCACCCAGAGCCTTTGGATGGGGCGGTATAGAAATGTAATAAATAAATAAATAATAAATTTCCTGGCAAGCCTGACACATATTCTACTTCCATAGATAAAGAGCTACAGAGTTTTGCTTTCGACTGCATCAACTAATTGCTCCACCTCCATAAAAGAACAAGTATCCACTTGTGGATTTACAATCTGTTCTGTCTTCTGCCCAGTTTGCATCAACATAACCCACTAGTCTAGGATTACTTCTTGCTAGCAATCTCAGTTTTAGATGAGTTGCACCATTAAAGCTACCTACCCAGTCTTGAATTTCACCTCATAACCTTTCTCTGTAGCATCAGGCTGGATTCAAGTATGGGCACAAACAATGCATCCTCAACAGTCAGTTTCACTGTTTTTCCTTTTTGCAGTTTGCAGTGTCACCTTGCAAGAACCTCTGCCTTCAGCAAACATCTGCTTCTTATCCTCTAGATAAATGAGGAGTTTATCATTTATGTCCAACTTAGTAAACCTTTCTCTTTCTTTAATTAAATTGCTGGTTGCATCTGAATCAATGCAAATTCCAGCCTTACATTTTGTAGAACTAGCTCTTACGTTCTTCTCTATATTAGCAATATATATTTAGTGTTTGTCAGACTTTTTGAAACGATTCACACGATTGCTCAAAACCAGGCTATGGGAGCCCAGCCCGGTTTTGAGCAATCATGAGAACCACTGGGCTCGCAGGCGAGCCCGATGGTTCTCTGGTGGTTAGCCCACCTAAAAAAAACCCTACCCCTAAATGAGATGGATGGAGTGAGTACTCTTTTAACCTCGTTCTTTTGGTCGTGTGTCAGCAGCGGCTGCCTGCAGCCATGGCTGACACACTTGGGGTCGGGGGGAGAGGGGACCCCAGGAAGGCACTACACACTCACACAGTGCCTTCCTGGGGTTTGGGGGGCCAGGGCACCGTGCAGCAGCACTCCCCTTCCCCCAAAGCTCCAAACCTATCTGGCACTTCACACTCATCGTGCGAAGCACCTCATCTCTTTGCTTCCATGCATTAGGTTACTCACTCCTCTTGAAATGTGGTATCACTTCCTTTTTAGTTGCAAATTCTTTGTTCTGAGGGCATTGAGCCTTCATATGACTGGGACTCCCACAGACAAAACACTTTGAGGCTAATCACACAATGGGAGAAAAATGAGCTAGAGGAGGCTAGCCTGATTTTCTCCCATCATGAGAATCTCCGGGCTCAGCTGCAAGCCCGGTGGTTCTTCAGCAAGTAACCCGCTAAACTACCCCTCCCCTAAAACCAGGTTTGCAGAGCAAGCGCCTGTTTTTTTTAATCATGTGTTGCCGTGGCATGGATCCACACCGCAGCAACTCACGAGTAGACCCCCCAACCAGGAGGCTTGAAAGCAGCCTCCCAGCTCAGGGGTCTCTCCAGCATGACCTGAGCAGCTGGAGCTTCTGGGGGCCACACGGCCCCCAATCCTCCCAGCCCCTGCTGGCTCTGTAATGGAGCCAGCAGTCATGTGGGCGGCCGCTTCAGCCACTCTCTCCACTAACCCTCCCCAGGCGGCTCCCCCTCTTTTTGTTCTTTTGATACATTTTTAAAGTATTTCCTTCACTTGACTTTAGTTGCTGCCCATTGCCTCTGCACAAATTAAAGTCTTCCAAGCGGTTTATTACAAACTCCAAACTCAAATAATCTTTGGTTTCCAATACATTTACAATAGGCTCAAAATACTCAGGAACTGTTCAATAACTATCCAATCTGAACCGTATCAGGCAAAATTACTCCCTGTGCTTGCGACTGTTGTGAAGACTCCAACATCTCATTTACATGTTTATACAAATCCTCTCCCTCCTTTAATTTCTTATTACACGTCTTTTAACTTGATGCACCTTAGAGAGAGCTGGCTTTCTTTCATACAATTTCTTCAGAGTCTTCCACATGTCCTTTGCATGCTGTTTATATCTTAAATGTACCAATTTAGAGTTACTCACTGATAAACAAATTATGCCGGTGGCTTTTTCATCTGCACTGCCCCAAGCTTGTCTGTCTTCTCCTTCTCTGACAGGATGCTCTGTGTGTAGGACCCTGCTGATTGCATGGCTTTTAAGGAGCATCTCCATTTTGAAGGACCACAGTTCAAAATCTGGACCTTTTAATTTCTCAATCCTCTGAAGCACTTGCCCTGTCTCCATCTTTGAGAAAACCTTATTTTCTGAATCAGGCTAATTACTTTCTTTACCCTCAGAGCCCTTGGCCCATAACTCTGTTGTATTGATGGATGTGAGGAGAAACTTTATTCACACAGCAGAGTATGTTCTGGTGATAAAGAAATTTAGCCCAAGAGTTTATCTGGAGACAGTAGGTTGAGTTCAAAAACAAATAAAGATTTATTAAGAAACTAAGACATTACATACTGAGAAAGACACAGAACATACCCAAACAGATCTGTTAGTTATTGTTGAAGGCTTAGAGCACCTTTCTTATGAGGCAAGGCTACAACACCTGGGGTTTTTTAGTTTAGAAAAAATACAACTGTGGGGAGACATGATAGAGGTCTATAAAATCATGCATGGTGTGGAGAAAGTGGAGAGAGAGAAATTCTTCTCCCTCTCCCATAACACTAGAACCAGGGGTCATCCCATGAAATTGATTGCTAGGAAATCTAGGACCAACAAACAGAAGTACTTTTCCACACAACGCATAATCCACTTGCGGAATTCTCTGCCACAAGATGCAGTGACAGCCAACAACCTGGATGGATTTTAGAAGGGTTTGGATAATTTCATGGAGGAGAGGTCTATCAACGGCTACTAGTCGGAGGGCTGTGGGCCACCTCCATCCTCAAAGGCAGGATGCCTCTGAGTACCAGTTGCAAGGGAGTAACAGTAGGAGAGAGGGCATGCCCTCAACTCCTGCCTGTGGCTTCCAGTGGCATCTGGTGGGCCACTGTGAGAAACAGGATGCTGGACTAGATGGGCCTTGGGCCTGATCCAGCAGGGCTGTTCTTATATTCTTATGTTCTTAAGGCTAGTGCCTAAATGACCAAGACAGACCTATTAACATTTCATCATGCCTCTAGTGGTCAAAATAAGTTACTGCGGTGCTTAGAGCAATACTTTAGAATTCAGAAAATAAGTTGGGAAAGGGGAAACACACACAGAGCTTCAACCAGATTTTGAGTCTTCCATGACTGCATTTGAGTTATAAAAAAAAAAAGCCAGAAAGTCAGACGCTCAGGTCTCTCGCAAAACATGCTGTTAGATTCTACTCAGAAACCAAAAGCATTTGGGAGCCTCATCATAGGAATCTAAGAAATAGCAAAAACGGGAAGAAGGAGAGAAAACAGAGGTCAGGTGCAGATGTAATGCTAAACAATGAGGCTGTTCTCATGCACAGGCAAAACTGGGCTAAGGAAGCCCAACCCAGTTTCACCTGTGCATGAGAATAACCGGGGGGCAAATCACAATGGGTGCATTCTTGGCAGGTCTCCTTCCTGATCACATCGGCAGGGGTGGCTTTGTCTAAACCAGTTTGAAATGAGTTTGCAAATCCTGGTTAGGATAGGATCCCTCCCTGGTTAGCATTTATCATGGTAGGTACTGGAGTTGGTACAAGGCTCAAGACAATAAATGAAGGTGGGCAGGAATTTGTGCCAGCTAGGGGAGGAGAAATTGAGACATATCCTCTCCCAATGTGTTCCTGAGGCTGGCTCCCAATTTACAAATCACAGTTGCAAAGAGACAGCTTTACACCTGTGCTGTAACAGAAAACCTTTTCCCGATCTGAATTTTTTGAAACTTGGATCCTAAATTCACACGACATTCAGAAGAGATTGCAGGGAGAAATTACATTGCCTTTCAAAACCTCCCCCACAAAAGCTGCATGTGTAACTTCTGCATGATCTCTCCATCTACACTGGAGAGCACAGACAATTTAGCTGCAGCTACAGTCTGGGTGTCTATTGGCCTGCTAAATTCCCTAAAATAAGCACAAGCTGAAGGATTTCTTTTTACCACTGAGACACCTCTTTCTGTAATCAGCATGGGTTCGAGATCCACTGAGCTTAATGAGCACAATGCTACTTTAAAATAGAGAGAGAGAGAAAAAAGAAAGAAGTGATCAATCTAGGCACTTCTTTCATGAAACAGGAATACCCAGTGCCAAAACACTTACTTAATAAAGCATTAAGCAGAACTAAAACGCATGTAGGTTGTGGCATAAAAATAACAAACCAAGTGATTACTTATAGCCACCTTACTTCTCTGCTTAGCTTGGATGTTCTTTGCCAAACAAGGCTTAGCAAACTTATAGGTTCCAAAGTCCTTTGTTGAGGCATGTTCAAAGGATCCAAGACTAAGTTGGTGGCACGGCTGTTGCCTGGCATAGCTCCATGACACTCCTATGCAGTCATCAGGTCAAATGAAACCAAAATATACCTCTAACCTTTCGTCGTCTTCTTTTCTGAACAGATCTGGCTTCCATGCAATCAAGGAAATAGCTCAATTACAGAATTATGAGTCATTATATATGAAAGAATTACATATAAAAGGTAACCATTTCTCCTCCAAGTTAACAATGGTTAGTAGCACTATAAATGAAATCTTAGTGGGAAGAGGAAAGAGAAATGGAAAATACACAAGATCCTTCCCTAGGACTGCTCCCATTGTTCATATGATCATTAATGGGTAGAGCAAGCATCCTATCCAGCTTCAGGAACTGTGTGCGCTCCCGATATTAAGCCGTGTGTGAACAAAAACCTAGGCAGAAGGCAGGGAATATGATCCTTTGTGAAGTGTCAGCTAGGTAGGAAGATTTTTCCTCCTACCTTGTTCAAAAGCTGGGGATGGAATCTGGGGAGAGTGCACTTGTCCTAATCAGCTGATGCTTTGCAGATGATCATGCTCTCCTCCTCTTACCTAGGTTTTTGCTCACACACAACTGAAAACTGAGAGCATGCACTGCTTGCAAATCGCTGTGTGAACAAGCCTAATGTCTGTCTGGCTAGGAAAGTCAGCAAAAGAAAAGAAAAAAGAAGAGAATAGGTGTGGCGTTCAAGTCAGTTATAGGATGACTGAGTTGCAGGCTGATAGGTGTTCCTGCCTTTCAAATAAAGTTTTGTACTTTTAAAATGGCACTAGCTCAAGTGAATCCAATGGGAAGTTAATAATCACGATTTGAACAATCACAGAGATGCTACCACATTGAAATAAGACTAGGACCAATTCATACAACCATGGGGTGGAAAGAATAAGAATAAGAATTAGAAAAAGAATTAGAAGAATGCCATCACCCCCTATACTGACTTGGGATCAGGCCTTCTCTGTAGCTGCTCCTGGGCTCTGGAATACACTCCCTATGGATATTAGAGGCTTAAGAGTTTTAGCATATAGACAAAAATGCTAAATATATTTTGCATAGATATTGTCTAGATCAGGGATTCTCAACGTTGGGTCCCCAGATGTTATTTGACTTCAGCTCCCATAATCCCCAGCCCTAGTGGCCTTTGGTTGGGGATTATGGGAGTTGAAGTCCAATAACATCTGGGACACAACATTGAGTATCCCTGGTCTAGATAAATATAGTTCATGAAAAACGGGAACAATGGGCTGCCAAAGTCTATTAACTCTTGCTACTAGAATGTCCTGGGCACTCCGCCTTCCAGTAAATGAGCTTGCTCAGGATCCTTGCATGTATTCAAAGAAATAGAAACAGAAATCCAGTGTTTAGACACACATGCACACATACAGACTCCCTTTTCAGGCATTACATTGCACATGTGTACAGATGTCTGTTTTTGTGTAAATAACTGTACATGCGTTCATTTTAAAATTGAATTTGGGTACAGGTCCCCTCAAATGTGGACTACAGACAGAAAGTGTACTGTTGTGTGCATTGAACAACACATGGTTCTTAAAACAAACTGTACTGCACTTTAATGTGGTCTACAACAATATTATGACATTAGTGAAGGAAAAGAGAATGCCTTTTACTTCATGAACTCCACTGCCTATTAAGATTACTGGGAGGTCTGGTTGCAGTTGCCACCGGCTCGCTTAGTGGCGACCCAAACCCGGGCCTTCTCTAGGGTTGCCCCGAGGCTCTGGAACACACTCCCAAATGCAACCAGAATCTCTCCCATCTCTGATTGTTTTTAAATGACTTGAAAACACACCAGTTTTATCAGGCTTTTAGTTTATGATGTTTTAATGTTTTATTTATGGTAACTGTAATCTGTTTTATATTATTTTTAGGTTTTACTAGCTGTGTAGTTTTTCTTTAAATTGTAAACCACCCTGAGATTTTATATAGGGCAGTATATACGATGACAAAGATTTGTACAATGTGGTAGCATATTTGTGCAGGTTCTGTTCCAGGCTGCAGCCTGGAAACCACGAATATCGAGTAATTGATCTAATGAGATCATGGGGGTTAAGTTTCAGGCCGCCCCAAAATCAGCTGAATTACGCAGGGTAGAGCTGCTTACCTTGCTCTGCTGCTCCCCAAGTTGTGCTGTGCCCCCAAATCAGCGAGTTTCTCCCCCTATTTATATATATATATATATATATAATATATATATATCAAAGACAGGAGCCATTTTGTGGCTCCATAGAAGAAAATGGTGGTCAGAAATGACTTCCATGGTCATTTCCGGCCACCTCCAACCCACAGATACACAAAGTCATCATGTTCTTTCCCCTTTTCCCCCGCGTACGCCAAGGTCGGGTGTTTTTCCTGACCACGGATATGGAATCCATGGATAACGAGGTCCACCTGTATACTGCTTTTCAACAAAAGTTTCCAAAGTGGTTTACATAGATATAAATGAATAAATAAAATGGCTCCCTGTCCCCAAAGGGCTCACAATCTAAAAATAAAATATAAGATAGACACCAGCAACAGCTACTGGAGGGATGCTGTGCTGGAGATGGATAGTGCCAGTTGCTCTCCCCCTAATCAATAAAGAGAAATATTATAAATATAATATTAAAATAAATAAATACATAGATTAAAAATAAAAATAAAAATAGAGCAATAGATAGTGGGCAGCATCCAAACTAATCTGTCATGCC
Organism: Hemicordylus capensis; assembly: GCF_027244095.1. Lineage (NCBI taxonomy): Eukaryota > Metazoa > Chordata > Lepidosauria > Squamata > Cordylidae > Hemicordylus > Hemicordylus capensis. Next base: position 22,143,792 of record NC_069660.1, on the reverse strand, counting down.
TAAGCACCACTGAAATCAATGAGACAAATTAGTCTGGATTCTGCCCAGTGTTTCTAGACAGCAAGGACACATATACGGTGTGCCACTGAGCACTGAGAATAGCATTAAGACACAGCTACTCAGGGCTAACAGCTGCCTTATGGCTGCCACATGCAAGGCCACTTGAAAGGTGACTGCAGGGCTTGACAAATCCCAGGTGCCAGGAAATCATGGCACCTAGAGATTTGGCTAGCGTGCCTAGAATAGAATATTCAGAGGTACAGTGACATAACAACATCTTTATTTGTCCCAAGTAGCCCTGTTTCTGTTCTAAATATGTTACTTGTAGGGATAAAGAGGAGTCCATTTACCACCCCCATAATGTCCATTGCTGGTAATTTTGTCAAGTAACCATTGTCTGGCTCATAAATTTTTGGACTGGCTCCCAAATCCAAAGAAAATCTGTCAAGGTCTGGGCTACTGCATGGGGCTGCTCCATGCAGCCATATTATGCAACAACCATTTGCCAAGTGGACTGTCCACAATGCAATGCCTGGTCGCAGCATGGACGCTTCACATGATACAGACTGTCAACATGGTGAGCAGCAGTTTTCACATCCTATGGCTAAGCAGAGTAGCTAGCCGCCAGATAGGAACCTACAAGCTACCCACATGAAGGTCATCAGCTAAAAATTTAAGTGGCACAATGGGGAAATGCTTGACTAACAAACAGAAAGTTACCAGTTTGAATCTCCGCTGGTATGTTTCCAGACACTGGGAAACACCTATACTGGGCAGCAGCGATATAGGAAGGTGCTGAAAGGCATCATCTTATACAGCGCGGGAGGAGGCAATGGTAGACCCCTCCTGTATTCTACCAAAGACAACCACAGGGCTCTGTGGGCTCCAGGAGTCGAAATCCACTCAACAACACACTTTACCTTTACCTTACAGACAAGCAAACCAAAACTGTGGTCCATAACAAAAACAACAACGTTTAAGAATCACTAATGAAACTGTTACTCTTTTAGTACCTTGAGTTACTGAATGAGAATTCAACGTATTTCAAATTTCTCTTCCACTACAGCTTATAACATGTATATAAGTGTAATTAGGGGGCCCAGTGGTGATGTAGTTAAAATACAAGTGGGTGATTTTATAGTTTCCTCCAAAAGGAAACAACCAACCAGTACTAGCCTTGAGTTTTCCCTGTCTCAAATAAACATTTATTACTCTATGTACTGAACAGATCATGGTCTAATGTTACATTCGCCCCCCACTCACAGCCTTTAAAAGAACCCCAACCACTCTTCAGAAAGGAATTCTCCCTCCCCCACCCCCCACTGATAATCCAGAAGAATGGGTTATGAACAAATCCATGCGAAAGCTTGTAGGGCCACACTGTTGAGACAGAAAAGGTGAGGATCAAGATTTTTTTTTAATCAGCTCTTAGAAAGTTCCTCTGAGTTTTTAACTGCTTTATAATTCTTTTTTAAAAGCAGAAGTGTGCAAGAATAAAATTATCTGAGGACTATTTTTGCACATTTCTCTTTAGCAACAGCAAGATATTATTCTAAATTTATTCAATAGACAAAGCCACACTCAGCCTGTAAGCCTATACACACTTACCTGGGGGTAAGTGTCATTGAAAGCAGTGGGGCTTCCAAGTTGGCTTCTAATGAGCCAATATACTATCCCAACTACTTCCATCTTAAGTGAAAAATAATGCTACATCTGAATCCTACACATATCCAGTAATGAGAGTACACTACAGTTCTCTTGCTGAAGCTAAGAAGGGCCAGGTCTGGTCAGTAGCTGGCATCCTGTCTAAAGAAGCATGCACATTACTAGGGTCTTGGGGGTGCAGTGGGAACCTTCACACAAGTCCCCCAGTTCTCTTTGCGCTTGCACTGTCAAGAATATTAATATGTTCAAGCATTGCCTGTATACCAGAAGTGTTCCATACACGCAGAAACACATCACTGACTCTGGTAGAGATTACCCCGACCAGCATTTTTAACCAACTGCAGAAGAACTTCTTTGAGAAACTATGCTTGATTCATAATACATTCCAGCATAATGAACTAGACATATTCCAAAACAGGTAATTACGAACTGCTAGAACAGAAAAATAATCATATCTGAAAATACGGAGTTGCCTAATACCGAGTCAGACTATTAGTCCATCTACCTTGCTACTATCAGGTTTCAGACAAGGAAGCTCTTCACACAATCCGTGTGAAGAGCTCCAGGCAGGTCTGTGGGAAGAGCAGGTTAGCCCGACCCTCCCCACAGACGATCTCTTACCATTCCCTCGGCGGGCAGATCACCCGCCCAGACGAATGGCGGCTCGCCCGACAGCTCCAGGGGTCGGGTGCAGTGAAGCACCGCCGTGCGGCGCCCCATCCCCAGAGCCCCAATAATGTACCACACAAGTGTGCGGTGCATTTCTGGGATCCCCCCTCCCACCCAAGTGTGCCTGCTGCGGCTGCAAGCAGCCACGACAGACACACAATCAAATAAACAAGGTCAAGGGAGTGCTCGCTCCCGTAACCTCGTTTAACTAGGGGGCTACTTTGGCGGGCTTGCCACTGTGGAACCACTGGGCTCGCCCTCGAGCCTGGTGGTTCTCACGAGCATGCAAAACTGGGCTGGGCTCCCTTAGCCCAGTTTTGCATGTTCATGAGAACAGCCTCAAGGTCTTTCTTAGTTCTACCAGGAGATGCCAGGGATTGAACCCAGGGCATTCTGCATGCAAAACTTAGTGGTGCTCTGCATCTCAACCAGTGGAGACACTATCTTTCCTTCTTTCTACCCATATGATACACAGGGAAGAGTGCTGCTTAAATTCCAACATGAAAGCACAAACCAAAAACAAAAACAGAGAGAAACTTTTCAAGAGCTGCTTTTTATTGTGTTTTTTAAGCATCTTCATACTCCGATCTAGTAATGTTGCCACTGGATACAGGCTTGTGCAAAAGCACCTCCGATAGTACAGAGAGACAGGAAACTCTCTGAGCAGTTAGGCATGGGAAGTAATACATTTTAATGAGCACCTGCATAATTATATAAAACTATCTATTTGAGGGTTGTTCTCTCATTAAAATATCCCAAGGAAAGGCGTGCCAAATTGGTGGTAGTGGGGAGAGTGGACCATGCTTTAAAAGCTTCTGGTAACAATCAAACTAAAATTGGTTTTTCCATTCTAAGAAAGCCAGCTCGGTTTCCCAAGCCAAACAGAGCTGATAATACAAGCCACGCACTGAAGGAAAGACACACAAACAAATGGAAAGAACTGCATCCCTAGCCCTTGGGCACTTTAATTTACGAGTTTTCCAGACATATTGACTCAACCCTGCCAGGATGAATGCATCAGAGTGGTGCATTCGGAATGGTAGTGGTGGTTCTAGCCACACACACTCAGCATGATCTTTGTCTTACTGGGGTTGCAAAATCACCGCTTATTTGTTTGTTTATTATTATTATTTATTCAATAAATTAATATTTATTTATTTATTTATTTATTTATTTATTTATTATTTGATTTGATTTGATTTGATTTGATTTCTATATCACCCTTCCAAAAATGGCTCAGGGCGGCTTACACAGAGAAATAATAAATAAATAAGATGGATCCCTGTCCTCAAAGGGCCCACAATCTAAAAAGGAACATAAGAGACACCAGCAACAGTCACTGGAGGTCCTGTGCTGGGGTGGATAGGGCCAGTTACTCTCCCCCTGCTAAATAAAGAGAATCATCACGTTAAAAGGTGCCTCTTTGCCAAGTTAGCAGGGGTTAAGATAGACAGATAGATCTATGTAAACTGCTTTGGGAACTTTTGTTGAAAAGCGGTATATAAATATTCGTTGTATTCGTATTGTTTAGTTCTGAAAAATCTTGTCAGGATATTTTATCATATTTTTTGCAACACAGTAGAATCAGCAAAACTCCAGCTTCCGTCCTTGAAAATGTATAGCACTTCTAAGATGTTGATGAAAACATAATTTTGATGAAAACAAGACTGCTTTTCCCACCAACTCTACCTCAGATGTAATGAATCCGGACAACAAAAGAAACTCGCCTGAAAGCTATTGGAGAAGATAGAGATGTTAAAGAACAGAAACCTAATACGCTCTGGGCCGATGTCTCTTTTGTTTGGTTTGGGGTTTTTCCTTTTCTTTTCTTTTTCAAAATCGTTTGGAAATATTTGAAGGCAATTTACTAGAAGCCTTGAGTGACAAAGCTCATTACTTAAAGTGCCTTTCCTTCGCCAGGCGCTTTCTGCATTCTTTCATTGCTTTGCTCTCAGGAGACTTTTAAATCCATTGAACCAAAACAGCACTTGGTGTGCCTGCATCGGAAGGCATTGGCACAGATGGCGGACGCTACACCTGTTCCAATAAAACAGGAGATTCAAACCCATTTGGTGTCATTAGCTGCCTGAAACCTAAGGCAGTCTGCACTTTGAACGCCTCCTTGAGAGAAAGTGAGGTGAGGAAATGTGTGTCATGTTATGTTTTTCAAACCAAGTGAGTTGTATTTACTCCAAATGCTTGCTTTGAATCACACAAAGAGAGACATCACACTCTATTAAAGCAAAACGTGAACCCATGCTATTTCTTTGTCTTTAAATTTTCGAGCTAAAAAGCCATTTTTCACATCACATCACAATACTGATTCCATCAGGGGGGAAGACGTTTCTACTGCCCAACGGTACCCATCAATTGTCAGGAAGTTAGGACATGCCAGTCAGAGCATTGTGTAAGATATGAAGTATTTAGCTATCAACAAGTTAAACACCTTGTTTTAGATTAAAATTTAGACAAAAGATTAAGATTAAGTTTTAAGTGATCAGTTTAATTTAAACATTCTAACACCACAGTGAAGGTGCCTGTCTGCAGACTCTGGAAGAAAAGGGGGCATATTTACAGGACAAACTTATCTTAGTTGTGTACCAATTTAACATTCCTATCTTCCTCCAAAGAATTCAGGTATTAGAGTTAAGCAAAAATGACAAGGATTCTGTTAAGGTCACAGGAAGCTGCCTTATACTAAGTCTAGCTCCATCTAGCTCAGTATTGTCTACATAGACTGTCAGCGGCTTCTCAAAGGTTACAGGCAGGAGTCTATCAGCCCTATCTGGAGATGCCAGGGTGGGAACTTGGAACCTTCTGCTCTTCCAAGAGCGGCTCCAAGGGGAGTGTCCTACAATGCTCACATGCAGTCTCCCATTCAAATGCAAATCAGGGTGGACCCTGCTTAGCAAAGGGGATGATTCATGATACCACATCACCAGCTCTCCTCCAGTGCAGACATTACATTTTGAATGATATCCTGGTTTTTTGTGTTTCAATTAATATCTGACACAAGCCCTCACAAAAGATACAGCAGCTACTCCTGTGTTCAAAAACATTTCAAGGCAAAGTTTAGCAAAATGGCATTTTGTTATTTTTCTGATGATCAAAGTAGCCAGTGATATCTTCAGCATCCTGGTTTCAGATATGACACTACTTACATGAGTAGACTGCTACGGTAGCAAGCACAACTGTTTACAGGGGTTAGCTGGCTGCATTGGCTTTTAGAGATTCCAAGCTACTCTCCTATTTTTTCCTTCTTCATATAAATTCAATTTATATGTTGAACATATACGGAGATAAGCTGGATTTGAAGAAGATGAGCGTGGTTTTAAAGTTAGAGGAAGAAACATCAGTAACCTGCGCTACACTGGTGACACCACTCAGATAGCTGAGAATGCGGATGATCTGCAAGCTCTAGTAGTGAAAGTCAAGGAGCACAGTGAAAAAATGGGACTATAATTAAATGTAAAGAAGACTAAACTAATGACAACGGTTACAGCAACCAGCCTCAGAATTGACAATGAAGACATTGAAGTGGTGGATAGCTTCTGCCTTTTAGGATCGACTGTAAACAGTAAAGGATCCAGCAGTCAAGAAATACACTGCAGACTAGCACTTGGTAGGGCTGCAATGAAGGCCTTGGAAAGGATATTTAGATGCTGTGATGTGTCTATACCTACAAAGATTAGAATCGTCCGGACAATGGTCTTTCCTGTGACACTCTATGGTTGCAAAAGCTGGACTTTGAAGAAGCAAGAAAAAGTATTGATGCTTTTGAACTTTGATGCTGGAGAAAACTTTTGAGGATACCATGGACAGCCAGGAAAACAAACAAATGGATCAGAGAACAAATCAAACCAGAATTTTCACTCGAGGCACAAATGACCAGGCTCAAACTATCATACTTCGGACACATTATGCGAAGACTCAGCTCCCCTGAGAAGTCCATAATGCTGGGGAAAGTAGAAGGAAAGAGAAGAAGAGGACAACCAGCAGCAAGGTGGATGGACTCGATTACGACAGCAGTGAATGTACCACTGAGAGACCTTAAAGGCCAGAATTAAAAATTAAAGGTTAAAAGGGATATAATGATAAAGAACAAAAACAATATTGTATTTAAAAGTTTTCTGGAATTAAAAAAAGGCAAAGGAAGACAGGGAAAAGTCAAGCACGAAAATAAATTTGAATTTTTAATTTGCAAGGGTGGGCGAGTGGAAGGCTGCAATCACACTTCGTTTGTAGAACATTCCACTGAAATCAATAATATTTACTTCTGAGTAAACATGGGGAGGATCAGCCTGCAAGTTTTGATGCCTTTGGATGCAATCTGCAGTCTGTCAAAAGAGTACAGTAAATGGTTTCTATCTATACTTTGTTAAATGAAGCAGTTCAGTGCTTTTTATGCAATTGTTCCTTAAAACCAGAGATGTATTTATTACTTTGGCGAATGAAGGGCTATACCAACATAACACACATCTCATCCTTTCTTCACATTCCCAGAGTGAGGTACAAATTTTGGTGAGCTGGCCAAGGAATCGCCCCAAGTATCATTGAACACTGGCAGCTCTGCACTGCAAAGCTATTTACATAAACCATGGCTGGCAGGGCCCGGCTCCTCCATGGGAACAAATTAACATTGGCATTCCAAACACAGGAAAGTAAGGAAATTAGAAACACAGTTCAGATTTGGCCGGCACTTTGAAATATTGTATCATGTGCTACTGATGTCAATTAATGAAAAACAGAGATTTTGCTGAGGGGGTCTGGTTTTGAAACACATTAACACACATTCAGCATGTTTGCACAGGAACTAGATTATAAACATATTGGGTCCAAAACAATAAAGCAATTGCACTGGAACTTGTCGTCTCAGAGCTTAGTACACTCAGCACCAACCTACACGTTCAAGAGACTAAGGGCGGGGGGTGTAATGCTGCAAAATGTAATGGGGATAAATCCCAGAATGATACATGCCCCACTTACAAAATAAATAAATAAATCCTTGCCTGTGGAAAGCTTGTGTGTGTGTGTGTGTGTGTGGTGGGGTGTGTGCTTGGCTTTCTCCCTGATATTTATTTTATTTGTAAACCACTTTTCAACCATAATTTCGATTGTAAACCTGCTTGTAAAACTGTCTTTCAACGGCAAGCTTGGGTGAGGGCAGGATCTTGTCTCTGGCTGACATTCTAACATGACGAGCGGTGCTTCTGATAGCAGCAGACATGCAGGCATTCTTGTACAAGAGCACAACTATTTTCAGTGCTCTCTCCACCCATGTTTCCATGGTAACTGAGTGCTTCCGGCAAACCGGGAGAACTCCCCAAATAGTTGCTGTCTTGCACAATAGTGCCCACGCTTTGGAAGTGTGAGGAATAGCATGGCAGCTAGTGCTGCATGTGTGTGCACTGTTAGAAATACATATATGCACACAGCGTTAATCAGGATGTCCGCCACAATGTTTGCAGTGTCTTGTTCTTTTAAAGGTAAAGTGTGCTGTCAAGTCGATTTCGACTCCTGGTGCCCACAGGGCCCTGTGGTTTTCTTTGATAGAATACAGGAGGGGTTTACATTACCAGGAGAGCTGGTCTTGTGGTAGCAAGCATGACTTGTCCCCTTAGCTAAGCAGGGTCCACCCTGGTTGCATATGAAAGGGAGACTAGAAGTGTGAGCACTGTAAGAGATTCCCTTCAGGGGGTGAAGCTGCTCTGGGAAGAGCAGAAAGTTCCAAGTTCCCTCCCTGGCTTCTCCAAGATAGGGCTGAGAGAGATTCCTGCCTGCAACCTTGGAGAAGCCGCTGCCAGTCTGTGAAGACAATACTGAGCTAGATAGCCCAATGGTCTGACATAAGGGGGTTAGCAGGGAGAGCAGGCTTAGCCCGCTCTCCCCACAGACAAGCTCCGTTATGGAGCCGGTGGGAGCGGGGGGGGAATCGAGGGCCACACAGCCCCCGGAAGCTCCAGCATGCCCTGCGTGAGCACTGGAGATCCCCCCGTGAGCCAGGAGGCTGCTTTTCAGCCTCCCGGTCGGGGGTCTACTCATGAGTTGCCATGGCGCGGAGCCACGCTACTCACAATTTTAAAAAAACAGGTTTGCGGAGCACTCGTTCCACAAACCTGGTTTAAAGGGAGGGATAGTTTGGCACGTTAACAGCCTGGAGACCACTGGGCATGCTTGCGAGCCCGGTGGTTCTCACAGTCAGACGAAATTGGGCTAGGCTCCCCTAGCCCGATTTCGCCTGATCGTGGGAATAGCCTCAGTATATGGCAGCTACCTATGTTCCTACCTTTCTCTCCAGTTTGATGTTGGGGAGGGGGTGGGGATTGCTTCCCACTGCTGCGCAACAGTTATGGGGTAGATCCCCGCCCCTGGCTCAGAAAGGATGGGGCACTGCCACCCAGTGTGAAAACCATTACACAGTAGCCCACACATGGTCATTTAGCTCATGCACAGTCCCCAGTAGTGTGAGTTTGCTCCACAGAGAAATGACCCCCATGTTGTTGCAGGTGCATGCAACGAGAACTGGTTTCCTCATCTTCTATCTGCCGTCAATCCTTCCAAACGCGGGGGGGGGGACACATGTGCACACAGCCCAGTTTCTGCTTCATTATGGCAGCAGACAGGCAGGCAGGCCTTCATAATCCCTCTGAAGAGGCAAAGCACCACATGGGCAATATCCCCCATCCATACCAATCATGCCTTTCTCTAAAAGGGGATTGAACCAAGCTAAATTCTGGGTACTCGGCAACAGAGCTTCTTTCTTGCTACAATTATAGCTGGTTTCCCTGGGGCAGCTGCAAAGACGATTTTTCCACCTTGCCTGAGGGAGGAAATCATGTCAGCTGCAAAGGCTTTACTCTGGTAGAAGTAACAAGTACAGTTCGACATGACTAGCTGAGCTGCATTTTAGCTGCAGCACACACTGCTCAGGCTGTACTAACTTAGGGCTACACATGCCTTAGAGACGCACTCCCAAGATATTTGAAGCATACACTTAACATGGGTTTGCAATCCTGTATTGGACAACTACATTTGTGAGTGAGCGACGAGCGCCTGAGGTTTTGCCTTGACTGTACACTATCATATCCTCTAACACTAGCAATTAAATAGATTATCTATTTGTTTTCCCCATTACTCATCGTGCGTTTATAATGGGTGTGAACATTCCACCATGAGTTGCTGCTCTGTAGCCTGCCCTGCATCTTGGGCTTAAAATGTGGGCTAAGTTAGCAGTCAACCTCACCTCTTTGGCTGCAAGAATGACTGCTTTCTTCCTGTCTAGAGAATTCAAGTGATCCTGCCACAGAATTTTGATTGATGGAGATATATAGATATATATAGATATAGATATAGATATAGATATAGATATATAACACCATCAATCAAAATTGATGGATAAAATCAAATAAATAAATAAATAAATATAAATATAAATATATATCAGGGTATATAAAGTCTCAACAATGGAACTTAGGCTGAGTAGAGGAGAAACTCATTAATAGCAGACTCGCCATCCGTAGTTGGGTAATAGACACCTGACTTGAGTATATGCAGGGCGGGGGTAGCCAGTGTGGTGTAGTGGTTAGAGTGCTGGACTAGGACCGTGGAGATCTGAGTTAAAATCCCTATTCAGACATACTTGCTGGGTGACTCTGGGCCAGTCACTTCTCTCTCAGCCTAACCTACTTCACAGGGTTGTTGTGAGGAGAAATTTAAGTATATAGTACACTGCTCTGGGCTCCCTGGAGGAGGAGTGGAATATAAATGTAAAATGATGATGATGATGATGATGATGATGATAAAACAGACAAACACCTGCCACAAAATACACCAGATATAACTGTAGTCGAGAAGAAAGAAAAACAAGTTAAAATAATCGACATAGCAATACCAAGTGATGGCGGAATAGAAGAAAAAGAAATAGAACAAAATCACCAAATACCAAGATCTACAAACTGAAATGGGAAGGCTGTGGCAGAAGAAGACCAAAGTAATCCCAGTGGTATTGGCGCCCTGGGTGCAGTCCCAAAAGACCTTGAAGAGCACCTCAACACCACAGGGGCCACAGAAATCACCATCAGCCAATTACAAAAAGCAACTTTACTGGGAACAGCCTATATTCTGCGACAATATCTATAATAATAACAGCAACAATATTGATAATAAAATCCAGCCATCCCAGGTCCTTGGAAAGGACTTGATGTCTGGATAAAACAAACCAGCCAATAACAAACACCTGCCTGACTGTGTAAACAAGAAATAATCAAGGGTTAAAATCCACAGGTCTGCAGGTTGGACGAGCACTCCCTTAACCCATTTCATTCACTGTGTGTCAGTGGCGGCTGCTTTCAGCTGGTGCTAAAACACAGTGCACTGTGCACTCGCAACATGTGCATTCACGAGTCCCAGCCCACACACCTCCACAGCCACGCTGCCTGGGGCAGCGGCGGACCATCTGGGCGCATAATCCACGTGCCCAGACAGTCCTTGGAGATCGTCTTTGGAGAAGGTGGACTTTAGCCGCCTTCCCCGACACCCACCAGCCAGCCCTCTCATGCAGTTATGAGAAAGGGTTCTGTATGTTAGTTATTGGCCACTTTTCTAACAAAAGAACCTAAAATGGCACACAACACAAAACACAAAATCACAATAAAATCCACTTAGATTCATGCAGGATTCATGCTTCTGCGACTAAGATCAGGGTCAATTTCTTTCTTCTCCTGCTAGTGAACAATGGTAAGCCTTTCAGACATGCTTTCCCCTACATTCTGTGAATTTGCAATAGCGTATGAACAAGAATCTACTCTTGATCAGATCCCCCATGAATGTTCTACTCATGAGTTGTCCTTTATTGAGGGGCTCTACTGTATTCCAAAGCAGTTCCTCCGTTTGCTTCTTGAAAGAATAAAATGGATGCAATTAAGTCAATCCTAAATGAGCATTACTGAAAGAAGTCAAGTGTGTGACAAGAAGGGTGGGGGTGGGGGTACCATTATTTCCTAACAGGGTGTATAACTACCCAAATACTCTACCTGGCCACTGTTAAGAAAGCTTCCTTACTCATTCGCTCAGCTGATTTCAATCCATCATCTCAGCCACTCTTGGGCATTCATCACATTAGAACCACTGAGCTGTGTAAAAACTAAACATGTTATCATTTTAACCACAAATTAACAGTTTCTGTATAAATATTAGCATTTCCTCACTGCGGTTCAAGGAGAGAAGCCATAACAGCCCTAACAGCATATTTTATTTCATCTAATTAAAAACAAAGGCTCTCACAATTTAATATATTGATTCTAGCAGTGGGACTTAAACCCCCTTTTTTATAATAAGTGTACACAGCTGCGCCACTCACCCACCGCCCCTTTTAAACCTAATCTCCACATTCCTCCTGACAATAACATGACAGGATCCACACATCTCTGTATTAGCCTTAACCCCAGTGACACTGCCAGAATGTATTAAACTGAAGCATAACAGTGTCCCGTTTAAAAAGAAATCTGTCAACGGCCCCTGACTAGGTTTTAACAGTTATACGCTTTTTAGAAAAATAATAATAATAATCTTTCCAGCCACTTTCCCTCCCACACCTCCCCCCCCCCAATATGTCCCTTACTGGATGAAATTTGTATTAAGAAAAGCAAGGTGTAAACACCAGGTTTTTTTAAAAAATGGTCTTTTTTTTTAAAGCAACAGCTGAACAAGCAACAGTGGAATCAGAAAGCTGCTAAACCAGACCTCTGTAGGTCCCAGAATCAAAACTCCTTCTCCAAACTGGTGTGGAACAACTACTCCACTACAACCACTGCTAAATGCTCTCTACTCCCAGGCACCTGTTCCAGCTCTCCACTATGCCTGAGGTATATAATATGCATTTGTGCATATATCCAGCTGTCAAAATGGCTGCTGTACGTAAAACAAACATTGCAGCATCACAAAACCACAGGCTACAGGGGGTTTCAAGGTGGCCTCTTCTTTGGGGAACCATCATAGAAGCCTCACTTTCAGGCTTCTTATTTATTATTTATGTATTACATAAATAATGTATGTTTTACATTTATATCCCACTCTTCCTCCAAGGAGCCCAGAGTGGTGTGCATGGTTATATGTTTGTCCTCACAACAACCCAGTGAGGTAGGCTAGGTTGAGAGATATGCAGCTGGCGCAGAGTCACTCAGTGAGTTTCATGGCTGAATGGGGGTTTGAACTCAGGTCTCCCCAGTCCTAGTCCAACACTCTAATCACTACACCACACTGGCTCAAGCTATGGCCCTTGGTGAGGGTTTCTGCAGCAGAATATTGGCTTCAAAAACTGTTCACATCTCCATAATGTGTTTTGAGACTACAATCCTATGCACATTTGCCTGAGCATAAGCCCCACAAAACATAGTGGGATTTCCTTTCAAACAAACATGCATAAGGGTTGAGCCCTAAGATTAAGACTGCCTTTTGGTCAGCCAGATTACTCAGATCAGGTGTACATTCATCAGGATGATGAAGAGTAGATTCAATTTTCTCCTGAATATAATCACACCCTTTTCCCTAATACTACTAGAACATTAGTTAACTTTTCTCTCATTTGAACTCGTTTGTGTGATGAAGCAAAGGTGTTTTCCCCATTTGCTCAGTGAAGACTTCTGGGAGAGGTCACACAGTTCCTCGCTGTTCTGCATTTGGAGCCTTCTCATAACTCATAATGTGCATGAGAATCACAGCTCCCCCTTTCGGAAGAACGAAAAGATCAACTTTTGGCCACACCTTGGGATAAAGCCCAACCTTCCCTTTGCACAATCCCACAAAGTGTGCTATTCAGAATACCTTGCAATGCTAAAAAGACCACCTCCACCCTGCAGAGGATTCCCTCCCTGCTCCCACAGAAACAAATCTGCATAGTAAAGCATCCACTCCTGTTAAAGGAGGATTCTAGAGAATTCTAGTAGAGATTCTAGTAGAGCTGAAAGTGAGGCTTCTGTGATGCTTCCCATAAGAAGAGGCCATCTTGAAACCCCCCTGTAGCCTGTGGTTTTGTGGTGCTGCAATGTTCTGCTAGAGATTCTACTAGAGATTCTAGTAGAGGGTTCACTCTTGTTAAAAACCGGCCCTCTCCACCCCCAGCACAGTACCTCCAGTGACTGTTGCTGGTGTCTATCTTAACTTTCTTTTTAGATTGTGAGCCCTTTGGAGACAGGGACCCATCTTATTTATTTGTTGTTTCTCTGTGTAAACCGCCCTGAGCCATTTTTGGAAGGGCGGTATAGAAATCTAATAAATAAATAAATAAATAATAAAGGACCCTGAGCTGCGGATGCTGCTGTTGTCCCCTCCCTGGTGCAGTATAGCCTCTGTGCAATTGCCATTAAGACAATTTCAGTAACCATTCACACCTCTCCTACAGCTATTAACACCTCATTAAAATGTCACAAGCAGTCACTTTTCCTTTGAGTGGAGAGGCTACAAAAGGGGAAGCCAGGTCTCCAAACTGACCCTGTGGCTACGTTCAAAAGGCATCAGAGTTAACTGACCAATGGCAAATAATAGGCACCTCAATTCTGTTTCACCATCAGAGGCTGGAGCTATTCCCGAAGAACTCTTCTTTCTGAGAACTCCAAGCAAATACATGAACGGAAAACTAAATGAACAAGGCTGTGCCAGACAGAAATTTGGGCACTTTGGGGTTTTTTCCCCCATTTTGAGCAAATAAGGCCTTCCTCTCACATATGAACTACACCCTGCCCTTGAAACTTCTGCAATACCAAGGGCATCCTGCTCGCCACACCTAAAAACTCAGCAATGACCAAGGTCATCCCTTAAGGCAGACAGCATCTTTCTTTGGCCAAGATCATACTTTGTAGAGTGCTCACAACCTAAAATAGTCATTGTTCCCCCACTAGGAGGGAGGGAGGAACAGGCAATGGTAGGGAAGGAGGAATGGAAGGAGAGCCAGCATGGTGTAGTGGTTAGAGTGCTGGACTAGGACCAGGGAGACCTGAGCTCAAATCCCCATTCAGCCATGAAACTAGTTGGGTGACTCTGGGCCAGTCACTTCTCTTTCAGCCTAACCTACTTCACAGGGTTGCTGTGAAAGAGAAACTCAAGTATGTAGTGCACCGCTCTGGGCTCCTTGGAGGAAGAGCGGCATATAAATGTAATAATAATAATAATAATAATAATAATAATAATAATAATAATAATAATAATGTGGCCAGATGCCTTACACCTAACTTATGCTTGAATGCTGTTGGAAACGAGGATTAAGAGGATATAAGCCAGTAGCCATGAAGAAAAGGTGGGTTTGGGGAAGGATCGTTAAGAGAGGAGCAGTGGTCTTGTGGTAAAGGTAAAGTATGCCGTCAAGTCGATGTCGACTCCTGGTGACCACAGAGTCCTGTGGTTGTCTTTGGTAGAATACAGGAGGGGTTTACCAGTCATTGACTCCTCCCACGCAGTCTGAGATGATGCCTTTCAGAATCTTCCTATATTGCTGCTGCCCAATATAGGTGTTTCAGCAGGGATTCGAACCGTAGCAAGCATTAATTATCCCCTTTGCTAAGCAGGGTCCATCCTAGTTTGCATTTGAATGGGAGACTACATGTAAGTACTGGAAGATATTCCCCTCAGGGGATGCAGCCACTCTTGGAAGAGCATCTAGGTTCCAGGTTCCCTCCCTGGCATCTCCAGATAGGGCTGAGAGAGACTCCTGCCTGCAGTCTTGGAGAAGCCGCTGCCAGACTGTGTAGACAATACTGAGATAGATGGACCAATGGACTGACTCAATATAAGGCAGCTTCCTATGTTAAGGGAAGGCTGAATGGTGCATGTTCAGGGAGCAGTGAGGAAGAATGGGCAGAGTAATTTAGCAGGAGCCCTTTAGCAGAGCAGGAGACCTTTGCTTGGTTGAAGATGGTCGAGTTGGAGGAGTGGCGGCCACAGGCAGAGTTATAGGAGCAGATACTCATGGTATGATATTGAGCATGTGCTACTCGTTCAGTATAAAGGGCATGCAACAGTTTGCCTCATGCAGTCATGGGCTTTGCTAGGGGTTTTCAAACAGAGGCTGGGAGACCATCTACCAAGGATGTTGTAGTGGTTTTCTGCTCTGCGGAAGGTTTGAACTAGAAGACTTCCAAGGTCCCTTTCAACTCCAAAAGTCTACGATTCTATAAAAGTTGCCGTTCACTGTATAAAGGATTTTACAGTTCTTACCTCATCCAGTTCCTACCTTATCACTTACAGGTGTGTTACACTCAGATATGAACTCTTTGCCAAACCTATGCACAAACGCAAGCACTGGGGCCTTCCTATCTGGCCCTCACATCCCTTAATTTCCTGAAGGAAGCAAACATTAAGAGAATAGACGAGCCTTTGCCAAATGGCAGGCATAACTTGCAGTGTGAGACACTTGAGAGAGATGAGTGAAGGAGTGAAATAAAAGAAGATTTGGAGGACGTCTGCTGGCTTGTGGCACTCTCCAAACTTTTTTTTTTTTTAAAGTCAAGGCCGACAATCAAATGTCAGAGATTCACTTGAGATTTTTACGCAGAGGAGGGATATGAGGGCCAGAGACAAGCACACCAAGAACCTGATCCAACGATATGCAGCCAGGCCCTGTGCCACTCTGACCCCAGCTTCCCACCAATAACACACTCCCCCCATCTATCTTTGGACTCCATGTGAGGTTCCCCCTCTTCTAATACTACTACTGCTATTTAAACTGCATACTGCTTCAACTAAACGAACTCTCTTTTCCTTCCATTGTGGTTGCACTGATTGTTACAATCCTATGACTTAGAGCCGATCTACATGTTTAGGAAATGCACATGCAGTCCTCCTGGGACTGCTTCAGTTCGGAATTGGGACAAGACAGTTATCTCTGGGTCTGCTCTGTGTAACAGGAAGGGGATGTACAGTAGCTCGGTGGTGGAGAATAATATGTTCAGTGGTGAAGCACATGTTTGGCATGCAGAAGGCCCCTCCCAGGTTCCATCCCTGGCATCTCCAGGTAGGGCTGTGAAAAACCTGAAACTCTGGAGAGCTGCTGCCAGTCAGTAGATAATACTGAGAGCAGTGGGCTGACTCGGTAGAAAGCAGTTCCCTACTTCAGACGGGTTCAAAGAACCCAGGCCGCCAATGGCAGGGGCCACTGAAGCCCGGGGGGGCATGGCTCGGGCTCCGGAAAAGCCCCAAACGAACCCCCCCCGGCCACACCCGAGCTACCAGGAGCCCCGAGCAAGCACTTGCCGATCCTTTTCAGGCAGTGTTTGCTGCCTGAAAGCGTCCATTCCCCTTTCTCTCCCTCCAGAGAAAACTGATGAGAACGTTTACTGTTGGCTGGATTCTTGTCTATCTACAGGCAAAAAAGGACAGTCAGCTCAGCTATCTGGTTAGTTTTAGCCAGAACATGGTACGTTCCAGGCCCTTTTCTTGCTACTGCTCAGAGGGCACACATGCCACAGCAGGTGTGGAGAAAATGAAATTAAAAGTAGCAACTGAGAGAGAAAATGGCAAAGCTCTCCATGCATGCATGCGCGCTGTCTCTCTCTCACACACTACTACTACTACATAAGGCAGATACTAGCAACAGCCACTGGAGGGATGCTGTGCTGGGGTTAGATTGGACCAGTTGCTCTTCCCCTGCTAAATATAAACAGAATCACCACTTTGAAAGATGCCTCTTTGCTTAGCTAGCAGAGGTTAACTGTAGGTGCCATGCAGCACCTACACATAAGTAGCCTCCTGACCAGCACTGGGAGGCTCCCCATAATGGAAGTTTCATTATGGGGACCAGCGCTGGGAGATGTAATGATTGTAGGAGACTGGCCTGTAGACTTGACCAGCTATCAGAGATGTGATGATTGCCTTTAGGGCAGTCAGAGGGGCTATTCACACATGCAGGCAAAACCGCGTTAAGGGAGCCCAGCCTGGTCTTGCTGGCCCGTGTGAGCCATCAGGAGCCACACGGCTCCCAGCAAACATGCTTAGGGGAGTTAGCCACTTAGCTCGGGTTTTGGGTGCGAAGGTGCCCCAAAACCGGGTCTACTGATTGGGTGTCAGTGCCGCACAGCTCTGTGTGGCACCTACACCTGAGTAGCCCCTGACCTGCATCAGGAGGCTCCCCATAATGGGAGTTACATTATGGGTACCCAGCACCAGAAGGATCTCCATTATGGAAGTTCCACGGGCCTCCCGGCCCCAGAAACTCCTTGCTGCAAGCAGGAGTCAGCCATCACCTAGGTGAGAGATCCGCTCGTCCAGCAAAGGTCATCTGTGGGGGAAGTAAGCATTTTGAGGCTTCCTCCCCTCGCCCCTTTTGAGCCCTTTCTCCGAATGTGAGAAAGGGCTCACAGTGTGTTCCTTCAGCTGAAATGCTGAGAACTTAGATGTTCAAGACTGGATCCTCATTAGTGTTGGGTTTGAAGTGTTCATTTTTCTTAGCAGGCAACTTGTATTCTCAGTGAGTTGTATAGTCACACAGGGCACTATGCTTGGGGTAAGTGGGGGTCACTGCTTCACTCCCCTGAAGCGAAATATACAAATCATCATAGGATCCATGGTCTGGAAAAAATTGGGGAGCATCCAATGTAACTACTTGGGTGTAAGAAGTCCTACTCATGAATAAAATTTCATGATTCAGGATGAGGATTAAACAGTCAACTCAAACATGCATGATGCCGTTGCAATGGTCTTCACAGATTCGGAAATAAAAACCAAAAGTATGTCAGAAAGCAAAGAAATTGTGCCATTCCATGACCAGGACAGAGTAAACTGGGGTGGAATTCAAATGAGGAAAATTCAGAATATAAATGGAAGGGGTTACATATTTCAAAGTTTCCCCTCGTGGGGGTGAGTGGGAATCCCTCATACTGAAAACCAGCAAATCAGGGGAAATATTTAGATAGAATCCTTCACCCCGTTAATGCTAGATTTCCAGAGTCAAGACATTTTTCAAATCAAAATGCACTTCCCCATTCATTCCTCCTTCTCCGCAATTACAGCTGAACATTCCATGCTATCACAGCAGCACAGCCAATGACTACAGGGAGCAGGGAAGCTTGGAGGACACACACAGCCCATTTTTACCACTGAATGAACACCAAAGTGTGCATTTCCTGTACAACTGTGAATGTTTTGTCACATCATAAGTTCCCAAATAAGTTTACATTTTTAAACTGTAAGGAAATTTCATACATGTTTAACTACTTTTATACTCAGAATTAAAGATGTGCTAAGAAGAATGGAGGATGCTAGTTAGCCTCTATGCTTTATTGTAATCTTTACTCTGAAACCTGTGCCTGATGAAATTCTGTCTGATTAGAAAATGCTCACCACAAAAAAGACCAAACAGAAAAGCTAGATTTGACTCAGGAGCTGTTCTATATCTCTCAAGCTGGAACTACATAGTAACGACATCCTGATCTACATCTCCACCCTGATCTACACTCTCCAAACTGGGTGAGTGGGCGACAAAGTGGCAAATGCGGTTCAATGTTGGCAAGTGTAAAGTGATGCACATTGCGATGAAGAACCCCAACTTCAAGTATACGCTGATGGGATCTGAGCTGTCGATGAATGACCAGGAGAGGGATCTTGGGGTTGTAGTGGACAGCTCATTGAAAGTGTCAACTCAATGTGCAGCAGCTGTGAAAAAGGCCAATTCCATGCTAGAGATCATTAGGGAGGGGATTGAAAATAAAATGGCTAATGTTATAATGCCCTTATACAAAACGATGGTGCAGTCACACCTGGAGTACTGCGTACAATTCTGGTCACCACATTGAAAAAAGGACATTGTAGAACTGGAAAAGGTGCAGAAGAGGGCAACCAAGATGTTCTGGGGCCTAGAGCACCTTTCTTATGAGGCAAGTCTACAAAACCGGGAGTATTTAGTTAAGAAAAAAAGACGACTGCGGGGAGACATGATAGAGGTCTCTAAAATCATGCATGGTGTGGGCAAAGTGGATAGAGGGAAATTCTTCTCCCTCTCCCATAACACTAGAACCAGGGGTCATCCCATGAAATTGATTGCCAGGAAATTTTGGACAACAAACGGAAGTACTTTTTCACACAACACATAATTGTGGAATTCTCTGCCATGATATGTAGTGACAGCCAACAACCTGGATGGCTTTAAGAGGGGTATGGATCACTTCATGGAAGAGAGATCTATCAATGGCTACTAGCTGGAGGGCTATAGGCCAGCCTCAAAGGCAGGATGCCTCTGAGTACTAGTTGCTGGGGAGTAATAGCAGGAGAGAGGGTATGCCCTCAACTTCTGCCTGTGGCTTCCAGTGGCATCTGGTGGGCCACTGTGCGAAACAGGATGCTGGACTAGATGGGCCTTGGGCCTGATCCAGCAGGGCTGTTCTTATCTAGCACTAAAGACCTTTAAGCACACTTTAAGCACACACCAGAAGGTTACAAGTTCGATCCTGACCAGGGGCTCAAGGTTGACTCAGCCTTCCATCCTTCCGAGGTCAGTAAAATGAGTACCCAGAATGTTGGGGGCAATATGCTAAATCATTGTAAACCGCTTAGAGAGCTCCGGCTATAGAGCGGTATATAAATGTAAGTGCTATTGCTATTGCTATTGCTATACCAATACAGGCTTTCAAGCCTGAAGAAACGTCCTCTACAACCCATCTCTCATCCTATGGCCCACTGAATTTTCTATAGTTCCCCCAAAGCTTGATAATATCTATATATTAGGTACCAACACTAAGGGCACATAGAAGTGGATCTCTCAACAACTGAAGCCAAGGTCTAGGAATCTCCTCTTCCCGACGTTCTAAAAACAAGTTTCTTCAAAAGGGAACATGGCAGCTTTCTTTTATTTGAGCAAACATTTAATAATGAATAAGCAGAAACCATTTTACTTTTACAGTATATCTGTATGTTCATATACATTTGTTAATCTGTCGTTTTAAGACTGTCTTCTCACACTGCTGTTATTCAGCCTCAAGTCTTTGGGTGGGTCATAAATCTCAATATATAAACGATCCAATATACATGCTTTTCAAAACAGCCACAGAGGCTTAAAAGGAGTGAGAGGGGGGAAAATGTGTTTACCCTGATGTATGGACCACATCATGTGATCTTGGACAGGCCTTTTCAGGGCCAAGATTTAATCTGCTTTGTTTCAAGTGGGAAATACGCAGAGATCAAATAAGTTCAAATGCAGGTCAAATATCCTTCAAAAATTCTTTTGATTTATACAAGCAGGAAAATGAAGTTTAAGAAGTGCAATTATTGAAAGGGTTACTACAAACACAGCTGTACACATACTCTTATATCTGAAGCTCTCCAAAGTGGGGGGGAGGCGGCAGGGGGAGAGAAACTTTGCGACATCTATATTAACCTTTGGCTGTACACCAAGGAAGGCCTGTAGCGAGATGGAATGCAGAGCAGCCTTTCCAAATTTTAACACAAGCCAGGTTACAGCTGCAAATGCCTGCCCCCTGCATTCACTTTACAAAGTAATTCCCCAAGGAGAGTGATTTTTTCAAACTGTTATAGAAAGACGACTCTAATACCCTACAGTGCTAAAAAGTCTGTTATTTAAAAGGGCAAAAAGATGGGTTTTCTGATGCCAAACACTTGTTGGTGGCGGGGGGCGGGGGGGGGGGCACAGCCAGATGGTATTAAGTAAAATGAAGCTAAAGGGCTCCTCAGCATCTTCGTCCTCATGAACTGAAAGCCACTTTTGTGTGCTCTTTCCAAGAATGAGTAATTTTCCTATTTTCCTCCCCTCTCTCTCTCTCTTTCTGTGTTTGTCAAGTATTTTAAACCACAGCTTTACAGTTGTCAATGAGGCAACCAAAGCTGACAGCATTTTTCACTCCGACTGGGCCCAAGAGGAAAAAGTGGAAAAACTAGGCCCACTCCTACCAACAAGTATTTTCAGCAAGGATCTCCAAGCAGGTGGGAGAGTGTGACAGGCTGCTGTTTGTGGAAACCTTGTTAAAATTAAGCCATGTGAATTGTAGAGATATTTTGGAAAGGAAAGGAAAAAAGAAACCAGCAGCAGTTTCCAATTTGGTCCTCTTTCGAACCGTACAAAAACGCATTTGCAAAAGTGGGGTGTTTGTGTGACAGCAATGCCTCCTACAAGCATCCTCAAAATGAAAATATACTGTGCATGTGTCCAGATTAGCATTATACCACACCTTTACCACTGAATGGGTTCATGTCCTGTGTTCGGTTTTTTTATTCATAAGATTTGTGAGTCACAGTTTTGAGTTCTGCCACCTGAAGATAAAATCACTTGGCCACCTTGGGAGTTATATCTGAACTTGTTACTGCTGGAAGATCCAACAGTCGTTCTAAGCACCCCACAAAACTCTTTAGAAGAGCTCAGAGGTGCTCTTACCCCTTCGACTTTGGAGCTGAAGTCTAGGGCCTCCACACCCCTGCAGCCCTCAAAATCTCCTTTAGTCTGTTCTGGGTGGTGTGGTTTGCACCTTCAGGAACCTATGTGTTAAAAATGATGCTTAACTTGCAGCGGGGGCCCTCCAAAAGCCTTTAGGTCCAGGCTCCAAAATTACCTAGGTACACCTCTGGAAGAACTAAACTGTGGTTCAGTTTAACCCCTGCTAACTGAGCAAAGAGACATCTTTTCAAGTGGCGATTCTCTTTATTTAGCAGGGGGAAAGTAACTGGCCCTCTCCAACCCCAGCATAGCATCCCTCGAGCAGCTGTTGTTGGTGTCTGCCTTATGTTTCTTTTTAGATTGTGAGCCTTTTGGGAAAAGGAATCATCTTATTTATTATTTATTTTTCTGTGTCGACCACTTTGTGAACTTGTGGTGAAAAGCGGTATATAGATAGTGGTAGTAGTTCAAAGGTTTCTGGGGAAGAAGCTTATAACGTTTCCCAATGAGAACATCAATAATGGTGGACAAACATCTCAGCCTAACCTGCTATTGATCTTCCCCTGCCAGGGGTGGTGGTCACAGGAGAAAATGAGGATGCATTATCAATTTACATGGAGTAACAGTAAGGCCTTCTTTAAAGGTAAAGGTAAAGTGTGCCATCAGGTTGATTTTGACTCCTGGCGCCCAAAGAGCCCTGTGGTTTTCTTTGGTAGAATACAGGAGGGGTTTACCATTGCTTCCTCCCGCACAGTGTGAGATGAAGCCTTTCAGCATCTTCCTATATCACTGCTGCCCGATATAGTACCAGTGGGGATTCGAACCAGCAATCTTCTACTTGTTAGTCAAGCATTTCCCCGCTGTGCCACTAAAGGTAACAAGACCTTCTTTAAGATAGCCCAAGTTACTCTGTAAACTTGGACTGCCCAACTTTACCCGCACCCCACCCCAAGCTTTAATTGGAGTACAACTCCCACCCTCTCCAGCCACAGTGGCCAATAGCCAGGGATGATAGGAGTTGTAGTCCAACAGCAGCTGGAGGATCAAAGTTGGGCACTCCTGCAATTAAGCATGTGTGTTTTTTGGCACACAGAATCCTTTGCAACATTTCGGGCTGGGCAGGGGGCGGGGTGACAGATGTTCAGGAGCTTCTCAACATACAATTCAAAATGGAATTGGTTCTCCAAGGGCAGAAAGCTCAAAAACTACCACTGCTCTAGAACTGTCAACGCCAATGTACAATCCATTTCATGATTTGTATGCATATATAGTTTATTGACACGTTTGTATTCAATTAGCAAATAGCATACACTCAATCTGTATTCTACATTTTCAAGAGGTCCACACACAGACATGGGGCACACATCCTGTACCTGCACACAATGTAAGAAGTGTATAGCCCTCATGGCTGAACCTTCCTCCATGACATGTGCCTACAAAGTACAAGGTCTTGCACAGTGCTCATCTCCCATTTGGAAGGCAGGCAGGGAACAAAAACCCACAAACCTTATTTGTACCCTTGTGGTGGCACACTAGTGCCAAAGCCTTGGATCTTACATTTTGAACACCATTTTAAGGGCAAAAGATACACACAATAAAAATCAATGCTTTTTTTTTTTTTAAGTATAGGGTTCTTTGCTCTTAAGATGGCAGATCAGAAAACTCTATGAAAGCCTGGTTCTTCAGATGCTTATTTAAACCATGATTGAGATTATTGAGGGTGGACAATGGCAAGCCTTAGGTTTGCACATTCCCTCTTCCCTCTTTTGCTCTGCAAGTGAGAGGAAAGTGAATGCTTTCTCTTTCACTTTTGACTAAACCACAGTTTCCTGTTGAGTACAAACCTGGGAAAATGTGGTTTATACTAGCACTACCTGGTTACCTAATGGCGCAGCAGGGAAATGACTTGATTAGCAAGCCAGAGATTGCCAGTTCGAACCCCTGCTGATATGTTTCCCAGCCTATGGGAAACACCTTTATCGGGCAGCAGCAATATAGGAAGATGAAAGGCATCATCTCAGACTGTGCGGGAGATGGCAATGGTAAACCCCTCCTGTATTCTACCAAGAAAACCACATGGCCAGGACTCAACACCGACTCGATGGCACACTTTACCTTACCTTTATCTGGTTAACAAACCAGGATAACAAACCTGTTGAATCCAGCCTGAATGATGAGTTGCCAAAGCTGGTACCTATAATTCCGTGAGAAAACAGGATCTCTAATCGTGAGTTCTCAGCAGTCCTTACCAAATGAAATTTCCAGTTCTTTAGGGGAAGCCACGACAGTTAAATTAGTATAAAACCCATATAGGTTTAGTGTAGATGTGCTTCTGGAGAGGTTTTGTATGCAATAAGTGAACATGTAGCCACAGTGCTTCCTCTTTTTGTAATTCCAATGTAAGATACAAAAGGGCATCTCCTCTGCATTAGGAGACAACACAACTCACAAATTCTGCCTTCACACGTTGCTGAGAAAGCACAAGAAGGAAAAAGGGGAAAGGGAGTGTAATACACTCATTCTCCATCTTTTGGAGCTTCCTTGCAACTTACAAAGCCACTCTGTCTCTTTTCATAAAGGATCATTTGTTCCAAATGGAGCATCTTTTAGATCTTCCCCCATCCCTGCAAAGCTCACCTACCTAGGGCTTCCTTGAAAAACACATTCTCCTACTCCCAATGGCAGCCAAAGGAGAGATATGCTCCTGGAAAGGAACCGTCAAAAATCAATTACTTCAAACACATGTGTTGCGATTCTTACTGATTTCACTGACATGGTTTAAAAAACAAAACAAAACTTTGTTGACTTGCTTTTTAAAAGAGAAAAACAACACATGTTATGGTGCTATGACACTTTTGTACTGCAATGCACTTTATGGTACGGACACTTCCTCACCACACTTGCTCTACGTATGTAATAAAACCCGACCCAGGAAATACAATGCCCACAAGCGTATCTCTTACAAAAGCAAGGCACATGGTTTAATGCAGGCTGCAGTTTTAAGAGGACACTGTAGAAAGCCTTCAGTTTAAAGGGGGAGGCGGGGATCCATCTCACAATAGCTCTTCTAATTTTCACTGCCAATAGAAGAAATCTGTATGTCCAAAAGCAGGTGCTGTGCTTGACTGTGTAATCTGGCCAGCAACTAACCTAATTCATTAAGAAAGCTATAAACAAGCCAGCCTTTGTCCCATGGAGATGAAAGAACTACAACTATAATGGGATGAAAGGTGTGCACAAGGATGAAGAAAGCTATTATGGATCTATGTCCTTTCTTAAACGCGTCCTGGCATGCACTGTTGACAGGGGAACAAAACCATACAGACAACCCTCTCAGAAGTGCCTTGTTGCTAATAGTTCCACCTGTCTATGTTAAAACTACTGGATCTTGCCTATCTTCTTACTAATGACAGCCCAGGCTAAGGGCAGACAGATACAACAGAACTATCGCAGCACCAGGATTTCTTGATGTGACCCTGAAGGGGAGTATTAGGCCAGTTTATACCATCAGCATGATCAAACAGTAAAGCTTTTCCTGGTCTGAACCACTTCAGGTGCAAGGAGGCATGTGTCTGAATGCTCTCCCATCAGACAGAATGTCTACACCTTGAAAACTAGCATATCAGGAGCAAAGGTGTCCCCCACCCCCGATATGTCATTTTAATATGTGCAAGGATTTACTTACACACACCCAAAGGAGAGCATTCAAACACCCTACCCCTTTTTAGCCGTCTGAAGTCATTCAGACGAGGGAAAGCTTTACCACTGGCTTCTGCTTATACAGGTGAAACTCGGAAAATTAGAATATCGTGCAAAAGTCCATTAATTTCAGTAATGCAAATTAAAAGGTGAAACTGATATATGAGACAGACGCATTACATGCAAAGCGAGATAAGTCAAGCCTTAATTTGTTATAATTGTGATGATCATGGCGTACAGCTCATGAAAACCCCAAATCCACAATCCCAGAAAATTAGAATATTACATGGAACCAAGAAGACAAGGATTGTAGAATAGAACAATATCGGACCTCTGAAAAGTATAAGCATGCATATGTATTCAGTACTTGGTTTGGGCCCCTTTTGCAGCAATTTCTGCCTCAATGTGGCGTGGCATGGATGCTATCAGCCTGTGGCACTGATGAGGTGTTATGGAAGACCAGGATGCTTCATTAGCGGCCTTCAGCAATTCTGCATTGTTTGGTCTCATGTCTCTCATTCTTCTCTTGGCAATGCCCCATAGATTCTCTATGGGGTCAGGTCAGGCGAGTTTGCTGGCCAATCAAGCACAGTACACTGTATACTTTTCAGAGGTCCGATATTGTTCTATTCTACAATCCTTGTCTTCTTGGTTCCATGTAATATTCTAATTTTCTGGGATTGTGGATTTGGGGTTTTCATGAGCTGTACGCCATGATCATCACAATTATAACAAATTAAGGCTTATCTCGCTTTGCATGTAATGCGTCTGTCTCATATATCAGTTTCACCTTTTAATTTGCATTACTGAAATTAATGGACTTTTGCACGATATTCTAATTTTCCGAGTTTCACCTGTAGTATAAACTGGTCCCATAAAGTGGGGGGAGCACACACACATCTTACGGTTGTCACGTCACAACCTGTTATTAATTCGATTTCTATACCGCCCTTCCAAAAATGGCTCAGGGCGGTTTACAAAGAGAAATAACAAACAAATACTATGGCTCCCTGTCCCCAAAGGGCTCACATTCTAAAAAGAAACATCAGATAGACACCAGCCACAGTCACTGGAAGTACTGTGCTGGGGGTGGATAGGGCCAGTTACTCTCCCCCTGCTAAATAAAGAGAATCACCACAGAAAAAGGTGCCTCTTTGCCCAGTTAGCAGGGGATGTCCTTTGCCCAGTTAGCAGTATAGTGAGTATATGTTGTCTGCTTTTATGTGATCCATGTGATTTGCTACATAGGTGCTGACCAAGAAGAACTTGCTATTCCGCATTTTGACATGCATTTCATATTGTTCTTGGGACTCCAACTTTTGAGACATTGTTTACAGTCTCATCTACCTTTTGGTGTATGGTTTATTTCAAGATTTTCAAACTGTAAGGCAGGACTTGCATAATGTGCTTCCCTAGAAACTACAGACGCAGATTCTCAAACATTTGTAGAAATGCAGCTTTTTAGGAAATGAAGAATATACGCCTTTTCCCAGGAGTGATACTTACATTTGTCTGTTACAGACCCAGCTAGTTACCATTTTCAAAATAATCCTAGTGATTATTACTTCTATAGTTACTTAAAACTTTGTTTGTTTGCTTAGCCCTCCAGTCAAATACATTTTAGGTGCTGGAGGGAAAGGAAGGAGAGGCAGTAAAATGTTAACCAGTAACAAGTGAAAATGAAGGCTGGTTCAACCATTCATGAGCATCTCTCGATCACTCAACATTTGATGCAGCTAAGCAGCTCCATGGAGAAGCAATACATTTACAGTGATATGAAAGTTCTATCTGTGATGGTTTATTCATATGCACAAAGCATTGAGTTCATACATACGGACCAGTCGGCACCTACTGTAATCACCAAGTGATGTTTACATGAACCAGTTCAAAGGCTGCATTCCGATGCATGCTTACCAGGGACGAAGCTCCATAGAACATCATAGGGTTTATTTCCAAGTAAACAGATCAGACTAAAGTGTGTCAACCAAGTTTTATTACATATAGCATTGTTCTGGCCTTTCTGTATACAGAAAGTGTAACTGAATTCTCAGTGTTTTGGCAGTGTGTATGTGTGTGTTGTATAGACAGGTATAGGTATAGGTATAAACAGCTGAAGGCAAGTTACCATAACCCCCAGTGTGATCGTATGGTGTGTGTTGTGGGCTGTGAGTGTAGAGGTACCATTTTCCCATATAAGATATGCATGTGCATCAACACATCTGTACATGTATGCACCCAGTTGTCATGATTCTTCCATCCAAAAGAGTGGAAGGTTTGCAGGAATCAGATGTATGTGAATACTGGCCAATGCACACTGGCCAAATGGGGTCATCAGTGCAACATCAGGCTTTAACTGCTGACGAGTCTCCTGAAGCTACACACCAGACGCTTATGGAAACATAGTAGAATGTTCTTCATTCTGCCTTTGGGTTCAGCATGTGATTCTTGATCAGCCACCCTCAAACTTTTGACTAAGTGTTCTCACCAGTGGAATTATGTCTGTGTCTCACTCGGAAACCACTCCCTTTTATCATTTATGCCCCCACAGCCAAATCTGCTAGCCATGCACGAACCAAACCACTATCTGGTGATCAGCAATCTGAACTAGCCATTTGGACAACCACAAAGTCCTAGGCAAATACAGTTTTATATTACAGTAATATAAAACAAGTCTGGCTATCATCTGTACCATTGCATATTCAAAGGGAACATGTGAAAACCCTCCCTTCAAGCTCCTTGACAGTTCCTTCTTGTTTAGACCAAGTTGCATGGTGGCAGGGGGTAAGACTGCTGACTAAAAGCCCTCTCTGTTCTGAACTTCTGTCCGGATAAGGCCTGGGTTCACAGACCAATCTGTACATGCGGTGGTTTCTCAGGCACATGTGATGCAAGCTAAAAACAGATACAGAGAAACCTGGTACCTATCATTATATATTTTAAATAGAACATTCACCCCTGACACTGTTCAACTCAAATCCAGCTAGTTTGCTCAGCAAGCAAAAGGAATCCTACCCCCATCACCCCACCCACCCACCCCCTGCAACTGGACTATGGTGTCCCATTAAAAGGGCTCAGCCAACCGCATACTGAAAAGTGACAACTTCCATCAAATTTGCATAAACCTATCCGCATGTGCTCACCAAAAGAACACAGGTTGGCAGCCCAGATTCTGCTCATTAGAAAGAGCAAATGAGGATTTACTAGGGTAGGGAATCCTTCTTGGCTCATTAATATTGCAATCCAAAAACCACTTACTGTAAAGCTCTCCCATTAATCGGAATAGGTTGCCTCTGGAGTAAATGGGCTGTGGATTACAGCCTGCAACAGAAAAGAACTAAGAAAGTTGGCTCTTTAAAGCAGCTTAGGGACTGCCCCAGCGTCCCTCCTCCGTTCCTTTGCAGCAGCTGCAGCAATATCCCACTTATCCCAAGCACTGCTAAGTCCCTTCATTTGTTGTATGCCACAATACATGGCCTGTTGGATTTCCCATACCCAAGCTTGAACCAGATTCAAAACGAAATACGTGAGAGATCAATTAAAAAGAAACCCACCTGAACATTCTTGTGCAGAGGGCAACAAAGAAAATGAACCTGAGAAACCAACACATTTATCACAGCATGAGTTTTGGGGACTACAGTCCACTTTATCAGATGAAGCGATTCATTCTCTTTATAAAGATGGAAATGGTTCACTCTTTTTATGCTCCTTTGAGACTTCTTGATTCCGTGCTGTCATCCCTTTGTTCATACCATCAAGGCAGTTAATACCTTGATCAAAATTTCCCCAACTTTTTCCAATTTTTATTCTGGATAAAAAAAGACCAATAGGGTTTTCACACCCCTCCACAATACAGATGATATGCTGCTTTTCATGCTTTTTAATAAACAAAAAGAGTCACTTGCCTTATACCAAGCCAGACCCTTAGTTCACCTAGTTCATACTGCCTGAACGCTCTCCAGGGTTTCAGGCAGGGATCTTTCCCTGTCTGAAATCCTGGGCCATTCTGCATACAAAACATGTGCTCTACTGCTGAGTTATCCTCCCATCTTCATGCCATTGGCCACATCCACTTTGAAATGAGGATCAACCAAGTGCATTAAAGGGTAATCAGGGGTGCATCACCGGCAAGATCCTACACATTCTAACTCAGCTGTACATATAAGAGGATGAACTTTCCTCCTCTTCCAAAACATATCTACTGACAACCAATTCAAGTAAAGATTGTAGTCCAAATTGGTTGTAGCAGGTATGGAACCCAACCGGTTAATTCATTAATCTGGCATAAATCCTTGCAGCCTATCCTATGCATGCATGCTCAAAAGCAAGCTCCACAGAACTCAGCAGGACTTATTTCCACGGTAGTGTGAACATTACCCCATTAAAGTGAACTTACAGATGCCTTCTTTGTAGGATCCTAGAATAAGGGTGGGCACAGCGGAAAGACCAAAGCCTTTGACCCTTAAAGGCATCACAAGTGCCTATCCTGGAAACACCTATCCACAAGACAGATAGAACTATCAAGATCACACAGAATGAGTTCCCCATTAATCTAGCAGTTTTCCTGCTATGAGGTAACCACCACCATCTTGTGGTACATGGAACACCTTGAAGGAAGGGGTGCAAAGTGCTAGGGAGGGACATGATCCTGAAGCAGATGGCCCCATCCTTCTTTCACCAGTCAAGACACATGGGTGGACTCAATGCCTTATCCTTACTGATCCCAACTGGATCTGTGGAAGAAGACTGCTCCCCACTTGCTCTGTCACCCCATTCTGATTTGGGAAGAGCTTCTGTGTGTGGTTTGAGAAGGGAACATAAACAACTCTTCTTTGTTCAAGTTGGGTAATGGTCCTGAGCCGCAAAGCTTTGCACGAAACAGCAGGTGGCATGGATCTAGGCACACTCTTGCTGCCCATATGATGCTGATGCTGGTTCTTACTCTACCCAAAAAGTCTAGAAGGCAGGCAAGCGCAAAGAAACAGAGAAAAACATCTTCCTCTAACCACCCTACCTTACACTCACAACTCAAGACTTTTAAAAAAGGGGAGGAAGGCTGGAAAGGTGTGACTTTGATTTCTTTTTAAACATGGTTTGCTGTCTCTGGATGAACTGGGGGGAATCCAGCACCACCACAGGACCTGAAGGAGTGGTCATCATTCCTGATCTATGGAACCTCCATGGTGGGGCTGGGGAGGCAGGAGAGGGCTACTACTGCCACACACACGCACACACACGCCACCCTGCTTAAGGGCTTCCAAAAGGCACCTGGTTGGCCACTGCAAGTTGCTGGCCTTGAGGGACCTTTGCTCTGATGCAGCTGGGCTGAACTGGTGTTCTTGTTCAGCACACTGAAGGCGGTAACCTTGAGTGGGCGGTTCAGGACACCTGGGTCCCATCCATCCGGTTCCTCCTGTGCCACCAGGGAGTGACCTTCTCCCTAGTGTTTACTAACCACCCTCCTCCCCATCTCCCAGCGGAGAGAGAAGCAAAAGAGGCTCACCCATGTTCACAAAGCTCATGACCATATCCGCCTCGGTGAGGAAGTTGCTGTCCTGCAGGCTGGCCAGGGGTGGCCCCTGAGTGCTGAAGATGGGCTTGTAAGGGTACGAGTAGCCCTCGCCTCCTTCGCTGCTGGCGCCGGCGCCCTCCTCTTCCACCGACATGGCATTGTAGAGGTCCAGCATGAACATGGGCGCCGAGTTGTGCTTGCCGTGCAGATGGGGCCTGGGCCGGTGGGGCAAGCCCAGGATGGAGAGGATCTCCCGCTGCATCTCCCGGCGCTCCTGGCTGCGCAGCCTCCGGTGGATGAAGCTGGAGTGCACCTCGTTCTCCAGGGTGAAATCCGCCCGGGCGCACCGCGGCTCCAAGGCGCAGGCGGCCAGGATCCAGAGGAGGCGGGAGGCAGCCGCCAGCCGCTTGAACCACCCCGCCGCCTGCATGTCCGTCACGGGGGGCAGATCCGGGGAGCCGGCGGCAACAGCGGCAGCAGCCGGGCGGGAGAGCTGACCATGAACAAGGAGCGGCGGGCAGCGGCGGAGCGCTCCGCGGACGGCGGGATCACTTGCCTCGGAAGCAGCCGCTGCCCTGGGGAGCCGACCTCGAGGCGCGCATGGTAGGAGAGGCGATCCGAGGCGGCGGCAGGTTTAGTTTGCCCAAGTCATACGCGGGGGCGGCAGCAGCAGCAGCAGGAGGGGCGAAGCAGACCCAGCTCTACCTCGCCGCCGCCAGCCTCCGGGATGCGATCTCTCCGGAGCCTGTGCGCTCCTCGCAACAAGTCGGAGGTTTCTGAACGGCTACTTTCCCCAACAGCAGCAGCAGCAGCAGCAGCGGGAGATTTGCAGCCAGGGGGCGGAGCTGGGCTCTTCTCACTCCCTCTCCAAATTGCCCCGAAGAAAATGCGCACAGCAAATTAAAAGGGGGAAAGCAAGCCTGGCCTCGCCGACCAGGCTGAGAACTCGCCCGCTCGGCAGGGGAGGAGGGGGATTCGGAGCAGGCTCGCCCGCTCGCTCACGCTCCCCTTGGAAAAAGGGATCCGCCGAAATCGTGGCGTTTTCCTTCCCTGGACAGACAGCTTCTGTACAGCTCGTTCTCCATCTGGCAAAAGGCGAGCGATCCACTTGTTTGACCTTACGCCGCCAGGTCTTGGGCGTGTCTACTCGCGGGTGTGCGCCTGCCACTGTATTCAAGCGTGCGCTTAGGATAGCAAGATCCACACCCCCGGGGATGGCCTCGAACAAGATCAAATGAGCAGCCACGTCCATTGAGTGTCCCGTACGTAAGTTCGTTCAAATGAAAGAAATGTAAACTTAATCTCAAAAATAGATAATCAACCTCAAAAGTCAGTCAAGGGAGGCTCCAGGAGGAGCATGGGGGGAACAAGCCCCCCCCCCCAAAAAAACCAGGACTTGTCTTCCATTTCTGTTTCAGAAATCCTATATATAGGACACAGCTTGCCCACCCATAAATGTGTGTCCCCTCAATTTTTTTTCTATTGCCCCACTGA
Organism: Hemicordylus capensis; assembly: GCF_027244095.1. Lineage (NCBI taxonomy): Eukaryota > Metazoa > Chordata > Lepidosauria > Squamata > Cordylidae > Hemicordylus > Hemicordylus capensis. Next base: position 22,111,390 of record NC_069660.1, on the reverse strand, counting down.
ACCCAGTTTTTAAAATATATGATGTCACTTTCACAACCACACATGTGGCTGCTGAAACAACAAAGGTAAAGGTAAAGTGTGCCATCAAGTCGATTTCGACTCCTGGTGACCACAGAGCCATGTGGTTTTTCCTGGTAGAATACAGGAATGGCTTACCATTGCCTTCTCCTGTGTAGTATGAGATGATGCCTTTCAACACCTTCCTATATTGCTGCTGCCCGATATAGGAGTTTCCCATATACTGGGGAACTCACCAGCGGGGATTTGAACCAACAGCTTCCTGCTCTCTAGGCAGGTTGCTTCCCTGCTGTGCCATTAGGTGGTTGGCCTTGTGATAGCAAGCATGAATGGTCCCCTTTGCTAAGCAAGGTCTGCCCTGGATGTTGCATTTGGATGGGTGACTACATGCAAGCACTGTCTGCTGTAAGATATGATAGGATTGTAACTCAGTGGCAGAGCATCTGCTTGCATGCAGAAGATCCCCTCTTCACTCCCTGACATCACCTGATAGAGCTGGAAGAGACTCCTGCCTGAAACCTTGGAGAGCTGTTGCTAGTCAGTACTGAGCTTGATGGACCAATCATATAAGACAGCTTCCTATGTGCACCTCCTGCACCTTCAGAAAGAATGCCATCCCAACTACTTGACTGCAGAATTTGCAGGATGTGGCACTAATGATTCACACAACTGTTTTGATGTGGTGATTGCATGATGAAGCAATCAAGACAGAAGGCAGGATTCCCCCCCACCCCCATACCAGAAGAAACAGAAGATAAACTCCAAAGGGGACAGACAATATGAAATTGATTGTAAAAATTTTCTGTATGAAAAATATCATGAAGATCGCGGAAGGGAGAAGCTAACAGCTCAACCATCACGGTGGGCAGAGACCACTAGTAGAAAGAGATTCTCCAGAAAACTGCCACTGAAGAAGACTCAGCAATCAAAACGCAAATGGCGAGAATATAGGACTCATCAGAAGATATTACATGAGACTTCATCTTGGGGATATCCACCTGCACTGGTCCCAGTTTACCAGCAATATGATATCTTCAAAATGAACAATTGGATCCATTCTTTTAAGTTGGACATAGAGACTATGTTAATGATTATTTTGTATAAATTTTATAAAAACATACAGATCTATTTTTATTGACCCAGTATTATTACAACTTATGCAATTACACAGTCATTTAATCTCAAGGCTTTATTATGATTATATTAAAATATCAGTATATGATTGATTGATTAAGTGCCATCAAGTCGGTGTTGACTCTTAGCGACCACACAGATAGATTAACTCCAGGATGATCTGTCTTCAACTTGGCCTTTAAGGTCTCTCAGTGGTGCATTCATTGCTGTCATAATTGAGACCATCCACTTTGCTGCTGGTCATCTTCTTCTCTTTTCTTCAACTTTCCCCAGCATTATGGACTTCTCAAGGGAGCTGGGTTTTCACATAATGTGTCCAAAGTATGATCGTTTGAGCCTGGTCATTTGTGCCTTGAGTGAAAATTTTGGATTGATTTGTTCTATGATCCATTTGTTTGTTTTCCCGGCTGTCCATGGTATCCTCAAAAGTCTTCTCCAGCACCAAAGTTCAAAAGCATCAATGCTTTTTCTGTCTTGCTTCTTTAAAGTCCAGCTTTCACATCCATAGAATGTCACAGGGAAAACCATTGTCAGGGAAAACCATTGTCCAGATGATTCTAATCTTTGTAGGTATAGACACAGCACGGTATCTAAATATCCTTTCCAAAGCCTTCATTGCAACCCTACCAAGTGCTAGCCTGTGATGTATTTCTTGACTGCTGGATCCTTTACTGTTGATGGTTGATCCTAAAAGACAGAAGTTCCACCACTATCCTAAAAGGCAGAAGCTGTCCATCATCAGTACATGATACTTGAGGAATTAATACACGAGACTACGTGCCTATAAAATCTTTGCTCTACCTCTAAACTATGGCCCAGGTAATATCAAGATGTAGACACAAGGGTCATTCTCACAATGATTACTAGAGTAGAAGAAGTAATACTTATTACTTCTACCCAAGTTCGGGAGCCAGGCACACTCCTGATTGGTCATCATGAGTATTCAACAAGCAAGGCAGAAGGAGGGGGGAACTGCTTGTCTGTGAACAGCGTGGTGTAGTGGTTGAAGTGCTGGACTAGGACCGGGGAGACCCGAGTTCAAATCCTCATTCAGCCATGATACTTGCTGGGTGACTCTGGGCCAGTCACTTCTCTCTCTGCCTAACCTACTTCACAAGGTTGTTGTGAGAAGAAACCTAAGTATGTAGTACACCGCTCTGGGCTCCTTGGAGGAAGAGCGGGATATAAAATGTAATAATAACATAGGAAGCAGCCATATACAGAGTCGGACCATAGGTCCATCTAGCTCAGTATTGTCTACACAGACTGGTAGCAGCTCCTCCAAGGTTGCAGGCAGGAGTATCTCTCAGCCCTGTTTTGGAGATGCCACGGAGGGAACCTGTATCCTTCTGCATGCAAACATACAGATGCTCTTTTTGTCATTTTAACATATCTGCCAACATGTCCCTATTTTTCCTTTTAGGAGAATGGTAAAATAGGGACTTGTTGGCAGGTACACTATTACTCATAGATGGGGAACAGAGACTGGGGGTTGGTGGGTGAGTTGCAAAAGGCCACCCAATCAGTCCGTGGTGCAGGTGGGACTTGGACATAAGAAGCTGGCTACAATGGTCAGACCACTGGTCCCAATACTGTCTAGATTGACTTGTAGTGGCTCTCCAAAGTCAAGCAGTGCTGAGCTAATTCTCAGTCCAGCTACATGAGATCCTTTAATCAGATGCCTGGGATTGAAATTTTGGGCCTTCTGCTCTGCCACTGAGCTATGTCCCTGGTGCATTAAGAAAGGCTTCCCTGGGACTCAAACCCCGTTTTTACAAACTGATATGCAACTTTCTGTCCACTAGGCTGCACTGTCCAAGACAAAGCCAACATAAACTAAAATGCACAAGGGAGAATTTAAAGGAAAAGAGGAAACTGGTAGGCACGTAGAACTGCCCACTGAGCAAAGAGGCACCTTTTTAAAGTGGTGATTCTCTTTATTTAGCAGGGGTGAGAGCAATTGGCACTATCCAGCCCCAGCACAGCATCCCTGCAGTGGCTGTTGCTGATGTCTATCATTTTTCTTTTTTAGATAGTGAGCCCTTTGGGGACAGGGAGCCTTTTTTATTTATTTATTTATTTATTTATTTATTTATTTATTTATTTAACCACTTTGGGAATGTTTTGTTGAAAAGCGGTATATAAATATTTGTCATGTTCGTATTCAAGAAGACAAAGCACAGTTCTAGAACAGGGTCCTTCAAGCATGGGACAGCGACCATTATCTTTGGTTGTGCCTGCTTCTTCAAGGCCATTCATGTGGTGTCTGTTCTGAAGCAAGAACAGGTGGAAAGTGGCTACCTACTTTGCTGCAAGTTTAGCATTCACCACGAGTAGTCACTGAATATTTCTACGGGAAGCAGCCTCAACAGTCCAGAAATACACGTTGAGAAAGAGGAATGTAGCAGGGGTAATGAGGGATAGCATTTAAATATTGGAGCCAGATGACATATTTCTCTCCCACTAAACAGATCTGATTCAACTAATAGTAAAAGCAGAGTTTTAAAGAACGTTTTTGGAGATGTAATAATAAGACGAATCACTTTCCCCCAGTGAGGAAAGAAAAGTTGGCATGAAAATATTTAAGCTCAACTCACTTGTGGTTAGAAAAGGAGGACTCTGAACAATCACAACAGTGAAGTAGCTTGATACCATCTTTGTTAGATTATGTCATATCATCACCGCCTGATCTTATCAGTCCTTGATCCAACTCTTCCCACCCATATGCACTTGTTGTAGCTTGCCTTGAATTTTAGTACAGAAAAACCTGAGGATCCAACTTCCTTGTAGTATATATTTATAATCTTGCCTCACACAGAGAAGACTTTTTTCTGACCTAGGCTTTGGGAGCTGCCAGGATGTAGTAAACATCATCCCATACCAAAGAGGGCATGCTGTACAGTGATTATATTTATTCATTTTAAGATTATCCTATTTTTGTTTGCACAGAATTCAAATTAGCCAACAAGGAAAGCAAGTAAAACAATCAAAGACATAATATTAAAAAGGGATCTCCAAATGTGTAAATGCAGCAAATAACCACAGCAAAAGCAGCCAGGAGATACGAGAAGAACTTGCGAGAAGAACTTACTCCCATTACAACCGTAGGAAACATTATATAGAGAACAGCCATGTTTTGATCAGGCAGTGAAACAGTCAAAGGTGGGACCGGGTGGGCTTCCTTGGGAAAGGCATTCCATAATACAGAGCAGGGTTTCTGGTGTTGGTTGGAATGCACAGATAAGAATAAGAACATAAGAACAGCCCTCCTGGATCAGGCCCAAGGCCAATCCAGTCCAGCATCCTGTTTCGCACAGTGGCCCACCAGATACTGCTGGCAGCCACAGGCAGGATTTGAGGGCATGCCCACTCTGCATGCAACTGGTACTCAGAGGCATCCTGCCTTTGAGGCTGGAGGTGGCCTGTAGCCCTCCGACTAGTAGCGGATGATTGACTGCTCCTCCATGAAGTTATCCAAACCCTTCCTAAAGCCATCCAGGTTGTTGGCTGTCACCACAGCTCGTGATGAAGAATGAACTCACACCATGAAATGGGCCCCAAAATGAATTGGCAGCCAATGAAGATCAGACAGTACTGGGGTTATATGTTGCAGACAATAATCTGGCAACAGCATTTTGGACCAATTGATGTTGCCAAATGCTTTCAAGTACAGTCCCATGTACAGCATATTACAGCAGTCCATAAAACAACAGCTATAGATTGTCGTACTAATAAGAACTAGAATTGCCCCTCTGAGTGTGGAGAGAGTGTTTATTTCTCTAAGAGCTCTTGCAACAGGCACACAATCTATAAGTGTAACGGTTCCTAACCAAATCCTTCAGTGGTCCAGTTGGCTTCATCCCATTGAAGTGAGATAGAATCCAGCTCCCTGAACTATAAAAGCACTATCTCTAGGCTGGATCATATAGGACTGGGCTAATACTTGACACTTAAGTACTAATACTTGTCACTTAAAGTACTTTTGAGCTAGTTAGTGTTCTGCTAGTTTTCCGGTAGTTAGAGATAAAAATTCAGTTTTAAATGCACATTTCAATTAAACAGTTGATGACCATGCAGGAAGTTGAAGTTACATTCACATTTCAAGCTTCCTGTGGTTTTTATTTTGTTTTGGTGAACAGAGAATATGTTCTATCTGAAATCCATTTCTAGCCCTCCCAGTTTCCATTTCCCCCCACCAAGTCACACGTTTGGACTTCTCTTCACTTTGAACTGCCTTCTATATGGAAGTGACTCTTGGTCACTGTTAATAAGCACAGTGATGTTCCCTTATCCAGTTCCTCCCCTTTAATTCCACTACTGTATTTCCCCTGGGAGGTTTCCTTTAATGTTTCCCCTTTCTGGATGTTGGTGAAATTGATAAGGTCATGGGATATCTTTACCAGGCTTAAAAAAATAATAATTAAGTGTTATGTGCATCAGGTCTGGTGCACAGGCAAACCTTTTGTGGGTGGTGGGAAGGGAGCATGTGGAATTGACAAGGCTTTCTGACATCTTAGTCAATTACGTCAGAGACCAGAACCTGCTTTCAGTTTTACCTTGTCAGTTTCACTGGTGACCAAAACTTTGGAAAGATGAGGGAAATTGTGGTGAGGATTGCTGTCACCAACATGATGGGATCTGCATCCAACTCTAGCTGCCTTTGGGGTAGGCAAGTAGAGGAGTGTCTTCTCTCTCACTAGCTGGAAGAGATGTGATGACATTTAAAGCTGTGGGAATATAACTTGTAAACAGTAGTAATGCTAAGTAAGAGATGGAAAATTCATGATGGATTATTAAAGAGTCTGAAAATGTACATGTGACTTCAGTCCAAGTCTACCCAAACAGCAGATCATGTGGCAAAATTGTTCCTGGACTGTACCAGTTCACACTGCAGGAAGGTTTTCACACCCGGCTTTTAGCTCGCATTTCCTCTGGAATGGAGGTGGGCATTCACATATAGGCCAAATTTACCCCGAATTCTCTAAAAAACTATCAGGGAGCACTTAACACACATTTTGGGTTTTTCATTGCACATTAGAGTGTAGCCTGATTTATATCAGGAGTTAAAAAAAAATCCACTTTCTGCGTTGGTTTTGGGTTTTGGTTTTTTGGGTTTTTTTGCAACTTTGAACTCTCAGTAAAGCCTTGCAGAGAACCCCTGGTAAAGCCTGCTGTCTGGGAAAACTCCAGGTGAGGAAATCATATGACTGGATGTTCCTCCATAATATTTTTTTTGTTAATGCTCATAAAAATCTAAATGGAAAAATGGAAAACAGTTCCACATATCCACATGGAGAAGGGTTCCACATATCCTTTCTTAAGTCTAGAATAGTCTTCTCCTAAACATTATTGTTTTCTAATGAAGGTGTTTCCTTTTTCATGGGGAGTATTCAAAACTGATATTCAGAAGCTCCCCCTCCCAGAGTCTGAATGATAAAGCCCCAAACAGTTTTACCACATCTGCTTTGGGAGTGGACCCATCTATAATCTCCATATGTCTCAGTCAAAATCCAAGTGCCTTCCACGTAGGAATGTTGTAATGTGCTTAAACTGCACTCCTAAGCCTATTGTAAGCCTGTAAACCCTACTCAATACAGTGGGACTTCCAAATAAACATGCTTGGCCTGTTTAAACTGATTAGATTTCAGGTTGACGGTGTTCCTTTAATCATGTTTACGCAGAAGCTGCAAGTACGGCTTTTTATATAAAGGGATTTTTACCTAGCATATTTGTATTTCACATTTGCCCTTTCCCTAATGCTTCCTATTGAATTAACTGGATATATTGCTTACGTCTCCAGCAACTTCATATGCTTACTTAGCTCATTTTAATAAAATAATTGTTTTTTTAAAAACCCAAGACATTGTTTCTCTCATTGTTGCCTTTCATGCTTCTTTATTTCTTAAGCTGTGATTCAAAGACTCAGAATCAGGTCACAGGTGCTAGAAGCTCAAGACTGTATCTAGCATAACAAGCTTGTTATGAAAGTGGATTATTAGAAGCACAGGTGGACCTATGGTTCCCCCCACCCTTTTTTTTGCCCTCAACAGTTGTGTGTTATTTTATTTAGCCCTGTTTACACCACCACATGGTTCCCTTCCATATTGTTCCCAAAAGTCTGATTTGCAGGTGGATTGGCCAAACATCTAGTAAGCCTTAGAATAACAAGCTGGCAGAAGGATTTCCACCACGAGAGAGGAGATGTTGCAAAGGGCATCCACCATCCATGGTGGACAGGGTCCACAATTGGGGGGTGGGGGCAAGATCTCTTCATTGTAACCATAGCTCACTGGCCTGATTCTCTGAAGTCTTCTGTATTATCAACACAATGGCATGGTGCTAAAGAAAAACAAGAAGGCCAAAGGAACCTGGGCTGAGCCTCTATGAGTGGTTTGCTGCCTTATATGGTATGAAGTAGCACACTGTGAGTCTATTCTCACGACCAGCAAAAATTGGGTTAGGAGACCCTATCCCATTTTTGCTGCTCGTGTAAACCACCAGGCTCGCAGGCGAGCCTGGTAGTTTACAAGCGGCTAACCCGCTTGAGAAGCCCTCCCCTTAGCCCAAGTTAGTGGAGCAAGCACTCCGCTAACCGGGGTTAACGGATCGTGTGCTGCCGCAGCGTGGCTCCATGCTGTGGCAACTCACAAGGAAACCCCCGGCCGGGAGGCTAAAGAGCCTTCCGGCTCGGGGGTCTCTCCAGCATGCTCTGCGTGCTCACTCAGGGCATGCTGGAACTTCCGGGGGCCATGCAGCCCCCAAACTCCCAAGCCCCCACCGGCTCCATGACGGAGCCGGCAGTTGTGTAGGCGGCCAATCCGGCCACCTAGGCAGGGCTTGCTGATCATCTGAGGGGAGAGTGGGCTTAGCCTGCTCTGCCTGCAAACCCTTTCAAATCGGGTCTCACTGATTGTGAGACCCGCCTCATTGACATACTATTGTGATTTGTCCATTTAAGAATAAATACAATAGGATTCTAGACAGACATGTGTTAGTAAGTAAGTAATAAGTGTATTGTTGTGACCAGAGGTCATAACATCGCATAACATAGAAGAAAATACAGCATACTGAAAGGCTGCATCAATTAGGTTGAGCTAAAACCTATGCTACATATGGGGGCTATTCTCATGACCTCCCCAAATTGGGCTAAGGGAACCTAGCCTGGTTTGCGGGAGGTCATGTGCAGCACCGGGAGCCATACACCTCCTGGCTGCTAGCCCTCCAAAGTACCCCTCCCTTAAAATGAGATTAGCGAGTGCTCCACTAACCCTGTCCTTTTGATCATGAGTATGAGTCATGGCTCCACGGTGTGGCAACTCACGAGGAGACCCCGATCCCTACTGGCTCTGTGACGTGTGGGTGGCCAATCCGGCCACCCAGGGCTAAGCAGATGCTCGTGTGTGGGGAGAGTGGGCCGGATGCTCGTGTGCAGGGAGGGTGGGCTTGACCCACTCTCCCCGCCAAACCCCTTGTGGCTCTCCACACTGCTCATGTGGAGAGCCTCATAGATTTATTTTCGAGAATAAAAGAAAGCATAGCAAAGGGGAAAACTTGGCATCTGACATTAGGAATCTCGTCTGCAAAAAGATAGGTCAGACGTTCTACATCCAACCCCTTAAGTTCATCTACCTACAGTGTTTCCCCTCTGATCACCTCGTAAATAGGGCAATAAAGAACATAGTAGAAGATGTCCTCTACTTGGCCAGTGCCACAAGGACAGAGGTGCTCTTCCACTGGGAGTCTGCAAAATCTCCCTTCGAGATATGCTAAGGGCATAGTCTGGAAACGGAAAGTTGTAAAAGCTTTCCTCAGTGGTGCACTGGTAATATTAACCAGAAACTGTGAGAGACTTCTATGTTTCTTATAATGGCATACCAGGATGAGAACTTTGAAGACTGTACCGCAGCAGCATCTCTACTGGAGTCCCATTCAAGGAGCCGATCTCTAATATTTTCTCTGCTCGAAGAATTAAATTCCCCTACTGGAAGCAACATGTGTTAAACAGAAGTCAGACCAGAAGCAAGCCATGCCCCTAAGGCTGCATTTCTCATATTTTACACAGAATCAATCATCTGCCTTGTCTGTAGAACACCAAGTATCATGTCTGATGCCAGTCCACCTGTCCCCAAAACCTTAGTCAATCTAGACTTTAAATTTAGAATGTTCAGTAGATTTAGAATTCCAGAGAGGCAGTCTCCTTGACCCTGGATACCCATGGTTGCTGCTAATATATTCCAACGTAATTTGGCTAAATTCATGAGTATGGGCAGAGAAAGCAAAACTGACAAAGGAGGCATGCAAAAAACCACTTAGTTGTCCAAAACGACCTTAAAAAAAACAAAAAACCCATAGCAAAACCCCAGGATGACCAGACATTTTTAATAGTCTTGAAATATGGATTTTGTTTGCTAACAAGTTTCCAGCCCTCATTGCTGCTGAAATATAATCTTTAAAAGGTGGCTGTTGTCCATGCCTTTATTCAGTGGTTCCTGAATTTGTTCCTAAGCAGACACAACCTGATGGACATTTTGCCTTTGTTCAGGACCAATATTTTGACTCAAAATATTGCAGAGTCCACTTCTGTGAAATATTTCACTTCTGTGAAATCCACTTTGTGTCATATTGTCTTAAAGAGCCACAGTTGGTGTTAGTGACCAGCCACGTGACTCTTATGATCCGCAGCTCATGATTAGGCTTCCAAACCCTTTTTCTTTTCTTTTCTTTTCTTTTCTGGCAAGGCTACACTGCATTTAACACAAAGCTGTAGAAGACTGATCCTTCAGGAACATTCCCCTTCCTTAATGCTCAGGATTCCTTATTTTAAAAGGTCTCCAGCCCTTTACTTGTGGAAATATAAGGCAAAACATGCAGGCAATATTCTCCCTGTTCATTAAGAAGTTAACTTTAGGGAAAGTGCTGTGTTAGGGCAACATCAGAACAAGAGAATACTGCTTGTAGGAGTTACATGTAGGAAAGTAGTGCATTGCAATCCCTGCCCCCACTTCCCCCAAAAGGCTTTTGTTTATGCTTCTTTTCTTCTAATCCAGTTGTGTATTTCTTTCTCTTCTCCTCTCCCCCCACCCCCCAAATTTGCAGGATACATTCTTTTTGTTAATGCTAATGTGGGAAATGCTCCTTGCTTGCATGCAGTGAAGAGTTTGCTGGGAATATTGCAGATCCATGATCTCATCCCAGAACAACAGAGAGAAACCAGTTTTTCTTCTTTTACTGCCTTCCTTTTGGCCCTCTCCCGATCTCTCCAAGATGAAGCAATATCTTGTCTGTGTGCAGTTGGCAGCTGTTGTTTCAGATCCTTTCTGAAGATTACGAATGCCCTGCCCAGTGCCTCTTTCCTGTGGAGTTCCACTCAGGCCATATGACCAGATCAGCAACTTTTAATGTGGTGTGTTTTAAATGTTCATATCTTAGTCTCTTCTTGTATTAGGTTTGCTGCTTTCTTCTTTCTTGAAATCTCCTTTTCAGTAACAGGTGTACTTTGAGTAGATGAAGGTAAATACTTTAGAAAAAGGAGGTTCACACATCAGCAAACTAATTAATGCCCATCTTCCATGTGGTGACTTGTCATGCATATTATTGCTGTAATCTTGCATGCAAATTAAGCATACCAAAGGCTCATTATGGTCATCTGCATGCAAAATTAACTCTAAAGACAGGGATTAGGCAAATGGGATGGGGCTATGTTTTCAAAGGAGGTCATACAGATGGATGAACTGCTCCGGAGATTCTGCTAGGGACTGTGGAATGCTGTTGTTTTCCTCCCTCCCTCACTGAAAAAGAAAATCAGCTCAACTCAACACAGAGTTTCAACTTTAAGAAGAACTTCATGCTCAGGCCTAAAACTAAATATCATGTAGAAGTTATGTAACTGGAACTCCTGGTGTTTTCTTCTTCTTCCCCTTTTCAAAAAGCAACAGGAGGAGGGAAGAGAAATTGATTTGGATCTAAGCTGTGATGATGCAAGGTGTGTGGGGGGGTTACCTCATGCTGATTCCCCAACTTAAACCACCCCCTTATTGTGAAGCTGCTATTAGTTGCTGCTCCTCTCACAACTAGGGACAGGTTTGCACAGCAATTTCGATCAGGACCACAATGTAGGGGGGAGAGGCTAGACCCCACATCCCTCCCTGTGCCATGACCACATTCCAAACAATCCCTCCCAGCTGCTTCTTGAAAAAAGAAAACACCACCACCAGGAGTTCCCATGGCATCACTTCTAGTTAGAGCCCCCTGAGAAGCTGATGTTAGATAGGCTTGTAGCCAGAAATGTGGTGTGGAGCTGAGAGGCCAAATCATAGTTAATTTATTAAATAATTTAAAGTCAATTTAAAAATAAGTGCCAAGTGTTTGTGAATCATCCCCATGCCTTTGCCCTTACTGGTTAGAACACTAGAAGCTGGGAGAAGGTTTATTATTTTAAAGAGTCATTGCATAGAATGCTATCTTGTAGTTTTATACCTTTTTTTTTTTAAGGGAGGGGGAAAGTAAGTTGACCATTCAAGGAATATGCAGAGGTACTATACAGAGACTAGTGGGCATTCCCTCCCTTATGTTTCAGGTCCTATGTGATAATTCATTGAGAATATGTATACTTTGTCACAGTTTAATGTGCCATTGCCCCCTCACTGGCTCAGCTCCACCCCCTTGCATCTCAGTCAGGGAGGGGAGGGTTGCACATCAAATTTTGCCACCTTCTTAAAGTCCAGTTCATTTGATTGGACTTAGGAACATAGAAAGCTGCCTTATACAGAGTCAGACCATTGGTCCATCTAGCTCAGTATTGTCTACACAGATTGGCAGAGACTTCTCCAAGGTTGCAGGCAGGAGTCTCTCTCAGCCCTATTTTGGAGATGCCAGGGAGGGAACTTGGAACCGTCTACATTCAAGCATGCAGGTGCTCTTCCCAGGATGTCCCCATTCCCTAAGGGGAATATACGGGAATATAGATATATATTCCTGAGGAGGCTCCATTTGGATCAGCTCTTGAGGAGACAAGGCTCAGACCAGGGGAAGCAGCAAACATTTGTTTTCTATCCTAAAGAGGGAAGGAAGGAAGGAAACCAACCAACCAACCAACCAATCAATCAACAAGAAATCAAGGAGGAAAGGACAAGGAGAATTTGATATGGCTAGTCTTTTCTAGGGTTTGATTTCTGGCTGGCTAGGGGTTTGTTTTTGACAGGGCAGTTTCAGTTGTGCCTTGAGAGACAGTGGGTGGGGATTAACTGCAGGTAATTCACAGAGCTTGTGGGAGGGGCCACATTCCTGAGGAGGCTCAGTTTGGAAGCAGTTCTTGATAAGACAAGGTTCAGATCTGGGGCACTTTGCTACCGGGAACCTTGTGAACAGGCAACAGGTATCGAAGGAGTTTTGTATAGAATTTAGCAGGGAAGGGTGTGGGGAGGCACACAAGCAGTTCCCCTTTATTACAAAAAGACACTCAACATGAGGAGAAGGTGAGTACTACTCTGCTTTTGTAATTTTCTTGGAAGACAGAGTTTAAAACCTTGAGTTAGCTGACAACCACAGCTAAGACCTAGCTTTCAAGTAAACAAGCTCTATATTTCTAAATAGCTAATAAAACTAGGTATGAAGGTAGGATGCCAGTAGGGAAGGGGTGCTTCCCAGTGTATTGCACTGCGTGTTGCATGTATGACTTGTGCTTGAGGGGCACAAGTCACAGGTGTGCACTCAGTGCAAAGAGCTCCTGGCTCTCAGGGAACTTTAAGCCAAAGTGGCTGGCCTGCAGAAGCTCAGAGAGGCAAAGAGATATGTGGATGAGACCCTCAGGGATGTATCCCACTCCCAGGCTGACAATTCTTCTGTTGTCATGGAGAATCGAGGTCTTAAGGAAGGATGTCATTAGTATGAGGAAGAGGGGAATGCTCCCTTAGAAGGAACCTCTTTCTTGGGTGATGTGCCCATATCCTCTTGCACAAACTAGGATACTCCTCCAGGGAATGGGGACCTCCTAATAGTGGGTAATTCAATTGTTGGGGACATAGGGAGATGTCTTTGTGACCCACGTATAGACCGCCCAGTGAATTGTCTGTCTGGAGCAAAGGTTGCAGACATCACAGTGTCAAGATAGGCTGTTAGAGATAGTGCTGGGGAGGAGTCAGCTGTTGTGGTGCATGTCAGCACCAATGATGTTGGGAAATGTAGTTGGGAGGTTCTGGAAGCCAAATTTAGGCTGCTAGGTAGCATATTGAAGTCCAGGATCCTCAGGGTAGCATTATCTAAAGTTCTACCTGTTCCATGCACTGGGCCAGCGAGACAAGCAGAGCTGAAGGGTCTCAATGTGTGGATAAGATGATAGTACCCAGAGGAGAGGTTTAGATTTGTTAGACATTGGGATACATTTTTGGGCAAGTGAAGTATGTGCCAAAGGGATGGGCTCTACTTGAACCAAGATGGAACCAGACTGCTGGCGCTCAAAATAAAAAAGGTCGCAGACCAGATTTAAAATAAAATCTAGGGGATTGCCAACAGGAACTGGTGGTATCTCATTCAGCAAGCAACATCCCCTAAGGTGCAAGGGAGCAAACATTTCAGACAAACCAGAAGGGGACAGAGTAGAACCATGAGTAGAGCAGATGGAAGCACATAACAGCTGGTCAAAAAGGTCAAGGGATGGTAAGGGAGATAGCCCTGTGGCCTTATTTTAGTGCGCACAACACATACCCATTGAACAACAGTTACTCATGCAGCTTGCAACAAATGTTGCAATGTGCCTGAGATGTGATTTTAACTTAAGCATTGTGGCCAATTCAAAATGTAATTTCAGGACAAGTATAACTTCCATGATTTGTGTACCAAACGTGATCATTGTGTTTTGTAACTGTGCACTGAATGGCCACAGACAAATTGCATATAGTTCTGCTGCTCAATGGGGCAACCACCCCACTTCTGGCTAGCTTTGGGTTGCTCGCCTGGCCTTTTCTGCTAGTAGTCTGCTCAGAATGGCTGCAGGCAGGTTACTTCACCCAGTTTACCTCCACTGGCCTTTGGACACCTTCCTCATGCTTGGCCTCTCCCAAATGACCTGGGTCTTCGTCATTCATCCCTGACTGTACTCATCTTTAAATAGAGAGAAGCAGTTCCTCCAAGTTCCACCCTTCCCCGAATCCAATCCTTTATTGCCACCCTATCCGCTCAAGAAATCCATGGCAAGAAGAAGGAAGCCAGGAGAAGGAAAGAACTGCTGCTCCAAAGGTCCCATCATAGCAAGGGAGGAGTGGGAGAAACAGCAATCTTCACCCATAAAGCTCTGCCGTTTCATCAGCCTAAAAGACCCCGAGATGCAGGAAGTGCGGTACCACCCAGTCCATATGCTGGTCATCATCAGCGCAGCGTATAAAGATTTTTGCATCCTCTAGAATATCCCAGACAAGGAAATCAATGAGGCGAGTCTCACGATCAGTGAGACATGCCTCTAGGGGGTTTGTGGGGAGAGCGGGCTTAGCCCGCTCTCCCAGTAGACGAGCAGGCAAGCAGCCCTGGGTGGCCCACAAGATTGCTGGCTCTGTCATGGAGCCAGTGGGGGCTGTGGGGATCGGAGGCCATGTGGCCCCCAGAAGTTCCAGGATACCCCATGTGAGCGCAAGGGGCATCCTGGAGAGACCCCCAAGGTTGGGAGGCTTTTTTCAGCCTCCCGGTGGGGGTCTTCTCGTGTGTTGCAGTGGCACGGAGCCACACCAACACACGATCACAAAGACGAGGTTAACGGAGCGCTTGCTCCGTTAACTTCAGCTAAGGGGAAGGGGAATTAGGTGGGTTAGCTGCCAGTTAGGCTCCCTTACCCCTCTTTTTGGTGATCGTGAGAATCGCCTCAATGTCTTCTTGAGCAAACCTTCCACTGAAACAACTATATGAAACCATCATGGAAGCTGAGTTGTTGACGGCACCCATATCTGCAGAAGAGGTTGAGGCAGCCCTGAAGAGCATAAAGTCGATTTAGCGCAAGGCTTCGATGGCCTGGGTTATCTGTTTTACAAAGCATTGAACTGTTGGTTCACTATTTGGCAAGTGTTTTCCAACAAGGTCTAGGGATGTGCAAACAGGTTCAAACTTGAACTGGTTTGGAGGTTCGAATTTGAACCAAACCGGCCATTGCTTTGGCAATGCCAGTCCGAGTTCAAACCAGTCCAAGTTTGAACTGATTCGCACTGGTTAGAAGACTCAAGCCTTCATTTTAGGTGCTATCCTTCATTTTGTGTCACTTGCGTTGCTTGATTTCATTTGCTGAACTCATGCTTCCCTGATTGGCCAGATGAGTCTGGCTCTCTGGTAGGTTCTGCAGTGGTGCCACTCCTTGAGAACTGGCAGCCTATTGGCCAGGGGGAGGGCAGAGGTGGTGGCACCAAAAGGAGGGAGTTTCAAATTTCATATAAAGGCAAGCCTCCGGCCTTGCAAAATCACTCTTGCTGCAGTCTTCCTTGGCTTGAACTGAGAACTTCTGGCTGCTGCTTTGCTGGTGAGAGTCTGCCTGCAGACTTGCTGTGTTTTCCTCCTCCTGCCTGCCTGTTTTTCTGCCCCCCTCCACTCTAACCCCCCCTTGTGACTCTGTGTGTGTGTGTGTGTGTGTGTGTGTGTGTGTGTGTGTGTGTGTGTGTGTGTGTTTCTGCTGCTGTTCCACACACACACACCCCAAGTGAGTGAGTGTGTCTCTCTCTCCCCTCTCCTGCTCTGGGGCAGGGGGGCCCAGGCCATTTGGCCTGAGAGGCCTCTCTAGCCCATTTCCCTAACCCCCACTTTCCACTGTTCCCCGACCTTTTTTGCTGCTAAGGTGGCTGCTGCTTTTAAATCTCAGCTGAGTTGAGATTTGAGTCCTCAGCTCAGCAGCTGCCAGTTATTTTTATTTTATTTTAGGTTTTTTGAGGGGGGCAGTTCTCTGGAGCAGGTGCTTTTCTTTAACCCTTTTCTTGCTGTGCTTAGCACACCGCCTGCTCCAGAGTACTCCAGCAGCACCTCTCCCCCCTGTACTCTTTCCCTCCCTTTCTTTCCCCATCACCTGTTCCCCACAGCTCTTTTCCCACCAATTTTTTTAATCTTTTTTATCCACTGTTTATTTTAATGTGTGTGGGTGGGTGGGGGGGGTGGGTGGCAGCTGGAAGGCGGTTCATTCTGCCCTCCATCCCCCCGCCCCGGCTCTCCTATCCGGAGGAGCCTGCTGCCACTGAGCCAAGTCCAGAACCAGTAGTGGGTCCATCGGGTGCTGCACCGCCAGTGCTGCTGCCCTGTGCGGGGGACTCTCCTGCCAGGGAAGCTGCTTCCGTGGTGGGAGTGGAGGGCAGGGGCTTGACAGCTGGCAGTGCAGGTAGATTTTCCCTCCCTCTTGTGACCCCTCCAGCGCTCCTCTCGCCATTCAGTGGGGGGCGCCCTGATGAAGCCCAGGCCGTGGCAGAGTCCAGTTCTGGCTCCTCCTAGTTCTCCCAGTTTGGCTCCAAGGGGGAAGGGACTGCTGCTGAGGTGGAGGGGACGCCCCCTCCTCCAATGAAGCCGGGCCCTTCTTCTTCTTCTTCCATGCAGGTTGGAAATGGGGTGGGTCGCAGGCAGTGGCAGCAGCACAACAGGCAGTTCCTCCTGCTAAATCAGCCCAGTGGTTTAAGCGGGTGCGCTTTGGTGCCTTGCCCAGTTTGCGGGAGGCTCGGCCTACCAGGTCCACCAGTGCTGCACAATGCGTTGCCCAGTACGTGGAGGAGCCTGTGGAGGAATACCCCCGAGATACACCGTGCACAGTTCTGGGCAACCCACCACCAAGTCTGGCCGGACCTGGTGGTGGTTGCCGTGTGCCTCCTCTCCTGCTCGCCAACCTGCATCCAGAGCGAGTGGGTGCTTTCATGTGCTGGCAATCTGGTAACACTCACTTGGTCCCAGTTGGACCCTGGCTTGGTCGAGTAGTTGGTCTTCTTCAAGATCAACCTCCCCCTGCTGGGCTCCCTCAAGCTGGACGTTGAGCTGTGTAAGTGATTGACCCATGGTGCCAGTCTCCTTCCTGGCAACAGCTTCCGCTCATCTCTCCCCTCCACCCTTCCTTCTTCAGCCATGCCATGTCACAACATGCCCACCAGTGCTGTGACATGACAAGTGGACACACCCACCCACTGGCGTAATCCGATGCTGAACTAGTCCTTGGTTCAACCTGATCACAGCACTCGGGGGGGGGGGGGCGCACACACAGAAACTAGGCAGTTGTGCCAGTGTGGCACTGTGAATATTTGTAAATATGTAGATATGTTAAAATGTAGATTTGTAAGCATATAAATTTTTGAATGTGTACATAGGTGACTTTGGGGGTGGGGGGAAGCAGTGGCGGGCCAGGGACTGTAAAAATGTGGATTTGTGAAAGTGTAGATTTGTAAGTATGTAAATTTTTGAATGTGTTGCACATAGTTGATGGGGCAGGGGAAGGCAGCGGCAGTGGGACTGGGGACTGTAAAAATATATATATGTAAATATTTCAGGCTGTGTAAATATGTGCTTGTGTAGATAGAAGTGTTGTGTGCATGTGTGTGTGACTGTGTGCGTGCATGGAGGTTTCTGTTGTGTGTGGGTGTCAGCAGTAGAGGTTTCTTTCTTTTGTGTAGATATCGTTTTGGTAGCTTTGTTTTGCGTAGATAGTTGGTGTGTAAATAATACTGTATAGCTGCTGTAGAGATGGATTTGTATATACCTGTGTATATATGTATTTGTTAAATGTGTTTATTTAGGCCACCCTCTCTTTTCCCAATCCAGTTTAGTTCTGACATGCATGCACACACACACACCATGACCAGACACACATGCACTGGCAATGATGAGTAAGTGGTCTCCTGCCATACCACGTCATGTGTGGCCTCCACTGACCCAGCTCTGAGCAGGTCTTTCCTATCACTTTAATTTTTTTTATAATCCCCCTCTCTTTCTCCTCTTTAGAATCTAGCACAGTCACACACACACACCAAGCAAACACGCATGCACACCTATGATGACCATATGGTCTGGTGCCACCACATGCCTGGGGCTCTGTGTGGCCTCCAGCAAAGATGTGGTGGACCTGCCACTCTGAGGCACTTTTCCCCACAGGTAAAATGCATGCATAAAGAGAAGAGCAGAAAAACAAGGTGTGTGTGTGTGTGTTACTTTAAGTTCTCCTTCAATGTGGTGGTATGCTTTTGCCTTGCCCTTCTTTCTTTGCAGTTTGCGTGCTAGGTTGGTTTTACTGCCTTGTGCCATCTTGCTAGGTCTTGTTTGTTTGTGGCTGTTGTAGTAATTTGTAGTGTTTGGTTTGGTTCCTTTGGTTTTGCATTTGTGCGGGCACAGCAGCAAGTCTGTCTCTGGGGTGGTTTTTTGGTTTTCAACTTGATGTCTTTTTGTTGTGTCACTGTGTGTTGGTGTTGCGACCTACTAGGGGCACAAAACCAGGATGGGTGGTAGGCACCCATGGATGCCAACTGCCACCCAAACTCTAAAGCAATTGGGCACTCCTGTGATTTTAAATGATTTTTTAAAAAGATTTTTGCATTTTTTGTATTTCTCCTATAGGGGACAATGGGGATTTGAGGTGGCCAACCAGCCCATTCTCTCCTTTGGGGGGTGTCTGGGCACTCCAAAGTGAGTTTGGGGACATGGCAGATTGTGTCACAACTCCCGCCAGGGAGCCCCAAGCCGGTGGGGTTTATGGTCCCCCCCCAGGAATTTTTTAGTTTCTGGCTTCTTAACAGTCTATATCAGAGTAGATTCTACTCTAATAGAAATATCAGAGTATCAGAATCTACTCTGACAGACTCACTGTTAAGAGGCTAGAAACTAACATATTCCTGGGAAGGGGAACATAAACCCCACTGGCTTGGGGCTGCCTGGGGGGAGTTGTGGCACAACCTGCTGTGCCCCCAAACCAACTTTGGGGTGCCCAGGCACCCCCCAACGGGGGGGATGGGGTTGCCTCAAATCTCCATTATTCCCTATGGGAGAAATGCAAAAATTGGAAAAAAAATCTTCAAAAAAATCATTAAATATCTCAGAAGTGTCCAATTGCTTTGGGGTTCAGTGGGTGGTAGGCACCCTTAGGTGCCTACCACCCACCCTGGTTTTGTGCCCCTAGGTGCTCTGCTCAGGGAATAATGGGCTGGTTTGAGTCCCCATTAAACCCTATGTAGAACCTTTTAGAACCAGTTCAAATTGGGTTTGAATTTGAACTGACTTTTGGGGGGGGGGCGTTGAGCAAAACCAAAACCGAACCTACCCACCCTTGTTCAAAGCTGGTTGAAATTCGAACCAAACATACCAAGTCAGTTTTGTGCACATCCCTGTATGACAGATGTTTGGGAAACGGATATTTTTTAAAAAGGAAGGTGACTACCAGCTGGCTACAAAGCGGAGACACATCACATTAACCAATGCTGTCTACAGAATTTTGCCGAAGGTCCTTAATAACTGACTAGTCAAAGTGGTGGGAAAGATGATTGGGCCTGGCCAGGCCTGTGCTGTTCCAGGCAGAAAGATTGCAGAAACTTTTGTCTTTTTGAGGAAAGCAATTGTTCAGCAGCACTCCTGATGTCCTGCTGTATATCCTACAGACTGAACTCCACATATGGTGGGTAGAAAGGCTAGAGTCGCTACAAAGTTGAAAAGGAAATTTCTTGTTGTCAATCCGCACCATCAGTTTTGTAATATGCATTGCATTTTACTCCAGGTACAGTAGAACACTAAAGATGGGCAATGTCCTGGAAGTTGCCACAAAGACTGCTAATTTCATATGAGCGAGGGGCTTGAATCACAGGCAGTTCAACTGCCTTCTGCAAGTCGCTTAGAAACATGGGTTTCATTGGTTAAAGAGCTGTACTGAAACATTTCTATGAATTGTGTGGTGAAATACAGTTATTTATGGATCGTAAAGTAAAGGATATGCCAGAGCTGCAACACGATGACTGGATGCAGGATTTGGCCTTCATAGTAGACATAATTGAACACTTGAACTGTCTGAACACCAAGATGTGGGGGGTGTAACAAATTGGTGACTGATGTTCTTGACACAGAATCGGTGCTTCTGAG
This sequence comes from Hemicordylus capensis, assembly GCF_027244095.1. Taxonomy (NCBI): domain Eukaryota; kingdom Metazoa; phylum Chordata; class Lepidosauria; order Squamata; family Cordylidae; genus Hemicordylus; species Hemicordylus capensis. The sequence goes on along the minus strand of NC_069660.1, from coordinate 22,091,185 downwards.
ATGAAGCTTCAGCTGTGGGGATAGCAAGTGGCAAAGAATAATATGGCACACTTTCCAACCTTAAAATCTCTGAACACAGAAAAAGTGCACTTAATGAAGGACAGCAAGATGTCCAATCTAAGAACAGAATTCCAAGACTTTACAATATTTTGAACACAATATTTTTGACTTCACAGTATTGAAGGTTGCCACAGCCCAGTCACTTGCTCCAGAATTTGACACAGTGGTCCAAATAAAGAGGTGCCAGGCATCAGGAGACAGTAGCAACCGTTAACGAGTAGCAACCGTTAACTCATATATAGTAGGCTGCCATTTTTCAGTTGTGCGCTTTGATCATATTTGATAGGCTATGTGCAGCCCCCCTGGAGCTGCATTTGAATCAAATTTGGCCCACCACCCAGATTTTGCCATCCTTGTATTTGGTATAGGTAAAGGAAGTCCTTATGTTATATACAATTTACACAGCTGTCTATACTTTCGTACAAGCACTGTATTTTACAACCATGTACAAGCTAGGTTTCCCCACTACTTCTGGCTGCAACCTATTCTTCCCTGAGGCCACAGCCACACAGATTGACGTATACCTGAATCTCATCTTTTATCTCTTTTTATCTCTTGTCACTGAACCTGCTACCTCAAGACTCATCTATTTTCGGACTTCTACCAAAGTTTTAAACTATTCAGGCTACCACCAAACACCCTTTTGCACCTGTTGCCAAAAGACTTTTATATTTTCTGGCTTCTACCAAAATTTTTAGGCCACTATCATACAATCATACAGACTTCTTATTCCCTGTTTTCCTGCAGGCCAAAACAAACAGACTGGAGGATCCTGCATGTCTCACCAAATATTTTGGACAGCAAGTGTTGAGACATCTATGCCTGGAACTTTCTGTTACTAAGGCCAGATTTGGACATAACGGGAAACTGTAGGCAGAGCAGCCAGAAGTCCCCGAACCTGAATGTCTGAATGCAAGAAACCACAGTTCAGACCCTAATTCAACCCGAGGGTACACTCACCAAACTCCAATTTGAACCCTCTGTTTAAAATGAGGCTCACTGCTCGGGCCTCCGGTTTGTGGCTGCCTCCATTATGTCTGAATTCAGTAATGGGGACAGCCTTCCCTGGGACCCGAGTTGAGGGAAGGAAGCTCCTCCCTCTCTCCAACCTGACTGGCTGCTGCAGCTGTCCATCAATCAAAGGAGGAAGACCGGAAGCCAATTCCCCTCTTCTCTGCAGTCTCACAGGCTGCAGAGAGGACACCAGCACTTACGTCCAAATTCAAACAGGTAAGTGCACCGGGGAGGGGTGGGGAGTGGAACCTCAGTTCTTTGTATCTTCGGTTCTGTGTTATGTCCAAATTCGGCCTAACAGTTACAGTGAAGTGACAAGGCTCAAGAGACAGAAGACCTGTTTCTTTAAAGACTAAAGAAACCATCATGTCGGCCAATGCTTTTTTGAAAATTCAATCTCAAATCTTCTGCACCTTGCTTCCCAACAAACCAAATTTCTTTGTCACCCCTAGGAAGATGCTTGCAATATGTTTGTTTGTTTAATATATTTGTAAACGTAAAGTGTGCCGTTGAGTCGGTGTCGACTCCTGGTGACCACAGATCCATGTGGTTTTCTTTGGTAAAACACAGGAAGAGTTTACCATTGCCATCTCTCACACAGTATGAGATGATGCCTTTCAGCATCTTCCTATATCATTGCTGCCCAATATAGGTGATCCCCATAGTCTGGGAAACATACCAGCGGGGATTCAAACTGGCAACCTCTGGCTTGCTAGTCAAATCATTTTCCTGTTGCACCATTATATTTGTACACCACCCCAAACTTGCGTCTCTGGGCGGTTTACAGCAACATAAAACAAATTAAAGCAAACATTAAAACAATTTAAAACCACAGTTCTGGTTAAAAAGCTTGGGTGAATAAATGTGTCTTTAAAGACTTTTTAAAAGCTCTTATTTCAGCAGGGAGCACATGAGGGGAAGTATGTAGAACAACCACTTCCACCAGCATGTTTACCCAGTCCTGATGCAAGGCATTTGGAAAATATTAATGTTCTAGGACTTCTGAAATAATCAGAAATCATTTTTAATCATCTAATTTTTTGTTTGGATATGAGGCCCAGATACTCTTAAGGCCTCCTTTTCCGAATGAAACTGAAGCTTTATTTTGGCCCTAAGGCTGCATCCTACGCTGCAGTTATCAAATGATTTTGTTTTCACCGGAAACCCTGTCATATGGGAAAGCACCTACATGGCTTTGAAGTCTTTTTTCTTCTTTGACATCTAGAAGATTTGTGGTAAGCATGTAATTATTTTAACTGGTTCATAGCAAAGTCCACAAATTAGTAGAGAAGAGTATCCCCTTCCAGCTCGCAGTACTTTGAGGAGTTGGTAAGGTTGCCAACTGACCAGAAATCTCACCTGGCCTGCTTCAGAGCCTTTAAACAAGTCTTTACAAATCAGCAGGTGATGCTTTACATAGCTCTGAAATATTATCATCTGCTAATGCCATCAGGTCAAGCTGCTATCAAAGGAAGCGGGATTGGGGTTTATTTATTTATTTATTTATTTATTTATTTATTTATTTATTTATTTATTTATTTTTAATGCTTGCAATACTAGGTAGGCAGCAGATAGGGTTGTCATCATTTTGATTGGCCCTGCTGCTATGCCTCTATAAGCAATCTTAAGCACAAACAAGGTAAAGCTTTTCTTGGCATGTAGGTGAAACATGGGAGAAAGGTGCTACATTTTTATGAGTCAGTCCCCCGCTAGGCACATGAGTAGAGGCATGGTGGTGGTGGGGGGAGTCCTAATTGGAAACAAATGAAACTACAGCTTCCCCACATATCTACAGCAATATTTGTTTGGATTTCTAGACAAGGCTTGTCCCGAGGTGAACTTCACTGCAATACAGGAAAGCAGATCACTGATACGTGTTCCTTTTAAAAGCAATGGACTCTGTTGAGGAACATCCCCCACACACTGAACATCCCTACTACTGATAGAAAGAGTGGGTGAGTGTGAGAGTGAGAGAGACTTAAGCCTATCCAGATCGGAACACAGCTCAGCTAAATTATGTAGAGCGAAATTATCGATTCTGGACATTGCAGGTGAGGGGGATAGCATTGTTAAAAACCGGGGTGGGCAAATTTGGCTCTCCAACTGTTGTTGAACTTCAACTCCCATCATCCCCAGCCGCCGCCACCACCCCCACCGCCACCACCCCCACCAGTTTAAACACTTCTTTGCCTAAAAACAGTTGCTTGGATGTAGAAAATTAGCATACCAGGGAGAAAGATTTAGGCCTGATCTACACTTGCAGCACAATGAGGAGGAAGAATGCCGAGGTAATAGTATGGCTTTCTTTACATCACTTCAGAGTGCAGGAATGGAACCATATTTATGGATGTTCCTCTTATGTTCAAACTTCCTGCAAGTAGAAAACCAGCTTAGCAGTCAAACAGCTGGGAGATAAACTTTCTCCCTGATATGGGCCTTCTCTGTTGCTGCCCCCAGACTCTGGAATGCTCTCCTAGTGGTTATTCGCTCCTCATTCTCCATCACAGTTTTTAGAAAGCATGTTAAATCTTGGCTTTTTACCCAGGCTTTTTAAAATGTTTGTCTCTACTGCTGCTTCTTTTATATTGTCTTTTGTATGGTTATTTTATGCTTGTAGTTTGAATTTTTAGTCAGATTCATGATTTTATTTTTTTAGCTTAATATTTTAATTGTGAATTTTTATAGTCCTGTGTTAATTTTTCTGTGAACCGCCTTGTGATTGTTTTAATGAAAGGCAGTATATAAATTTAACAATAAAGAAAATTGCTTGTTTTCTATTTACAGGGGGTTTATTACAGGGAGGAATGTTCTAATGTGGTATCCTCCACCTGTAGTCGAAGTACAAGCCGTTGTTCCATCTCAGGACTCTTTCATCTGATCCTCACATTCTCCTACATCCATTGCTTTCATGCCTCAAGTCTAGCCCTCTCCGCGACGTGCTAGTTTATCACATGCAAGGTGGCAATGCAGCAGGGTGCTTTCAAAAATATAACACACACCCTACCTGCCATTGGAAGTGGTACAGAATTCCACCTAAGGACTGTAGCTAGAGTAGGGTAATATGAGTTTGCTGGCTGGGTGGAATGGAATTCAGGGTGCAATTTTATTGAGGAAGAAATGTTGTTTGTAATTTTGACTGACAAAGAGTATGAACAATGATTGGCCATACCTTGTTTATAGAAGTACTCTTCAACATCCCTCCTCCATCTTGTTTGAAATAACAGGATTTTCAATGTTCATATGCAGCATTTTGGAACTGTAGCATTATAATTTATGCTCAAAATGAGAAAAAGAGGAAGGGAGCCCAGATTTTTAAGTCCGCCCACATAAACAGACATTGACCGCATTTACACGTAACGTGAAACCGGAGGTTGATGAACCCACGGTTTCAATTCTAAACCATACATTGCATTGCAGACATTTACACTCTAGTTTCAGGAGAGGGGAGATTCTCCCTCTTCCTGGTCCACCAAGGCCAATCCCAGCAAGCTCTGTAGCGCTTACATCACCAGACTCTGGGAGAAGCATCAGCACATCACCAGAGCGGCTGCAATTGGCCACGATCTTGAAGGAGGCATGCTGAACATGATCGTGCCTTTTTGGAATGGCCCACCCACCCTCGGCAGGGAAAAGGCATTTAGATCCCTTTAAATATCACCCCATTGCTTCTTTTCAGCAATTGCACTGCCCGCCTCCTAAGAGCCTTGCAACAAAACTGTCCCGCACAAGCATGATTGGGCGGGGGAGGGGTGTCTTCAGGGGCTCTTTCCCCCGCTAGTATTCAGGAAAGGGAACATGATGACTTGCTATGAGGGGATATGTATATGAGGATCCGGGGGGGTGGGGGGGTGGGATCTGTCCTGTCATGACCTAGGATAATCTTGTGAGGTTTCACCCCAGCAAAGCAGTCCATGCACACCAAACCACACTCCTGTTGCCCTGGCAGCTTGCTGCCAGTGGACTTGTACTCTCATGAGATGGCCGGTCTGCTGGGGAGGAGCATGGGGTAAAACACCTTCAGTCTTCCGTTGGACTGCGCGCGCATGAGTTGAGCTAACCCAACATTAGGCTATCTCTGGTTAATGACAGAATTTTTGCACTGCACCCCCTCCTCCCTTGGAAAGCCTTGCACAGACACAAAGGAGATTTTGATGCTCCATGTGTCAGAGTCTAGCTGCATGTGTGGACAGTGAGGACATCAAGCGTGGGGATGGAAGTTTACTCCCATTCAAAATTCCTGGGTTCAGGCCAGCATTGCACTATATGCAGATCTTCTGCTGCAGTGAAACGTGGGAGAGGAGAGCCCTGATTTGCAGCAACCCCAGGAAAGCAGGGTTGCTGTTTTGGGGCACAAGCAAGCGTGCACATGTCCACATGGGCTGACAGGCTGACGGGGGCACGCTTTGACAGCTACTTAGCAGCAGTTGCCAAGATAGCGAGAGCAGTTGCCACCGCCGGGGAACCTGTCACCACGGCTTTCCTGTATAGAACACCTTTGCTCAGTATAGAGCCCCCATGGCCTGACACTTTTGTGAGGGAGCAATTTGTGGGAGAAGGGGTGGTTTTGTTGTCACACATTATTGGTGATTCTGCCCGACACCCCTTTCCCTACAGACAGTTCTTCTTGTGAGTTGTGAGGGGTTGTCCCCATGGCCTCATGCTCTCATGAGTGAGCAGTCCTCTCAGGATCAGCATCCATCGTCATCACATATGTTAAATCGCTTCTTTCACTGGTGCAGTGCTGATCCTGCTACCCAGCCCTTCTCATAAGTAAGCCTAAGGACTACACAGGTACCCACAAGGGGAAGGGGCTGGACCCACCTTCCCCAATTTTTCTGTACAAATAATAGAAATTGTCTGTACAAGAATCCCGGGTTGGCACTGCCTTTTAAACCCAACCCCAGGTATCCCTGCCCTAACGTGTGCCTGTCACAGCATTGTAAAGGGGTGCCCTGTTTATGTTGCCACCTTGAGTGCTTGTGTTGGTGAACATACATCATTGTTGGTTCATTCTTGGGGAGCAAAACACTTAGTGCCCATCCTGTCATCCCATCCCCTTTCCCTCCTGCTTCCAAGGAGCAGGGTGGGGGGACAAGGGACAGAGTGGGAAGAGGGAATGCCCCTGTGTAATTTTGCTGCTTGACAGGCTGACAAGCTTGGGATGGGAGTTCCAGCCTCTGCCTTCATCTGGTTTTGCACTACATCCAGATTCAGCCACTATTTATCCAATTAGGTTGCATCTTCTCTGCCGAGACACACCTTTCACAAGGCTTACAAACTCACCCATCATGGACCAGCTTAGGAATCCTTTCAGTGATCCAGTCTTATCTTTTTTCTCGTTCCCCCTCCCACCACATGTCTGTTGATATATTTGGCTAAACAGGGATAAATGTTTTTTTACTCTGACGGAAGGCAAGAAAGAAGTCCAGGCTGGGAATTCATTCCATCGGCTCATGAAGAGACCACCAATGGACTAAGACATGTTTACTATTTAAATCATTGTTAACCACTTTGGCAGTAAGGCAGTATTTAAATGCAATGAATGAATGAATGAATGAATGGATGGATGAATCTTTTTTTCTGAATCTGTAATCCTGTTGCTTCATGAGGACAAGCTCCTCCATTTGATTTGTTGTGTTTCAAAATGCTAAGTAATACCATTAAGAATGTCAAGGTTTAAAAACTCAGAAGTGTCTAATTATAGCTGATTCTATCACCTCAGCCTATTGCCCCATTCTATGTATGAATTTATGTTTAGACCAGCAGCAGAATGAGGTGGCAGAATTCTGAGGTGGTACAAAGGACTGTACCACTTCAGACTGCGGGTGGGGAGCACTTTTTAAAAACGTCCCTCTACATTTAAAAGCTCTCGTCACTAAAAGAGGAAGAGGAGGAGAGAGGAAGAAGAAGACGAAGAGAAAGAGCAGCAGCAGCAGCAGCAGCAAGCAGACTGTCTAAGACCTTCCTCTCTGAACTGCTGTTTCCTAGTTGCAGGGAGTTTTTTACATGGGGCATGGAAAATGGCATCTGTCCACTCTGCCTTTTCAATATTCTGCATAACAGGGCCATGGGGACAATGGAGCAAGCGGGGGACGACAGTCCTTGGGCTGCCAGGGTTTGGGGAACACAACAAAGCACCTCACCCCCCTTGGCACCCCTCTTGCCCCTTCTTTCCACCAGTTGGTGAACGAAGCATTCACCTTCTGGGAGCATGAGACATGGCCCTTCTCCTCCTCGTAGGGGGGTAACAGGGCAAGGGGAGACAGTTGTCTGGGGACCCACTGTCTTGCAGGGCCCCCCAGAGGCAAGTCACATGACTGACTCCCCCAGCCACGTACCCGCCCACGCTTCCTTCAGTTGTATTTATCCTCCGAAATCGATGTGAGTGTTAAGACCTGGAGCTACCAGAACAGCAGGTCTTTCTCTAGTACCATTAAATGACTTGCATCATCCACTGTGGAGGATCAGGAGAAGGTTTGAACAAGGAGGCAGAGAAAAGCGTTCCCTGCCAATGATTAAATGAACTGCTGACTGGGTAAAGCCCTGTCCCTGGTACTGGCCATGCCCCTGTGTCTGATGTTGATGCAGGGGGTGTGGCCAGTCCCTGGGAGAGGGTATGTTCAGCTGAGTGGCCCTGTCCCTGTTACTGGCCATGCTCCCTGTGTCTGATGTTGTAGCAAATAGTCTCTCCACCCTCTAAAGGGTTAACAGGAAATGAACCCCTATCTTGTCTGACAGGCTAGTGACCTCCAGCACTTGACAATCAATCCACCAGGTGGGTGGGACAGGAGAGCTGTTGCTGGGATTGCTGGGGGAAAAGAAGGGGGAAGTCTGTGCAGAGAGTGTGGACTAGCATGAGGTTGGCTGCCTCATGACAAAGGCTGAAGGATAATCTCTCAGGGAGACAGATCTGCAGGAGGCTTGATTCTCATCAGGGGTTTGGTGAGTTCAAGGGAAGAAGCCAGGGCTTATGGCTTCAGGAACCCAGCATAGGGAACAGTTTGTTTAGTCAGACTGTGCATCAGGAATTTATTTTGCTTTTGTGTGTGTGCTTTGCATTTTCCTAAATATCTGTTCTTTGCAACTAAGTAACTAAGATTTCAAAGTGTGCCACCTTAGAACCAGCAAGGCATATTGAAGCATTCTTGTAACCAAGTTAAACATTTTAAAGTATATCTAAAAAGCTAAAAACCTCAGAAGGAACTAGTCTCTAGTAATTTTAACAAAAAGTCTTTTTTTCTCTGTTCTTTACTTTTTACAAGCTTCAAAGAGTAGATTATTAACCAATCAGGAGAAGGGGGTGTTTTCTGGTAAAGAACACATCTCAAGGGGGGCTTGGCCAAATTAACAATTAACTCGACGTGAAGGCAGACGCACAGGAGGGAAAGCTTTTATTCTTGCCTACTAGCAAGGGGAAGCAAAGTGAAACTGGGATTGCTAGTCACCCAAAACTCTGTTGGGAAAAACTTTCTAAGTGGTGACTTGGTGGCAGCGTTTTACACTACCAGGACTTCTGGGTTTACCAGAATCTTTTCTTAAGTTTTCTGGGTTCAGAAAGTTAAAGATTTTTAAACCAGCCAGTCTGCTTCCCAAGCAGAGGAAAGGGATGACTCAGCACTAGAGCCTTCCCTCCTGCTGCAGAACTGACTCCGACTGGTCAGTGGGTTAAACATTAACTGGCTGAGTCAGAAGGAAAGGAAAATTCCTCCCCGCCTACACCAGAATCCACAACAGATATCAACACAGGGTGTGTGGCTTGGGCGCATAGACACAACGTACAGGGGAGCCACCAGCAAGCTCCCTACACCCCTACTGCATAGGCTGTAGGCTTTTGGCCTGCCTGGTCTACACATGTATTTATTTATTTATTTATTTATTTATTTAGTTTTTAGACCGCCCTTACAAAATAGCTCAGGGTGGTTCACAAACATCAAAGACCCATGCAGTAGAATGAAGTGGGAAGAACAGATTGTACTTCTTTGGACTCAGGAGGGAGGATGCCTTTTTGTATGCTACCTCATAGAAAACATTCTTGCAGGTTAAAATATAAGCAAACACACGACTGGTCTTCAAGAAGGAAGGTTCTACCCCTGTTTGTTAGTTCTTACTGTGATCATTTTCTATTTGAAGGGAGGTGTTGGTTTTGGGGTGTGTTTTTAACACTCCAAACTGCAGATTGAAAGTCTCCAGGGATGTAGGGACAATGGAGCAAGGCGGGGGGGAGACATCCTTAGGCCATGGTACCTGGGGGCGGGGTCACCAGGGTGCCCTTGCCACCTCACTCCATTGCCATCATTTCTTCCCTCCCCCATCTGATGTAGTTGCAGCAGCATTTCTCTGCCCCTCCGCATGGCTGCCTTGACATCGCTTTACTTTCCTCCACTCGCTTCCCTTCTTCCTGCCTCTGCAGAGGCTGGGCATGCTGGCCGCACTCCTCCCTCCTGCATCCTCGTGGCTGGCACTGGAAAGGAAAGCATGGTGGCCCCCTCACCCTCTTCAGCATGCAAAGCCTTTGCTTCACACCAGAAAGGAAGCATCCAGCTGGTGCGAAGCAAACACAACATGGGCCTCCACAGTGGGGGAAATGCTGCCATGACTGTTACACAGAGAGAAATGCCAGCACCATGGGGGGAGAGAAACGCAACAGCTCATCTGGCTATGCCCCTGAAGGCATCATATTTTTAAAAAAAGTTTCCCCACATTTTTTAAACAAGTCCCCATGTCTCTATCACATCAGGGAGAAAGATTTAGCACAGTCCTTTCTCTGATGTCCTTGTTTGCTTTATTCAGGGAGCTTCCTTATGGAGCAAAATGATAAACCATTCTGAAACTACACACACCACCAATATGACTTGCGGTCCAGACTGCAAAGCTCAACTTGTCAATTTCCCTCCACATTTTTAGCAGTAGATAAACTAAATTCATATTCACTTTGTAACAGAGATCTCTGTAATAAATTGCCCCCCTTTGCCGCGACTGGATCTCCTTTTACTTTACGGTTTTCTGAACCCCATAGGCAAATATATATTGTTGGACAATTAAGATGATTTTTTCAGTTAAGACATCAAATTGCAAGGAGGACAATGGGAACAAAACGCCTTTTGTTCCAACTAAACTGTTCCTAATGATCCCCTGTATCAACAGTGGCACCAGCGGAGGTATCAACAAGGCCCTGTATTGAGACCCCTTTCAAAAGGCCAAGCAGAGCAGAACGTGAAGCAGAAACTCGCAGAGAGTTGCTTGCTTTTCGTGCCACCTTGGTGGTCTGACTGCTCAAAAAAAAGGGGGGGGGGACTAGAGAAACAAGGGGCAAAAAAAGAAAGGTGGAGTATGAATTCTCATCCTGCAAATAACATAGCATGTCTGATTTTGCTCTGGGGTTAATTTTGTTTCCAGATAAGAGGCTGCAAATTGAGACCTGTGAAATATCATGGGAGTGTGTGTGTGTGTGTGTGTGTGTGTGTGTGAGAGAGAGAGAGAGAGAGAGAGAGAGACAGAGAGAGACAGAGAGAGAGATGACAGCCAACAGCCTGGATGGCTTTAAGAGAAGTTTAGATAAATCCACAGAGCACAGGTCTATCAGTGGTTACTAGTCTGAGGGCTATAGGCCACCCCAAAGAGTCAAGATGCCTCTAAAATAATACCAGTTGCAGGGGAGCAACAGCAGGAGACAGGGCATGCACATACCTCTTGCCTGTGGGCTTCCCAGAGGCATCTGGTGGGCCACTGTGTAAAGCAAGATGCTGGACTAGATGGGCCTTGGGCCTGATCCAGCAGGGCTGTTCTTATGGTATTAGGAGTGTCAGTCTAAATTCTCTCCCATGTACTGAAGAGGCATATTGGTGGTGCAATGGAGAGAGGGTCAGGAATGGCGTGTGATTCCATAGGTCTTATTCTCCCTCCCCTTCTGTCTAACTGCCACTGCATGCAGTCATAACTTAGATAGACCTGCTCCACTTCTTAGGCAGAGCCAGTGAGAGGTAGTGGTTAAAGTGTTAAGCTACAGCACTGAAGACCCAGGTTTAAATCCCCACTCAGCTGAAGGCTACTTGTCACCTGTAGCTTAACCAACCTTACATGGCCGTTATGAGGATGTAATGGGTGGAAGGAGAGCAACATAAACTGCCTAGAGTTCCTTGGAGGAACAGGGAATGGAAATGTACTAAGTAAAGGCTTCACTCTGCACAAATCACAGGTGTCATATTAACTTTACTTGGAGCCAGCCTCATAATGAAGCAAACTGAGGCAGTCACCTCTGGTTGCAGTTTAGGAGGGGCGGGTGGCTCCTGCTGCTGCCTGGTCTGAGAGGGCTTACCCATACCACAGCAAATGGTATGGGTATGCCCTCCTGGCACACACAGAGCCCTGTGGTTTTCATTGGTAGACTACAGGAGGGGTTTACCATTGCCTCCTCCTGTGCAGTATGAGATGACGCCTTTCAGTATCTTCCTATATCGCTGCTGCTCAATATAGGTGTTTCCCATAGTCTGGGAAACATACCAGCAGGGATTCAAACCAGCAACCTTCTGCTTGTTAGTCAAGCGCTTCCCTGCTGCGCCAGACTATCCATACTATAAAAGAGAGGGAAAGTGGTGGGCGCATCTGGTATATGATGGAGATCCAGTGGTCCCAGCCATGCGACTATTTACAGACCCTTTTTCAATGAAAGTTCTCAAAGCAATTTATTTAGAAGGAAGGAAGGAAGGAAGATGGTTCCCTGTCCCCAAAAGGCTCACAATCTAAAAAAAGAAACATAAGATAAACACCAGGAACAACCACTGGAGGGATGCTGAACTAGGGATGAATAGGATTGCAGCTCGTACAGCTCTTAGTTCACCGCAGCCCATGTAGCTCACAGATAACCAAAACTCACAACCAGAAAAATTGTCTTTTATAAATAAACAATTTATTTTGGTATAATTCCCATTGCATGTTGAGGTTATCTGGAGAGGTCCCTCTCCAGTTACCACCGGTATATCTGGTGGCGACTTGGAACTGGGCCTTTTCTGTAGCTGGTCCTGGCCTATGGAATGCACTCCTGGCAGATATCTGCAGTTTAGGCTCACTGTCAGCCTTTGAGAGAGGCCTAAAAACCTACATGTTTGGCCTGGCCTTCCATGGTTTTTAAATTGCTTTTTAAAGTATTTAATTAGTTTAAAATGGTTTAAATTGTTTTTGAATTGTTTTTATATTTTTAGCACTTTGTCTTAAATGGTTTGTCTTTTTATGACTTTTAAAAATTGTTGTACACCACCCAGAGCCTTTGGATGGGGCAGTTTATAAATGTAATCAATTAATTAATTAATTAACAAACAAACAAGCTGCACATTTATTTATTTGATTTGTATAATACCACCCTTCCAAAATGGCCACAGGTTGGGAACCCCTGTCTGGCACTCTACTTTGGTCCAGTGGAATTCCATGCCGAAGATAAATGTTCCCTTTTCCCACCAGTCTTATTCTTCAAAGCCTCCCATGCTTGTATGCCTTTGTCAGACTCCCAGGAGACGAGGTGGGCTTCTAGCCCTTCTTAAACTCCAGAATGACTGGAGCAACCCCCACAAAAGGTCAGCCTCAGGAATAGCCAGGGGAGGAGCACAGCAACAGCAGCCCCAGCCCCAGCCCCTGCGGGCTTGCTGCATTCAGCCAGTTCCCTCTCCTGGAGAACCTCCTATACTCAGAAGCAGCTCCTCATCACCAGCTGCCTTATCTTTAAATACCCCAGTGCAGACCTGACAGGTCTTAAAGCCTACTTCCAGCCTCACCCCCTTCCTGACTTTGCTTCCTGTTTCCTGCCATACCCAACCTAGCTGGCTCTCTGGAGCTGTTTCCTGCAGCTCTCCCTGCCTTGTCCTCTCCACCCCACTGGGACCCGACCAGCCTGGACCCTTCTCATCCCTACTGCCTCCTGAAGGGAATGAAAGCCCCACAGGAGGGATGCCATGCCCTTCTCCAGCCTCCACAGGGCCACCCAAGCAACCACGTAACATAGCATCCCGACAGCCTTCAAGCTTATATCTCTTACCAGATGTAAGAGAGGATGAGGTTCCTGTAAACTTAGTCATTGTTTTATACTTCTATTAAAGGTACAGAAAACCAGTTTTCTTGTACAGCTGGCTATACTGTACTGCTCACCCTAGAAACTTACTTGTTTGGCCTGGCCTTTCAAGGTTTTTAATTTATTTATTTATTAAAGTGAGGTGAGCAACACGGCCAGCTGCAAAAGAGAACAGCTTTCTCTTTTGCTGGTGATGACACCCTGTCTGCCCTCCAAGCTCCATGCTGAACTTGGAGGCATGCAAGCTTGAAAACCATTTTGATCCCCACAGCCTGCCTCCAAATACTTCCACCTGGAGCCATCAGGGAAGATGAGGGGGCTGGAAACAGGGGCCCAGTTTTGCTCTCAAGCTGAGAAAGTGCAGATGTTCTATTAGGATGTTATGTACTAGTAGCAGCTGTCAGAAAAGTGACTCTTCATAAAACTGGGGTTACAAGGGTTATGAATCACTTCCTGGTTAGTCCCCTTGTTTCATTTGATGCCTCAAATGTTTCCTGACAATGCAAAAGGCAACTTTCCAAAAGAAAATAAAACACGTTCACTGAGCTCCTTGCCTCTGTTTCTGTAATTAAGAGGCGATGATTGGTTCAATAATAGGAACCCTTCATTTGGATGGTTTTTGGACTGACACTGATTTAGATCTGCCAAAAAGAGCTGCCAAGTCTTTTCAGAAAGAGGTCGGAGCTTTGTGAACTCTTGTGATCTGATTCCCGGTTGTTGTTTAGTGAGGGCTGTTTATAACAGGACATGCAACTTGACTAACTCCAAATCCTCCTAGCGAGGAATAGACAAATTAAAGCAGAGTAACTCTTGCAAGGCCTGGCCTTTGTGATGGGCATTTTCATCTGGCATTGCAAAACAAACAGTTGTACTTCAGAGGCTAAATGTATCAGGTTGAAATGCTGGCACGCACTTTAAAATGCCACTGGCTTCTCTTTCACTTATATTGTGTTGCAGAAGCATGACGACTCTGGAAGTGTGGTATCATGCTTTGGACAAGCACACTTGTGGGAGTGGGCAAGGCCAAAATGTGTGCATGTGTGAAACCACCAATAACGTCTGATTATGGTTAGTGTAAATGCTGGAATAGTGAAATGTGATCCTGCTAGGAGGAGGGGCCAAATGCCTTATTAGGAAATGTGGGCAGTGTTAAAGGATGCGTGTGTTCTTTGGATTTCAGGCAGAGTTTAAGCAGCTCAAGCTCAGCTAATACAAGAAAGAAGCTGCTTCTGTTTCATCTGAGCCCTTGCATATCTTCTTCTTTATATATATATATCTCTCTCTAAGGCATACCAGTGGCTAATCCCATGTGTGGCAGCTCTCCCAAGAGTGTGGAGATCTGCCAGATAGCCATGGGGAGGGTGGGGGAAAGGAACTGGTGCCGGCCAGCGGTCAACGAACATGGTGGCAAATGGTAGTGGGCGGCCGGCTGGCCAAAGAAAACAGTGGCAGTGAGGGGAAGAAGATGGCCGGCAGGTGGGGAAGCAGGGAAGAAGAAGACCAGCAGGGCGGGGGGGGGAGGGGAGAGAAGACGGCTGGCTGACAGGCAGGCAGGCAGGCAAAAAAACAGCAGGTGGGGGTGGGGGTAGAAAGCAGCGCGGCGAACAGCCAGTTGGATGGCGGGAGGGAAGAAAGGAAGAAGGCAGGGGCAGGTGGTCAGGAAGGAAGACAGTGTGGGTGAGCAGCTGGGAAGGAAGAAGGCGGGGTGGGAGGGAAGGTGGAGAACAACTGGCTGGCTGGTGGGCAGGTGGTGATGGGGGGAGAACTAGAAGATGACAATGGCAGTGGGAAGGAGGAAGAAGACGATGATGGCGGCGCCTCCAGAGGTGCAGATTCTATGTGCCCACCCCAGCTAGTTTGTTGTTATTATTCCTGTCAGAACATGCTGTCAGAACTGGAGGCCACTTTTTAGTATCTCTGGAGTGACAAGCTCTTCTCTTGCTGAGTTGAGACCAAGACCGAGCAAGGGCGCTTTCCAGATTAGACCCTAAAATGGGGTCAGGACATATCTCTGAAGTGTGCTTCCACACTTCCTGTGTTGTGACACCGCAGTCCCAACGCTGACCACAGGGTGCCGTTCATATGTCAGTTGCCTTCTTTCGAATTTAATTCCTGCAATTTAGTGCTATGTTGTTTATCTGGTGTAAAAAAGGTGTTGTTTTTCTGGGTTTTTGCAAGACTGCTCTCCCTGCAGGTTTTATGTTTTGACTACAATTTGCCTGAATGAGGCATTTAACTGCTTTTGAGTGGCTAATCTGGAAAGCACCCTGGTGAAGTTCTCACTGCCAGAGGCCTTTGATTTTGGTACTTCTACAAGATGGCCAGATTGGAAGCAGCAGTTCTCATGTTATCAGGTTGCTACAAAGCTGAATTCTGAAGATGAAGAAATCCAGGTTTGTGCTCTCATTTATGCCACGGGCCTACAAACAGAGCAGATCTTTAGGTTCCTTAACTTTGCTACTGCAAAAGTATATACTGGGAATAGGGATCATTGTCTTATAGTCCTGAGGAATTGTGTTGAGTATTTTGTGCTATAGAAGAACCTCATCCATGAGAGGGCCCACTTCCAACGGAAGACCAAAAAGCCCGGGGAATCAGCTGAGGTCTATATAAGATGGCTGCAAGCGAAAGCTGATGATTGTGAGTTTAGAAATGGCAGAAATGAAACTATTAGGAAGATATTGGTTGTGAGCATTCTGGTTAAAGATTTATTTCAGAAGCTGCAGGTGGAAAGTAACCTAACTCTGGAAGGGGCAGAGCAGATGATACAGAATTCAGAACTTGTCAATGGCCAAGTGTAGGATTAGGGAGCTTTATTGGGGCTTCAGGAAACTGCTAAGCAGCCCTATGGACCAAAACATTCCTGTGAGGGAAAGAAAGATAAACTGCCCAGGCAAGCTATGTCCACAGACAAAATCGACTTGCCCCCAAATAGAGGAAGGGCCCTAATTGCACACACTGTGGTAAAGTAATACACAGAAAGTAGAGCATCCAGCAAAGACTGCAATCTGTTGCAAACATGGGATGATGGGTCATTTTGTAGTTGCTTGTCACACCTGAGAGGTGAGAGAAGTCGCAAAGCAAAATAATAGAAATGAAAACTACTTTTTGGGACCAATTACCAGCCTAGAAGGCTCTACTAACCCGTGGGAGGTGCAGTTGTAAATTAATGGTGTCCTGGTGGAATTCAAAATTGACACAGAAGTCAAAATAAGTGTGATTTCAGAATCTGTCTACAGGAATTTTTGCAACCCATCTAATCTCCAGCAGACATCTGCATGCATCACTGGTTCTGCCAGACTGCATATAAATTATGTGGGGTAAGAACATAAGTACAGCCCTGCTGGATCAGGCCCAAGGCCCATCTAGTCCAGCATCCTGTTTCACACACTGGCTCACCAGATGCTGCTGGAAGCCTACAGGCAGGAGTTGAGGGCATGACTGCTCTGCTGCTGTTACTCCCCTGCAACTGGTACTCAGAGGCATCCTGCCTTTGAGGCTGGAGGTGGCCTATAGTCCTCCAACTAGTAGCCGATGATAGACCTCTCCTCCATGAAGTTATCCAAACCCCTCTTAAAGCCATCCAGGTTGTTGGCTGTCTCCACATCTTGTGGCAGAGAATTCCACAAGTTGATTATTCATTGTGTGGGAAAAGTCACTTATGGCCACTACCCAAATTAAAAAGGCAAGGAATACTATTTTAATATAACAGCACAACATACTGAACTTTGTATTTCTGTGTTCCAACAATATCCTGAGCTGGGACAGAGCTACTGCAATGGGTCTGGTAAGCTGCCTGGAATAACTTTCTACAGAGCTTCATAATAAAATAGAAAGCTTGAAGATAGCACCAATAAAGATAAGACTCAAGGAGGGGACTTGTGGCCATTACCAGGCCATTCCAGAGGAAACAGCTGAAGAAAGGAAACAAAATGTAGACGGGTTAATGAGGGAACCTGAGGGAAGCTAGAATGGCTGCTAGTGAGTGGGAAGCAAGGGAAAGTGAAGACCTGGATTGGCTGGGCCAAGCCCCGCCTCCATCCATTAACAGACCAGCACAAAGGGAGTGGAGTGCAAATCTAACACAAGTAACAAAGAGCTGGAATAAGTTATAAGTAGAAGCACTGGCCAGCTGAGAAGGAGAAGCAGGAGAATGAAGCTGCCCGCACCAGTAACTCCGGCACACGGCTGCTTTGCCCCAGCCCTCCATGAGGGCCCGAGGCTTTTCAGCTTCCCCTGCAGTCATTGGCTGAGAGGCTGCAGAGGTGTAACCAGGCTGGCCTGAATGGCCCAGCAGGGCTGTTCCGGCTTGGTTGCGCCGAAAGCCACAACCAGGAAGGATCTCTGTTGCTCCTCTCGGGTCCGGGCCCACATGGAGTGGGACGACAGGGGCTTAGCCCCAAACGACAGCAAATGGCTCGGTGGCGACTGAGACGTGTGCTGGCCCTCTTGCGATCTGCTCAGCCACGGGGCAATGGGGCTAATGACGGGGGCTTAGCCCCGAGCGGCTCCTCCACATTGGAGGAGGGAGCAGCCTCCCGACCAGGCTGAGTCTTTGGAGCTTTTGAGCTTCTGGGGGAGCGGGGGGGGGGGAGCAACCAACTGGGTGGCCTGGCTAGCTGGGTATGGGGTGGAGTCTTTGGCCTGGCCAGGCCAGGTTTACATGGGCGTCGGCGGGGGAGGGATTACTCGGTCCAACCTGGGGCCCCTCTTTGGGATATTCGGAGCTCTTAAACTCCAGGGATTTGATGGCGGGCCTTTGGGCTCCTGGGCTGCCTGAGCTTTTAAGCTCCAGGGGAGCTATTGGGGGGGGGGCATTCTTGGCCTGGCAAGCAGGGTCCGGGGTTGGGGTTTTTCATGTACTGGCTTGCTGGTTTTTCCCCCCGGCCTTGGGCTAGGGGCTTTTGGCTCCCTTCAGTTCAGCCACATCATACAACAAGGGAGCTGCTGCATTCCTTTTAACTCTTATTTAGAGAACGGATAGTGCTCAGAAACATTTATGATTTCTTTAACTGAATTTTACTCTACCTCTTTGGATTGGGATCATCCAAGTAATCTTTGCCAAGCGCTGTTTAATACAGCGGTGTCTGGTCTGTAGCGCAGAGACCTGCGTGCTTCCCCTTAAGGAGGGGCTAAGGGGTCATAAGGTGCTCCATCTAGCTGCTTAAATTTTAGGGCACCTCTGCCTCCTTGGCAAAAAAAGTGGGGGGGGGAGAGGGAGAGGGAAAAGAGGTAGAACAGTGCTTCAGCCAGCCCACTCTCTACTTCTTAGCAAAGGTTAATACAATGCCTCCCAAGAAGGCTGCGGGGAAATCTGGGGGTCGGCCCATCAGGCAGAGGAGGCCACGACCGACCTCCCCCTCTTCCTCTAACGATGAGCCGGAGATGGGTTCAATGCAGGCCCTTATGGCACGTTTGGACGCGCTGGGAAAAGCTAATAAGAAAGTCCAACAGGGCACAGGGGGTGAGGGTTCGTCCGGCTTGCCATCCCACCCTTGGTGAGAGTCCAAGGTGTCTAAAAAGGCCAAACTTAAGCATTCCTTCTCTGATCGCCTAGTGAAGCTTGAGCGGGGTGGCACAGCACCCACAACCACATTGTATGCATCCTCTGCACTGGTAGACCTGACGGACTGGAGGATGAATCCTTCTTCACCCCCAGCGCAGGATTCAAGCACTCCTGGGGAGTCGGGTGTAGGTGAGTCAAATTCCAATGGCTGGCCTTGGCCCCTGGGACCATTTGGCTTTTACCCACCACCCACACAATATCCCTCTGGGTTAGGATGGCAAGGGAGGCTGTGGGGTTGCCCAAGTAACACATGGGCAGGGTCGACTCATGGCAGGGTAATGGTTCCTCCTCGCATGGTGGGTTGGCTGGCTCCAACTTAGGGGCAATGGTGTCGGGATGGGGTGCTGAGAATTTCCCACCCGGGGGGGGGGTTCCTTTGCCCCCAGTGATCATTTGCTCCCCACAGTTAAGGAACGGATTTGGAGGGAGGAGTTTGTAGACCTATTTCAACTTTTATTGCAGGAACCTGAAGAAGTGCCCAAGAGCGGGGAGCAGGCCAAGGAGCAACAAAAGAGTAAAAAGAAACCCGCTGAAAGGAACTGAGATAATTGGCTGTCTGCCTACACTGTTTTCATGGGGGTGGTCATGTAGTTGTAGCCGGCTTGGGGGCCTGTATTGGTTAAATACCTTGATATTATCCACCAGACCTACAGGGACTTTGTGGGCGATGCTTAGCTCCGCTACGACCAAGCTTTTAGGAGGAAGGCTGCCTTCGAACCCACCCTCGGGTGGGATAAACAGCATCAGGAGCTCTGGCGGCAAATCATGTTGCCTTCCCGGCCCATACAGGGTGAGCAGGCGGACAGCAGGTACATTAAAACCAGAGCTGCCGCAACGGGGGCATCTCCTTCCACTGGGGCCTCCCAGCAGCTGGTTCAACCCCAGCTTGTATGCTGGGAATTCAACAATAGTGGGCAGTGCATGCGGGACCCGTTTATGTATTGCCACGATTGCGGGTTCTGCAGGGCCATACACCCTGATACAAACTGTCCCAGGGTGCAGGGATTTAAGAGCGGAAGTAGGGACCCCGGGGTAGGTAGGAAGGGCCCAGGGAGACCTGCACCGGCAGTTGCAGGAAAAGGGGCTAGCCCTGTTAACCTGGGTGTCCTGCGGGAATGGCTACGGGATTACCTCCTGTAGGAAAGGGCCCAGTACCTTTGGGATGTTTTTTCTTTCGGTTTCCATATCTCATGTCAACTACCCAGAGTGCATGTTAATCCGGGGAACCTGTAATCAGTGAGGGGCATGGAGCAGGTAGTTGTCAAGAAAATTCAGAATGAGGTGTCTCTGGGGAGAGCATAGTGCCCCTTTGAGGCCCTGCCGCTCCCGAATTTGCGCATCTCACCTTTGGGTGTGGTGCCAAAGAATCGTCTGGGGGAATTTAGGCTTATTCATCACCTCTCCTTCCCCAGGGGCTCCTCAGTGAATGATGGCATTCTGGCCAAGTTTTGCTCAGTTCACTATACGTTGTTGGACCAAGCAATGTGCATTGTGCGCTACTGTGGCCCTGGTGCCCTTATGGCCAAGTGTGATGTAGAGTCCACCTTTAGGCTCCTGCCCGTTCACCCCAAGATTGTGACCTCTTGGGTTTTTCCTTCCAGGACCATTTTTATGCTGATAGGACCCTGCCCCTGAGGGGCATTTCCACAGGAGAAGTGTTTCTGTCAGCTAGCCCCGGGGGCAAATCGGGACCCAGACCCCATGCCGCCTGGGCTCTGGAGCCTTGGTGGAGAGAGGCCCACAAGGCCATCTGGGCATCCCTAGCTCCCAGCACCAGGGTGGCATACAATAGGAAGGCCAGGCTTTTCCTGAGCTTCAGGTTTCAGGTAGGGTTGGATGACTGCTGGCCTGCCCTGCCTGCGCACATTATGCAATTCCTGGTGCACCTTAGAGCCTCAGGCCTGTCTTTCACCACTATGGCAGGCTACTTGTCAGCCCTCACCTTTGTTTTTGAGGCAGGGGGCCTGGGCAACACCACCCTCGATTTCTGGGTGCACAGTATGGTGGAGGGCTGGTCCTGGGCCAACCCGCTTGTACCTGTCTCCCAGCACCCATTCACACCCGACATTATTGAGGCCCTGATAGGTTTTCTGCCCTCGGTCTGTGGGTCCTCCTTTGAAGTCTCCCTGTTTTACGCAGCCATCGTCGTGGGGGCCTTTGGGGCCTCGGAGCTTTTTGTTAAGGGCCGAGCAGGGTCTAGGGAATGGGTGGTACAGAGGAGCGATTTGGTCATCTCTGCCTAGCATGTGTCACTGAAGCTGCGTTATTCCAAAACCAACCAGAGGGGCCAGGGGCATCTGGTTAACCTGCACCGGATGGCAGGTACGGTGATTTGCCTGGTGGCGGCCCTTGAACGCTATGTCTCCCTGGCGGGGCCCGCTCCAGGGTGCCTGTTCCGGCACGAAGATGGCTCTCCTCTCACCTAGTTCCAACTCTGGGCGGTACTACAACGTGCCTTGGTAAAAGGGGGTTGGCCCGTGAGAGCTTTTTCCTTGCATTCCTTCCATATTGGTGCGGCGTTCACTGCTGCCAGACCGGACTTCCCAGAGCACGTGGTACAGAGAATCGGGCGCTGGTGCTCTAAGGCTTACAAGAGTTATGTTTGTGATGTTAATGTTTGATGTTTACCTGTTCTCCTTCTCTCAGCAGGTCCGACCAGGCCACAGCAGACTGCCAGGGTGTTGATAGTGGGGCATTCCATTATTTTGGGGGCCCACAGGTGTGTCCAAGAATCCAGATGGGGAACTCAGCTTGGATTGGGCAGCCACGCATCCATTTCATGGATAGGTAGGAGGGGCATGGTTTTTGCCCAGCTCTTGCTGGTTATCCATGACTTCTTGGCTGGTTCTTCGCCCCTTGATGTCCTCTTGTTACACTCAGGGGAGAACAATTTGGTGGATAGGGAAGGGAAGGCTGTGGCCCTACAGGCTGTAAGGGACATCAAAACCATTAGGTCCTGGATCCCGGGAGTGAGGGTGCTCTGGTTGGATTTGTTGCAGCATAGGGTTTGGCGAGGGGCCCTGAAACCCAGCTGGGTGGACAAGGCCCATAAAAAAGCCAATCAAGCACTGGGTAATTTTGTTCGGGCATTAGGGGTCACGTTTATAGCGCACCCTGACATATGTGTTTCGAGGGGATGGCATGCACCTGTCACCGGCTGGATGCGACATCTTTATAGGAGACCTGCAGCGAGGATTGGTGGAGTTTTGGGATGACTGGTGGGCAGGGGAGGTTCCAAGCTAAGCTGACCCTCCCAGTGGAAGGAGCAGTGCGGTAGGCTGGGATAGTACATTTTTCTGGTGAGCACCTTAAAGCAAAGGTTTGGCATCAGGAGGAGTCTGGGGCAGTCCTTAGAGGCCTCACGGCTCAAGGAGTGCTGGCCCTGGAGTCACTCTTTCCTGCAGGGTTGCACCCTCTTAAAAGGGCCTTCGTGGCTTGAAGCGGGTAGGATCTAGGCAGGCTGCTTTGACAAAGGTCGGCTAAGATGGCAGCAATCACTGCAGAGATGATGCTGGCCGGAGCCAAGGTGTAACGCCCGCTATCCATAAGGAATTCACTAGGATCAGTGAATAGTAAGCTTCTGCACTGCAGGGTGGGTGGAGGTTTTGGGGTGCCAATCCTCCTCGTGACGTTGTAAAAAATAAAATTGTGGCCCACGTTTAACTCCATACTCTGTGTCCCATGTCTTCATTGGTCTGGGTGCAAAGTACCTGAACCTCTGGACAGGGGCATATCTGGGGTAGGGCAGGCAGGGCACGTGCCCTGGGCGCCACTTGAAGGGGGGCGCAAATTCTTAATTTTTTTTTTTTAATGGCCACCAAAAACAAAATGGCCACTGCACATGCTCAAATGGCCTCTGTGAGGCCCTAGGCCATGCCAGGCCTCACAGAGGCCATTTGAGCATGCACGGTGGCCATTTTGTTTTCAGCAGCCATTTTTTAAAAAAACACACACAACAATTATTTTTAAAAATGGCCACAGCACATGCTCAAATGGTCTCTACGAGACCCTAGAGGCCAGCAGTGGGAGGGGGTAACCTTTGCAGATGCCCCCCTCCCACAGCCTATAGGAAGCGCCCCGAAGGAGCTACAGGTTAAAAAAAATAATTTAATATAATATAAGTCACTGTACACATATTCAGTTTGGCACTATGTACAGAGAATCAGGGCTTGTGAATACAGAGCTGAAGCTTATCAGCTAGGATTGTATTCATTTGCTCTTACTTTGCTTCTTATGATAAGTGAGTTAAATGTGGTGTCTTAACAATATGGCTATTAATGGTGAGTTTGTCTTTGAATCAGTGTGAAATCCTTAGTATTAAGGCCCACTGGGAGTTTCTTGCTCTCTTTCTCTCATTTTAACTGTCTTTCTGAAAGACTAGAATATATTCCAAGCAGTGACACAGTTTACTCTGCATATACTTTAATTATTTTCAGAGTACCTGGGAAAAGCCAAATTCTCCATTTATTTTTAAAACTGATGTAATAGTGATGCTACAATGCATAGTAGAGAATTAGACAGGCACTTCTGTTTAGTTTTCCAAGTACACCTCCAAATAGTATTTGGGTATTTCATGAGCCCCAGCATACTGAAATTTGTAGTTTTCCAGCATTGCTAAAGAAACTTTTGGGTTAAGCTGAGCTATTTTAAAGTGAAATTTTTTGTTTATGTTTTTAAAAATAGTATCTTCTGTTTATTTTCTCCACCCTATGCCTAGAGCAGGGGTGGGGAACCTTGGCCCTCCAGCTGTTTTTGAACTACAACTGTGGCTGGGGATGATGGGAGTTATAGTTCAACAACAGCTGGAGGGCCAAGGTTCCCCACCCTTGGCCTAGAGCCTTTACCACTCTACTAATTCTTTTTGTTTGATATAACAATGGTTTGGAAGGCTGTTGTAGTAGACTCAGCCATTGAAAGCCTAAACGTCTATGTGGTGGCAGCGGTAAAACTCAAAGGTCATGGGGCTGGTTGAGACTGGGCCGTGACACTTGTCACAGCCCAGTCTCAACCAACCCAATGCAGCACAGTGCGATTTGTGACACGGGGAAATGATCAAGATACATAAAAAGCAGGGGCTACGAAGGTACAGGTGGAAATATATGAAGTTGCTTTACACTGAGTCAGACTGATAGTCCATCTAGCTCTATTGACTGGCGATCACTCTCCAGGATTTCAGACAGGGGTCTTTCCCAGTCCTATCCAGAGATGCTAGGTTTAAACCCAGAATCTTCAGCATGCAAGATATGTGTTCTGCTACTGAGCTTTTACCCCTTGCCTGAATGGAAAACCAGACTGTGTTCCTGGGCTACTAGTTGCCTATCCCTAATCCATGTTTTTCTAAAAAGTTGAAAGAAAGCTTTTAACAAAAGTTAATAAGTTAAGTTAAAAGTTAATAAAAATTTGAAACGGAAAAAAAAAAGTTGAAAGAAAGCTGATATAGCGCTTTGGTGCACACAAACTTGAACTTAAATGTATACATTACTAAGGCATTTGGGATTTTGTTTTCAGGACAAAATGTACCAATGAATGTCATGTATTATGGTCTTATCCCATTAAACTGTGCCACATGTTGTCTCTGTTACTTCAAACGTCTTCACTCACAAGGCAGTTATTTATTTGTGAAGTTTTCTGATAAACGGTTGACTACAACTGACTGCAATTTGCTGGCTGCAGCTTCAAAGACTTTATGGTTTGGAAATTCCAGACAGATAAATTGTTGAAAACACCTTATGTTATTCTCTGAAACCCACCCAAAGCAGCACGCAGGAATTTTACTTTTATTCAAGACAAAATTAGCAGATAGGCTTTGTAAACCTTTCTACTGCCATCATTTCTTTTCTTCTTTTGCCTTTAATCTTTCTTTAAAAGAAGTGTCAGCTATACACATGAGATGGTTCTATCACTTGCCAGTCAGGTATCCTGCAACAGATGCCTTTGATCAAATGCATCATTTTCTATTTCTACTGCATAACAATGATCATATATCCGCCACCCCCCTCTTTGGGTGTGGATCAGCTGAAGGTCTCTACTAAGGCAGATACCTTCAAGGTTTACCCAAACTAGTGGGAGGTCTAACCAACCTTACACATCCCAGATCAGTAGCTTGCAAGCACTCGTCAAACATGAAGGATAAAGATTCATTTGTTGTCTGCTCTTCCTGGAAGAGAACAGCACAAAAGAGGTGATCCCATATTATCCTCACAACCACCCTTTGAGGGTGGTTGAGCTAAGAGAAAAGCCCTTTGTAAATGTTCAGCATTGGCTTCACACATTCAGTAAATGTATGCAGGACTAGGGTCAGCATTGTGGCAACAGACTCCATTCCTCATGCACATGTTCCATGCCACACATGCCTATGGTTGTGTGTTTGTATATATGTAGGTGTCTCAGAGACCCTAGTTGTGAGAGGAAAGATCTATGAGTATGCAAGCATATACATGTGCAACAATACATGTATTACAGCAGTGGGTGGAGCCTGCCACTCATACATGCATTTATAAATATCTGAAGAAGGCTATAGTGAATGACTCAGTGGTACTCAGTAAGCTTGGTGGCAGATCAGGGAGGTGAATCCAGGTCTCTCCATTCTCAGTTCAACACTTTATTCACCTCATTACACTGACTCTAGTGAAATTCTGATAGTATGATAGCAACCCCACTATAGTAATTGCTACTAGTGCAAGCAGAAAGTCATCACTTGGTATGGTGCATTTTAAAACAACTCTCATGTCAAAAATGTCTCCCTCCCCAAGCTCAGGAAATTCACTAGTCTACCTGTCTGTGAAGAGTGAAAAATGATGCCTGATGAGAGAGAAAGGTCCTGATGAGAGTAATGTACTAACATACATTGAGAAATTATCTGATGAGTAAATATTTTGTCTAGCTGACGAATTGAGCCAACATTTCTTGACCCCACTGGTACTTGTGCTTGTGGTGACAGCGGGGGGGGGGGCGGAGTAGTGTCTACAGTTGTCTTATATTTTGGCAGCACTTGTAGGTTTTCATGCCAGACAAGTATCGGTGCTGAAATGAACTTAAACAATATTCCTCTAAATCAAATGTACTCGAATGTTCCGGTGCTCTTTGAATCTGTGATATTTCCTATTGCTTTTTAAAAGGAGTCTAGTTACACGGTGTTATTTGACCTGAAATGATTGCATGTACAACCCCATTTTGTTTTACATGTATTTAATAAAGCTGTGGACTTCTTAACCATAATTCATTACATTGCACTCTCTCCCTCTCATTCTCTGCTGGGGCAACCAGTGATTCAACATTCCAGCCAAGCTGCTTCAAAGAGAGCTATGGCGTTTTAGCACTTGAATTTTATTATTACTCTCCTCCAATATCTCTTGTGCTGGGAAGATAAGGCCTTTCTTACGCATGAAGGCATGAAGCTGTACAAAGCGCATGTAAGCCTCGTTGGGTAACATATGAAAAAGGGAGGATGTTATCTATGGAAAGCAGTTTTGAGATTCTATCAGCACACGTTTGGCATAAAGAATTTCCTATGTTAATGCCTCTCACACTTTCCCAGACTTTTACCGGCACCAATGGAGGCTGCAGACCTCTTTGTACTGTTAATGAATCATCTTAATGGATTGCTTGAGCAGAAACATTCATCACCTTTTGTACCACAATGATTTAAAAAAGAAAAACACCTTAAATGGTTAAGTAGGTAATAAATGCCTATCAGACCAACCACTGTGGGCTAGGAATCTATTAACTATAAATCACTGGTAGATCATTATTGTCCTGTTTAATTAACACCCTCAGGGATTCCATCATTAGGTAACCTTTCAGGGGCATTTAATGTCTACCATAAGGAAAAGTGTGTTTATGTAAAAAGCATAAATCTAGGTGACCTGACCGTAGAACAAGTGGAAGAAGAGCTATCATGTCAGTTTCTCACAGAAAAGTCAAAATCCATACTGCTCATTTAGCATCTCTCTTCCTGTTCACCATTAGGGCAGTTGGGTTATGGGTTCTGTGCATTCATGTTTTGACATTTTTGCTCATACACCATCAAAAATTGGGAGCACACATAGCTCCCAAACCTGGTTATGATACTTATTCTACTCAAGTTTCCGATTGTGTTAACAGCCTTCTTGTGTTCTTCTTGCTTTGGTTGGACAACATCCTATTTTAACCGTAAGAGTTAATACTATACCAGTACTTCATTCTGAATTTTTTCAGCCCATTTCAGACATGTACCAAGCTTTAAGTCACCTAACATGGTCTCATCTCTACAGTCAATGCTATGGATCTAGCACCTACTAACAGTCACTAGAAAGAGACTAGGTCACTATTTCCAATAGTAAGGCCTACTCTTGAGAAAAGAAACACAAAGGCATGTTGTTTGCTCATTTCCTTATCTCCAGAGTTAGATTTAAAATTTCCTGGAGGGGGGGGCAAGAGTATTATGTTTGTGTGTGCATTTGTATGCACATTTAATTTATGTATTCAAATTTTTGTTTTACTCACCCAGCTGCAAGGGACTTTTGGTTTAGACACTTTTGGTATAGTCATTTCTCCTGTGCATCTGTGTTCATTTGATGGTGAGTGCATTTGGTATTATGGGATTCCATTTCATTCTGCACTTTGTTTCCATTTCCTGCAACAGCTTAGAAGGACTAAGTTACAAAAGGGAACTGCAATCTCCTATTTAGAGTGGATCTTATATAACCATGGGCATAGCAAGGTTGGAGTGGACCCAGAGACAAGATTTTAAAATGCCGCCCCCCCCTCACAGAAGCTCAGCTCATGAAGTAAAAAAATCTTAAATGAGGCTGAATAGTGGTAACAATATATACACCTATGTGCCACAATAGAACATCATCCTAAATTATTTTTTATTTTTAAAAAGGTTTTCTAAATTGTGGATGATGCAAGTCATTTAATGGTACTAGAGACAGACATGCTGTTCTGGTAGCTCCAGATCTTAACACTCACATCACTTTCGGAGGATGAATACAACTGAAGGAAGCCCAGGCGGGTGCGCGGCGGGTGGAGTCAGTCATGTGACTCGCCTCTGCCCCCTCCAAGACAGTAGGCCCCCGGACAACTGTCTCTCCTTGCCCTATTATAGTTACACCCCTGTATACAACATAGAATAAGATGATAGCCAGGGGTTCACATAATTTTAAAGACTAGGTTCTCAAGTGAGTACAAGCAGAAATAGTTTGGGACTCACAGATACAAGGCACCTTGCTAGCTCCTCCTCCTCTGCTATTTTGGCTTCGTTCAAGATAGGCAGCTCCTTCTGCCCTCGCCAGCAGCTCTCCACCCACTCAGAAGGGGAAAGGCCCAATTTCTGTCTGCAGACAGGGCCTTTTCTGCTTCTTAGAGGCCCAGCAAGTCGCTGGCAAGTGGCAACAAGGGAGTGACGATCCAGCAGGGACAGATGAGCAAGGTGGCCCCAGACAGTAATTGTCTGAGCATTTTTCAAATGTTTGGCGTACTTTTTTCAGGGGCATGGGACAATGGAGCAAGTGGGGGTGGGGGAGATGACAGTTCCTGGGCCGCCAGGGTATTTCATTGAAATGTTGGTTGAGGCTTCTTTCCTTGCATTGCTTCTAACGGGGCAGAGCAGGTGAAAGCCCAGCCATTCAGTGTTTCAATGAAACATTGGCTGGGGAGGATTGGGAAAGAGTCGAAATGGACCCTCTTCTGGGCAGTGGCCATGTCCCCTGCGTCAACATCAAACAAAGGGGGCATGGCCAGTATTATGTTTCCCCAGTCTCCACAGTCCGGGGTTCGTTGAATTGCTGACTGAGAGCACTTTTCTCTGCATCCCCAGAAGTATGCATACACACAACCAACACTTCCAGGGAGCCACTGGCAGGACCTTGTACCCTGGCTGCCAGCGAGCTCCATATGCCCCTGACTCTTTTACAAATTTTTGGTACTCATATATGCCTGAGTACCACTTATGTGAACCCCTGGTTATAGCAATGGCAGCAGGTACAACAGACTGCAGTTTTATTTTATGCGTTTATACTGCTCCATACATGAGTCTATAGGCAAATGATTAGAATAATAAATAGCAATAGCACTTAGCAATAGCACTTACATTTATATACCGCTTTATAGCCGGAGCTCTCTAAGCGGTTTACAATGATTTTAGCATATTTTAGCAAATAGCAATAGCAATAGCACTTACATTTATATACCGCTCTATAGCCAGAGCTCTCTAAGCGGTTTACAATGATTTAGCATATTGCCCCCAACATTCTGGGTACTCATTTTACCGACCTCGGAAGGATGGAAGGCTGAGTCAACCTTAAATACAATGTAAACAGTTAAAACAAATTATTATATACAGCCAAATGCCTGAGTAAATAAGTGCATTTTAAGGCCCTCTTAAAGATCTTAAAGGTTGACAAAGAAGTCATAATCCACATCTTGGTGGGGAGTGCATTCTTCAGAGTTCAGGAATAGCTACTGAAAAGGCACAACTTAAGTGGTTGGTGGCCAAACAAGCAACAGTTGCAGACAGACCTCTCCAGATGACATCAATACTTGGAGGTGCTTCTATAGAAGAAAATATCCACTTAGATATCCAGGAGTTAAGCTGTTTAGGCTTTTAAAGGTAATTACTAACACCTTGTATTTTGCTCAGAAACATATTGGCACCCAGTGCAAAGTTTTTAAAACTGGAGTGATGTGATCTCTTCAAGTTGTTCCAGAGACCAGCTTAGCTGATGAATTTTGCACTAATTGAAGTTTCTGGACTACATACAGAGGCAGCCCTACGTAGAGCATGTTGCAATAGTAAGGCCTAGAAGTTATCAACATGTGCACTACTGTTCTGAGGTCATTATCTTTCAGAAATGGACACAGTTGGTACATCAATCATGAAGGAAAATTCAACTATCCCCTTTCACCTAGTTGTGTCACCTACTTAAGCCCCAAAAGTTACAAGTTTCTGCACCCTGATGTTACATGACCCCTTTTTCTGAAAACAATACTCTGCCCCATCTGGCTAGAGATAAGCACCTGCTGACGATACCTTGCCCTGCCTGACTAGAGATAAGCACAGCTAAAGTTGATTGGTGCATTATTGCTGGTTTCTGCCTTGTAATTGGTTCACCTTGTCTACCAATGGCTAAGCTCTATTCTGTCTGTACTAGTATGATTGGTGTATACCATTTTGCATCTGATAGGCTCTGTACTCAGTCCTATAGCCTGTAAATAGTATAAAAGACTCTTGCCAAAAGCCTGAGTGTGTGCTTTGGAAGAGAGGCACCTGTCAAGTCATGATCAACAAATGCTTGGACCTGATGGACAGTTTGGCCACTGCTCATTAAACAAACCCAGAATTTCTCCATCATCATCCGAAGCTGATAAAAAGTACTCTGGGTTGTTGCCTTAATCTGAGAAACCAGGGAGAGGCTTTGATCCAGAAGTGCTCCCAAACTGCATATTTGGTCCTCCTGCAGGAGTGTAACCCCATCCAGAACTGGAAGATCTATCATGTCTTTTGTGTTACAACCTCTTACAATAAGTGCCTCCATCTTGTCTGGATTCAGTTTCAGGGGCATAGCTATAATTGAACAGATGGGTTCAAAGAACCCAGGCCAACCAGCTCCTGAGGGACCCCCTCCCTATTTTCTTCATTATTTCCCTCACTCCAAGGGGCTGTTGGGGGGAGAAGTGAACACAGGCCCCCTCTCCTCTAGCTATGTCCCTGTTCAGCTTCAATTTATTGTCCTTCATCTAGCCCATTACCACCTGTAGGCAAGCATTTTGGGAAGTGATACCATTTCCTGATGAAGTTCTTATAGAGAATAGGATTTGGGTGCCATCAGCATACTGATAATACCTTGCATCTAATCTCCTGATGATGTCCCCCAACAGTTTCATGTAGATGTTAAAAAGCATTGGAGATAGAATGGAACCCTGAGTGACTGCATACTGTAACTTCCATACTGAGGAGCAACAATCTTAAAGTGGCACCATCTGTAATCTGCCGGAGAGATAGGAGCAGAACCAAAATGAGAGTTACTGTATATTGAGTCCCTCAGGGATCCATTCTGTCTCCCACTCCCAGCTCCTTCAGACAATCAAGAAGGATTCCATGGTTGATGGGACTGAATGCTGCTGAGAGATGCAAAAGAATTAACAGTCACACTACCTCCATCCACTCTCAAGTGAAAAGCATCCATTAGGCTGACCAAGACACACTCAACCCCACAGCCCACCCGAAAGCCAGTGTGAAATGGGTCTAGATATCCTGGTTCCTCCGAAAATGTCTAGAGCTGAGAAGTCACCACCCTCTCAATCTTTGCCTTGGATAATTCCTTCTTCAGGAAATCCCACCCCTCTTGGGCTCCTTTCCCTATTAGTTTATCTAACCGTGGAATCCTATGTAGTGCTTCTCAGAGCCTATTACTAGCTTTATAAATAATAAATTATGATGAAACTAATGTGATTTCAGTCAACTAGCAATGTGGGAGCACTACGGTTCAGACAGCACATAAGCAGCATGTTATAACTGCTTCCCTCATAAACACAAAGTAGTCTTTGCTAGAACTGGGATTTTATTCAGAACAACTCAATTTTCTCTTTCTCCATTATCTCCCTTTTTTCTGACTCCACCCCCACACTCACAACCGGATCTCCACTGGGACAAATGTCCAAACAACACAATATAAAAAATGATTAGAGTGGAGAGCTGGTCTTGTGGTAGCAAGCACAACTTCTCCCCTTAGCTAAGCAGAGTCTGACCTGCATATGAATGGGAGCTAGAAGTGTGTGCACTGTAAGATGGAGCCGCTCTGGGAAGAGCAGAAGGTTCCAAGTTCCCTCCCTGGCTTCTCCAAGATAGGACAAGAGTTTTTTTTGATAGGACAAGAGTTTTTTAAAAAATTGAACCAACAAACTACCAAAGCATAGGGCTAAGAGAGATTCCTGCCTGCAACCTTGGAGAAGCTGCTACCAGTCTGTGAAGACAATCCTGAGCTAGATAGACCAGTGGTCTGACTCAGTATATATGGCAGCTTCCAATGTTCCTGTATAATTTCCTTTGATTCAGCAAATAACAATACAATCATGTCTTACTTTCAATGAAAACAGAGACTTGAAAAAACAAACCACCACCTTGCCATATAAAATGTTAATTCACTTCTGTGAGGCCATGCTACATAACCTTGTTTGTTGCCTTTCTGATTTATATCTGCTGTAGCCAAGAGATACATCACCTCATGTGTATTGCTGATTAAGGGTAACAACAATTTAAATTTTTCCATTAGCATTTTAATTATAGTAACAGCTTGGTCACAGTGGTTTAGATCTTGGAATGATTCATAATTTCTCACACAGCCAACTCTGGCAAACTAGAAACAGACTGATGGCCTGATACTCCAATGCAAATTTTGACTTTAGATGCTACAGTACATCCCAAGGCTTGGAACACAACAACAGCTAAGAAAGCCCTGTAAGTAGCCAAAGTTATCTAGCTATGCCCCTCAAACACTTCCAAACCCATCCACCCCCTCACTTCCTGCAGTCTTTTACTGGTGCCATGCAATTTGCGTGAGTACTTGGGGTCACTGGTTGTTCTGACCCATTAGCCAGCAGCATAGGGCAATGCCCTACATTCCGCCGCATTCTAGGTTGCTGCTGCCCAGCAGGAGATAAGAAGCTCTTCCACACAGTGCTCTATTGCAATTTAAGCACTAATAAAGATGAGAAATAAAATGAGAAATCCACATCACGTACAAGGATTTTGCATCATGTTCTTAGTGCCATCTACAGGCAATCTGCAACGATCTGTGAATAAGATGTTTTTTTTCAAGTTATAATAAAAAGAGTTTGAAACGGCACCATTTTTCCATGGATTGCCACAAACTGTCAGCAGAATGTGCTAAGAAGCTTAAATGACGTCCTTGTACATGGTGTGATTTTCTCATTTTAATTATTATGGTAACTGATGCTGAAGTTGGAATATATCACTGCCTATAGGAGCCCAAGGATAGACAGGGGCCTACACAGAAAGCACTTCCACGTAATTATATGCATAAAGCCCGCATGTAGATTGACTAAAAGGCAGATATTATAGCCACCTTCCAATACCTGAAGGACTGTCACATAGAAGGAGGAGTGGCTGTTCTTGAAGACAGGTCTAGAACCGATGGGTTGAAATGACAAGGAAGCAGATTCAGACTAGACATTAGGAGGAATTTCCTAACTGTCAGAGCAGGGGCGTAGCAAGGTTGGAGTGGGCCCAGAGACGAGATTTTAAAATGGGCCCCCCCCACTCAAAGTCCAGGGCCTCCGCACACCCCAGGCCCCCAAGGATTTAAGTCTGATATTCCAAAATAAGTATGCTGCCTGGAAATACATTTCACTGAATACACACACGCACACGTCGCAATATATAGTGATATACATTGAGTACTATACATTTGTTTTACTTTTAATGCCTAGAACACACTAGAAAGATGAATGATTAAAATGGCCCCCTCGCTGCAGATTAGCAAAGGAGACTTTCAACCATGCAGGGTGAGCCTATGTTTGTTTTCTCAGAATTCTGAACAAATTCAGTCAAGTTTGATTCCAGGAGGTTTTTCACAGGAGGCTTTTAAAGCCCTTTAACACACACCTCCTCTGGAATGGAGGTGCTGCATTCACATGTTGGCCAGATTTACCCTGAAGTCCCTGCAAGTTATTGGGGAGCAGTTCACACACAAGAAAAATAAAATAAAATAAAATCACAACACATGCTTCACAGTTCTCACTTTGCAACCTTCTGGGTTGCAAAACGACTTGAACATAAGTGCATTTATAAATGAATGAATGAATGAATGAATAAAATACATATAATACTGTTTCTTCCAGAAGTTTTTGTAATTTTTGCCATGAAACAAACCACTTATAGGGCTTTTTAGATAGCTTTTTTTAAGCCAGCAAATTTTCCAAGCTGTTTAAAAATAAATATTCAGAGACTTCTCAGTCCCTCCCCCCATATCAAAGCCCTATGGCAGGCAGATCCCTATATATCCGGGGGTGGGGGGAAGGTAACCACAAAAAGGAGTTCACACTCTACCTGGCAGCAAGGGGTCTTCTGCTGCAGAGACCAGTGGTGGCCACTCTGGCTGCCTCCTCCTTCCTGGCTGGCTTGGGCCCTACTCGAGTTCAGGCTTCACTGCGGCCTACACGGAGGCCTCCGTGGAAGCCCCGCCCACCCGCCGATCAGCTGAGAGGCGGGAGAAAAGGAGCTTTTTGCAGCTTGCCTGCTGCCTGGATTGCCGGCCAGGAGAACAAGCTGGAGAGACGGCGAACAGGGCAAGTGGCTGAGGGGCCTTGGGGCTGGGCAGGGGGCAATGGGGAGTCACGTGAGGTGCCTCTGGGGGGCCCCTCCAGGCAGTGGGGCCCCCAGACAACTGTCTGCCCTTGCCCGATCGTTGTTACGCGCCTGTGTCAGAGCTAGTCAACCGTGGAACAGTCTACCTTGCATGGTGATGAGCTCTTCTTCACTGGCACTTTCCAGACAGAGGTTGGGCAGCCACTGGAAACCTAGCATATGCCTAGTAAACCATGAAGCTATTCCCACGATCCACAGGTTAACAGAGCCAGCTTAACAGCGCGTTTCCACGCCACAGTGACTCATGAGAAGACCCTTGACTGGAAGGCTAACAAAAGCTTCCCAGCCTTGGAGGTTTCTCCAGGATGCCCTGCGTACTTGCACGGGGCATCCTGGGACTTCCGGAAGCTGGGTGGCCCCCAATCCCTGCTGCCCCTACCAGCTCTGTGATGGTCTAGAGATGCCAGAGATTGAACTTGGGACCTTCTGCAGCCAGAGCATATGCCCTACCTCTAAGCTTCCCATATGAGGTCAAGGGGGTACAAGTTTGGAGAAGCTATAAAAACAACCTGACCTGCTCTGGTGCCTATAAGAGTAATTTGATATTTGGGAACTGGCAGGTAAAACTCTTCAAGAATTGAAGAACATTGTCATCTTCTAATGTCTATAGATCAATCTGCTATTAAAAGAAGAGGAAGGTCAAAAAGTTAGTAACCTTAAAAGAAACATCAACTGCCCTGTCTTCCTGCCATATAAATAACCAGAGTATAGCCTGGGTGGACAGAGTAGTACAAGAAATGGTGGCACGTCTGAGACTCCTGATTGACGGCAACAGTCTGCCACTAGAAAGGAAGGGGAAGGAGGTGGCTGGCAAAGAAAAAGTACCACTGAACGAAAACAAGAACACAAGTAAAAACTTCGCAGGATCAGAGGTCAAAGTGACTACACAAATACAGCCACAGAGAAAGCCCAGTCCTGAGTTGGCACCAGACGAGCTGGTGGCAAACGTAACTGGACCTCTCTAAAAGATCGTAACAGGCAGCAGGGTTCATGACAAAGAAGGCACTCTCTTAAGTAGCCTGGACCCAAGCCGTTAAGGGCTTCAGGGGCGTAACTACTATTAGGCAAGGGGAGGTGGCTGCCTGGGGGCCCCCACGCCTCGAGGGGGCCCCCAGAGGCAAGTCACATGACTATATATTGTGACGTGTGTGTGTGTGTGTATCAGCGAGGGGCCCATTTTAAAATTTTGTCTCTGGGCCACTCCAGCCTTGTTACGTTGAAGGGCTTTATAGGTAATAACCAGCACTTTGTATTTCCCCTGGAAAGATATCGGCAACCAATGTAGTTCTTTCAAAACCGGTGTTATATGGCCATGTAAATATTATAAATAGTATATAAATATAAATAAATCTCTTTGCTATTAATCTGGGATCAGCCTTGATATAATAAGTATCCATAGATTAAAATATGAATTCAATATGTAAATGTATAACTAAAATGTTGGTGTTTCCTAGTAATTTTTGTATAAGCTACAAAATGATTCCATTTTAGAAGGAACCTTTAAGAAACAGTAGGATCCATTGTTGATTTGTTGACAGCTGTTCCATGATATTGAGCTCTCACATTTTGTCCAACTGTTGATTCAAATGATGAAAACGTTTGAAGCTCTCCCAAATGAAGGAAAAGGTGTTGAGTGGTAGCATAGCAATGGTGGTGAATAAGATTTTTTTTAAAATGCTACCAAGTATTTAACTATATGGCAAATTACAAAGATCTATGCATTGATCACATATGCTTGTAGTGAAAGAAATGTACAAGTATCAAAGTTATTAAAAACATGGAGAAAGCAAGACAATGGCACCAGTCTAAAGCTCTATTTGTGCACCTAAGCTTCTCCATTCACTTTGATAGGAGATCTCAGCCCATACAGGAGCAATGTGTGTGAAGAATCTGAAGTTTTATGTCCAAAGAATCACAAGTTTTTGAGAATGCACCAACCCTCGGTGCATTGGGGGATTTTCCCTAGGGGACGGGAGCTCTAGGCCCTTGTCTCTGTGTCTCCTCGAGCTGAACGTAGCTCATAGGAACATAGGAAGCTACCATATACTGAGTAAGAACATTGGTCCATCTAGCTCAGTATTGTCTACACCAGGTATTCTCAAAGTTGGGTCCTCAGATGTTA
Source organism: Hemicordylus capensis (assembly GCF_027244095.1). Taxonomy (NCBI): domain Eukaryota; kingdom Metazoa; phylum Chordata; class Lepidosauria; order Squamata; family Cordylidae; genus Hemicordylus; species Hemicordylus capensis. The sequence continues at coordinate 22,054,998 of NC_069660.1, read as the reverse complement.
CTGGACCTCAGCTCCCATAACCCCCAGCCCCAGTGGCCTTGGATTGGGGATTATGGGAGTTGAAGTCCAAAAACATCTGGGGACCCAAAGTTGAGAATCCCTGGTCTACACAGACTGGCAGTGGCTTCTCCAAGGTAACAGGCAGGAATCTCTCTCAGCCCTATCTTGGAGATGCCAGAGAGGGAACTTGGAACCTAGATGCTCTTCTCAGAGCGGCTGCATCCCCTAAGGGGAAGTCTTAGGAACTGTGTGAACACTGCAGTCAGTGACTGGCCTACCTCAGAGTGCTGAAATTATAGAAGACACTGTGTTCGTGGTTAAATTGAAAAAGAACAGGTACATGTCAATGCTAAATAAACAACTGTTCTTTGAAACAGACTGCTGAGAGCAGTCTAATTTTTCTCTTTAAAAATTAATGGTAGAACATGATCTTAATTAGAGAGATCATATCTGCAAGTAAAAAAAGAGAAAATATCATTTTACAGTAGCACTTTCTTATTATCTATGATCATAAATGTAATGCTAAGTCCTATTATTCTAGACAAATATTTTTCTTCATCTATATCTAATACTTGGTATTTCTTGTTCATTTCAGCATAAGGACTTATTAGATGCCGATTTTATGTCTTACAACTTGCTAAATTGCAAACTGTGAAACTTGATATCAGCATTTTTAATTACTTTCTTAAACTGAGCACAAGTGTAAGTGTTTTGCTAGTGCAAACTCCAGGTAATGCAAAATAATCTTTAAGGCCTTAGATGTTTGTTTTGCATGCCATTTTTTGTATAGAAACATGCAATTGTGGGTTTGCAAATGACCATGAAGATATATTCTCCATTGGGCAGAAAGAAAAGTGTTCATTACTAATCTGCTAAAAATCCAGGGTCCTTATTTCTGTTTCTAAAGAGCCAGCAAAGAATCTTCAAACAAAACCAGTCCTATCTGGTTTGCAGATACTTGCAAATCTCATTTGCAGATAATTGCAAATGGCCATTATTGATTGTACTCGGGACATTAGTGCTTGTGATCAATTGATGATGAATTACAAACAAATAATTTCATATGGTAAAAGATCCGTATAGTTCTTTTCCTGTTGGTAGGATGAGTATCCCTTTACTAAAAGATGATAATACAGACGGAAGGATTGTGCCAATCCTTGATTGATTGATTGTATTTCTATACAAAGAAATATAAAGAATTTTCACATCCTAAATTCTCTGATTTATTATGTTACAAGTTCAGTATTTAGTATCATGCCAGTTGTATTGTAAGAAAGCATTAATCTGAAAATATGTTAGCTTTCTGTGAACATTTTTGTATCCTGAATAATGCGAATGCATTTTTTTCATACAGATTAGCTTTTAGTTCAGCAATCAACTGCTTAAAATGAAATAAAGAAATGCTTGGCTCGATACGGAGCCCTTTCTCACGATCACAGGAGAGGGCTGCAGGGAAGCCGGCGGGAAAGGCAACAGAAGCTCTCCTTTCCCACAGACAATCCAGCTGCTGAGTCTGGGAGGATCACGGCGTGTGATGCCGTGGTGTGCAGGTCAGGACGCATCATCCCGGCCCCCAGGACTCCCACAATGCACTGCACAAGTGCACAGTACATTGTGGGGACACCTCCAGCAACAGGTAGGCACCTGCCGGTGTTGCAGCATTGGCTGAAAGCAGCAGGTGCTGCACATGATCCGGAAAACAGGGCGAAGGGAGCACTCGCTTCCTTAACCTCACTTAGGAGTTGGGCTCCCTAGAAGAGTTTGCTGCCAAAGCGCTGCCGGGATCACGTGCAATCCCGGCAGATCCCACGTGCAGCCAAGACCAGGCTTGGCTTTCTTAGCCCGGTCTTGGCTGCCCATGAGAACAGCCTCATTAGCTACTGTTTGTCCGGTTTGTTTAATCAGTCAGGTCCTGCTATTCCAGCAAGTGACATTTGACAGCTATCCTTAGAAGAAAAGAAAAATCCCAAGGCCGGCAAATGGCATGCCCCTATAAAATACAGCTTCAGAGGCACACTCTTGACTCCATGAATTCAAGAAGAGTAGCAACCATCTTAGTGTGTTGAGTAAAAGGTAGGGCTGCAACATTTAATAGATTAATTTGTTAGATTAATATAAAAACATTTTAATTGACTAAAAAGATACCCTTATTACGCAAACTAAAGACACACACACACACACACACAGAGTTTTATATATTTATTTGAAATATTTATACCCTGCCCCTCCCGTACACTACTACTAGGGGTGGCTCACAACATTAATAAAAAGATACAATGTAAAATAAGACTAATAAAGTTAACCAAATTTAAGTTAGACAAGTTAAAAGACCAAGCTAAAACCACATTTCAAATTACATTTTAAAAAAACATTTCAAATTAAAATTTATTTTAAAAGCTAAAAACTGAGAACAGTATAACTATTTATAAAATCTGCAAATGGCAAGCCCCATCTTAAAAGAGGCACTACCCCTTTTCACTCCCAGGAGGGAAAGCCTAATGCATGCATTATATGACAATAAATCTCAGAATTATTGCTTTTACACGTATGCAAATATAATCAGTTAATTAGGCTCAAATGATTAATCAGCTAAAGTTTGTTTAACCAGGTAACAGCCTCAGGAGACCCAAAAGGACCCCATACCACAGCGCACTATAACATTTCTAATCAAAATCTACTTTTTTGTTAAGCTTTTGGATAAACCCTTTACTCCGCATCCCCAAATGAAATGAAACCTAAAGATGTGTAACTATATTTGTTCACATTCCCTTCTTGTTACACTTGACAGTTGTTTATGTACTATTCATCCCCATTCGTGTTAACAACTTGTCCACTAAGTTGTCTCCCTCTTGGGGTCAGGACTGGCTGGCTTCACATTGGTGGGGGTCCTTGGCAAAGTAGTGTACTCCACTGTGTCCCTTCTGCTTCCTCCTATCTTGGCAGCAGATGTGGTGATGGGTGCAGGTTTCTTTGCAAAGTATTTTTGCAAGGAGCAACCAAAAATACTCATAGAAAAGAAGAGATGCACTCTAAGGGCAAAAAGCAACTTTAGTTTAACCTGCTGTTTAAATGGGTTGAGACTGTATTGCCAGCTATGTTTTCTTATAATGCTGCTTTTCAAAATTGCTATTGTTTATAGCAAAACATAGCATTCAGAGTTATGAACATAGCTAGCATTCAGACAAAGCTACTCATGAGAAGCACCACTGAAATCAGAGTTATCTTTACTACCTTAAGGCCCATAAATTTCCATGGAACTTAGTTATGGCTAACTTAGTCTGAATGCTACCCATGAATTCTAGAAAAACTTGCTTAGAAAAGCAGTATATAAATATATTAGATTAATTTAATACATCAATACATTACACTACTAATGGATTATTGTTCATGTTCTGACAGACACACATAATGTCGTTTTATCAAGGTCTTACAATGTCTTCTTTATTTTGGAGCTCTTCTGGTGGCAAGCCTAAATTGCTGATGTCATTTCAGATTTTATCCCTCATCTTGCAATTCTGTACGTATGCTTCAAACCTAGTGGTTTGAAGCAAATTACTGGCCATGCTCAGTAAATCTTCGGGACACTGTTAGATAAGACATGTGTTTTCGCTTTGAAATAACTGAATCAGAATTTTGATACTTGAAACACTGTGGGCAAAGTTTTCTGGGCTGTACAACTTTGAGGCTTCCTTTGCTCCATGCTAAATATTCACATGGTTCATACATGTAGGTTTCTATGCATCTAACACATGCAGTTCATTTAAGTCCTTCATTAAAAGTCTGTGGAGTTTATTGCATGTCATCTTGGAAGCTTTTGGTGGAGGGACAACTTATAAAAAATTCTGATAAAGGCTTTAACCATTATGCCCGCACCAACCTGTCAAGTTAATAAACAGTAAAGTATACATACATATTTGACTATTCTGAAGGTGTGTTGAACTTTCCCCTTTGTCTGCAATGTGAGAGGTCAATACTTCAGTCTCTTGTCTTCATATCACTCTTGTTGCAGTTTCATTGACGGAACACTTAATAATTCAAGAGCTGAAATGCTGTTTAGAAGCACAATTCGCGGAGCCAAACAATTCAGGGCACTGACTGTTTCCCATTGCCAACCACAAAGCAATAAGTCATGCTTTCCTGCATGCCCAAATATGGCATGTGATTTACAACCGTGACATCAACCCCAGTCATTTGGGCTTTTTCTGAGACTGAAGAAAAGAACTACTTGCACATACATAGGGAAGTATTACATATCATGAGGAGGAGGAGGCCACACAAAGGGTGCGAATCAACTGGCAACTTGATTTACTACAAGAGACTGCAGAGAAACCCGTACGAGCTACAAAGCTCTCAGCAGCCAATACTGAACTAAACTGGAAACTGAAAGTACAGTTCCTAATAGCTGCACTCAAGCATTTCCTAGTATGGCAAGCTAGGCAGACCAATACACTTCAGCAAGAGTCCTAGTCTAAAAAGTGAAAGGGAATTGGATAATTTCCCCTAGCTTTTAAGATGAGCGGGGAGAGGGTCAGCAAGTTGAGGAAAACTTCAAAAAATAATCAACAGAAGAAAGGAAATATTTAGATCTATAACACTTTGAGATGAGCTTCTACAGCACCTTGAAGGAGGAAGATAATTATTGTTTTATTTTATTTTATTTTATTTTATTTGTATACTGCAGTTTGTATACTCTTCCAAAATGGCTCAGGGCGGTTTACAGTTAAAACAAACCACTAAAACAATAAAGAGCTAAAACAAATTAAAAACAATATAACAATTAACAATTTAAAAACATTTTAAAACAACAATTAAAACAATTACAATTATTAAAAGCCCCAAAATCGGGTTAGAATATTAAAACAGATTTTAAAACCCTGGAAAGCCAGGCCAAACAAATATGTTTTAAGGGCTCCCCTGAAGGCTAATAGAGAATTCAAATTGCGGATTTCCACAGGGAGCGCATTGCACAGCCCCGGAGCAGCTATAAAGAAGGCCTGCCTCTGAGTCGCCACCAGACAAGCTGGTGGTAACTGGAGACGGGCCTCCTCAGATGACCTTAATGTGCGGTGGGGATCACGCAGAAGAAGATTAAAAGGAGTTTTGCCAATATAATTCTGTCTTAATATTTTGGCCCTCTTTCATTGTATATAATGAACTAACTGAGAAATTCCTAGAGCTCTTTTATTGTGGTATAAATTTAATAAAATTATAACAAAACATAGTCAGGTTTTTGCTATGTGTAATGCCCCTGTTTTCAGGGAACTGGCTTACATGCATTTCAAAGGATCTAGATTTGCAGATGAAAGGGTAGTCTTTATCAGATGCCACCTTACTCATTTTTTGGTAAAGCCTGCAAGTCCTAGGCACTTTCCAGTGTCACTACATGTCCGATAAGTGTGCTTCCATATTGCCTGTGTATTGACATTGCAGTCTCTGCCCTGTCAGTAAGGTGCTGTTCACATTTCCAATGCCTTCTTTTGGGTTTTATTGCTGTGATACAGTCCTAGAAAAAGAAAAAGAAAAAAAGCTGTATTTTCCCGTTGTAGGGGTTTAGAAAAGACTGCTCCCCCTGCCGGTGGCTTTGCGCAACATCCTTTATTTACGGTTTCAATATGATTCTGCCAAGCCAAAGTAAACGGCAGCTGTATTACCGTGTAATCTGGAAAGTGCCCTGGTGTTGATCTAGGCTGCCACCTCATCCTTTTACTTTACTTTCCTCAGGCATGATTATGTATCGTAGTAGTGATGCAGGTTTATATTCCACAAAGGCACCACACTTCATTTGATTTGAAACAAGTGTAGTTACAAGCAGGCTGTGTCCTACATTGTTAAGCTATTGTATTTTGCAGGATTTCTGGAGTAAAACTAATACTGAGTTGCTATATTTTGTAGGATTCTACTAACATGGAAAACTTTAAAGAACAAGAGGCTGTAGGTTTCTGATTAGAGACAGACAGAATGAAACTACTGTTAAAAGAAAGGAGTCTATTGAAATTTTCTTTATAGTGAAAAATTAATATAATAAGTCATTTTTAGTACACTAGCTGACATTTCAGTGCAAAAGATGAGGTATACTGCTACACTTAACACTGGGCAGCCATAGGAAAAAAGGGTTAATTCCTGAGTAACAAATGTTACTCAGGAACATTTAACCCCATAAAAAGGGGTTAATTCCTGAGTATCAAATGTTACTCAGAAGACAGCTGGAGGGAAGAAGATAAAGGAAACAAATTCTTTCTGCTCCCAAATTCTAAGGTCCTTCTTTGGATTCATTGTCCTAGTGAGGCTAGAATCAATTATGGTGATAAGCAGGACCTTTGTGGTGGCAACACTTTCACTGTGGAGCACCCTGACCAAAAAAGCCCACCAAGCAACCTCTCACCTTTGCAGGTTATATTTGAAGGGTTTCGCTGGATGCTTTTTCAGTCCCACTATGATCTTTCAGTAGGTTTGCTGGATTTATTGGCTTTCATGATGCAAGACAATAAATCTGTTGTGCAGTGTAACAAAGGCAGTTAAGTAACATAGACGGTTCAGAACTGCCCATGCCAGTGTAGGCATCTAACAAACACACCAACTGTGCTATTACTATTTATTAGAGGTGTGAAAATGATTCAAGCTCAAAACAATTTGAGCTTGAAACAGCTGTTTCAAGTCTTTTGAGCTCGAAACGAATCACCCTTTAAATAAAGGGCCTGTTTCAAGCTCAAAACAAAAACTACCCCGTTTTGAGCCTGCACCATTTTGGAGGTCTCTTTTTCCCTTGCTAATTGGTTTTCTGGCACTGGCTCCCAATTGGCTGCTTGGCACTGGCTTCCTTCTTGGTTGGCATGTTATCATCCAAATCAAGTGTTGTAATGGGCAACGGTGCCCCCATTAGATGGGGGAAGGAGTGGGAAGTGGGGAGCCATTTTCAAAATGTATTTAAGGGACTGGGAGGCCAGAAAGCTCTCTCTTATAGTGTGCCTCCCAGAGGGGGGATCAGCACAGTAGCACAGAGTGAGACTGGTGGACAGTGCCTGCCTGTGTGGAGGGAGAAACAGAGAGCTCCTGTGACTTCTCTCTCTCTCTTTTTATTTTTCTTTACAGTGCCAAAACCTTTTCCATTTTTTAATTTTTTTTCCTATTTGTTTTTAATTGTACCAGCAGCCCCGGTGGTTTTAACTGGGTGTGGCCTTGGATTTTTTCTTCTTCTTCTTGTGTGGATTTCTTCTTGTTGTTGTAGTCAGCCCCCAGTGGTTTAATAACTGGGATGCAGTGCTGAGATTTTTTTTTCTTCCTTTTGCAGCCCCAAGCTGCACCACATTTGCTGCTGCTGCTGCTGCTGCGTGCCTTTTTGTTTTGTGGGTGGGTGGCCGCTCACCCTCCTGGCACCCACCTGCCCTCCCCCCATTTGTTGAGTCCCAGAGGGTCTGTTAGACTGAACAAACCCTCTGGGACTCAACAAATGGCGGGGGGGGGGGCAAGTGGGTGCCAGGCAGGTGCCTCTGAGATCAGCACCTGTCCAGACTCCATCAGAAGACACCGACCTTTTGTCTCTGGGCAGTTCACAGTACTACAACTACTTGCCCATGAGCAATCATACATTGTGATGCTACTTGCATTGGAATATGCAAGTAGTGTCGTAACATGTGATTGTGCAAAGGCAGGAGAAGAAGAGCCCAGTGTTGCAGCATAGAGATGTGTGAGCCGGCTGGGCTTGACATCAAGCCGGCCCAGTCTGAGCTGTTCGAGTTTAAACCAGCCTGGCCCCTCCGAGGGGATGCCAGTTCAAACCAGACTGCCCCCAGTTCTAAGAACTGGCTCGCAGCTCGGCTCAGGGGATATACTTGTAAAAAGGAACCCAGCTAGCATTCCCTTTTACAAGTAAAGAGGAGTCCCTAGCCTAAGAGGGGGTGGGCGGGGAAAGGGGAATCCTTTACCTTTTGTTTCCTGCTGGCAGGGACGGCCGCAGTGGCAGCAGCGACTTCGGAGGCAGCAGCGGGAGATCCTCCCAAATGACAGGTGGCCCGGTTTGGGGCCTTTGTGCATGCAATCTGTCATTTGGGAGGCTGGGGCGGGGGGCATTGTAGGAGCCCCTGTTGCAGCTTCTGATGTTGCGGCCGCTGTTACGGCCACCACTGCTGTCCCCGCCGGTGGGAAACTAAAGGTAAAGGATTCCCCTTTTGCTCCCCTTGTAAAAGAGAATCCTAGATGGATTCCCCATGCTCTGTGCGGGTGCCTCCACAGCTACACTTCCTTTCTGGAAGAGGTCATGGAGGAGGGAGGTGGCTGATGAGATTCAGGACTCTGAGCAATTCACTGAGGGCCCATGCCCCATGGGCCACCCGCTAATGACACCCCTGGTTCCCGGACTAGTGTTGAGCAACAGTTGCACAACTTGCAGCACTCATTTGTATACAGGGAACGTTTGTGCAAGAGCACTAGAGCACAATTCTACAAAGTACAACTTTGCTCCTTACGTAAATGCTTTGTTAGAATGTCGACCAATGTCTTTTATTTTTTCATTAAAAGCAGCTGTGGGAGGCCAATGTAGTTTGAGACCTTGGGAAAGAGTGGTGTGGGTAGCCCTACCTTCCAGTGTTGTTTCCCTGTCTTAAATTGTCCCAACTGCCTACTCAAAGCTGCTGTTAGTAGCAGAGAGGAACGAAGCCTGTTCCCTTCTACCTGTCTTTCTCCCTTGCTGTAACTAATAGTAGCTGGAGGGGTGGGCAGGTTGTCAGAGTTCACCTTAGCACCAACTCCGAGCCCAAGGGAGGGCAGCTAGAACTATCCTCAGATGAAGAATCGCAGCCTGAGGAAGCCATAAACATCAACCCCAACACCCCCAGGACTGAGTCCTCTGAAGGTTCCTTAGAGAGGATAGAAACAGACACACCCAACACCTCATCATAAGCTTTGGAGTCAGTAGAGCATACCCTGCCACCAACTTCAGAGACAGAACTTGTGGAGGAGACCCTTTGCACACAACCACAAGAAGTGGCCAGGCCCAAGACATCCCAAACCCGGACTCAAGGTACTCCAGGCCCTACTAGTTCTCCTCCAAGTCCCTAATCCGACAGATGCTGCAGGCTCAGAGGGGCCCTTCTAGTCAAATGAAAAAGTGCACATCTCTCGGCAAGAACACCTGCCAGGCAATGGGACTACTCAGGAGGAAAAGTTAGCAGCCAACCCCTGGCAACTCAAAAGAAAGTCTTGGTTTGCTCCAGGAACGTGTGGGGCTCTCCAAACCCTTTATAAGCAAGTTCCTGAACCAGCACCAGTGCTGAAGACAACAGTTCTCAGTTTGCTCAGTCCCTCCTCACCCTATTACCTTGTGTTTAGTGTGAGCTTCTGGACTGCTGAGGGCTCCTGGAGCCCTACTCCCTGTGTGAGAACCCAGACCTGCTCTGGTTTCCTGAGCTTGCCTGTGACCTCCTGGACTTCCTGGTGCGTCCCAGCTGGACTTTGCACTGTGGGTGATTGACAGGGGTGTAATTTAAGGTATGGAAATAGTGTAGGGAGAAAGGATTAAACCTCTCCTTTCCTTATCCATATCTCCCTACCTTACTGCTGTTGCTTCTAATGAAGTGGGGGTGGGGTGGGGACATTGAAAGACTTGATCACAAGTCTCCCACATCATGCATAATTTGGCCTTTTAATCATATGGCAGTAGAGCCAAATAAAATATGTTCCCTAGCAAATTGTAAAGCCAATGTTTAAGGTCTAAACTAGAGGTAATGGGCACATGTGGCTGCCAATGACCAACATCTCCTGCATAACATCTACTGAGAAGACACATCACACTCAGTGTTTCCCCTCCTTCTGCACAAACTTGCCAATGAACTGGTGTGAACATGGGGAACTGATGATAACGCATCACAAGGCTCAGAATTACAGACTTGTATAATCACAGAATATTATAGTTGGGCGAGAACTTGGAGATCTTCTTGTCCAACCTCCTGCTCAGTGCCATAGCATCCCTAGCAGATGGCTGCCCAGCTGGTTTGAATACCTCCTAGCAGAGAGCCCACTATTGCAAAAGATGGATTGTTCCACTGATAAACACTCCTACAGTTTGGAAATTATTCCTAATCTAGCCTAAATCTGATTCCTTATAATTTCAATTCATAGATTAAAATCCTGCCCTCGAGAGCAACAGGGAACAAGTCTGCTCCATCTACTATGTGATAGCCCTATGTGAAGTCTGTGAGCTGGTCTTGTGGTAGCAAGCATGAATTGTCTCCTTTGCTAAGCAGGGCCAACCTTGGTTTGTATTTGAATGGGAGACCACAAGTGAGCTCTGTAAGATATTCCCTTTAGGGCAGTGGCGGCCCGTGAATGTGCCTCCGGTGGGAGGAGGCGGGAGGCAGCTTTAAGAGTAAAGTAATTCAGGACTCACCTCCACCGTGGTGGCACCTGAATGCTATTCAGAGCTGCAACATGCCACCTAGCAGCCCCTATGGCAGGGAAGCGCTTCTGCCACTCACCTGGCCGCTGGTGGGGGCTCGGTTCCGTGGAAGCCAGGTGAGTGGCGGAGGTGCTTCCCTGCCATGGGGGCTGCTCGGTGGCATGCTGCAGCGCCAAATACCGTTCAGGTGCCGCCACCGCGGAGGCGAGTCCCAAATTACTTTACTTCCAAAGCTGCCTCACGCAGCACTCCCGGAGGCACGTTCACTGGCTGTCACTTCCTTAGGAGGATGGAGCCGATCTGAGAAGAGCATCTGAGGTTCAAAATTCACTCCCTGGCATCTCCAGATAGGGCTGAGAGAGACTCCTGCCTGTAACCTTGGAGAAGCCGCTGCCAGTCTGTGTAGATAATGCTGAGCTAGATGGATCAATGTCTGACTCGGTAGTAGGGGTGTGCACAGACTGTTTGCCACGGTTCGGTCTGAATTTGAACCAAATTTGGTTCAAATTCAGATTGGTTCCCTGAACCAGTCGGGTCGACGAACCAGTTCAAAGTGGTTCATGACTGAACCTGCTCAATCCGGCCTCGTTCATGGCAGACCAATTCTGCACATCCCTACTCAGTAGAAGGCAGCTTCCTATGTTCCTAGCTCATAAGCTTGAAGTCCATGAGAATCCCTGTGTTATGCATTGTCTTCTTTCATCCAAAAGTATTGGGGAGATGTAGGGAGGTATTGTGGGTCAGCAATAGCCGTGCTTTATCTGTAACATCTGGTTTGCACCTCAGTATAGCTTTCTGCTTCAATACACTTGCAACATTTTCTTCTAAAGGTGTTCTGATTCAGAATGTAAAGATGGGAATATATGAACATAGGCCTTGTTTCACAAGTATACTTTAGCTTAACGGAAATTTAATTCAGTCATTGAAGATAATTTGTTCAACTGGAGGCACAGCTCAGTAAAACATGCATATATGTCCCAGAATCAGCCATTTTTAATCATTTTCTCAGGAAACCAAATCAAAGTGGTGTCTTGGGTGGCGGAGGGGCTGATAGAATGCAAAGAATGACCCCTTAAAACATAGGAAGCTGCTTTATTCTGAGCCAGGTGGGCCATTGGTTCATGTAGCTCAGTACTGTCTATACCGACTGGTAGTAGCTCTCCAGCGTTTCAGACAGGAATCTTTCTCAGCCCTATTTGGAGAAACCAAGGATTGAACCTGGGACTTGCTGCATGCAAATCAGATGCTCTACCACTGAGCTATGGCTGCATCCCCCTTGAGCAAAAAGGTGGCTTGCGCAAACACTAGGCGTTTGTTGGATCCAAGTCCATTTTTTCCAAGTGTAATTTCACACATTCAGCTGCGAGCCATCAAGCAGTGAGTAATGAAGAGATGAGAAATCAAGTGATATATAATGCTTGTGTGAACTAGCCCATAGTCTTTGGCAGTTATGGTTTAAATTAGGGATGTGCACAAAGTGCTTCATGCACATCCAGGTGGCGGGGGTGGGGGGAGCAGTCACTTTAATAGGAGGAAGGCTGGTCTTACTTGCCCCTCCGTTGATCCACTGCCACCCAAGCACGGCATTGTTTGTATTAAGCAGCCTGGGCTGTCTGTTTGGAAAAGCCATGCTGCCTCGCTGTGTTGTGCTTGGGAACAGGAAGTTCCCAGCAGCCTGTGGGCAGTATTGTAAGGAAATGATGTCTGAGCATGTGTTGGCACCATCTTCAGTAGTCACAACACCATGCTGACCATTCAAGATGGTGCCTGCACATGCTCAGATGCCATTTCCTTCCCAACGCTGCCCACAGAACTTCCTGTTCCCAAGCAAGATGCAGTTGGGTAGCATGGCTTTTTGAAACAGACAGCCCAGGCTGCTTAATACAAACAGGGCCACACTGGGCGGCGGGGGGAAGCAGAAGAGCAACAGAGGGGCAGGTAAGACCTGCCTTCCTCCTGTTAAAGTTACCCACGTCCCTGCCGAAACAATTCAGCTGGGGCAGCTTGAAGCATTTTGGCACCTCGAAATAGCGGTGACAAAACGCTCCAAGCACATCCCTAGTTTAAATCTTTAAGCATAACATTAAAAAAAAAAAAAGTTCACAAAACTGTAGTAATCACAACTCATATTTATTTATTGTTAATTTTATATACCACCTTTCATTAAAACAATCCCAAGGCAGTTTATAGCAAAATTTAAACACAAGATGGTAAGAAAGACACAATTAAAATATTGTGAAAAATATTAAACAAATCTGATTAAAAATTTAAAACAAACGCATAAAAGCAATACAGGGTACAAAGAGCAGCAGCAGAGAATCAAATAAATGCCTGGGCAAAAAGCCAAGATTTCTTTTCTTCTTTTCTTTCATTTCTTTTCTTCTCTTTCTAAAAGCTGTGATGGAGACTGAGGAGCGAATAGCCACCGGGAGAGCATTCCAGAGTCTGGGGGCAGCAATAGAGAAGGCCCTGTCCCACGTGCATGACAACCGAGCCTCCCTCATTGTTGGCACCCAGAGCAGAGCCCCCTCAGATGACCTCGTCAGGCGGGCAGCAACCCTTGGGAGCAGGTGGTCCCCCAGGTATCCCGGGCTCAAACCGTTAAGGGCTTTAAAGGTCAAAAACAGCACCTTGAATTGGACCCGGAAACAAACTTGTAGCCAGTGCAAAATGGGTGTGATGTGTTCCCACCGGGCAGCTCCAGATAAAACCCTAGCTGCCGCATTTTGCACTGCCTGCAGTTTCCAGATATTCTTCAAGGGCAGCCCCACATAGAGCGCATTACAGTAATCCAGCCATGACGTGACTAAGGCATGGGTAACTGTGGCCAGATCTGCCTTCTCGAGAAAGGGATGCAGCTGGCGCACTAGCCAAAGCCGTGCAAAGGTACCCCTGGCCACCGCCTCCACCTGAGCTTCCAAAAGCAGAGCCGGGTCCAGTAATACCCCCAAGCTGCATACTTGCTCTTTCAAGGGGAGTGCAACCCCATCCAGAACCGGTAAAATCTCCTCATCCTGACTGGCACTCCTACTGACCAACATTACCTCCATCTTGTCTGGATTCAATTTCAGTTTATTAGCCCACATCCAACCCATCACGGCTCCCAACCCCCCGATTCAGGACATCCACCGCCTCCCTAGGATCAGGTGACAAGGAGAAATAGAGCTGAGTGTCATCCGCATATTGCTGACAACTCAGTCCAAGTCCCTGGATGACCTCTCCCAGCGGTTTCATGTAGATGTTAAACAGCATGGGGGACAAGACCAAACCCTGCGGGTCCCCACAGGCCAATGGCCACAGGGCCAAGAAGTAGTCTCCCAGCACCACCTTCTGGACCCTCCCCTCAAGAAAGGACTGGAATCCCTGCAACGCAGTACCTCCGATTCCCATACTCAAGAAGCGGCCCAGAAGGATATCATGGTCGATGGTATCGAACGCCGCTGAGAGGTCCAGCAGAACTAACAGGGATGCACTCCTCCTGTCTAGTTCCCGGCATAGGTCATCCACTAGAGCGACCAAGGCAGTCTCAATCCCATACCCGGGGCGGAAGCCAGATTGAAAAGGGTCCAGATAATCAGTATCATCCAAGACCCTCTGCAGCTGGGACGCCACCACACGCTCTATCACCTTGCCCCAAAAGTTGTCCGGGTTGGAGGAATCAAGGGAGGGCTTTTTTAATAATGGTCTTACCATCGGCTCCTTGAGGCACGATGGCATCCTGCCTTCCCTTAATGAGGCATTAATGATCACCTCCAACTATCTACCAGTCCCCTCCCTGGCAGCTTTTATTAGCCATGAAGGACAAGGGTCAAGAGCACACGTTGCCTGCACACTGCCCAGGATCTTGTCCACATCCTCAGGCCGCACCAACTGAAAAAAATCCAACACAATAGGACCAGATGGTACCAGAGGCACGTCTGCCGGAACTGCCAAAACTCTGGAGTCCAAATCAGCACGGATGTGAGTGACTTTATCCGCAAAGTGACTGGCAAACTGATCACAGCGGGCTGTGGATGGTTCCTCCCCCACTAGCTGGGGGGATATGTGCAGCAATGTCTTAGCTACACGAAACAGCTCTGTTTGTCTGCACTGAGCAGATGCAATGGGGGTGGAGAAAAAGCATTTCTTCACCATCCCCATCGCCACGGAGTAGTCCCTAAAATGGGCTCTAGCCCGTGTTCCGTCGGATTCATCACGACTCTTCCTCCAGCATCGTTCCAGCTGTCGCCCAAGTTGTTTCATCGCCCTAAGCTCCGAGGAAACCAAGGAGCTGAACGGGCTCCACCAAGCCGGAGAAGGTGTTTAGGAGCAACCGTGTCAACAGCCCGGGCTGTCTCTCCATTCCAGAGATCAACCATTTATTCAGTCTCTGACTTGATGTTCACTTCAATATAACTCCTTAGTATTATTGTGTCTCCTGTGTGCACTGCTGTCTCATGCTACACAATAAAGGTAAGTATCTCCAATGTTAAATTCCAAATTCATTGTGACAAAGATTGTACAAAAGCTTCCTTTTCACTAAAGAAGGGATCTGTCAGACATATAAATGGCTAAATGGTTCAAAACAAAGAACAATGGTCAGAAAATAAAATCCCTCTGCTGTACTGACTTGGCTGCCATGATACCAAATTACTTGCATTTGTTTCTCATTCAAATGTTATGTAAGCTAAAACTTACTGGATTTTATTATTTAAGCAAGGCATGTCAAATCAGAAAGGATATGCCCTCTTTATGCTCTTTGCTGTGAATGACTTTTCATCTCCTGTTTCTATACTAGCAGCCCTGGTCATTAAAACAGATCAGCATCTTTCCATGTAAGCAGCAGGTGATAGGTCTGTTTCCCATACTCCGATAACTTGTTCATAGTCAAATCTACTGGCTTATGGAAGGCATTTTTCTGCAATTTTTTCTCACAGTCATGAGAAATTGAAAAGTGCTACAATAAAAGATGTTTTTTAAAAAAATGCTTACTAATGTTACGGGGTCCAGAATTACGGCTCTCTGTACACTCCCTTGCTTGGCCTGGCCTATGTTTAGGAGAGTCCAGGAAAGAAAGAATGTTACTCAGGCAAGGAATAGCCTAGGAAGTCAGTTAGGAAGGAAGCATAGCTAATGCATCCTGACCTAGTGGGGGTCCCCAAAGGCCCCCCCCAACACCCCAAACAAAACATTCTACATGGCCATTCCAACCCATTTCTGAGATTCCCAAATATGGTTGCCATGGCTTGTCTCTCTTTCTAGCATATCTCTGCCTCCCTCACACCCCCAGACATTTAATTTCCTGAGCCAGCTCATTTCCCTATCTGGTCACTCTGAATCCATTGTTTCCAGCCAGGAATCTTTATAGATCACACTTAACCTGAAGGGACTCTAGAAGGTTCCCCCTTTACCCTATAAGAATAGATACCCAAGCCCCACATTTTTGCACAGTCTTTGGGAGTCATTCTGAAGACTGTTAGTCCCTCTGCTTTTTGTCATCGCACCCTAGCTTCATTCCTTTGGAGCTGTATAAAGAGGAGGGAATTTTTTTGTCCCAAATACATTAAGCAGCAAAAGACTAACTTGGTGGCTTTTCTTAAAAATATTGACGAGTCTTTGGGATATTTTAAAGACCCCGCTATCCCTTTCTTTTTGTGGGAATTACGCTGGTAATTTTTCCATCTAGTCTATTATTGAAAAACTGCAAAGCCATAGACAGACACAGGACAGCAATGCTCTTGCGTGGTCTGTCAACAGGAGGCACTGACAGCGGAAGACATTCCCCTGGCATTTTTAAGTGCCATGTCCAACATCCCGCCAAACCTGTCATAAGATTTGTGAGAGGCTAAATTGGCCGGACTTAAAAACCCCCAGACTATTTAGACATCATTGCCAGAAGGGAAGACTCAGGTGCTTTTGAAAGGCCCAGTAAAAAAAGATCAAGAGGTCAAATGTAGGAGAAAGGAAAGCACAAACTCCTTGGGGACACAACATGGATCAAGCACTTTTGCATTTCTGTGGTTTATTAAAATGTGTTGCAAAGTGTACAGCATTAAAATGTTGGGAAGTTCTGCTCTCTATAATTTGTCTTGTAAACCTGTATATCATTTTTGGCACTTAGCAATGATCTTGTGAGCTACAGACTCTTCAAGAACCCAATGTAAAGATCTTCATAAACCTGGTGGTCAATCAGATAGTCAATAGCCACTTTCCAGGAGAGACTGCCATCTGAACAGTGGACGCATCTGTGGGCATGGACAGAAGTTCATTTGCTGATTACTTGCACGCTAGGGCTGTAACAAATTGAGGTCATTCACACAATCAAAAACTGTTCTACCCAGGTTTGGGAGCTGTGCATGCTCCCAATTTTCAGTTGTGTGGAAGCAAGCTAGGAGGAAAAGCTACTCAGGAGGAAAAACTACCCAGGAAAAGCTATGCAGCATTTGAAATTTTATTCTTGTTTGTTTTGAACCTCCGGTCTGTGTGAATTCTGTCAATTCACTACTCACATCAAGCAAAGCTACATTTACCAATACAGTGAGAGACTGAAATGTTTAAAGTATTATGGAGGTTTTATAGTTTATTTTTCCTGGTGGCAGAGTGTGTAAAAGTTCAGTAAAGCCTAAGAAACTCCTACATGTTCAAGTACATTGGTCTGAGAAGGACCAACTGTCATCTGGCCCCTCCCCTCTACAAAGAACCAAGTCCTCTTCCACAACCATTGTCATCAGGCTGCAGCAGAGGGTGAAGCATGTGGCAAGCCCCCTCCATTGGCCTGAGGACAACCAAGTGCCTTCTGGACCCTCCCTTCTGTCAACTTTGTCTCCCCATTTTAAACTTTTGTTTGATTTTTAAAAAAAGATTGTGAGCCCTTTTGGGACAGGATTATTAATTCTAATGAATGCTGTAAACCACTCTGAGACTTTAGAGAAGAGGAGGATACAAAAGTAACAAATAAATAATCCTCAAAATACAGCATACTAAACCCTCAGAGATTTACTCCTTTCCAAGCAGGGAGGGAGGTCAACTCCCAAAATAAAAAGAGAGCCCTCATGGCGACCCCAACCCAAAGAATTGGGTCTTCTTTTCTGTTCTTTTCCCTTCACTCCTTCTCTGGATCTTCTGACTGGCTCAATCCACTTTCTCTGCCCAAACTTGTTTGGGTTCCTTCTCTCTCCCCTACTCCCCTCCATGGATCTCTTGATTCAATCTTCTTTCCTTACCCAGACTGTCTTGGGTCTGCCCTGTCTTGCTGTCCACTCCCTCTCTGGAACTCCAGATCAACTCAACCTACTCTCTGTACCGAACTCATTCGGGTGAATGTCCTCACCCCCTGCCTTTTCCTGGTTCCCTTGACCAACCTCTCCTTATCTCCTTCCCCAAGCTTCTTGAGATCTTTTTCCTCCCCTGTCTGGACTGGTTCTAGCACCAACCCTTCTTACTACTTATCCCTGGCTTTTGTCAGATCCTTTCACTAATCTATTCCTGCTTCCCATTACCGCTTCACTTCCCCCATTCCCTCTTAGTCCCATGCACCCAAGTAGCAACAATACACATGCAGAGGTTAAGTATTAGAGCCCAGACATGTGAATACCTAAGGATTTGTGTAACAAGGAAACACCCATGTATGCAGTCAGACTCAAGCCTTTACTTTATATTCAATGAAATATATTTTTATTTGGATTTTAAACCTGTGGTTATGATTTTCTTGGGAAACTGCCTACTTTATAACCATGCCTTGAGGGACCCAAGAGGGACTGACAAGTACCCCCCATAACACTAATTATATGTTCTTTCAGGTTTTTTCGAACTTCTGGATTCCTACCTGTTAGCAAACTGTTAATTCTCCCCCCCCCCAATTGTCTAGAATAATTTTGTTGTAGCCAGTTTCTTGGAATGATGGTAGCAAAACAGGGTGTCCCCCCCATTAGATGAGGGAAAGTTCTTATTGAATTTTCTGATATGAGGCCTAAAACTGCTGTTGACCATAATTTCACATATTATAATCCTATAATTTATTTTTATGCATATTTTGCAAGTGTTGAACCAATGTAAAGTGGACACAGAAGCAATTTTCACAGAGGTTTGGAAATCACTGTTAACACCTGTATGCGATTCATGACATGTACTCCCCAGTTAATCATTTGTTTTTAGTCCATTGGATAAAAACAGGGGATAAGTAGTTCTGGTAAGAAATAATCTGCCTACTTTCCTGTCACTATAATCTTAATTGATAATTGCCATCTTCACATTAACTCACTTATGCCTCAAATGATCACACACCCGCCATCTTGAACTGGGGTGGATAACGTCATCACAAACTACACTTTTGAGGTGTCCCTACATGTCCCTACAATTGTAGCAAATTTATTTATTTATTTATTTAATTTCTATACTGCCCTTCCAAAAATGGCTGAGGGCAGTTAACACAGAGAAACAACAAATAAATAAGATAGCTCCCTGTCCCCAAAGGGCTCACAATTTGTTTCAAATCGGTCCAGGCATTGTGAAGATGATGGGGGTGGGGCACATGAGCACGCGCGCGCGCGTGCGCACACACACACACACACACAGAGCTGGGTGATCTACTAAGCTTACTTTCCTTAAGGAAAGTAGGTATCAAAAAAAAGATTTTAAAAAAACTGGGCTAAAAAATCTGTACACTTAACTTTCTTTTGATATAAAACACATGAAATGCCTGAGGGTGTTAAGTTTTTTAAAAATTCAAAATACACCCTATGTTTAATCAACCAATGTCTGACATTTACCCAGTGGTAATAGTTTTACTGAGAATCTTTTGGTAGTTAGGCTTTTATATTTTAGAGTTTGGCCAGAAGGGTAATTGAAATATATGTTGTAATTATCATTATTCCTTCAATCAGAGCAATGCAGGAAATGATGCTAAATTTTGGAGTCATGCCTGTTTGTAGTTGATACTTGCTGCTGCAATGAAATAAAAGAAGCCTTTAAAATACCTCCCTACGGTGTGCAATTTCATTTGCCAGTGTTACTTAAGGACTTGACATATACATGTCAGTCTGTGTATCAAACAAACCCTGAAACATTGATGTTTGATATTCAGTTCTTAAACAGAGCTACAGGGGTTTTGCATAAATATTTCCTGTGCAATCTCAGGATAACTGAAGGCCAGAAGAAAGGTGTGTGAATTTAAAAGAATTTGTTAATTTCTTCTGCTGTTTTATCTTTGTTAATTGCAGCAACTTCTTTCATGTCAGATCCCAAGGCTCTGGAATGAAGAAAAAAAAAACCCACTGGATTTGTATTAATATAGACTACATAGGGTTTTGTTTTGTTTTTAAACAGTTCAGTTATAGCTAGTAATTGGTGAAAGCAATATTGTGAGTTGTGGACATCCATAGGGCATTTTGCAGTGAGGGGTGGGGAAGCTGCAATTCTATACCCACTTACCTAGAATTCAATCCACGGGGAAGGGGGCAATTTGCCCCCTCCTCAGACACCCATATTGTGAGTTCTTTGTCTATACACCAAGGGCAGAATTAAACAGAAGCATTTGTCCCATCATGCAATGCTCATTGCAATACTCTTGCACAGCTCTTTTATTTCAGTAGGGCTTCTGCAGAATCTTTCATAAGATTATGCTACAAATCAAGAAAACATGTTGTTCAGTGGAAATTCGTTGGGGAGTGCTATGTCACCCCAGCCTGTCAGAGAATGAAACTGCTGCTGTCCTAAGTTGCCTGGTGAAACTGTCCCCTAATTAGCAAAGTTTTACTTATAGAAATGATGAAGCTTAAACTAACAAAGCTTTCCATGTCAGTAATGAGCACCATGGTGGCAACCAGCGTGGCGAGCAGGGGGGGGGAGCAGACAGCCTGGCTGCTAGATATCCCACAATGCACTGCACACCCTGTACTGGGATATCCCTGGCTGCCGAGATGCTCCTTCTCCCCCAGGCTTGCCTGCCCACATGACCAGGCAGTGAGGTAAGAGGCGTGTTTCAAACCTGGGCCACCCAGTAGCAGGTTTGGAAACGATCCCAGTGGTTCTCCATAGAGAGATGGGTTTGTGACCTGCATGTTGACCGCACGGTGACTTGCCTGCCTGATGCGAAGGTTGCGGACATCACATAGCGTCTAGATAGGTTGTTAGGCAGTGCTGGGGAGGAGCCAGCTGTCATGGCGCATGTCAGCACCAACGATGTGGGGAAATGTAGTCGGAAGGTACTGGAAGCCAAATCTAGGCTGATAGGTAGCGTATTGAAGTCCAGGACCCGCAAGGTAGCATTTTCAAAAATGCTACCTGTTCCACGAGCAAGTACAGTGAGACAGGCAGAGCTGAGGGGTTTCAATGTGTGGATGAGACGTTCGTGCCAGGAGGAGGGATTTAGATTTGTTAGGCACTGGGATACATTTTGGGAAAAGCAAGGCCTGTACAAAAGGGACGGGCTGCACTTGAACTATGATGGAACCAAACTGCTGGTGCTTAAAATCAAAAAGGTAGCAGAGCAGCTTTTAAAATGATGCCTGGAGAATAACTGACAGGAGCTGGACAGTATCCGATTCGGCATATGCCATCCCGTAAAGTGCAAGGGTGTAAAAGATTCAGATAAAACAGAAGTAGACAAAGCGGAACCACATAAAGAGCAGACAGAAGGCTGTGCCAGCTGGTCAAAGAGTCCAAAGAAAGATAGCATACACCAGGGAAGAGATTCAGCATATAGGTGCTTATATGCCAATGCCAGAAGCCTCCAAGCCAAGATGGCTGGGCTGGAGTGCTTGGCTGCTAACACAGAAATAGGCATAACAGAAACATGGTGGAACAGTGAGAACCAGTGGGACACTGTTCCTGGATATAAACTCTATAGAAAGGACAGGGAGGGGTGCCTTGGAGGTAGAGTAGCACTGTATGTTAAAGAAGGGATAGAATCTAACAAGGTACATAAGAAGAACATAAGAACAGCCCTGCTGGATCAGGCTCAAGGCCCATCTAGTCCAGCATCCTGTTTTGCACAGTGGCCCACCAGATGCCGCTGGAAGCCACAGGCAGGAGTTGAGGGCGTGCCCTCTCTCCTGCCATTGCTCCCCTGCAACTGGTACTCAGAGGCACACCCTTGAGGCTGGAGGTGGCCCACAGCCCTCTGACTAGTAGCCATTGATAGACCTCTCCTCCATGAAGTCATCCAAACCCCTCTTAAAGCCATCCAGGTTGTTGGCTGTCACCACATCCTGTGGCAGAGAGTTCCACAAGTGGATCACGCATTGTGTGAAAAAGTACTTCCGTTTGTTGGTCCTAGAACTCCTGGCAATCAATTTCATGGAGTTACCCCTGGTTCTAGTGTTGTGTGAGAGGGAAAAGAATCTCTCTCTCTCCACGGCATGCAAGATTTTATAGACCTCTATCATGTCTCCCCGCAGTCCTCTTTTTTCTAAACTAAAAAGCCCCAGGAGTTGTAGTCTTGCCTCGTAAGAAAGGTGCTCTAGGCCCCGATCATCTTGGTTGCCCTCTTCTGTACCTTCTCCAGTTTAACAATGTCCTTTTTAAGATGTGGTGACCAGAATTGTACGCAGTACTCCAAGTGTGGTCACACCATAGTTTTGTATAAGGGCATTATAACGTTAGCCGTTTTATTTTCAATCCACTTCCTAATGATCCCTAGCATGGAATTTGCCTTTTTCACAGCTGCTGCACATTGAATAGACACTTTCAACGAGCTGTCAACCACAACCCCAAGATCCCTTTCCTGGTCAGTCACCGACAGCTCAGATCCCATCAGCATATACTTGAAGTTGGGGTTTTTCGTTCCAATGTGCATCACTTTACACTTGCTAACATTGAACCGTATTTGCCATTTTGTCGCCCACTCCCCCAGTTTGGAGAGATCCTTTTGGAGCTGCTCACAATCCGTTTGGGATTTCACTACCTGGAAGAGTTTGGTATCATCTGCAAATTTGGCCACATCGCTGCTTACCCCTGCTTCTAGATCATTTATGAATAAATTAAAAAGCACTGGTCCCAGTACAGATCCCTGGGGCACCCCACTTCTTACTTCCCTCCATTGTGAAAACTCTCCATTTATACCTACCCTCTGTTTTCTGTCTTTCAACCAGTTAGCAATCCACACATGTACTTGTCCCTTTATTCCATGACTGCTAAGTTTCCTCAGGAGTCTTTGATGAGGAACTTTGGCAAAAGCTTTTTGGAAGTCCAGGTAGACTATGTCAACTGGATCACCTTGATCCACATACTTGTTGACACTCTCAAAGAACGCCAAAAGGTTGGTGAGGCAAGATTTACCTTTGCGGAAGCCATGCTGGCTCACTCCCAGCAGGGCCTGTTCTTCTAGGTGCTTTACAATTTTATCCTTGAGGATGCTTTCCATCAATTTGCCTGGAACGGACGTTAGGCTAACCGGCCTGTAATTTCCCGGATCGCCCCTGGATCCCTTTTTGAAAATCAGTGTTACATTTGCTACTCTCCAGTCCTCTGGTACAGAGCCCGATTTCAGGGATAAGTTAAATATTTTAGCAAGGGGGTCGGCAATTTCACATTTGAGTTCCTTGAGGACTCTTGGATGGATGCCATCCGGCCCTGGTGATTTGTTAGCTTTCAGTTTTTCCAGACAGTTTAGAACATCATCCCTTGTCACTTCTATCTGACTCAGCTCTCTAGCCTCCATCCCTAAAAAGCCTTGTTCAGGAACAGGTATATGCTCAGTATCCTCTGCCGTGAAGACAGACGCAAAGAACTCATTCAGTTTCTCTGCAACATCCATATCCTCCTTAATAATCCCTTTCACTCCCTCATTGTCTAATGGTCCAACCGCCTCCCTGGCACGTTTCCTGCTTCTGATGTACTTAAATAAGTTTTTGTTATTCCCCTTGATACTTTTGGCTAAATGTTCCTCAAACTCTCTTTTTGCCTCCCTTATTGTCACCTTGCATTTCTTTTGCCAGAGTGTGTTCCTTTCTGTTCTTTTCGTTTGGACAGGCCTTCCAACTTCGGAAGGAAGTCTTCTTCCCTTTTATGGCTTCCTTGACGGTACCCGTTAGCCATGCTGGCATCCTCCTGGACTTAGTGGTACCTTTCCTCCTTTTGGGTATACAATCTAACTGGGCTTCTAGTATTGTGGTTTTGAGTAAACGCCATGCACTCTGGAGCGAAGTGACTCTCCTGATTTTCCCCCTCAGCTTTCTTTTCACCATACTCCTCATTTTGGAGAAGTTTCCTCTTTTGAAATTTAAAATGTCTGTGTTTGACATCCTTGGTGATTCTCTCCCCGCATGTATGCTGAATTAGATGGCACTGTGGTCACTGTTCCCTAAAGGGTCGATGACACTGATATCACGCACCAGGTCCTGGGTGTCACTCAGAATTAGGTCCAAGGTCGCCTTCTCTCTGGTCGGTTCCATGACCAACTGTTCTAAGGCACAGTCATTCAGCGTATCTAGAAATTTGACCTCTTTGTCCTGACTTGAATGTGAATTTACCCAGTCTATGTGTGGGTAGTTGAAATCACCCAAAATTACAGCCCTGCCTCTCCTTGATGCCTCCCTGATTTCCTCCTGCAACTCCCAGTCACTGTCGGCATTTTGATCCGGAGGGCGATAGCATGTCCCCAGTAGCACGATTCCTTTCCGGCCTTGTAGTCACCCACAGGGTTTCTGTGGAGGACTCCAGTCCACCTAGGTTTTCTAGCTTGTTAGATTCTATCCCTTCTTTAACAGACAGTGCTACCCCTCCTCCAAGGCGCCCCTCCCTGTCCTTTCTATAGAGTTTATACCCAGGGATAACAGTGTACCACCGGTTCTCACTGTTCCACCATGTTTCTGTTATGCCCACCATGTATATTTCTGCATTAGCAACCAAGCACTCCAGCTCACCCATCTTGGCTCGGAGGTAGAAAACCTAGGTGGGCGGGAGTCTTCTACAGAAACCCTGTGGGTGACAATACAAGGCCTGAAAGGAAATGTGCTACCAGGGACATGCTATTGCCCTCCGAATCAAAATGTTGATAGTGACTGGGAGTTGCAGGAGGAAATCAGGGAAGCATCAAGCAGAGGCAGGGCAGTAACAATGGGTGACTTCAATTACCCACACATAGACTGGGTAAATTCACAGTCAGGTCATGACAAAGAGGTCAAATTTCTAAATACACTGACTGACTATGCCCTAGAACAGTTGGTCTTGGAACCAACCAGAGTTAAGACGACCTTGGACCTAATTCTGAGTGGCACCCAAGACTTGGTGCGTGATGTCAGTGTCATCGACCCTGTAGGAAACAGTGGCCATCGTGCGATCAAATTCAGCATACATGTGGGGAGAGAATCACCAAAAAAGTCTAACATAGACACTTTGAATTTCAGAAAAGGAAACTTTTCCAAAATGAGGAGTATGGTGAAAAGCTGAAAGGGAAAATCAGGAGAGTCACTTCGCTCCAGAATACATGGAGTTTACTCAAAACCACAATACTGGAAGCCCGGTTAGACTGTATACCCAAAAGGAGGAAAGGTACCACTAAGTCCAGGAGGATGCCAGCATGGCTAATAGGTACCATCAAGGAAGCCATAAAAGGCAAGTAGACTATAAGTTCAGGAAATGAGATGGGCAGTTTCCCCAACAAAACTCTCACTTAAGTAGACCAGGGTACTTAGAAGATAGGTTAATCTAGTCCTTGATCCTAGAAGCCTGCAAATCGCCCAAATCCAGTTAAACAAGGGAAAGTATAATTTCTCCAATTATTACTGTATATCTTGAGACAAATACTTAGGAGCTTAATTTCTTAAAAAACAAAAAATATTATAGTTCAAGATCTCTTAACCTTGGGCCCCTAAATGTTGTTGGACTACAACTACCATCATACCCAGACATGGCCTTTGTGGCTGAGGATGATGGGAGTTGTAGTCCAAAAACATCGGGGGGGGCCCAAAGGCAATTACAAGTACGTTTTCTAGCGAAACTGTTTTTGTGTTAAACAAGGTAACAAAAACCAACAGCATACGTTTCGCTTTTTAAACAAATTCTCGTAGCAACTTTCCCTCAGAATAATCGCTCTCCAGCATTTCTGAGAGAACCCCTCCCCCCCACCTCCCATTTCCCTTTCTTGTGTGTGAGAGAGAAAGAAAGAGAGACCAGCGCCTCTATCTCCGGCTTTGAAGGGCTGCCGGCTGCCTCGTCAACCTGCTAAAGACTCTGACAGAAAGTAACTGGATGGAACAAGTCCGAGGAGAACAAGGAGGCTCTTCCTCGCTCGCCCCCCGCCCACTCTCCGTCTCTGGCTGGCTTTCGAGGTGAGAAGAAGCGAGGAGACTCGACCTCCTCAACCTGGGCGTAGGGCGAAACCAACAGCTTTTCCCGCCCTCAGCTGAGAGGGAGGGGGCGGGGCATGAGAGGCTGCGCGCGCCTCGTCTTCCGCGCGGGCTCCTTCGTTCGCTGCCCTCGGCTCGGCTCGGCTCAGTCAGCGAGATCATCATGAGCTTCTCCGGAGAGACCGACTGGTCCTTGTTCACTTTGCTGGACCAACACCGAGTTGCCCTTAGGGAGGCTGCCGGGAAAGCGCTCGGAGACACGGCGCGCGCTCCCCTTGTGACCGGCCACAGCGGTGAAATTCCTAGGTAACGCCAGAACAGTTACTACTAGCTTGCTGGGTGGGAAGAAGTAGAGTTCCCTTCGCCAAGAACAGCCGAGAAAGGGAAAGAGCTTCTCTTCTTCTTCTTCCTCTCCAGTTTGCCCCTCGAGGTAAAACGAGGGGGAGGAGTGCAAAGTGGCTGTCTGCACTGATGCCCCACAGTCTTCAGGGTCTTGAAATCTTTATTAATTTGTGCTCCCGGATCATTCTATAAATCAGATATTACACAAAACTAGTAACAGACTAGCTGGCACAGGTGCAGAGCAACTGTGCCCCATCTCTAGTTCTCTATACACTCATACTTTGAACATTTGAAGCTGCCTTATATATTTGTTCCATGTAGCCCAGAACTCTCCAGCCCTGATAGCAGGTTTCTAAGGCTGGCAGAGTTTTTCCCAGTGCAGCTACCTACGACCTTGGAAATGCCAGGGACTGTTACTCGAACCATCTCTGTGTAAAGCATGTTCTGGCACTGAGCTATAAGCCCTTTTTACGGGCAATTCATCCATCTCAGGTAATGCAGCCAATATGTATCTTATACTCATGTGTTTGCAGAATACACATAAAAGAATGGCACAAAACATGCATCTTCTACATTTTTTTACACACAAATTGCCCTGATATATTATTATGCATCATCTTCCCACATTGCTTCCCACCTTAGCTTTCACAACATCAGTAGAAGCATCACGGATCATTTTATCTAATTTTCACCTGGATCTGTTAGAGGTTATTGATTTTTACCCACAATAGGTAGAACAGCAGAGCACTAAGGAACGAGCACACACTCCAGTTACAGAGTAGGTAGCAGAGGATGGTTTGGATATTACAGCAGTTTAGAGAAAACACATGGAGATCCTTGTATGACTAAACACTAAATATTTATTGGTTAAATACATTTAGATAGGAAAGACCTATCTCTAATCTAAAGGACTACATAGTGGATAGGTAAGGAGAGAGCGAGATGTTTCCATCTGCTCTCTAGGAGGAAAGGAAGGATTGTGACTCAGCACAGGAAGTGCTGCAGAGTCAGTTCACGGGTCATAGAGTAGGGACAGATAGGGAGACCCTGACTCACTGTCTCTACTCCCAATGCCCCTAGTGGTCATTAGGACAGTTGGTGCAAAAGGTCGATGCACTGGAAGTCCATCTCCAACAGGATCTAACAGGAACTCTAGTGTGCAGGAATGTTATTTGATATACCATAGATAAAAAGCTTATATTCTAATTGTTATCCACTGAGATAATTTCACCACTGTCTTCTGACTGGCTTGTTTCAGTTCAAAATCCATATTATTTAGACCTCTGCAGATGGGTTCAAGTTAGATATCACCCTGCTAACAATGGCTGATGGAGTTACTCAGGAGTGGACTATAAAGGATTAGTTAATTTCAATAGGACTACTCAGGAGTAATTTAGCCTGGATGGCAACCATTGTCTTAGGAATGACATCTTTACACACGTTCCTTGATAAAAATGATCAATCAATCATATTTTGGCTAGGTAAAGTTGTTGCCTCATGGTTAAAATTCACAGGTGCAGCCAGAAACATAATTATTACCTATGATTGATCAGCAGTCGTAGCTTCTCCTACCATGCTTTATCCTCTGGTTTCTTTGTCCATCTTTTCATCCCATCTGCTAGAGCAAGTAGGGCTTTCATTTTGCCCCAGAGAAAGGATAGTTGGAAGCAGAAGAACAGAGGCTCTGACCACATTGTCTGATGCTTCTGTGGAACTGTTCATGAATCACACACAGTCTCGATAGTCTGGGATGTGGCCTGGCAACTCTACAGATGGAGGACTGAAAACAAGAAATAACGATTTGTCCAGGCCACAATGCCAAAAGACGTGTGATTTTACGTGTGTTTGGTCCTGCATGCTTTTGATTTTTGTAATAGCAGCTTCAGGGGCCCACCAATCCAGATTGGGCTGCAGTATGAGGGAGGGAGATTTAATCCCCCTGCTTTAAAAAACTTTTATCTAAATTTATTTTAATTAATCTTCAGATGCAGTCCCAGACTATTTACTCCCTTTACCTCTCCCCACAAAACACAGGGCCAAACAACATGTTTCAGGTCTTATCTTGTTTGGCTCTGAATTCACAGCTGATCTGAGAGCTGAAACAGGGACTTCTAGCTCAAGCATAGTTTATGTTCTTTCCTATTACTTTTATATACATTTGTCAAAACAGTGTAGAAGCACTACTACTAAACACTAATTTTCTATATTGCAAACTTATGCATATTTATAAATTAGAATTCCCAGTACTTTCATTGGGCTTTTTCACATAAAAGTGAGTTGCAGAATTGGTTATGAGAGGTGATAGTTTCAGTTGCCATAAAATGAAGTTGAGAATCCTATCCCTTCTGGTGATGTATGTATGTATGACACTAGTTCACTAAATTTATATAGTGTAAAACATTATTGTTTTACTTTTGGTTTAAGCAAACATTGCTTTCCAGATTTAATTTAGCATAATTTTAATCCATGTTCATATACAATTGTTTGCCTAAAAGGCTATAGGACTAGTAGTGTAGGTCCCCCCCACTCCTCCGCCCATCCTAGTTGTGAAATAATGATTTAAGTGCATTTCTATTTGTGTTGCCAAAAAAAAAAAAAAAATGCTCATGCTGTGACCTGTTGGAAATGAGCTGACAGGCTTTATCCTCGTGTGATACATCTGTAGTGCTTCGCTGTTCCCAGCTTAGATTTCTCTGTAATTAATGCTGAGTGCTTTTTAAGTTGGCATGTTTGGCCAGTAATGTATCTTTTTCTTCTTAAAGGTTACTTCATCTTCAAGAAGTGGGAGCTAAAATGAAAGAGAGAACATATGTGATTTGTTTCAAAGAGCATGCCATTCAAATCCTTCTCTTTCTCCTTTAAAGCGCTCTTAACTTCTGTTGGCCCCAAACTCCAGAAATTAAGCCTAGATGTGATACCTGGATCTACCATTTGGCTTTGTTTACTTAGCTTTGCATTTCTAAAGATGAAACAGAAACTTATCTGACTTATGCAGACCTGTGATAAAATTCAGTATACATATGGCTCATAAAAGATAATTGGAACAACTGTAGAAATTGAAGGAATACATGCCAATAGGAAATATGACAAATCAGCAATGCTAATGACCCTGTCTATTGAATCTGTAAATAAAATGTATTTATTCTGAAGCTTCTTTGCCTGGAAGAGGGCCTTTTATTTTATAGAAGATACTTGAAAACTGAGTAATTGTGCAGATTCCACCCTTCCTTCTGAACCTGATAAATACTAGTCCTCTAACGAAAATAATTTCCGATGCTTCCTTTGCAAGATATGAGTAATAAATAATAATCTTCAAAAAGCACTTCATACTTCCTTAATAGGAAGGAAGCACATTGTTATTGTCTGAGGTTCACCGTGATATATACCATCAATGTGTTCACATTTTGAAAAGGACCACATTCCTATCCACAACTGAATGTGATCATCCAGAATTAGAAATTTACAGTTAGATACAAAAAAACCGCACAACTAGTTCTGCATGCCAAAGGGGGCTTTGGACTTGTGTTCTTTGAACTGCAGCCAAATTCCCCTCCACCACCAATTCCCCTCCACTTCCCACTCTCATAGGAAGCCATATTTGAAATTGAGGGAAGTCTCTAAAGTGGCTTGTGATATGGCATGGGTGTGTGCTCTTCAAGTAAAAAAAATGTCACTGGGCTAAAGGAAGTTTTGAGGAGTGCCTAAATTAGTTTTCAGATCCCAGCTTATATGACATGGACTAAGCTACACACTCTATCTGTATTTTAACAAATTATTGCCATTACCTATGGAATGGGTGCTCTTTACAAAACTGTCTATCAAGAACATAGCTATACAGCTGGAAGGAGAGGGTATAAGGAACTTCAGCAAAAATGACATTTTGTTCATAGGAGACTAAAAGCAACCTGTTATTTTGTTATATGGAGGAGTGCTACTAGTGTTCTTAGTTCAGTTCATGACACATTTTATCTCCCCCACCACACACACAATGTTGCTATCCAGCCAAAACCTTCATATAATTAAAAACCACAGGCACTCATTCAAAGTGTCAGATCAAAAGGTTAATGTGCTATGGTAGAGAGGAAGTACTTATATTATACCCTTGAACATTTTTTGAAGTTTACAGCATTTAAAAACAAGTTAAGTCAAACTCTGGCCAAAGCTAATATTACATCATTTGATTTAAAGCATTAGTCATAGTTGTTTTAAACCAGTTGATCCAAATGTTTAGGTGGTTGGGGGAAAATCTTACGAGGAGAGGCTGGCAATATACTTTCCAGTACTGCAGCTCACATGCATTAAATGGCAAATTAATATTTCTAGGAGCACAAAGCAAGACGAAGTCCAGTGAAATGCTTCTTGCAGCTTTATAAACAAATTCAGACATGTATGCGTATCAAAGTTTTATTGCAAATTGTGGCTGGTGTACAAGGTGCAAGATGACTATCACACCCATCCTATAGCAGCTTCATTGGTTACTGGTCCGCTTCCAGGCTAGATTCCAGGTGCTGGTCTTGACTTTTAAAGCTCTACACGGCTTGGGGCAGGGGTATCTGTTGGACCGCATTCACCCATACGAACCTGCCAGGGTCCTCTGCTCATTGTCTCAGGCCCTGCTCATGGCCCCGCTACTAACAGAGATCTAGTTGGTGGGGACTAGAGACAATGCCTTTTCGGTTGTAGCCCCTTGACTTTGGAACGCCCTCCCTCACAAGCTTTGCCATGCTCCCTCCCTCAGTGTTTTTAAAAACAACAACTAAAAACGCATCTTTTAAAAGAGGCTTTTTAATGTTCCAACGCTGGTTATATTTGGTAGGTTCTTTAGTTTTTCGTTTTTATAACTCAATTTTTAGCTTTTAAAATAATTTTTAATTTGAAACTTAATACTGATTGTGGTTTTTAGCCTGACTTTTAACTTGTTTACTTAATTTGGTTAATTTTATTACTTTTATTTTTACATTTTATTTTACATTTCTATTCTACATCTATTATATTGTTGTGAGCTGCCCCGAGCAGTAGTGTACTGGAGGGGTGGGGTATAAATACTTTTAATAATAACTAGCTGACCTGGCGCAGAGCATCTGTGTCTCTAGTTCTCCCTATCTTCCCCCCATCCCTTCAGCTGTTCTCCCCACCTCTCTTCAGCCCCTGCTGTCACTTACTCTCGGCAGTTGGCCGGTTGGCCCTAGCCGCCACTTCCTCTCACCAGACAGTGCTTTGGCGGTCAGCCTGGCTGCCACCTCCTCTCACCGAGCGGCGCTTCCTCTCACTGCCTGGTGGCCACCACTTCATCTCACTGGGCAGCACTTTCCCTGGCAGCCAGCCTGGCCGCCACTTCCTCTCGCCACCCGGCGCTTTCTTCCAGTGGCCAGTGCCGCCGCTTCTTTTCGCTGACCAGCGGCCGCTTGCCTTCCTCTCCCACTCCCCTTGCTCACGAAATCTTGTGAGAGTTGCCACGCATGGGATTAGCCACGGGTATGTCTTGGTGAATTAAATATATAGATAATAATATTTGAAGATGAAATTGTATGTCATAACCCCTGCTAACTTGGCAAAGAGGCACCTTTTAACGTGATGATTCTCTTTATTTAGCAGAGGGAGAGTAACTGGCCCTATTCACCCACAGCACAGTATCTCCAGTGACTGTTGCTGGTGTCTATCTTATGTTTCTTTTTAGAATGTGAGCCCTTTGGGGACAGGTTTCTAAATTATTTGTTTGTTATTTCTCTGTGTAAACTGCCTTGAGCCATTTTTGGAAGGGCGGTATAGAAATTGAATTAATAATAATAATAATTTGTTTCAGCTCCAAGGTTCTTAGAGCAATTGAAAATGTTATTGAAGATGTTATCACAAGTCTGTCAAGAAATGAAGCACCTGTTCTCATCTTGAATAACAGATCTGATTGGGGAAACATACGGTAGGTGTCTTTAACCATGTTTGATGCATATTTATATCATAAATAAAATGTTTTGTTTCTTCTTCACACTTCATGAGGCATCATGTCATAGTGTGATGTTATTCCTCTTTTATTTCTTGAATGAATCTGCTGCAAAATATGAGTCTATTTTTACAGACTGGTTTTTAATCAGTACATGGCATTGACATTCACACAACCAATTGACCCACCTGATAATCTGGCTAAAAGTTCACCGTAGGCTGACTAAAAACTACAGGTACCACATAGTGAAAACATCATGAGAACAGATCCTGAGATTGGAATCTGGATTAAGATGTACAGGGGCACTTACAAATTTTGAAGTACTACATTAGAATATCCATGATGAGCCACAGAAAAGCAAGCCGACTACTAATCAAATGCCTACCTGTCAGCTAATTCATTCAAGATACATCTACTCTAGAAATTTAAGAGTGATTTGAAGGGGAATTCTTTAAACTAGGCCTGGCACAACATAAGGCTCAGGGGTTGGATCTGACCCGCAGGGACTTTTGTGCAACTAGGACTATCCTGTTGCAGCAACAGCAGGAACCTTGAAGAGCTCTAGGATTGCAGCCTGAAATCAACAGCGATTGAGGAGAGGAGAGGATTTGCATTTGTTTGGATCTGGCATGCACTCCAGATGGCCACTTGTGGCCACTATCCTTGGTTAAAATTGTGGGTCTCTTGTCGGGAAAAGATCCACAAGTAAATAATAATTGTTAATATTTTTAGTAATTTTAATGTAATAGTATGCTGAAAATTGACCTCAGCCCCTGCATGCCAAGTCATGGTTGATGCCAGCCTACCAGGGCATTCGAGTTGTGCATCCCTGCTTTAGACAATAAATCCATGGCTGACTTTCTGCGCAAAGAAATCTCGGCTTTAGCAAGCTACCAGGATTGCTGTGCATGTAAGTCCCAGTATTGTGGCGGAGGTGAGCTGTTGCAAAACTCCTTAAAATAGCATGTGGGTACTTGTGTCACACTACTTGCATTGTTTCCAAAGGAAGTAGTGCTGTGGAAGTGCCCATGTGCTGTTTTTAGGAGTTTTGCAACAGCCCAGCTGATCGGTTCAACCAAACGAGTTCACTTTGGCGCAGTTAGGTCTTAATTTGAACCAAATTTGGGCTGAACCACACCAATCAATTCATGCACACCCCTATTCCATAACAGTCCTGGGGCTGCCTTCTATGTGCATAGCAGTGCTGGCCACTTGCTAATGCTGAGGTTTCCTTGTGCAGAATGATAGGTCTTATCCTTAAGATGGAAGGTGATGCAGGAAGCTGATGAAAAGGGAGTGGATGGAGGTGGGAAATATGATGGATGCACCTTTGTAGTGTGCATGAACTAGAAGCCTGAGGAATTGCAGAAGGGGTAAGTAAATTCTCTGCCACAAGATGTGGTGACAGCCAACTGCCTGGGTGGCTTTAAGAGGGTTTAGATAAATTCATGGAGATCTATCACTGGCTACTAGTCTGAGGGCTATAGGCCACATCCAGCCTCAGAGGCAAGATGCTTCTAAATACCAGTTGCAGGGGAGTAGCAGTAGGAGAGAGGGCATTCCCTCAGGTCCTGCCTGTGAGCTTCCCAGAAGCATCTGATGGGCCACTGTGTGAAGCAGGATGCTGGACTAGATGAGCCTTGGGCCTGATCCAGCAGGGCTTTTCTTATGTTCTTGTGTTCTTAAGTGGTACTGATCTTTCATTGTTACACACTATTCAAAATACAAGCATTCACTATTACAAAAGTGTGTTCATAACTCCTGTCCACTGACATTAGAAATACAAAGGGCTTTGACTGGGATCATGACTAAATATACTAGAAGTTCCATAGAAATTTGGTAGTCCTTCAGAGTAACTCCTGAGTAGTACTGTTGAGTAATTTAGTCAGGATATTAGCCACGGTCAGTGTCCATGGAATTTTAATGATCTATAACATGAAAGGAAATTTATGACACACTGTTAAGAAACTCCAGCATATTCATTAGCTTCTGCTGAAAAAGGACAGAGGGCATCAAGAATCAGGATCTGCTAGTGATATGAAAAATTTATTCTGGTTTTTAAATGGTGTGCAATAGTGTCCTGATGAGCAGCAATTCCAGAGTACTTCATTTCAGGTTTTATGGACTGAGGGACTTGGGAAATTAGCTGGCAGCTGACTCAATTATTGTTGTGCTATTATTTTAAATTAATATTGGTTTTTTGCCTGTAAAACATAGTCTCTGGTCCTAGTCCACTGAGAAAAAAGAAATCTATCCTCTTCTTATTTCTTCTTATTCTTATTTCTGCTGTCCTCTTACTGATAAGAGCTTGCTGATACCAAATGAGCAGGGAGGGGGTAAGCAGCATTAATTATACTTAGCATGTATATAGTACAGTTAAAGTGTCCAAAAGACTTACTGGGCTATTCACATGACCATGGGGGGAAGGCAGGGTTCAACCTACCTTCCCCCAGATGACCGCTCCAATCCCCTGGGGCTCGCAAGCCACACATCCACATGACCTGTGCTTGGAGTAGCTCAGATAACTATCTGTGCTGCTCCCAGCAGTGGGGGTAAACAGAGGCTGGGACTTCTTGTCCCAGCCTCCAAGAATCCCACAGGGCACCGCACACTGAGTGCAGTGCACTGTGGGATTCCCTCAGGGGACAGGTGCTCTGGGCATCCGTCTCTGTGTCAGTGCGAACTGCAAGCAGCTCACACTGACACACAACCCCAGGACAGGAGTCAGGGTAAGGGCACATTTACGCCCTTAACCTAGGCTAAGAGCCAGGCTGCGGTGCTGGGTTTAGCACCACAGCACTGCCAAGATCCGCACAGATCCCTGCAGTCCTCTGAAGCTTTTTGCTTCTGAGTATCTTCATACAAAGTACATTTGCTGTGAGCATTTCCTCTGGCTTCTACTCTTGAGCTAAGAATAAGATACCTCTTCATTTTGCATTTTTGAATTGACTTCTTTTTGGAAAATGTTTCTAAAATTAAAAATTCTTAATACCACTTTTGTGCTGCTGAATATCCTCCTTTGTTCTGTCAACAAGATAATCAAGAGCTTCATCCAAATTAGATGATTTTCTTTTATGCGTTGTCCAGAATTTCAAGAGAACTTGATGATCATGTCAATCCCAACCTACCTTTCTCCCTCCTAACTTCTGAAGGAAAATTTCAAGCTCAACCTTTAGGCAGATGAGTTTGAATCCCCTTATCAGTGTAACTACCATTAGGCAAGGGGAGGCAGTCGTCTTGGGGCCCCACTGCCTCGAGGCCCCCCCCCCGAGGCACATCACATGACTCCCCACCCACCCATGTTGCACCCCCTATGAATTATGTTGAGTCTCTTGGAGATCGGCAGGAGCAGAGAGTAAAAAAACTAGATTCAATGTGAACTAGATATTCACCGTATTCATAATGGGGATGTGAGTGTGAGTACACAATATATTGTGAAGAGTGTTTGTGTGTGTGTAACAGCGAGGGACCCATTTTAAAATCTTGTCTCTGGGCCCCCTCCAACCTTGCTACGCCCCTGCCCCTTTTCCATTGGGACTTTGCCTTGCTTGAAAATTCCTTTTGCTGAAATACCTAATGCCCAGATCACATTATTTTCCTCCAAGTCAATATATATTTCAGTGTTTCTAGC
This sequence comes from Hemicordylus capensis, assembly GCF_027244095.1. Classification (NCBI taxonomy): domain Eukaryota; kingdom Metazoa; phylum Chordata; class Lepidosauria; order Squamata; family Cordylidae; genus Hemicordylus; species Hemicordylus capensis. The sequence continues at coordinate 22,019,431 of NC_069660.1, read as the reverse complement.
ATGCTATACCCCTTCTGAAAGTCACTTTTCTCATTGAAGGAAAGTTCATTTTTATTCTTTTCAATGTGCACAAGTAGTTGTTTTTAGTTTTTATCCTGCCCTTATACATTCAGCTTTCATAAATTGATTTTCAGAATCTTACAGTTTTGAAAATTTTGTTTGGTACCTGCAGTACTGAAACAGCTGTCATTCTTGTGTTCACAGGGGTGTTGTCATTGCTAGGGCATCTTCGAAGTTTAGATGTTTCTTCTAATAAGAGAGCAGAATAGGAATTGAAATAAATCACTGTACTGAGACATTTCTTCAATTTTCCTGTGCCGTTTTGTGGTGTATGGTATCTTCTGCCACCTTAAGGACATTAAATGTAATGCATTCAACAAGCAAGAAATGCAGTAATTTGATATTTTGCATACTAAGACTAATATAACATTTTCCTATTAGCTTCAGGAAATATTTCATTGTTTCTGTCAACAATATGTTAATTGTCAGTTATTCTGTGGCATTAGGTTCTGTAGAATCTGTAGCAAACATTTTTGAAGTAAAAGGTGAATGTATGTTTTGGAAGTTAGTTTAATGGAGTTAATACACTTTGCTCATTTATTCATATTTTAATGTATATATTAAAAACAGCAGTAGTCCCTGAGAAGTCAGATAAATTATACATAAATTATACAAGTGCTATAGAAATAAGAAATAATAGTCTTCATAGAATTGTTAAACACTAGCAATGTTTCCACTTTCTTCTCTTTAAAGTCCCTTTTCAAGATGCAAATTTTTGCATAAAAAAGAAGCCGCTGCCAGTCTGAATAAACAATACTGAGCTAGATGAACCAATGGTCTGACAGTATATGGCAGCCTCCTATGTTCCATAAGCTTTATTTTAATTGTCCTGGTCTCCACCCCACATCCCCCATTTGTCAATCCCTGACCTATCCTTCCATATCATTTTATCCATTAATATAGTACACTATCTGAGCAGAACCTGAATAATCTTTTCTGTATCTGCACAATGATTAACATACAGCTGATGGTACAGCTGGAGCCGCTCTGGGAAGAGCATCTAGGTTCCAAGTTCCTTCCCTGGCAGCATCTCCATGATAGGGCTGAGGGAGATTCTTTCCTGCAACCTTGGAGAAGCCGCTACCAGTCTGTGAAGACTATACTGAGTTAGATAGACCAATGGTCTGACTCAGTATATGGCAGCTTCCTATGTTCCTATGTACAGCTGTTGGATAATGCTAGCAAGAAGACTCAATGACTTGCCTACCTAGTGTATCCCCCACCCCCACCCGATCCTATAACAACATATAGAGAGAGCAATATCCTGTAAGTATGTTTATGTTCTATTATATGTTTTAACAAGGGGCCAAACTACATTTATTTATTTATTGCATTTATATTCTGCTCTATCCCAGGGGCTCAGAGCAGCTTAGAGTATTTTTTAAAAAAATGTTAATAGTCCTGTTCCCAATGGGCTCACCATCTTAAAGACAAATTGTTCCTGTTATACATGTTGTTATACAGACAGTATGGCTGTGTGTGTGTTTTAACACATAGTAATAACAATACTAGTAGCGGAGGAGTGGAAATCAAGATTAGGACTGCAGGAAGCAAGGAGAGGTCTTTAACGCTTTCCCCTTGTACCACACTTTCACTAATAAAAATGCCCCACACAAGCAGTTATGAGACCCAGGAAGGAAGTTCCTATTGACACCAATAGGAGCATATCTCTTGGAGCAAACAGCAGTTTCAAGAGGCTGTTTACATTGGGAGCATGGCACAAGGCACAAGCAAAAATTCTCAGATACCTCACCCTTTGTGCTGTAGTCCTAATCCTGATCACACACACCCTTCTGTCACTTAAAAAAAATTGTAGGACTGAACTACACATTTAATGTGATGTGTAGTTTACCCACAAGGAGAAAGGAAAACATCAGTGCAACAGCATCACAACAAAAGGGGAGAAAACCACTGTTGTAATATATTTGCGTTTATTGACCAAAAAGATAAAATTCAATTACTCAGTTCATTACAATGCAATAATGAATTGAGTATCATTATTTTGGGCACTATTTATTAAAAATTTGACCTTTATCCTTTTAAAATCAATATTGCTTGTCTATTCAAGATGATTCTTATCAAATTCATGTATTAGAGCCACTGACGAATTACTTTAAATCACATTATATATTCATTAGCTTACATTTGTTAGATATGTCAAGTACAAAATAAAGGAAGAAAATTGTATTTCCACTTTACATGAGAATATGTAAACTAAGCCAGAATGAAAAATATTCTGACCATCTCAAGTTCCAGTATTCACTGACATCTTACTTTATTTATTAATCACGTTTACTGAGGGATAGAACTGTAGCTTTGTGGTAAAGCATCTGATTTGCATGCAGAAGATCCCAGGTTCAATACTCAGCATCTCCTGGGACTTTTATGCACAGCAGGTTTTATCGCGTGTTTACAGGGAGGCTTTACTGCAAATTTAAAGTTGTCCCCCAAAACCACCGCAAATAGTGGATTTTTTTTAACCTCAGATATAAATCTGGCTACATTCTACCATGCAGTTAAAAACCCGAATTGTGTGTGAACTGCTCCCCAGTAACTCTCAGGGACTTTAGGGTAAATCTGGCCAATATGTGAACGCATCCCCTCCATTCCAGAGGAGATGCAAGTTAAAGGGCTTCAAAAGCCCCATGTGAAAACCTTCCAGGTAACTCTGTAATGGCCCAAGTCTGAAACCCTGAACAGCCACTAACAGTCAGATACTGACCTAGATGGACCAATGGTCTGACTCAGTATAATGCAGCTTCCTATGTACCTATATCTAATTGTTCCTCCATTGAGCTCAGGGCACCTTACATGAATCTGGAATGTATTTTCCTCCATTCCCGTCCCTAGATCTGATGTTATGTGTCAGTTTAACTATATATAGTGACTGACATGAAGAGGAAAATTACTCAAAGTAGTCCCATTGAAACTAAAAGGACAAGGTAGACCAATTTCAATGGGACTACCTTGAGTAATTTTCCTCTTCATGTCTGCCAGTGTGCTTTATACTCTTGCAAGTCAGTCATCTTCTGAAGCAGTGAATTTTATTGATCTTCATAAAAAGATCTTCTTATATTTTAAATTCTTTGTGATAATGGGTTTTCAACACAGAATAATATACTTTTGAATTGCTTTACAAAATCACAGGTTTAAAGATGGTGTAGGTTTGCAGATGACATCTAATTGTACGACAAGAAAAATAAGAAGTGACTGTCCTAAATCAGCTCCAAAGTTTGGTAAGCTAAATATAGCAACAGACCTTAATATACGATATCCTATAATATTCTGCAATTTAAAAAAATGTATCCCTATACACATACTGCCAAAATGTTCGGTGAATTATTTTGAAAAGAGTGACCAGCATCCAGACTAACAGTGGTGGAACCCTCAGGGACATATTTTTGAGAAGCACAGGTAGCTATAGAGGGAAGGGGTGACTGGTGAAAACTGTCCTTTCTCCGTTGTGTGCGCACATCATTATTCTGTGCATGCTACATTAATCTGGATATTGGCCAGTGTGTGGGGGGGCATACATATATGCACACCAGAGGTGCTCTTACCCCTGGACTTCCAAGGCCTCCAAACCCCTTGGGGCCCCCAAATCGTCTTTAGTCTATCCTGGGTGGTGTGGTTTGTGCCCTCGAACCTACATATTTAAAATGATGCTTAACTTTCAGGGGCAGGGAGGCCTTTAGGTCTAGGCTCCAAGATTACCTAGGTGCACCTTTGATGTACACACACCCCTTTCAGAAGCCTTGACAGTCAGTGAGACCAAAGCATACCGTATTTACCTGAATCCAAAACTGGTTTTCCCCTAAGTAGGGATGTCCACAAAACACGATTTGAAAACTGAATCACAGTACATCCCTTTAAATCAGAGGGATTACACATCCCTTTTAACATGGAAGATTGCAGATCCATATCTGCTACTCTTCCACTCACTGCCACTTCTGTAATCACAGCACTCACCCCGGCTATGCTTGCGTGCTAGTGGGGTGTCTCCCAGCTGCCCCCGCTCGACATCAGCACCCATTTATTTATTTACATTTATATCCCTCTCTTCCTCCGAGGAGCTCAGAGTGGTGTACATTCTTATTTTTATCCTCACAACAACCCTGTGGGGTAGGCCATGTGTACGCTCGCATCATGTGGGGGAAGCAGGAGACACCCCGCTGGTGCACAAGCATAGCTGGGGGGAGTGTCGCAATTACAGAAGTGGTGAGGAGTGGATGAGGACTAGGTATGGACCTGCTCTCCTCCATGTTAAAGGGTGTGTGTAATCCCTCTGTTTTAAAGGGATGTGCTGCGATTCAGTTTCTGAATCGCATTTTGTGTACATCCCTATTGCCAAATTATTTGGAAATAACTCCTGCTAACTTGGCAAAGAGGCACATTTTAATGTGGTGAGTCTTTATTTAGCAGGGGGATAGTAACAGGCCCTATCCACTGCCAGCACAGTACCTCCAGTGACTGTTGCTGGTGTCTGTCTTATGTTTCTTTTTAGATTGTGAGCCCTTTGGAGACAGGGATCCATCTTATTTCTTTATTATTTCTCTGTGTAAACCTCCCTGAGCCATTTTTGGAAGGGCGGTATGGCGGTATATCGGTATATCTATCTATCTATCAATCAATCAATCAATCAATCAATCAATCAATCAATCAAATAAATAAATTTGATATTAGAAACTGAGCGATCATCTTAATTTCAGAGTCCTTTTCCTTTTGGGACAATACAGATATAACCTGTATATACCCTGTACTTTTAAAAGGGTTATCTTAAATTCAGAGTCATCGTCTATTCGGGTAAATTGTGTGTGTGTGTGTGTGTGTGTGTGTGCATGTGCACACGCATACATATAGGGTGATATGCAGACTAAGAGTTGCGTGCAAGGAGCACTTCTGCTCACACAAGGAGTGGAAGAATAATTTTCAGCAGTCCCTCCTTCTCTTTTGGAAAGCATAGTCAGCTGCTGAGAAAAGGGCGAGTTGCAGAAAATCACCTCTCCCCTCCAAGCTCCCCACATGCAACTCTTAGTTTGGGTGTCAGCCGTGTATTTCCAATCCAACTAGTAAATCACACAGTATTCATCTATCTATTAATGTTTATTTACACCCCACCCCTCCAGTACAGGGCAGCTCACAAGACTGACAAAGACCATAAAACAACTAAAACTATATACAGTGGTCCCTCGACTTACGTAAATAATCCATTCCGAACGCATGTTCGGAGGTCGAAATTTTCGTAAGTCGAGGAGCGCACCACGGAAGTCTCAAAACACTCGTAATTCGAGGAAGCCGCATCTAAACATTTGTAGGTCGAGTAAGCTGATTCTAAACCGGCAACTACTTCCGGTCTTTTTTGTCGCTCGTAACTCGAAAAAAACGTAAGTTGAGTAGTTCGTAGGTCGAGGGATTACTGTAAAACTTAAAAGTTAGCATAAGTCCCATTGAAATTGACAGGGTGTATGTTTGCCATGACTAATCTGCCCCACTGACTTAAATGGGACTTCAGCGTAACTTCCTTCTGTTGGATCAGAGCCATCCCATATAAAGGTGCTTGGGCTTTGCTGTCTTACTGACTAATGAGCATATCAAAATAGTGTATTTCCCAATGAACTAGAGCCCTAATATTCTATACACAAGCAAAATCTAAACAGAGATATTTGTACACCTCTTCCCTCAGAACAAGAAACAGTGCACTAAAATGGTTACACTTCTCCTACATTATCTATAAAATGGTTTTCCAGGGATGGGATGGGATGGACATACCACAAACAACCTACTTACTGGATGTGTTTGTAAAGGAGACATAAGTCTCCTGGAAACAGGTTCAAGTGGTATACCCCCAATTGTAAGGTACTTCTAGGCTACATAGAAAGGTAAAATTTGGTACACATGTTGCCTAAGATACTCTTTCTCCAATCCAGCTAAGGAAATCTGCCTGCATAGGTAGGCTTCCATATGCATATCACATTCTGGATCAGGAAACACAGGATGTTAAAGTAAAATATGGTCTGAGGCAAGCGGTGTAACCAAACAAGTCAGTGGTCAGGTCTCTTTCAGAGCAAGCAGGTGATGTTCCAAGGGGCTAGAGGCAGATGGTATGCTATAAGACACATTGGGGGTCAGGCTCTGGCATGGACAGAGATCCAGGGATAGGCCAGAGTCAGACTATATGGTCCAAGCTGGGCTGGTAGTTGGGTTCCAGACAGACACAGAGACAAGGCAAAGCAAGTCTGTTGGCACCTTCTCCCAAAGAGAAGAAGTTCAGATTGGGGAGACAAGTCCAGGCAGTTATTGGATTAGAGCAGCAGGGACTTGAGTGGTGTCAAGACTCACCCAAAGGCAGCTCTCTCAGAGGAGACCACCACCCCGCCAAGCTCCCACTCTGCCATTAACCTCCCCGCCAGCAGAACCCAGGGATGCTGGCAATCCAGTGACCCCAGTTCCACTGCTGACTCTGACTCCATCATACCTAGAACACAAGGAGCAGAGGTAATGCAGTGCCAGGACAGAACTTCAGCACCAGAGGTGAAATGCCTGCCTGGCAGCCCAAGGCCCATCCTCCAGTGGGGCTACTTGCGAAGAGGGACATTTTCTCAGGCACTTTCCTTGAATTAGGGCGTTTCTGAACCTCCAGGAAGAGGCAGGTCTCCTGGCCTACTCTCAAAGAGACCTGTCAGTTGGAGCCTGTCCGTAGTTGGTGCAACAGCTTCCTTCTTCAGCTCCAGCTCAATCTCCTGATTCTTCCTAGGCTGTTTGATGAGTTGTCTTAGTGGCACAGAGAGTAAGACAACTCTCTGTGCCACTAACCCTTGTGAAGCCCTGTTTCAGAGTTCCCAATTCAAGGCTCCTGGGAGTTATCCAGACATGGCTTCATGTCGTGGGATATCTGAAGAGCGAATCTGCTTCGCAGCAGATTTGCAGCTGTTTAATCAGGGGATTAAATGGACCATTCACATAGGGTCGGCTCTTCTCCTCAGTCCCTGCAGATCTTTTTCCTGTGTGCATTCCCACAACTTACTCCAGGTTTTTTCTCCAACCAATCACATCCCAGAGGAGGAGGTGAGAGACCTCTTTGTTGTTGTTGTTAATTTGACAGCTAGTTGCGGAAGATTGGCGAGACAAGTTGCCAAGCAGCCGGATCAGACAATAGAACGCTTAACTTGAACCTGCCGAATCTGACCCAGATCTTTGCTGATTTTTATAATGAACTTGCCTTTGTGACTGCCTTCTTCAGCTCATGTTCCTCACTCCACCCCAGACCATTTAAGAGGCCATGGAAGTTGAAAGTAAAATTGCTTTCTTTCTGTGATGAAGAAAAATGCAGCCTCAATGAATCAGCTCAGACACTAAGGACTCAGGTTCCATCGAACCTGTAGTCTCCATGGTTAAGCTTCCAGGCATCCTCCAACAACATCTGCCTATGTAAAGTGTTTGCTCCTGTGGGGCCCAGGCTTCAAAAGACAAAGCCAGAGAGTTTAACTCAGGAATTTCTCCCTCCCCTTCTGGACTCCCTTGACAGAATTTCACCAATCTGCCACAACCCCCCACCCCACCTCCAGCACTCACAAATGCAAATCACTCAAAGAGTAGACCATACCAAACACAGCTGTCAAACTGAAAAAAGCCGAATTACTGGCAATGGCCCTTCACACATCATGGGAGAAGTGGCAGGGCATACCAGAAAGCTCGGGGGGGGGGGTTAAAAAAAAAAGTTGCTGCAAACAGAGGAATTTTTTTTTACCCCGCACATAATTTGGGCCAAGCTAGACTGCTCAGCAGTAATTCAGGGAAAACCAGAATCGTGTGAGAATTGGTCCCTGATAGCTTGCAGGGACTTCGGGGTAAATCCAGCTGATATGTGGACTCACACTCTCCATTCCGGAGGAGATGTGAACTAACAGCCATGTGTGTAAAAGTCCCTGGTGTCCCACACAAGCATAAAGCTGAGGCATGTCCAAAGACACATTGGAATGTACATTTGAATATAGATGCCATATGTCTGTACTGCATTGCTTTCAGTTAAGTGCACAGTTGAAGAAGCATCCACATTCTAACACAAGTAGTCACACCTAAATACCTTTTCAAAGTATGATTAGTGCTGGGTCGGACTGACTGATTTCAGGAAAAATGTGAAAATGATACCTTTTTTTTTTACACCTCACAATCAAAATCTGGGCCTTTTAACATAGACCAGCATTCTAGCACAAAGCTAGGCCAAGACACACTTGGGGTGGAATGTTGTTGGTTCTTCACTTTTGGATTTGAAGGAGGAGACATTTTCATTGCAGCAAATAACATAACTTGCAGAATGCAAGTTGCCTTTGTGTGTATGTCACACAAAGTATGATTAGAAGGAGAGGAGAGCTGGTCTTGTGGTAGCGAGCATGACTTGTCCCCTTAGTTAAGCAGGGTCCATGGTTGCATATGAATGGGAGACTTGATGTGCAAGCACTATAAGACATTCCCCTTAGAGGATGGAGCCACTCTGGGAAGAGCACCTGCATTCCTGCATGTAGAAGGTTCCAAGTTCCCTACCTGGCATCCCCAAGATAGGAGAGAGATTCCTGCCTGCAACCTTGGAGAAGCCACTGCCAGTCTATGTAGACAATACTGAGCTAGAAGGACCTATAGTCTGACTTAGTATATGGCAGCTTCCTATGTTCCTAAGGTATAGTTCATTTGAAAATGCAGCCAATTGCATGCCAGTGTTTTCGCTACAGTCAGATGGCTGATAATATTTATTAGGCTGTGTTTTACATTTCAGCTCTATTTCTTAAAATATTATCTATTATCTACAAGATGGTACAGACAAACATTTATGCAACTAAAAGGTAATAATTATTTTATATATACTTACAAAACTAAAATAAAAATAAATTTTAAAGTGATATTAAATTAAACATATTATGCTAATCAGATATGACACATCACTTACTGTAGAGGTAAAATATTTCAAACAGTTGACATCTTACCTTAGAGGCAACTAGGAAAATCCATTCCTTTTCAGCAAACAGCACTGAGACTACTTAAAATGCCAGCACATTCACAGTATCTCTCTTTTGCTTTTTAATGTAGCAAAATCTTATCCTGGATTATGGAATGCTGATTTAAAACTTTCTCCAATACCCCAAAGCAGACATCTGTCTGGGCCAAAGTTCTCTAAGGCAGGAGTGAGCTGACTTAGTCTTGAAAGGTCTTTTTAAAAAAACCCCAGATATAATTCTTCTGCTCCACTGATATGTTTTAAATTTACAGAAGAGGACTGCAAGGATCTTTTAAAGGCATAACTGATGTGTTAGGTGTTCCCGAGTATGTAAGAAGTGCAGTTTAAATCAAACCATGGCCTACCTAGCCTAGAATTATGTGCAAGAATCCCAGCAGCAAATGGTCCACCAAAACTTGTCAATGGTCCACCACTATTCTATGACATAAGGAAAAGAAAGCCAGTGTCACCTTAGCTAATGATCATTAATTTAAAATTTAATTTAATTTAATTTAATTTAATTTAATTTAATTTAATTTCTCTCTGTAAACCGCCCTGAACCATTTTTGGAAGGACGGTGTAGAAATCCAATGAATGAATGAATGAATGAATGATCAACAGCCTCATTTGGAAGGGTAACAAAGATCTCCAGTGACACAGTATTTAGCGAGACAGATTTGAATTATTTCTAGTTGGTATGTTTTCAAAGTGAATATGGTCATTGCTTCTTGTCTCAATATGTGTTGATGCAAACAGATCTTTTGCACTGGGCACCAGCGTACCTAATTAGTCTGCAAGGAGCTTCCTGAATCACCATCGTATGACTGTTAACCATCTTATGATTCTACAATGCTCTCTACCACCACTTTCTTCCCCATCCTTTTAAATAGGAAGGCAAGAAAGAAGGCACCCAGACAAGGAAGCTCTTTTCCTCAGCTCCTGAAAAGATCAACCACCCTGAGCCATTTTTGCAAGGGCAGTATAGAAATCGAAAGAATGAATGAACAGCCTGAGACATTTTATTGCTAACTCTGTCCCCTGCTAACTGGGCAAAGAGGCACCTTTTACTGTGGTGATTCTCTTTATTTAGCAGGGGGAGAGTAACTGGCCCTATCCACCCCCAGCACAGTACTTCCAGTGACTGTTGCTGGTTTCTATCTTATGTTTCTTTTTAGAATGTGAGCCCTTTGGGGACAGGGTTCCATCTTATTTGTTTGTTATTTCTCTGTGTATACCACCTTGAACCATTTTTTGGAAGGGCGGTATAGAAATTGAATTATTATTATTATTTCTTGTTTACACAGTCAGACAGGTGTTATTGACTGGTTTGTTTTATCCAGACATCGAGTCCTTCCCAAGGACCTAGGATGGCTGAATTTTATTGTCAATGTTCTTGTTATTGTTATAGATATCGTCGCAGAATATAGGCTGTTCCCAGTAAAGCTACATTTTGTAATTGGCTGATGGTGATTTCTGTGGCCCCTATGGTGTTGAGGTGCTCTTCAAGTGCTCTTCTTTTGGAACTGCACCCAGGGCGCCAATTACCACTGGGATTATTTTGGTCTTTTTCTGCCACAGCCTTTCAATTTCAATTTGAAGATCTTTGTATTTGGTGATTTTTTCTATTTCTTTTTCTTCTATTCTGCTATCCTCTGGTATTGCTATGTCGATTATTTTAACTTGTTTTTCTTTCTTCTCGACTACAGTTATATCTGGTGTATTGTGTGGCAGATGTTTGTCTGTTTGTAGTCGGAAGTCCTATAATATTTTTACATCTTCATTTTCTATAACGTTTTCAATTTGATGGTCCCACCAATTTTTGGCTACAGGTAGCTTGTATTTTTTGCAGATGTTCCAGTGTATCATCCCTGCTACCTTGTCATGCCTTTGTTTGTAGTCAGTCTGTGCGATCTTTTTACAACAGCTGATTAGGTGGTCCACTCTTTCATCCGCTTCTTTACAAAGGCGGCACTTGCTGTTTGTTGTTGATTTTTCGACTTTTGCTCTTATTGCATTTGTTCTTAGTGCCTGTTCTTGTGCAGCCAGTATTAAACCCTCTGTTTCTTTCTTCAAGTTGCCATTCTTAAGGCATTGCCAGGTCTTGGTGATGTCTGATTTTCCACTTATGTTGTGCAAATATTGACCATGCAGTGGCTTCTTTTTCCATTTTCCTGCTCGGTTCTTGACTTGTTCTTTCTTGTAGGCCTGCTTTGTTTCATTGGTGTTCAATAGTTTCTTGTTATTGACCATTTGAAGTGCCTCTTCTTCACTGTCCCTTATATATTCTTCAAGGCCTCTTTTCTCCTCCTCTACTGTTTGATGGACTTGCAGCATTCCTCTTCCACCTGAGCTGCGAGGGAGGTATAGCCTATCTACATCACTGCAGGGGTGCAGAGCATGATTGATGGTCATGATTTTCCTGGTCTTACGATCCAGCGTCTCTAGCTCTGCCTGGGTCCAGTCTATTATTCTTGCAGTGTATCTAATAACAGGTATATCCCAGGTATTTATGGCTTGTATGGTGTTCCCACCATTGAGTTTGGACTTGAGGATTTTTCTAACTCTCCTGATTATTCACTTCCAATTTTTCTTTTAACTTCAGTGTGTGCAATGTTATCAGCCTGGAGAATGCCCAAGTATTTGTAATGTTCTTTCTCTTCCAGGTTCTTGATGTTGCTTCCATTGGGTAGTTCTATTCCTTCTGTTTTTCTTATTTTTCCTCTCTTCATTCTTAATGCAGCACACTTGTCTAGTTCAAACTCCATTGCTATATCGCTACTGAATATACGGACAGTGTTTAGCAGTGATTCGATTTCTGACTGGGACTTTCCATACAACTTCAGATCGTCCATGTACAGCAGATGATTGATTTTACTTGATTTTACTTGATGTTTTAGATGTTTGGTATCCGAGGCCTGTTTTGTTTAGTATTTGTGAAAGTGGGGTCATGGCGATTACAAACAACAGAGGGGATAGTGAGTCCCCTTGGAAAATGCCTCTTCTAATGCTAACCTGTCCAAGTGTCTTGCCATTGATTTTTAACTGTGTACTCCACATGCCCATTGCTTTTTAAAATAAATATCTGAATGTTTTTGCTGACACCAGTTGTTTCTAAACATTTTAGTATCCATGTGTGAGGCAATGAATCGAAGGCTTTCTTGTAGTCAATCCAGGCAACACTTAGATTGGTTTTTCTTCTCTTGCAATTTTCTAAAATCATTTTGTCAATCAGCAGCTGGTCTTTTGTGCCTCTGGTGTTCAGGCAGTTTCCTTTCTGTTCAACTGGAAGCTGTTTGTTAGTTAATAAGTGTTGCATCACTTCATCTGCTATTATTCCAGTTAATAATTTGAACATGGTTGGCAGGCAGGTTATCGGTCTATAATTACTTGGAACTGCACCTTTGGCTGGGTCTTTCATGATGAGATGAGTTTTCCCAGTTGTTAGTCATTGTTCAATATCACCTCCTTGCAAAATGTGATTGAACTGTTTTGATAGTTGTTTATGAAGGCTTGTTAGGTGTTTAAGCCAAAAGCCATGCAGTTCATCGTCGCCTGGCGCAGTCCAATTTTTAATTTTCTTTGCTCTTTCACTTATTAATTCTGGTGTTATTATTAGATCTTGCATTTGTTGGTTACATTTTTTGACCTCTTTCATCCAGCCTGCTGCTGCTGCTATTATTTATTATTATTATTATTATTATTATTTTATTAAATCTTTTGTAATTGGCTTGTTTTAATATTATAAACCGTTTTGGGTGCCTTTGTCAGGGCAGAAAGGCAGTATAAAAATTTAACTAACTAGCAAATAATAATTATTGAACTAAGGAAAGGCTCTGTGAAATCTAGTTTAAATGCTTGGGATTTTAAGTTGGTCCTAATAAAGGCATTAGCTGACATCCAGACTCATGAAGTACTTGTGCTCTTAATGCTGTGTGGTTGCTAAAGGGCAAGGTTGATTTTTGTCACTCCTCCCTTCCCTCTGAATCTGACTGTGCCTCCTGAAAATATCTTCCTGAGGGTCACACAGCCTTCAGAGGGAAAGGAAGAATAACAAAAATCACCCTTGCCCTGTAGCACACACACAACATTAACAGCACCAGTACTTCATGAGTCTGGATATCGGTCATTATGATCATGTTTGTTTTTCCCCCCATAATGGACTAACATGGCTGCCTGTTTTTTTCTGAAATCAGAATGCCCGTTGCAGGTCTCAAATGAATTGAAATAGTTGATTAATATAGTTGAATATATTGGCTTTAAGGGTTCACTTAACAACAAAGCATGAGGATGGTAATGTTGTTCCGCCAGGCCCTATTTACACCTAGATTAAAACCTCACAAATGCCACAGAAAAGATGAGGTGAACTAAACTACAGAAAAGTAAAAGTAAATATTATTGTTGAAAAGTTATGTATGAGAAACCAAGCAGATACAATAATTGTGAACACTCCCTGTACCTTCTTCTGTGGATTTCAACTGCTATGAGATCTGTTGAAAATAGACAGGACAAAATTCCAGCGCTCCAGTGGCAGGCCAGGGGTACAGATGACGCAGGATATCTGGTAGCTCATATGGGTGAGCTTTTAACTAGTTATTCATATACATCATATACATTAAGATTATTCTTCAATGCAATGTATCTATGAATATTTCACATATTTTATAACTAACATATTTTTATCTTAACAGAGATATTTTTTATACTGATACAATATGTTTTGGAAACCAAAGGGTTGTGGACAACATTATCAATGACATCTCCTGTATGCTTAAGATACCTAGGAGGAGTCTACATATTGTTAAGTATCAAACAGCTTTCTTATGTGATCCGTAAAAGTTTAAAATGTTTGCAATGGGCATCAAATAAACATTTTATTAATTTACAGTTGCAGTAGGTAGAGATTTGCCAAGCTATCAATCATATCTACTATTTCCAGTGTGGAAAGGCAATGACAAGAAGAACAAAGAACCTTGGGAAATTTCTGGGAGTGGGCCTTCAACAAAAAATTAATACCGATTCGTCTTTCAGCTCAGGCCTTGAGTATAGTGAACTAGCCACATCCTCATGAGGATGAAACAACGTTTTCAGTTGCCCCTCTGAGGATTTCTTCCAATGAGTTATATTTCTGTGTTGTAACTTTTTATCTTGCTCTCTTGTTGCCCTGGTTGTCGTCTCTGAAGCAGACACCACATGACAACATAATCAGCTTGCCCTGCTCTGCATTTTCTGCCAATCCTGTGATTATTTCCAGTGATTCCAGAGCTGCTTGTTCAGGTGTCCAGATACCTAGATTAGTATCTCATTTATTTAACAAAGAATCATCGTTCTAGAATTGAAAGCTGAGAGCGGAATCACACCCACTAGCCCGGCCTCCTTGCTAGATGTGCATTCAGTGGTTGACATTCTCAGTAACTGTGCAGAGGTGCTGCAAGCAAAGTGCTTCTGCAGCACTTAGTACTCTAGAGGAGCAGGGGTGGGGGATTTTTACTCCTTCCCCCAGAAGCAGTTTTTAACATCTGAAAAAACCTCTCTGAGGGCTGCGTGACCCTCAGGGACATATTTTCAGGTGTTAAAGAGTGGTTCTGAGGGAAGGACAGACTGGTGAAAATTGTACCGCACCCATGCAGCAAGTCTCTGAATTACTTCATGCTGCAGAGGCACTTCGCATGCAGCAATCCCATGGTTAGGATGATGTCAGCCATTGTTTGTGTGAAAGGAGCCATACCAGTATATATCACACCAGGGTCCTGCTGGTGTGGTATGCATGGATGTGGCCCCTTTCTCATAAACACCAAAGAGTGACTGTCTGGCAGTGGGGCCAGTGGACACTGTCTCACTCTTTCTCCCTATGTTCAGTGACGGTGGAAATAATTACTTGAGAAAAGGGACATTTTTTTAAAAAAATTGTTTATTTCAGGATTTTAATCCTGCATTTCTACTCAGAGACTACTCAAGATAGCTTACAATTAGAATACAAACACAATAAATTCAATAATAAAATCAACAATAAGCCAATGTAATAAAAACAATTATTTTTAGCTAATGTCTGTACCCTGAAATGTATAAGCATTCTTTTTTTTCTTCATATGATGGACTGTAACAATTTTGTAAAATAAACAAATCTGTATATCAGTCCTTGTGCCTGCTTTGAAGTCTGACTTCTTTTGGCTAGGGCATCCAGTTCATAATATGTAATATCATGCTGGTCTCTCTCTCCTCCCATCCCCAGCTGTCTACCAGTAAAGGCTGCATTGCTGGTAATTTAAGTTATACTGAGGAAGATGGTACAAAAGTGATTTATACCTGTAGTACAATGGTAGGTATCACTGGTTCCTTATGCTATTACTTTGGCTGAATTAATTTAGCAGTGTGTGTGTTATATATAACATATTTGTGTTTTTGGAAATGGAGCCTCCCTCGCTAATATCTGGAAATACAATTCACATTCCTAGGCACCAACTCTGAATGAACCAACACAGGGAGAAATTGTAGTTTCGGGCTCAGTTACATTGTCTGTGATAAATGTTCATTCAATAAGGGGATGTCATGATCTCTCCTAATTGAGAATTCTGATAGAGTAGCCATATTTTACTTTCCGTTTGATGTTTGTGTGCAACCTCTCATCTGATAATGTGCTGAATCAAGGTATCCATATTTCCATATAAAATACAGTTTGTTGCATGGCAAATATTTTGTGTGCTTTTTCTAGTCCTGCTCCTCTTGCTGTCCTTTCTATGCCAAGCCCATTCCTCTCTGATCAGTGCTAATAAAGTTAGTTGCAGCATAGAGAGTTCTAAGGCTTTATTAAAACTGATAGATGTATTTCTAAGGCTTGGTCTACATATGCAGCAGAATAAGGTGATAGGAACCTGGGGTAGTAGAGCAGATTATATTACTTCAGACTGAATAGGGAGTACCGTTTTTAATGTTTCTTCATGGGGGAAAATATCTTTGGAAGTTTAAAACAAAAACATAGCACATCATGGAGCAAGTTTGCATCATGTTCCTGCTGCACTTGTTTTCTACTTTCAGGAAAGCGTTAAAAGTCTCTTTGCCCTCTTGTAGCCTAATCTAATATCACGTTATGAGGACAGAGTCAAAAATTAAAAATGTCTTTAATTGAAGTACATAACTAGACTACTTAAAAAGTAAACTACTCCTTTCAGAGAGCCATATGCATTCAAATGTGCAGTACCTTTGTGCACACAAGCTGCCCCATTTATTCTGGTGGAGGGAGCTGATCTCTGTGGGCAGACCAACACATGTGCATGTCAGCTTCCTCCATGGAAAGAAATGGGAATGTTATTAAAGGCCAGAGATACCCGTGTGTGCATCAGACTGCCCAGGGCCTGGAACAGACTGCTAGATGAAGATGAGAGTCAGTGAGCTTGTAGTGTTTCCAATCAAAGCACAAACTGATGACATGGGGGAAACCTCATCTTATATTTTTCCTTGTTTTTACAGGACTGAATGTAAAATTTTCCCATTATTAATATTTCTCTGTGAATCCTCATATTTCAGCATGTTCAGCTGTTGTACCCATGGCACCTGCAAACATATAGTGGTTAAACAGTAAGACCACACACTTCAACTTACAGTATACAGATTCTTGTGCCAATTTCCCCCTCCATTTCCTGTTTTTTTTCTTCCATATGTTTGCCACATTGAGGCAAATTCCAGTATGAGATATGACATGTTAACAAAGCTTTTCCATAACTAAATATCAGCTGAAGAGTGATAAAACAAATGGGAAACACCACATAGTTAAACATTACTGTAAACATCTGTCATCAGAATGTTTAACTTTTAGCACTGTCTACTGACCACCATATGAATGTTCCAGCATAAATGAAGGCTGTTGTATTTTGGAAGAGTGCCTTACATTGTAATTCCCAAACATACCTAGCTGAAAGTAAGCCTTTGACTTCAATGGGACTCACTTCCGAGCAAACATAGTTAGGATTGGATTGTTAATATAATTATGGGGGTTGTAATAGCAAGACATATCTGGCAGAGAGTACAGAACAATTAAATATTACTTTAGAAAGCTGTTATGTAAATTAAGGATTTGCAGGAATTATTACTGTTTTTCAATATCATTCTAGATGAAGATCTTTTATGTATTATAACATTCCCTTTTGTTGTTTTAGGCACCTGTACCATCTAATGTTGAAGGAATGAGAAGTATCCTTTAGATAAATGTCTACTTTTAGATTTGGGTGGGGTGCTTTTAGAAAAGATACCAACAGCTAATATATTATTTACAAAAAATTTATTTTTATTTAAAATGCTGGCTCTGTTATTGAATTATTTATATAAGAGTGAGAAAGTTAACATATGCTACAGTATTTAGCATTTTATAATATGGTACAATGTAATTTAATCAAAATGAGTTTTGTTTTGTAGCCTTAATATTATAGATTTGATCACAGATGCAAAATTTATTCTGATTGTAGAAAAAGATGCAACTTTTCAGAGACTCGTAGATGATAATTTCTGCAGTAAAATGTCCCCATGCATACTAATTACGGTACAAAGCTTACATTTTGTAACTTTAGAGCTTACTCAGTTGGCAGTGCAATAATTTCTAAATATATAATCAAAATATGGTTCGGTAACCTCTAATTAGAACCTTCTGCATTAGGGCAAAGGTGTACCAGATGTGAACACAAGGCTTCTAGTCAGAAAATTATGGGATATGTGTCATGTACCTATCTTTGCTCTCATGGATGCTGATCCACATGGTAAGTGTGAAAATTTCTACAATACAGCAGAATTATTAGTTTGTTTTAGGGCTATGATTGGAGAAATGGAATTGGAGATAGTCTGCCTGGTCGTAACACATCTAAAGTGTTAGAAGTCCCCAGGAGTAGAGTCAGAAACCCTTGACTTAGTGCATATCTGCCCCATGTGGTAAATCACAAATTTACCACTACTTTCCCCCCCACATTGTTTCATTTGGTTGTTCCAGGAGGGTGCTAGATCTCCCCAAACACAACCCTTGGCCCTGAGTGGGGATGCTCTGGGCACGAGCACATTGTACTTATTGCAACTGAATTCAAAGGAGATAGCTCCCCCAATGCCAGTCTCTACCAGTGTAGAAGGTTTTCTGGAATACAGGCCAATGTGGCCTCACTCTCTAGACCAGGGATTCTCAAACTTGGGTCCTCAGGTGTTATTGGACTTCAACTCCCATAAGCCCCAGCCTCAGTGGCCTTTGGTTGGGGATTATGGGAGTTGAAGTCCTATAACACCTGAGGACCCAAGTTTGAGAATCACTGCTCTAGACTTAGGGCTGGATAATGAACCAGATTACACCTTCTCAGATGCAAGCAACTACATCCCTGACTTTCGGGACCATACACCACCATTGAGACCGAGGCAACCATTGCCATCCAAAGATTTTTCTACCCGAGTTTGTGAGATGCATCATTGGGCTCGAGACATTTCTTTGTATCAATAGCAGGCTCACAACTGGGATTGGTATGCTTGCCAATATGTGGACTGTTGGAGAAGTAGTTCGCCAAGGGACTCCCTTTATTCCAAAGGCTGTAGGGAGGACTTTCTGTGAGATTGGAACCAAAGCCAGTGCAATTATGGCTACAGCAATCAAGACTTTGAGACCAGGGATTCATTTGATAGATACTGGCCTGGCTATGGTTCCATCTGGCATCAAGAGGACTTTACAACTAAGGTTGGATGGACCGATATGGGAACTACCATCGGAGCCAGTCTTGGTCTCGATTTCAGTCGTTGGAACATAGAACTAGCTCTTGCCTCAGCAGGCATTCGGAACAAGAAATCCCTTCTCACCCATGTGGATACTTAGCTGCAAAAATCCTGCACACAGCTGGGAAAGGTACACTTGTCAAGGTTGGGGATTTGTCAGCTCTTCACATCCTGAAGGCTTCCACAATACCAACAGAACCTCAAGCCCCTACAGCATCAGCAGGCATAGAACCCATCAAACTCAAGCACTCGGGTTTGAGCCAAGAGGAGGAAACAGGAGGAGGAAGTGCAATCTCCGCACTTGGAACAGACTTCTTTGGGGTCTTCCCCACAAGACCTCCTGGCTGACCTGAAACCAGTTTTGCCATAGGAGGATTTTGTTGGAAGTTAAAGGACTTTGCGCTGTCTCTTGTCTCAGACAGTGGGGGACAGACTAGTGAGTCAGAGGGCTAGAGGGTCAAGACATTGGTCGTCCCTTCTTGGCTGGTGTAGGAGGTCACCCAACGTGGGATTACATCCCTCCACATGCTCCAGAAGGCAGGAAGTAGAAAAAACTTGAAGGTCCTTAATCCCTTACATGTGGGCGGATCCCTTCAGTTCTACTTCCTGCCTTCGCTCCAGAAGACACATCCAGCTAGCTCGCTTCTTGGTCTCTGATTTCTTCACTGTTTCGGTCAGTCTGTTCCGTTTAGCCTGTCCTGTTCCCCGTCTTCAACCTCCTTCGTCTGTTCGTTGCTTAGTTCTTTTTTTTTTTTTAATTCTGTTTCTATATACCTCCTTTTCTCTGCCTTCCTCCGTGTCCCCCGCTTTTCGCCTCCGAACGTCTGCCGTTGCTCTGTCCTCTTCCCCCCGCCCTGGAGTGGCCCTCTGATCGATGGCAAAGGAGAAGGGGGTTGGCCTGCTAGCACGCAGGGAGCACTCGACCAGGCAACGGTTTTTCCCGCCAAGCGGGCGTGACTATCAACGACGCTCCAACAAGATGGCGGCTGATAGAGGGAGCCTTGCTGGCGCCACGGCCACAGCGGCTTTCCCGTAGCACTGGAGGCTTGGGGCTGGATGCGACGCTAGGAGCCTCGCACGATCGCCCCCTGAAAGATACCCTGCACGCCAAAAAGAGGAAGAAGAAGCGCCATTTGGAACGGGCGTTTTCTCCCGAAGCTTCGAGGCACTGCGCGGCCTCACAGTCACCGCCCCTCCTGTCTCCTGCGGCCGGACGCCATGACGTGGAAGGTGCGGGCAGTTCGCATCAGGAACGCCAGCAGGCTGCTGCAGCGGAGCTCGCCGGGGAGACGGAAATGCAGCAGGGGTCCTTCTTGGAGGAGTGGTGTGGTAGAGCGGAGGATCTGAGCGGCGATTCGTCAGCAGCAGCGGTGAGACCGGGGCTGGCACAGGGGAGCGGGGAAGAGGAGGATCGGCTCCCGCCCGGGATTCCCCCTTCTGACTCTATCCCTGCCACTACGAGTACTGGCGGGTTGGGAGGTGCTGTTAGCCCAGCGGCTATGAAACGGTGGATTGAGGAGGCGGTCCAGAGCTCCCTTCAGGCAGCTCTCAAGGACCGGTCTAGGGCAGGTGAACGAAAGAGAACAGTTACCCGTTCTTCCTCCTCTGAATCTGACAACGAGGAGCCTTGGAGAAAAAGGCTCAGACAGTCAATGAGGGTTGCGCCCTGTTCAGCTCAGGGGGGAACTCACTCTTCGGAAGAGTCGGGTGAGGAGTCCCCCGATGTGTTCCAGCGCCCCAGGTCTACTGTGGGCTCTGCCCAGGGGGATGGGGAGTCGGAGCCTTCCTCATCTGAGGAAGGGGAACTTCCAGAGGAGCAAGGGGCTGGGGTGCATAGCCAACGGCTGGCTCTGATGGAAGATGCGCGGCCAGTGATTAATCAGGCCCTCCTAGCGTTGGGTTTGAAACCTGTCACCCCCGCAGAGGATGTCCCCCCTTCAAAGGGCTCCTTAGTGTTACCTCAGTCAAAATCTGTCCAACTCCGGGCGGTGATGCCCGAGGGCTTCGTTAATTCTATCAAGGAGGAGTGGTCGGCTATCTCGTCCTCTAAAAGGACCCCAGCTTCAGCTAATAAGCTTTACAATTTTGAGGAGGACACTTTGAATATGCTAAAGGTGCCCCTTACAGATGCACCCTTCGGGGCTCTGCTCAGCGGGGTGGTAGTCCCAAAGGATGGGGACTCAACCTTTAAGGACTCGGCAGATAGAAAGGCCGAGGCAGCACTGCGTAGGGCACATGACGCTTCAGCCCTGGCAATTAGGGCCAATACTACAGCCTCCCTTGTGTCCAGGGCATTGGTCCTCTCGATTGATGAACTCCTCAACGAGCCTCCCTCGGATCCAGCATGCATGCGCCGTAAGCTCATTCGCTTACAGAAGGCCGCTGCCCTCGCAGCCAATGCTACATTCAACAGCATGCGTTTTTCAGCACTGGGGTGTTGGCCAGACGTAACATATGGTTAAAGTACTGGAAGGTCGATAATACTTCTAGAGCCAACCTTGCAGCTGTACCCTATGTGGGTGGGAAGCTTTTTGGCGATGATGCCCTAAAAGAGGTCTTAGTTGAGACCAAGGACAAGAGGAAATCTCTTCCGTTGGCCACACGCAAGGAAGAAAGGTCCTTCAGCCGCAGATCCTCGCAGCCCCTTAGGTCCTACCGGCCACAATTCCGCCAGAGAGATTCATTTCGAGCGGCTAGACCACAGTGGAACAGGTCCAGGGGTCAGGGCAGGCAGTACTTCTCTCCTCAGACCCGCCAGGCTTTTCCCCCTCAGTCACGGGGGCCTAAACAGCAGTCCTGACAATCAGGATGGCAAAGTAGGGGCTCGACTGTTGGACTTTTGGCACGTTTGGAAAGGCTCAATTTCAGATCTCTGGGTCCTTTCCATCGTAAGAGGGGGTTACAAAGTGGAGCTAAACAGCCAGCCCGGAAACAAGTTCCTTATCACCCCCACGTCGAGAAACCCCAAAAAGCACAGGCCTGCTGTCGGCAATACATCACCTGCTAGACACAGGAGCCATAGAGAAGGTCCCTGCATTCCAGAGGGGGCAGGGAGTCTACTCCATAATATTCACAGTGCCAAAGAAAGATGGCTCGGCAAGAGCTGTGCTAAATCTCCGACCTGTCAACAGGTTCGTGCAGAAGAAAAAAATCCGGATGGAGACGTTGCGCACTGTCTCAGAGGCTCTACAGGAGGGAGACTTTTTGGCGTCCATCGATCTACAGGACGCATACCTCCACATGCCCATTCATCCTCGCAGCCGACCACTGCTGAGGTTCTGCTACGGGGGCGACCATTTTCAATACCGTGCTCTACCGTTTGGCCTGTCGTCGGCGACCAGAGTCTTCATGAAGGTGCTGAGCCCTCTGATAGCCGTTCTCCGCACGGAGGGGGTCCATCTTTATTGCTACCTCGACGACTTGCTAATTCGAGCGAGGTCAGCGGAGGCGGTAGATGCAGCCTTATGCAAGACAATTTCTCTTCTAACGGCACATGGTTTTCTGGTCAACGTGGGCAAGAGCCACCTAACTCCATCCCTGCGCCTTCACCATCTGGGCGTGATCATAGACACCTCGGTGTGCAAATTGTTCCTCCCTCCTGACAGGATGGAGGTGCTTACGTCCCTAGCCCGCTCAGTTGTGAAGCATCCTGCAGTCAGCCTTTTACAGCTGGCGCATCTCCTCGGTCTCATGGTGGCAGCCATGGATTCGGTCCCCTAGCCGAGATTTCACCTACGCCAGCTCCAGTGGGCCCTGCTGCCTTATCAGCATCGTATTGCACTCAAGCAAGACAAGAGGATCTTCCTGTCAGGGCTCGTGCTGAAATCACTTGCCTGGTGGACAGTCCACGAGAACCTGGACAAGGGCAGGTCTTTCGTGGAGCCCAAACAGATCCTGGTCACTATGGATGCCAGCCTATCGGGCTGGGGGGCACACTGCTTGAGCAGATCGGCGCAAGGGTTATGGTCTCCAGCGGAGGCGGCCCACAGTATCAACTGGCTAGAGTTGAGAGCGGTGTACCTGGCCCTGTTGGCATTCTTCCCTCTAGTCAAGGGGAGGAACGTCCTAGTGCGCACGGACAATACATCAACCAAAGCGCACATCAACAGACGGGGGGGACGAAATCCAGATCCCTCTACCTGCAGTCAGTGGAGCTGTTGTCGTGGGCAAAGTGCCACCTGGTTTCGATTCTGGCCCACCACGTGAGCGGTGCATCCAACATTCAAGCAGACTGGTTGAGTCTCCGGGACATTCAACCGGCGGAGTGGGGCTTACACCCGTCAGTTTTTCAGTGGATAACTTGCAAACTGGGGCTGCTGCAAATAGATCTCTTTGCCTCGAGGGAGAACACGAAGCTGCCCAGATTCTTCTCATGCTTTCCGGCGGAGGGGGCAGAGGCGACAGACGCTCTCTCGGTGCAGTGGCCTCTGTGTCTTCTATACGCGTTTCCACCAGTACTGTTACTCTCTCGGTGTCTGAGAAAGCTGAGGGACTCTCATGCCTGCCTGATATTGATCACCCCATTTTGGCCAAGGAGGCCGTGGTTCTCCGAAATAGTGGAGTTGGCGCAGGGGAGCCCGCTAAGACTACCGTCTCGACCGGATCTGCTGCAGCAAGGGCCCATTGTTCATCCAGACCCGGACTGGTTGCAACTGACCGCCTGGAAGCTGAGAGGACGTCCCTAAAGAAGAACCATTTTTCGGAGGGGGTGATTGAGACGATCTTGGCCTCTCGAAAAGCTTCGACTAATAAGATCTATCAGTCCACGTGGAGGAGCTTCCTGAGGTGGGCATCTAGGCGGTCTCTTCATCCTGGGCATTGTAAATTAAAGGAATTGTTGGAGTTCCTTCAGGACAGTCTGACTATGGGTCTGAAGCCAAATACGCTCAAGAGGCAGGCTGCGTGCCTAGTTCAGATGCTGTTCCCACACCGACAGTCGTTTCAGGCACAGCATCAACTACTGAGAAAATTTCTTAGAGGAGCCAGTCATTTGTCGCCACCAGTGTGTCATCAATTTCCGACATGGGATCTCCATATTGTCCTCCGGGGACTACAATTTCCGCCTTTCGAGCCCCTCCGCTCCATTCCGCTTAAGTTGCTCTCCTGGAAGGTAGCTTTCCTTGTGGCCGTTACTTCGGCTAGGAGGATTTCGGAGTTACAGGCTCTCTCAGTCAAGAGTAATCTGTGTATTTTTTCAAGGGATGCGGTACGACTCATACCAGATCCATCGTTTTCTCCTAAGGTAAACTCATTTTTTCATAGAGCGGCCGACATCTATTTGCCATCATTTTATCCGGATCCAAAACACCCTTCTGAGAAGGAATGGCATTGTTTGGACGTGCGGCAAGCCTTAAAAATTTACATAGAGCGGACAGAGGCGTTCAGGAAATCTGATGTTCTTTTCGTGGCTTTTAAAGAGACTAAAAAGGGCACTAAGGTGTCGAAGGCGATCCTCGCCAGGTGGGTTAAATCCTGCATCGTAGAGTCCTACAAGGCTCAGAACCTGCCTACTCCCAGTCAAGTCACGGCTCACTCGATGAGGTCGGCGGCAACTTCGGCGGCATTGTCATCTCTAGCCTCACTGGATGAGATCTGCAAGGCTGCTACCTGGTCTACGCCCTTTACCTTCTCCAGGCGTTATAAGCTGGACGAACATGTGGCAGCTAGGGCTGCTTTTGGTCAGAGGGTCCTCCAGCGGGTCCTTCCAGGGCCGTAAATCTGTCTAGTTTATCTGCTGTCCCACCCGTGGTTGGTGCTGTGGTATCTCCCACGTTGGGTGACCTCCTACACCAGCCGAGAAAGGTACATTGGTACTCACCGTGTAGGTGTCTTCTGTCTGGTGTAGAAGAGGTCACCCAAGGCCCACCCGGGTTGTCTGTTTCTTTCACGTGTTTTAATTCTGTGTGTGTTGGGTGGCATTGGTGTGCTTTGTGCCCTAATAGTGCAGTTCTTTCGTTCATCTCGCTTACCTGGGCGTGGCTTATGTGGTTTCTTTCGTGTTCGACTATTCATGTTTTAATCTGAAGCTTGAGCTTTTGTAGTTACTGAAGGGATCCGCCCACATGTAGGGGATTAAGGACCTTCAAGTTTTTTCTACTTCCTGCCTTCTGGAGCATGTGGAGGGATGTAATCCCACGTTGGGTGACCTCTTCTACACCAGCCAGAAGACACCTTCACGGTGAGTACCAATGTACCTTTCTCTACTGCTCTGACACTATCCCTTTGGATATGTAGATTGCTAATCTCAGGGACTAACTTCCTTCCAGCCACTTCCTCCTTTCTCTCTCTCTTCCCTACCTGTCCTTCTACCTTGCAACATGGCAAGCTCCTCTCCCTGCACCATGTGTGCAGAGAAGATGCAGAATCCATCTGCATCCAGCTAGATAGATAGATTAGAGATCCTAACTCCTCACTTTCCTTTCCTATCTAGGATGGAGTTCCTTAATAAATGCCTTATATATTGATTTGAAACTATGAATTGGCTCCAAGTTACTTTACTCTCAGTATACACGCATGCCTAAGTAAATTCCGCTGTGTTGTGCCTCTGTGCACTCTGCTATAATGAAAAAGGGATTCTCTTACCACAGAGAATTTCCAACAGATTTAAAACTGTACTTCAAGTTTGTCTCCAGGATGGTTACAGAACTAAGCATCAACCTGGATCAACAGCAGAAGGGTGTACTACACCCCTTGTCTGGCCTGATAGATGCTGATGTTCATGTTCCAGCCTCTTTACCACTGAACGTAGCCCTTCTAGAAATTGTTAGAAGCTACTGGAAGAAGCCCTCGTTGTTGCCCCTGCATACTAGAGAACTTGACAACTTTTATGGAGTTCAAATAGAAGAGGACTCTTCAGCCTTCTTGCAACAACATCCTACCCAAAATTTTATAGTTGTAGAGACCATGCTAATGCATCTGAAACTGCAAACTATCAGGAATACAATGCCCACTACAATCACTTTCTTTGGGAAAAGATTATGCCATTTGTTGAGGTGTTTGTTAAAGTGGCAGCACAATTGGAAAAGCAGGAGCCATATTCTGCAAGATGTTCCATCGAGTGTGTTGCAAAAGTCATGGCAATTTTGGTGGCCATTCACAGACACGCCTGGTTCAGGTCCTTGGGCCTATGAGGCATATTCCAGGATTGAGGACTTGCCCTTTGAAGGTCAGGCTCTTTTTGAGGATAAGACTGACAAAACCCTTCAAAATGTCCAAAAGATGAAGTGCAAAGTGTGATCTATGTCCTTCCCATCCACTATGACTAGACTGCCTAGGCAGAACATGAGGCCTAACTACCAATCCTCTTGCTCATCCTCCCAGCAGTCCACTTCAGACAGAGGCGTAACTAGGGAAAACGGCGCCTAGGGCAAGCACTGAAATTGCGCCCCCCGCCAACATACATCTGACTGACACACATGTTTCAGAAAACTTGTTTTAAAAATTTAAAAAATTACAAAAATTACCAAAAATTTCAAAATGCAATAAATAACCAAAAATGCAATAAATAACCAAAAATGCAGAAATTGCAACTCACGCTCATTAATTTTGCCATTGATAGACCTGCTCTCCGTGAATTTGTCTAAGCCGCTTTTAAAGCCATCCAAGCTTTAATTCAGCCAAAGTTAAGCACTATGAAGTCCCACTGCCATTCAACAGGAGGATGAAGCAGGTGCTTAAATGTCTCATGTTCAAACCAGTGCAATTTTAAAAGTGTTTCACATTGGTTGGAATATGCCCATGGCTCATCATGTAAAACTACACACACGGAGCGTTGCTATGTCACAATCCCGCCCTGCATTACTGACTGAGTCTGAATGCTACCCATAATCTATATCTCTCTTAGAACACTGATGTTATTTTCTAAAGAATATCACTAATTAATAAATTTAGGTCACAACTCTCCCACCCCACCACATGCACATCTGTGTGCACAAGAGAAGACTCCCACAGTTAATGCCTCTGGGTATGCTAAGCTGCTTGGAAATGAGTAAGCATCTTCAGAATGATCACACTACCCATAACTCCAACACATCAAAGAACAGTGGCCAGCCTCACTAACTGTGGAGAAGTGTTTCATGCAAAGCACTCCTGCAATGCTTAGTAATCGCTGCATGGGTGGGTAACAATTTTCAGAAATCTTCCCTTCCCCTAGAACTGCTCGTTATCATCCATAAATACATCCCTTTTTATAAGAAATAAAAATATTATTTTTAGTTATCATCCATAAATACATCCCTTTTTAATATGGCTGTGAGAACTGGAAGATGAACAGTAGCTGCAAACAAACTCCTCAAAGGGCTTTCACCTCTCCACTAGCCTGATCTTCATCCTGCTGTGGGTCAGTCTCAGCCAGCTGTTTAAGCTTCACAACTTGACAAGTTTCTAGTGTTCACACCTTTCCCAACAGAAAATAAGGTTGCTACCTTTCCTATGCCTTTTAAGAAATGTTGACAAGTGGGGAGGTGGATATTCCAAGACTAACTTCTATCCCCAGGACAGCTTGTGCTTGCTTATCTCACTCACACAGCAATACTGTAATTCCTCCTAATGCCACTCCTGAAAAGAGAGGGCGCTGTGATTATAATAGAAAAAGTCTCCCTCACGGAGAGGATCCTTGCTCATTTTCCCCAAGAGCTCTCAGCCTGGCCTTTGCTTATGGGTCTGGGGGCCTCTGCTGGGGGCAGCGGATTGGTTCCCAGGAGGGAAAGGACGGGATACGCGCCTCTCTCTGCCCGAGTGCTGGTCCTTTGGGTATAATTTAAGCAAGCACATGTGTCGCTGCCGCAGCAGCGCTTAGTTTTTTCTCAGCGTTTGCCGGGGGAAGGGTTCCTCTAACTTGGTGATTTTTCCCTTGCAAGAAGGGGTGAACGACGTGGGGGTTAATTACTTGTGGCTCCAGCTACCCTCGGTTTAGGGGTGGGGGGGTGAAGCCTGCTGCCCAGCCACAGCGTGAGAGACAGACAAGCCAAGCAAGTGCAATGCCCCCCGCGCCCGCCCAAGTTAACAGCAGACTAGTAGTAAATTTCAATCACACACACACCTTGTCCTTGTCCACTGACTGCTTTTATTGCGTAGCAGCGTATATGAATCCTTCCTCCGCTCCTCCTTGTCCTGTTGTGCTCAGCTCAGCCTCACAGCCCCAGGCAGCAGCAACACACAAACACTCCGAGTCCGATTCCCCTGCCTCGTCGCCGACGCACGCAAAGTCCACGTGCTGCAGGCGGCGAGCTGGGAGGAGGACATGCATGCAGGACTGGCGGCGGGGCGGGGAGTGAGCGGAGTAGTGCTGATGACTGAGTGACGATCAAAGAAGTCGAGAGAGTAGACGAAGAGGTCCGGAACTTGCCGACGCGACGCCGAAGCAGCAAACAGGCAGGCACTGCACTTTAGGCGCCCTGCGCCGTGCGCCAGAGCCGAGCAATGGGGGGCGGGGGGGGCACCGGGACCGGGGGAGGGGGCGCCACCACGCGGACTGTGCGGAGCAGCGGACTGCTCTCGGACTTGACTGCTGCTGCTGCGTTTTTTTAAAAAAATTGGGGGGGGGAGGCAGGGGATCGGCGGGGGCACTTTTTGGCGCCCCCTACCGAGTGGCGCCCAGGGCACGTGCCCTGCTTATCATTACACCCCTGACTTCAGACCATTCCTTTCATCCTTCAGGGTTTCCACCTAGACCAAAACCATCCTTTATATCAGACAAGCAGGCTTCTCAGAAGCAGAGGCCCTCTACTTATCCAACGAAACAATGATTTTTCACCTTGGGTGACAGGCACCCACCTAGCCCTGTTTTGCTCGGTGTGGGATAACCTCACTTCAGACCAATGGGTCATTATCAACATCTGCCTTGGTTATATTTTGGAATGTGTTCACAGATACTCTCACTCCTGAGTCCTCACCTCATCTCCTACTCCCATCCTAGAGGAGAAGGTTAAGGCCTTCCTAGTAAAGAATGCAATAGAGAAGGTATCTGCAACTGCAATGCAAAGTTTTTGTCCCCATTATTTTACAGTCCCAAAGCACAACGGAGGCCTCCGAGTCCAACCCATATTAGAGCTCAGAGAACTGAACAAATACATTGTGTACAAGTGTTTCTGCATGCTTTCAGTTTCAACAATCTTGTCCATGCTCAAACACCATACATGGCGGGTGTCCCTAGACTTAAGGGGACCACATCGCTATACAGCCACAGCACTGGAAATTTCTGCGCTTCAAGGTGGGTGAGGTGACGTACCAATTCAAGACTCTCCCATTCGGCCTGCCTCAGCTTCCAGGGTCTTTACAAAGTGCATGGCTCCTATGGTAGTGTTCCTACAACAGGAAGGAATCCAGATATTTCCTTTTCTGGATAATTGGCTCCTAGCTGCAGAATTGTCCTGTTATTTCCTGTCAGCTCTTGAGAAGACCATCATAACTCTGAACTCCCTGGGGCTCCAAATCAACTTCAAGAAGTCCCAACCTATTCCCATGAAGCTCATCCAATTCATAGGCCTGATTTTCAGCACAGAACAAGGCTGTGTTTCCTTCCAGATGCTCGAATCCACGCCTTATCTTCCTTGGCAGCCTACATGGAGTCTGGAAGAACACATTGGGTGAATACGATTCAGTGCCTGTTAGGCCACATGGCTGCTACCACCTACGTGCTGCCCCACACTTGCCTTCGTATGCGCATGCTTCAGATGTGGTTCCTTGATGCCTTCAATCCTCACAGAAACAGCCCCAGTGTGACTGCCTGAGCATGTCCGAGCAGCAGTCTCCTGGTGGACCCACCTTGGCCACCTATTGTATGGCAGCCCTTTTCATCCACCTTTACTAAGAAGGGTGATCACCACAGATGCTTCCGAGAAATGTTGGGGTATGCACACAGGAAGCTTCCCTATGAGCAGCCACTCAGATGGAAGGTAACACCACAAGTAGTGCACATACAGAACAGAGAGAACCTGCAGGTGGATGCCCTCAGCAGGTCCTCAACAATTTCTCACAACTGGGAACTCGATCAGGGGACTCTGCTCCACATCTTCCGTCACTGGGGTATCCCTACGCTAGACACTTTAGCCTCAGAAGAGAACATACAATGCAAGATGCACTGCTCGAGGGCGGGTTGCAGTGTCCTGGACAGAACATTACACTTACCTTTTTTCTCCAATCCCACTACTCCCAAGGATTCTCTTAAAAATCAGGAAAGAAGGGATCAAGTGCATCACGCTGGACCCAGGGACCATGGTTTCCATAACTACAGCAGATGGCTTCAGAGTTCATACCCCTTGTGCTGCATGCGCACCTTCTTTCTCAAGCCACGGGGCAAATCTTGCATCTGGACATGAGGTCCCTACATTTGACAGAGTGGAAGATCTTGTCTCCTTTCCCCTAGATTTGCAGGAGGCCCTTTGGGCATCTGCGAAACCTGCAACAACAAAGTCAAGTTATCTTCCTTGAAAGTTCACCTTGTGGTGATTGTCATACACACTCCAAGGACTGAGCACTCCTGGTTCCGCCATCCCATGGTCAAACAATTTCTCAAGGGTCTGTCTCATATCATCCCTAATGACCCTGTTCATAGCCCCTGCATGGGACCTTTCCTTGGTTTTGGCCAGTTTGCTGGGGCCCCTGCTTGAACTTCTGGTGCAGTGGACCCTTGCCTTCTTACCTGGAAGGTTGCATTCCTGGTAGCTATCACTTCAGCGCACAGAGTTAGTGAACTCCATGCTCCCTACCTGATTTTCCACGCAAAGTGGTCCTGTGACCAGACGTACAGTTCCTTCCACAAGTGGTCTCTGTGTTCCACCACTCACCGCCAATTAACTTGCCTGCATTCTTCCAAAATCTGCGTATGCCAGTGGAGTACCAGTTGTACCTTCTAGACTTATAGTGAGCCTTGGCCTTCTACCTTCAGCCATCTGCAGCATGAAGGCAATCCAAGTCCTGGTTCATGTTCTATGACATGAGGCAGGGTTGCCAGATCTCAGTGCAAAACCTGTCAAGGTGAATAGTCTCTACAATTCAACTCTGTTACAAGTTGGTGCATAAGCCGCTGCTGCCTACTATCAAAACACATTCCACCAGAACCATGGCATCTTCGGCAGCCTTTGAGGAAGCAATAACAATAGAAACTTGTCATGTCCACTTTTTGCCCTGTCCCCACCAGGGGTTAGCCCTCCAGCCTCAAGAGTCTTGAACTGGCTTTACCAAGGGTATTTAAGCGCTCTTATCTCCACAGGATCCTCTCCTCACTATCCAGTTCTTTCTGCCCCTTCTTGCCTGGATCACAGAGCTCCCAGCCACTGGGTTGCTTTCCCCAGTCTGGCCTCTCATCACTGGCTGTTGGCTCTATATAGAGTCCCGAATTCTTGCTGGCGAGATTGTGGATTCTCGGAAATCTCGCAAGGCATCACGTTCACACTCGACTTTGGGGCGAGATTGCACATACCCAGTCCCGGGTTTTGTGAGATCTCACTTGGTGTGGCCGACAAGGAGTCGGCCATCCAGGGGAGCCAGATGGGGCCAAGAACCCATAGTCTGGTGGCAAGAACCACTCAGAGGCACCTGAAGCAGCCTCTGAGCAGCAAGGAAAAGGTCCATTGCCGTCTTCGTTTGGTGCAGCGGTGGTGGGACCCTGACAAAACTATCTGCCACCTGGGCATTGCCACATTCCTTTATCCAGCACTATGCTATTGATGCTCAGGCACATAAGAACATAAGAACAGCCCTGCTGGATCAGGCCCAAGGCCCATCTAGTCCAGCATCCTGTTTCGCACAGTGGCCCACCAGATGCCGCTGGCAGCCATAGACAGCAGTTGAGGGCGTGCCCTCTCTCCTGCCATTACTCCCCTGCAACTGGTACTCAGAGGCACCCTGCCCTTGAGGCTGGAGGTGGCCCACAGCCCTCCGACTAGTAGCCATTGATAGACCTCTCCTCCATGAAGTCATCCAAACCCCTCTTAAAGCCATCCAGGTTGTTGGCTGTCACCACATCCTGTGGCAGAGAGTTCCACAAGTGGATCATGCGTTGTGTGAAAAAGTACTTCTGTTTGTTGGTCCTAGACCTCCTGGCAATCAATTTCATGGAGTGACCCCTGGTTCTAGTGTTGTGTGAGAGGGAAAAGAATCTCTCTCTCTCCACTTTCTCCACACCATGCATGACCTTATAGACCTCTATTATACTGCTTTTGGCCGAACTGTTCTTCTTTCTATTTCTGACTAGACCCACCACCAGGTAAGACAGCTTGCTTATGTGCCCATTTGCGTAAAAGGCATTGTGTAGAAGAACGACAGGTTGCTAACCTGTAGCTTTGGTTCTTCTAGAGGTCATCTGTCATTTTACATGCCCTCCCATCTTCCTGCAGGCAGATTCCATGACTGAGGGGATGAGGAGTGGCGCAGCCGCATATAGCGGTTGGGAGTGGGTATCATGCCCCCACTCAAGGACATTGGAGAGGAGTGGGAGGCAGGCGACTTACTAGAAAGTGGGAAGGCGCCTGAGGAGGAGCAGGCTGGTACTGTGAATGGGGAGGTAGTAGAGACAGGCCAGGGCGAGTGTCTAGTGCAGGAGGAGCCAGCAGGGCTATGCATGTTTTCTCAGAAATATGTTCCATGGTGTACCCAGTGAAGCTTACTCCCATGTAAGCATGCCTAGGATTGCAGCCTGAAAGCAATGTCAATTTAGGGAGAGGAGAAGACTTGGCATTTGTTTGGGGCTGGCATGCACTCCAGGGGCCCCACTGATAGAGCAGGGACAGGACCAATTTTCTGGCCACGATCCTTGTTTAAAACTGTTTCCATTGACAGGGGGAATAAAGCCACAAGTAACAAATAATATTTTTAATTTTAATGTAACAATGTGCTAAAAATTTACCTCGGCCCCTGCACGCCAAGTTGTGAATGGTTCTGGCCCACTAGGGCATTTGAGTTGTACAGCCTTGCTCTACTGTATCAACATCCAGTACAGCCTTGATCTCTGACGCACAATAGTACTATAGCCCCAGATGCCCTAGTGACTATATACTCTTTTTTCATAGGCATGTCACCTTAACATGACAGTGATGGACAATTTTTGGATTTTTAAAAAAACATATTCTCCCGATTCACGTATTTAAAAAGGGAAGGTGGGTCATATTTTAATAATGAAAGGAGTACACTCCATTCTTGGCATACAGTATTGGAGCCAGTAAAGGAGAAATGTACCTGGAGTAGCCAACTACAGATAGGTAAGATACATGGGAGGGATTAAGTACTCCTTTTCTGTGTGTTGCTTTTACTGTTAAAGTCACACATACATGCACGTTGCACGCACACTTTATGGGTGAGTTGAGTCTTAATGTGGAACCCAAGGTTTGTTTGACCTTACTCAGCCACAGGAGCATGTGCTCCTGGACCTGCGTGCCTACTTCCTCTGTAGGTTAGGATATGCCTCGATTGGTCGTGGCATCCAAACCCACCAATCTCAGTCTCTTCTAACCTACGTGCTTCAGGGAACCAAAGCTCTAAACCCAGAGGTTGAAGTTAGTTTCTGATCTTGAGTTACCTGAAGCAAATCTATTAGAATATGTCAAGATTGAAGAGATCTAATGGAGGAAGGAAGGAAGTAGGCACTTACAGGCACTTCCTTCTAATGGAGGAAGGAAGGAAGTAGGCACTTACACAGGGTTGGGAGAGGGGAACTCGTGCTCCCAGGACTGAGAGAGGTCACACAAACCTCGGGTTCCATCTGTAAGTCTGAGCTGCTCATTATGGGAACAGGGCAGATGTGAATAATGGCCCTGTCATGTCAGAATTGGCCATGAAAAGTAGTTCTGGAACAAGAAAATAGGAGTTTTCACCATTTATTCGTCTACACATTTGCCCCTACAAACTTTAAAGCTGTGTTGCATAATGTATATCATGTCCCAAATGCAGATATATCCTAATATTTGGTATTGTCTCAAAACTAGGTATTGAAATAATGTGTATCTACAAGTATGGTTCTGTGGTAAGCTTTTCTCAACTTTAAATTTACCATCTTATTTATTTATTTCTATGCAAACCACTTTGGAAATATATGTTCAAAAGTGGTATATAAGTAGTAGTAGTATAATTGCAATCTCCAGATTGCAGGACTAGCCTAATTCCTGGCATCTCCAGTATCTCAAATAGAAGGGCTGGGAAAGGCCTCTGTACAAGGGTCAAACTTGATATTACACAGGAAATGTGTGGACAATCTCCCAAAACAGGCTGGGAGGAGGGTGCCAGCTTCAGCAGAGGAACAGTGGAATGGAGGTTCTACTTAACCTTTTCCTGTCCCACCACTTGTCCTCTCAAAATTTTAATTTTGAGGAGGAGACCTGGTCTTGTAGTAGCAAGCATGACTTGTCCCCTTAGCTAAGCAGGGTCCACCCTGGTTGCATATGAAAGGAAGACTAGAAGTGTGAGCACTGTAAGATATTCCCCTTAGGGCAGGCCTGCTCATCTTAGGCCCCCCAGCTGTTTTTGGACTACAACTCCCATAAGCCCCAGCCACAGGGGCCAATAGCCAGGGATTATGGGAGTTGTAGGCCAACATCTGCAGGAGGGCCGAAGTTGAGCAGGCCTGCCTTAGGGGATGGTCTGGAAAGAGCATCTAGGTTCCAAGTTCCCTCCCTGGCATCTCCAAGATAGGGCTGAGAGAGATTCCTGACTGCAACCTTGGAGAAACTGCTGCCAGTCTGTGTAGACAATACTGAGCTAGATGGACCAATGGTCTGACTCATGGCAGCTTCTATGTTCCTAATCACCCTCCCCGAGCTGCATTTCTTCCTGCAGTTGGAAAGAGGACAAGTTTGAGTGGACATGTGACAACAAGAGAAACGTTTAAGTACTGCATGCATGCACACACAAACACAAATGCTGCTTATTTGTCTCCAAAGCTATGCTTTTCAGTTAAAAAACAAAACAAAACCAGGAGATACACATATTTCCTCTGTTGTATCTGACTGGATCCTGAGACCATGGAGATCCATTGGCATTCAGAGAAGACAGTATAATTTGTCCATTGTGCAACCCCTGTGCTTGAAATCCTGATTGTGTGAAGTTTCAATTTATAAAGACATATAAATAATACTGAGCATAATGCTTGTTATTTTGTATTTCAGTCTATGTCATTTGAAGCCCATCGCCTCACAGTTCCAGCCATAAGATGGCTTGGTCTCTTTCCATCTGATTTTGAGCGGTTAGTTATTATTTGTGTAAAAGGTGTAATTATCCTTGGGTTGCTTTTGGGGGCGGGGGTGTTTGCAAAGACAGACAAACAACAGTGAATCTACCTTAAATTCCACACAGCCACCACCCACAGGCTATCATGGCAGGAACCAGAGACAGTCTCGCTTCACCTCCCTTTCTACTGCAAACATGTCCCTTATGTACTTTCACAGACGCATCTGCCTAGGAAGTTTTCCACAGCACATGGCCGACTGGATACTGTTCTGGTGCAACACTGAGACAAAATGAATGAGATGTCTCAGGTGTGCAGCAGACACATTCAGGCTTTTAGGTCCTCACTACAAGTTACAGGGGATAGGTGGCTGCCGCTGATCTACACCTCTCCTCATGTGTTTCCCCCATGCAAGCAGGATCCTATGAATTAGAGCAGGAGTTCCCAACCTTTTAAAATAAATGTACCCTCGAGGGGCGCCGGGGGGGGGGGAGAGGTGGGGGAGAGAGAGCACACACAAATTTAAATGTTACAGACAGACTACTACAGTCACTGGCTCACATCCACACTAAGTTACTCATAAGCAGTCTTATTTAAAATAAATGGGACAAGTAAACTTGTGCCATTAATTTCAATGGGAGTGCTAATTTTCTGAAATCTGTCAGTCAGGGCTGAGGGGAGGGATACTATGTGCTTCAGCACATAGCCAGACATCAAGAGCAGAGGAGGGAGGTCTTCACCCTCCTCCCTCCCCTTCTGCAGGGGACACATCATCGAGGACGCATTGGCTTCAAGCCGGTGATCCTCAAATGGGGAATAAATAATGTGGCTGCAATGTGGGGAGACAAGAGGGCTCTGGGTATCCCTGGGAGCCCTTGAAGTACCCCTAGAGGTACTACTACCCCTGTTGGGACCTTCTGAATTATAGCAAAGGAGAGCAAATGCTAAATGTGATGACATCATGTCACACATTTCCTTTTCCAAACATTACAGGGAAAATTTAGAGGGGTGGGTGTGAAGTGATAACAGTAAGTCGCAATCACATGTGTAGTTAGACACTTCACTGGATATAGTGCCCTACCCAGTTTTTCTGGGTTTTGAACATAAGAACAGCCCTGCTGGATCAGGCCCAAAGCCTATCTAGTCCAGCATCCTGTTTCACACAATGTCCCACCAGATGCCTCTGGGAAGCCCACAGGCAAGAGCTGAGGGCATACCCTCTCTTCTACTCTCGCTCCCCTGCAACTGGTATTGTATTTAGAGGCATCTTGCCTCTTAGGCTGGAGGTTGCCTATAGCCCTCAGACTAGTAGCCATTGAAAGACCCGTTCTCCATGAATTTATCTAAACCCTTCTTAAAGCCATCCAGGCTAGTGGCTGTCACCACATCTTGTGGCAAAGAATTCCATAGATTAATTATGTGTTGTGTGCAAAAGTACTTCCTTCTTGTTTCAGTCCTAAATTTCTTGGCAGTCAGTTTCATGGGATGACTCCTGGTTCTTGTGTTGTGAGAGAGGGAGAAAACATTCTCATTCTCCCTAGCCAGTCTCTACACATCATGCATAATTTTACAGACCTGTATTAGGGGTGTGCAAACCAGTTCGAGTTGAACTGGCCCTGTTTGACTAGTTCAAGCTTGAACTGCACCAGCCCTACAAAAAGGGTGTGCCAATCCAAGTTTGAGCTGAATTAGACACAGTATGGATCAAACTGGTTCTGCCCAGTTCAACTGATTCTAGGGCTTGCAAAGGGGAATCCAGTAAACATGCCCCTTTACAAACAGTGGAGGAACCCTATGGAGCTGAAAACGTGGGGCGGGGGGGAGGTTACCTTACACGCAGCAGCACAGCTCCGCGGTGGCGGCGGGAGGCTGGCAGTGGATCCACTGGGCCCCAAAGGCACTCCCCACAACATTGCAGGTTTTTGCTCCAATATGCATCATTTTACACTTGCTAACATTGAAACACGTCTGCCATTTTATCACACACTCCCCCAGTTTGAAGAGATCCTTTTGGAGTTCCTTGCAATTTGTTGTGGATTTCACTACCCTAAATAGTTTGGTGTCATCTGCAAATTTGGTCACCTCGCTGCTTACTCCAACTTCTAGATCATTTATAAATAAATTAAAAAGGACTGATCCCAGTACAGATCCCTAGGGGACCCCACTCTTCCTTCCCTCCATTTAGAGAACTGTCCATTTATACCTAACAGCTGTTTCCTGCCTTCAACCAGTTACCAATCCACACATGAACCTGTCTCCTTATCC
Organism: Hemicordylus capensis; assembly: GCF_027244095.1. Taxonomy (NCBI): domain Eukaryota; kingdom Metazoa; phylum Chordata; class Lepidosauria; order Squamata; family Cordylidae; genus Hemicordylus; species Hemicordylus capensis. The sequence continues at coordinate 21,982,232 of NC_069660.1, read as the reverse complement.
CATTACCGCTTGGTTTTCTCAAGAGTCTTTGATGAGGAACTTTGTCAAAAGCTTTTTGGAATTCCAGGTATACTATACTACTGGAGAACTTTTATCCACACACCTGTTGACACTCTCAAAGAACTCCAAAAGATTGCTGTGGCAAGATTTATTTTTGCAGAAGCCATGCTGGTTCTCATTCAGCAATGCCTGTTCTTCTTTGTGCTTAACAATTTTATCCAGGAGAATGCTTTCCATCAATTTTCCCTGCAAAGATGTTGAGCTAACCAGCCTGTATTTTCCCAGATCTCACCTGGATCCCTTTTTGAAAATGGGTGTTACATTGGCTAGTTTCCAGTCTTCTGGTACAGAGACTGATTGAAGGGATAAGTTACATATTGACATTTGAGTACTTTAAGGACTTTAAGTTAGATGCCATCTGGCCCTGGTGATTTGTTAATTTTTAAAATTTCCAGACAGTTTAGAATGTCATCTCTCATCACCTCTATCTGAATCAGTTTTTGAGCGTGTGTTACTGCCTAACAGTCTATCTAGATGCTGCTTCATTTGCGCACCTTTACACCATGTAGGCAAGTCACTGTGTGGTCTGCACACAGGTCACATCACATCTCTCTATAGACGAATGATCAATTCACCCACCCCCTGGAGATCTACCCCCTGTGTGAGAGGATATGGGTTCATCATCCAGAGAAAGGGTCCCTTCTAAAGGAGCATTTCACTCTTCCTCAGAATGATGTCCGTCTTCCCCTAGATCTCCATTCTCCATGGTAGCAGAGGAGCCATCAGCCTGAGACTGGGGTGACTCTATCACATCCCGGAAAGTCTTGTCCATGTACTTCTCTGACTCTCTGAGCTTCTTTAGGTAAGCCACCTTGGCTTAGAGCAGGGCTGCTCAACTTCGGCCCTCCTGCAGATGTTGGCCTACAATTCCCATAATCCCAGGCTATTGGCCACTGTGGCTGGGGATTATGGGAGTTGTAGTTAAAAAACAGCTGGGGGGCCTAAGTTGAGCAGGCCTGGCTTAGAGGGAATGAACTTGTTCCCTTACAGCCAGGAGCTCCTTGCACCAAGCACACACCACAACTTGAGCAGATAGTCATTCATGCAACACTCTGTACAATACACTGGGAAGCACCCCCTCCCCTGCTGGCTTTCTACCTTCATGACTGGTTTTGTTGTCTGTTTAGCATATTTGGAGATTGTTTGAAAGTTAGGTCTTAGCTGAAGTTGTCAGCTATTCGACAGCTTAAAATTTCTTTCCCAATAATATAAAAGAGGGAGTAGTGCTTACCATCTCTTCCTGCTGGGCTCTGTATGATCAAGAGGGGCTCCTTTCAAGCTCTCTTGCACACTTCCCCACTAAACTCCATACAAAACTCTTATAATACCTGTTTGCTAATTCCTATTCGCAAAGTTCTAGTCAATAAGTTCCCTGGCTGCCTCCTATTATGTTGAGAGTAGGCTTCAAACTGAGGCAACCAGGATCAACAGGAATAAGCCCCCCCCCCCAATCAGGTGAGACTTACCTCAGCCCTAGCTGGCTGTTCCCACTGTCTCTGTCCAGGGAAAAGTGAAACTAAAACTGAAAGCTACACAGCCAGCAAACAAAAAAGTTGGGTTTTTAAAGAAAAGTTTACTACTTTCTCAGGTGTGCTTCTCTTCTTCCCCGAGTAGGCTTCAAACTGAAGCAACCAGCCTTAACAAGAGTGTGGCCTCTCCCACCAGGTGTGACTCACCTCAGCCCTAGCTGGGTCCTTCCACTGTCTCTCTCTAGGCAAAATAGAAACTAAAACTTAAAGCCACACAGCCACCAAAACAAACTCTGGCAGTAAATATACACAGACACTGGGACGTCTCCCCTAAAGAGATAACAACCCCTCAAAATCCCCCCTCTTCCTGTTTGTTTTTTGAAAGAGAAAAAAATGGTGTGTTTTTATAATAAAGAAAAGTTTGCTACCTTCTCAGGTTTGTGTCTCCTCTTCCCAGAGTAGGCTTCAAACGGTTACAAATTTCTGTTACAAATCACTTTCACTATTATTATTTTAATGTATAGTAATTGATGGAAATAAGATGTGTAAAGAACTCTTTAAAATAAACATATATTAATCTGGCTATCTACCTGTTTTTTCAGGCTAAATATACCCAAGAATGCATTGATCCCATTGACAAAACAAGATCAAAGTAAACTAAGCAGTTTGCAGACAAGGCCTTATATTGGTTATCAGCCAAGATGGATAAAAGAAGTATGTATCTATTATATTAATTCTCATAGACGTGCCTCTGTGGGGATGTGTCCTGGCAACACAGCGGATTGGCTGGGCAGCGGTTGGCCACGTAGGGAAGTGGCCACTTGGGGAGGAAAGGAAAGGAAGGAAAGTGGGCAAGCGGAGAGGAGAACTGAACGGACTGGGGCAGAAAGGAGGGGGAAACTGTGGGGAGAGAAAGCAGCGGAGCCTGGCTGGGCATAGACAAACAGCTGGCCGCTTCGGAAGACGCTCGCTAGAGGGAGGGCCGTGCAGGAAGGAGCCGGCTGAACGCTTGGCCGCCTGACTAACCAGGGACTGGAGAAAGGAGAAGGCGGCAACGGCCAGTGGGGAAAACACAAGCACAAGTGAGTCAGGCTAAAAAGCAGCAGGGTGGAGCAGGGGGGAAGCACAAATGAGAGAGAGAAAAAGAGAAAGAGGGAAAAACAGAGGAGGAAGCAAGCTGGGGCAGAAGGCTTGTGGGGAGGGGACTGGGGCAGAAGGCTGGAGGGGAGGGGACTGGGGCAGAAGATGGGGGGAGTGTACTGCAGAGGCAAGCGGCGGGCCACAGAGCCGGTACTTGGCCCAGCGGTGGGCCTGCCAGGTGGGCGGCGGGCCCAGCTCGCCCGTGGAGGCCAGGTGGGCGGTGGGCCTGGCCCGCCCACAGAAGCCAGGTGGCAGCAGGCCACAGAGGCGCAGCGGCGTTGGGTCCGGCTTGCCTGTGGAGGCAAGGTGCCCGTGGGAGGCCAGGGCAGGAGGGAACCGGACGGCGAAACTTCCCTGTTCGCCGCCTGGGAGAAGGAGCGGCGGGGCCCTTTTCGGACGCCCGCCACCCGGTAAGGCCTGTGGCAGCAGAGGTAAAGAACTCAGTGCAGGGAGGAGAAGGGCAAGAGAGAGTGGGGCTGGAGGGGGAGGGAGGGCAGGAGGGAGGCGGGGGAAAGCCAGCCCCAAAGAGCACACAGATGCTCTGTGCGGGTCGGCTAGTAAATGATATTTTCTGTTTCTTATATTGTAAGAGCTTGACCAATTTCACTTTTCTTCTGCTAGTTGGAAACTTTGACACAGCAGATACACTGAGAGTCAAATTATTATTATTATTTACATTTACATATCCTGCTCTTCCTCCAAGGAGCCCAGAGCAGTGTACTACATACTTAGGTTTCTCCTCACAACAACCCTGTGAAGTAGGTTAGGCTGAGAGAGAAGTGACTGGCCCAGAGTCACCCAGCTAGTATCATGGCTGAAGGGGGATTTGAACTCGGGTCTCCGCGGTCCTAGTCCAGCACTCTAGCCACTGCACCACACCGGCTAGACATGATGTCAGTAATGTTTGGGTACATCTCTGACATCCCGCCATCCCCACCTCAAAAGCAGCTGCATGGGGCCCAATTTAGAATTGTATTTAGTGCAGGGGAAGGGGTGGCTTTACCTTTCCATTTGCGCTACAGTCCCAGTTCATCTCCTTCCCAAGCCGTTATTAGCTACAAAAGGGAAAACACATGTCATGTCTAATTTGGGGCTGAAAGAGTGATCTGATTGAGGAGGAGGACCTGGTTTATATAAAAGTTGGCCTACTGCTCGAATCACAGGAATGCTTGCTCCCCAGGCTCAAATGACTTTCTCTGCTATTTGTATGTTCAATCCATACATCTCACACCAAATAATGATAGAAGAAATTACTCCTCTGAATCACTGCAATTTGCTTGTCATATCAATTTCAACTAAAGTTTAATTTTCAGTGTGTTCCTTTGCAGCTGGATATAATGGCAAAATCTAAAATGAAGGCTGAAATTCAAGCTTTGACCTTTATTTCATCTGATTATCTTTCCAGAGTATATTTGCCAAACAAGTTGCAGTTTGGTGGATGGATTTGAGTATTCAGACAACGTTTCAATGTTTAATGAGGCAGACAATTTAAGATTGTTAAAATAAGCTTTATAAAATGTACAGTCATTCTAAATGAAAAACTCTAAAAAGATTGAGGTTTTAAAAATGTTTTTGTGAGTTTGTTTTTCCATATAGATTTCTTGCTGCTGGGACAAATGATTATTTCAAAGAGACATTTAATTTATCAATCACACGATGGGGTTGGGGGGAAGGATTTGTGGCAAAGGAGGAAGAGAGGAAGACATGTTAGGTCCTGTTTCTAATGTAAAGTGTTCATTAATCATTCAAAGTAAAGTTAACCAATATGACCTTTGTTGTGCATCAGACATTTGTCAGTCAGTTTACATGCAAAGGAATATAGTTTTTCCTGCTTGCTTTCTCTGAAAACTCAAGTGCAATTGTGAAATAAAGCTAAGAGTTTCTCCTGCTTCTCTTATACGTTTCCACAGTAATAAAACTAAACATATATGTTCTCTCTCTGTTGTCTGTGCATAGCCTTCTTTGCAAAATGGTTTGTGTAAATATTGTGTAAATGCTGAGCTAAGCAAATTACAGAGGATTTTGATTGTTTTATTTCATAATCCAGAACCAGAACCTTTCTTATGATCATTTTAGCATAAGAGCTCTTTCATAATAATGCTGAATCCATTTCTGTAGCTTATGATTAGAACCTTGAAAGAGGAATGCACTGCATCAGTGTAGTTAACTCTTTTCCCTGGTCAGAATTATTATAACAGATAATAAACAAAATAAAACGAAGAGCCCTTTCTCATGATCCATGAGAAGGGGTGAGGGGAGGAAGCCTCGAAAAGCTTACCTCCCCCGCAGACATTCCTCTCCTTGTTATGATTGCCCGCAGCAGAGAGGTTTGGGAGCTGGGATGCCCCTGGAACTCCCGTAATGCACTGCACAAGTGCACATTGCATTATGGAGAGTTTGTTGATGCAGGATGGAAGACTGCTGATGTGTGGGTGCCATGCAAAGCCGAGGGGCACCAACACACAATCAGTTAGCCCAGGCAAATGGCACATTTGCACCCTTAACCCGGGCTAATAGCCAGGGCACCCTTGCAAGTTTGCCGCTGCGCTTCTGCCAAGAGCCATGCAGCTCCTGGCGGTTCTCATGTGCAGGCAAAACTTTTTTATATATATAAAATTTTTATTAATTTTAACAATAATCATTCACAACACATTAAACAAATATGGACTTCCCGCTCACACCTCCTCGTGAATCACCAACTATAGAATTAACCCTTGCTATAATAATAATTCAAAACATAGATTTAAACCTTACAAACACGATTTTGATCTATTCAACCTGCTAATATTACTAAATTTCAAACCCTGTTGTAAAATCAATATTAGGAAAATAGTTCTTTAAATACAATAAGAATGGTTTCCAATCTTCTTTAAAACATTCTAAATTTTGATCTCTTATCAGTACTGTAAGTTTTGCCATCTCCGCATATTCCAAAATTTTCATCAGCCAATCTTCTTTTGAAGGCAGTTCATTGCTCTTCCATTTCTGTGCATATATTATTCTGGCCGCCGTGGTAGCATACATTAAAAATGTTAAATTAGTTGTAGAAAACACTCCTTGTGTTATTACCAGCAGGAAAGATTCTGGCTTCTTAGGAAATGTCATTTTAAATATCTTCTTTAACTCATTATATATCATGTCCCAAAATGCTTTAGCCTTCCTACAAGTCTACCACATATGAAAAAAGGATCCTTCAGAGTGTCCACATTTCCAACATTTGTTTGAAACATTTTTATACATTAATGCCAGTTTTTTTGCAGTGAACTTTAAATCAGTTTTCCATAATTTTCCCCAGGCTGCCATTTCTATATTGCACCCCACATCTTGAGCCCATTTTACCATAGTCATTTTAACCACTTCGTCTCTTGTCTCCTCCAAAAGCAAGAGCTTATACATTTTACAAACTAATTTTTCATCATTTTCACACAGCTCTTTCTCAAACCTCGAGATCTGATCCTCAAATCCAACTTTAAGATCCTTCTTATAAACTTCGTTCAGCTGATGGTACTGAAACCAATCACTAACCAAATTTTGTACATGTGCAGGCGAAACTAGGCTGGGCTTCCCTAGCCCGGTTTTGCCTGTGTGTGAGAACAGCTTCAATGTGTATAAAATTAAACACTTTTATTAGTTGTTTCGATCTCAGAGTAAAAGGTTCAGTCATGGACACCGATGAGTGAGAGGGCACCGTACCCTGGATTCTGTTGTCCCCCAGGTCCAGTGCAGAGGCAAGTGTGGCCTTCATCAATGGCTCTTCTGCTCCTTGCTCTCCATCTGCCACCCTCCATCATTCATTTATTCATTCATTTATGGCATTTATATACTGCTTTTCAGGCAGACATCCCAAAGTGGTTTACATAAAAGTTTCAATTAAAAAAACAATTTCAATACCTTGCTAGTTTCCACCTCTTTTCTTTGCATCTACTGTACTCCCACTTCCACCTTTGTGCCTTGGTTGCCTCAGTAAATACACCTGTTTGAGCAGCATTTGATCTCTCGTCTCATGTTACTGGTGGCCACATTTTAGAAAACATTATTTCACTTATTGCAGTACAAGTTGGGAAGGAATGTTCCATCCATGTCACTCTGACTGGCAATCTCGGTGATTTTCTGCTAGTACCTGCATAAATGGACCCATATTTGGCAGCTACCATTCATACCTCTCTAACTTCAAGATCTGGATTGAGTTCCATAAGAATGGGTACTGCACCTGCGCAGGACCCTCGCGGTAGAATGCCACAGCTTGTCGTGGCAACCGAGCCCCACTTCCACACCCACAGTGTGCTATTTAAAGGTCGGCTGGTGCCATGTTTCTCAGTTCTTTACTAACTGCTGTTGCATTCGGACCTCAGTCTATTGCTACTTGTCAGATAAAGTTCTTCAGTATTCTCTTTGTGTTCATATGTTTACAAAGAAAATAGAAAAAAAATTGACTGTTATTTCGGTTTTTGACTTGGATTTGGCTTCCAGACTTATTTGCGTTGGCGTTATTTGACCTTGGGAATGGACTGTGGTCAATACTTTTCGGTTATTGATATGGTTGAGGAAAAACTGAGCTTTAAGAGGTGCGAGGACTGCAATGCTAAGCTCCCCTCTAAGAACCTTCATGATTTGTGCCTCATCTGTCTTGGTGAGGAGCATGTTTCCTCTTGCAAGGTATGTTGGCCTTTCTCCAAGGAGACATGCAGGAATTGGGCTCTGAGGCTTTGCAGCACCATATAGGACGAGGTGTTCAGTCCCTCAACTCCAGGCAAGCTCCGCCCATCAACATCGATGTCAGCATCACCATCAAAGATAGTCTCGATACTGAAACTGTCAAAGCCATCGGCATTGGTATCAATGTCTACGGCTTTCAGGAGCCCTAAGCCACCTTCGGGTGCGGACCTGGCTTCCAAGTACTTAAAGTCCAAGACCAAATGGTTGGCCTCAGAGGCTGCCCCATTTACACCAGTCTAAAACCATAGACTTAACCAAAGACAGAACACCGTCACTGTCGGATCTACAACAGCTGGTGTTGGACCATGTATGGGCCTCGAAGTCTATGGTCACCTTCGGTATCGGCTCTTCAACATCAACATCTTCAACATTTAAAGACTCCAGATCCGCCAAAACCAAAGAGCCTCTTGACGCCAACTGCCCTTCAACACTGACGTGGTCATCACCTAGGGCTCAATCTCTGTCTCCAGCTTCGATACCGATTCATTCCTCGGCTCCTTCGACACCTCCTGATTGATGTTGAGAAGCACCATAGATGCTAAAGATGCCCGCCCCAACTGCGATGTCAACACTGCATACACCAGTGTTGTTGGCATCAAGGCAGGTCTCCCCTCAGTATCAGATGCCAATGCCAATATTCTACGCCAATAAAGAGGTTTTGGACAGAGGTGCTGGTTTGGATTCCTCCACTGCGTGCACATTACTGTCAATTCTAGACGTGACCTCCAGTATACCTTTTACAGCCACATTCAAGGGGTTTCTCCCAACAAGAGCTGATGAAGCACAGCTGCACACGGCTACATCGAGAGGGTCTGCTATTACTCATTCAGTTGACCAGCCACCTTCTTATGCCCTGTCCGCTGCCCACTTGAAGGGTTCTTCTGCTTGCTACTCCTGTGGTTTCTCACATACTTTGGCTTGCTATGGCTGCTATGGGGACCTCCTCTCCTGGCTTTACATATGACTTTCAGGAGGGGAGACCATGGATGTCTGCTCCATTAAAGTCCTACCACCCCCTTACTACTTCTTCAGCACAAGTTCAGTCGGTGAACACCTTGGCAAGTGGAGATGCTCCTGCTTTGCCAAGCAGGCCTGTTATGCAAACATCTGTAGCTACGCAGACCTGTACTTCGCCATCTGTGCTTCTGGTGTCGACGGCGACACAGACAGCTACTACCTCCATGCTTGACTGTAGGGACTCAAACAAGATCTCTGCTTCCACCACCTGTGAAGTCTACTATTGAAACTCAAACATATATTTCACACTCCCCAGTTGGATCACCATTGGACCATCATGGCTCATCCAATTTTGAATTGGATCCAGAAGATCCAGATAATTTGATGGATCTGCCAACTGATATTCCTTCCTCTACCTATGTCTCCCCTAATGAAGAAATGAAAGCCTACCATAAACACGTTAGGGGAAATGGCAGAAGCTTCAGGTTTAGACCTGAAATCCGAGCTAGCCACCATAGACAATCCGGTCTACAACTTTATGGTGAAGTCTTGGTCATCTCAGCCTGTGGCTCTTCCTGTTCTCCCGGTTATCTCCAGGGTAGCAATGCGTCCAAGGGAAGTCGTTCATATATTGACCCCAACCTCCAAACACTTATAGAGCTTATATCGCATCCAAGAGAAGGACAATGCCTACCTGCTAAAACATCCTGCTCTTAACTCCCTGGTCCCTGACTGCGCCACCTTGACAGAATCCGAATGGCGTCACACGACTCCTGCAGACAAAGAGAGGGAAAAGTTCTACTTCTTCCTACATGTCAATATATTGCTTGTACTCCAGACAGAAGCCCATGTTCAGACAACAGGAGCGCTGTGATTTCAAAAAACAATACCACCTTTTTCATAAACATTCTTATCAAGGCAAAGGCAAAATAGCTGAATCTCAGCATACAAAGCAGGAGGAACCTCAAAAATATCTTTGAGGAACAGGACTGCCCACCATCACCTCCACACTCATTGCCCTTTCCACCACCAGGTGCCTAAACATCTTGGCAGGCAAGCAACAACACCAGCTTCACAATCCCATCTCTTCTGCCAGCACCCAAATCCATCAAGCTGGCATGCCATGCCCCTGCATGGAACCACATAACATTGGACTGCTGGGTCTTGAAGATCCTATCCTTGGGATACGCCATAGAGCTCAGAACAATCCCAAACTTTTCAGGGATGAAATTCACTCAACCGTCCCATGCACTGCGTGAGGAAGTGAAGGAGTTGTTAGAGAAGGATACAATCATCCCTGTGTGGTGGGAGCACAGGTGGGTGGTTTTTTACTCCTATTATTTCCAGATCCCGGATGGTGGGATCCGCCCCATCATGGATATGTGCCACCTGAACAAGTTTGTCCATGTAAGAAAATTTCACATGATAGCATTGGAAGAGATCCTACCACTTCTTTATCAAAAGAGAATTGGCTCGCAACGCTGGATCTGAAAGACGTGTATTTTCATGTTGGCATAAGAGAACACAGAAAGTATCTGAGATTTACCATAGGAGAACAAGTGTACCAATACAAAATCTTACCCTTCGGACTTTCCACCACCCCAGGAGTATTTACCAAATGCATGGCTGTGGTGGTAGCCCATCTGAAGATGCAGGGTATAGCAATTACACATTTTTGGACAATTGGCTCCTGACATAAAAGATCAAGACAAGTTACGTTCTCAGACATTGTACGTTTTAAATCTCCTCCAAGACTTGGGGATCCAAGTCAATTGGGAAAAGTCCCAACTAGAACCAGTACGTGTCGTGAGCTACGTTAGAGTGATCTTGAACACGGAAACCAGAAGAGCGTACCTACCCAAAGAGCGATACGAGTGCATCGGGGATCTAATCCACAAATTCCAACAACATCCGTCTCAGCCGGCTCAATTCATTCAACGACTCTTGTGCGTCATGATGTCCTGCCACACAGTAGTGCGTTATGCACAACTGAAAATGCACAAACTACAACTTTGATTTCTGTCAGTCAACACAAATGTCTGGAAATTCCAGGTCAGATACTCCACTCCTTTACTTGGTGGTTGAACTGCTGAAATCTTTTAGAGAGGGTTCCTTTTCAGACTCTGGTTGCTTCTGTCTGGTTGATGACACACACGTCTCTGCTGGGTTGAGGTGCCCACTGCGAGAACCATCAAATTCAAGGCAAGTGGAACCCACAACAAACTCTGTTTCATATCAGCTTTTTGGAACTGCTAACTGTCTTCCAAGCAATGAAAGCTTGCCTACCACTTCTGCAAGGCAAGGTCATGCAAGTGCACTTAGACAATACCACTGCCCTGGCTTACATCAACCGATGGGGGGAACAGTGTCACGGCCTCTTTGTGCCCTCAGCCTGCAACTGTGGCACTGGTGCATCAGACATCAGGTTTACCCAATAGCCATCCACACAAAAGGCCTGGACAATGTCTTAGCAGATGATCTGAGTCACAAGTTTGCACAACAGCAGCAGCACCCCGAGTGGGAGATCAAGACGGAATATATTGCCCACTCTTCAACAACCGGGTATGTCCCACCATAGGCCTATTTGCAACTTCGGAAAACACTAAGTGCACTCATTTTTGCTCAAGGGCAGGTCATGACCAGCACTCATTGGGAGATGCCCTCCAGATAAACTGGACTCAGGAGATCCCGTACATGTTCCCGCCATGCCCATTGATCAGTCATGTTGTAGCGCATCTTCTGACTGCTCCAACATCATGCATTCTAGTGACTCCATGGTGGCCAAGGCAACCATGGTTTCCACAAGTACTCAGACTATCAGGAAACCAGTACCAAAGACTGCCACAAGAGTGAGATCTCCTGACAGAAGACAACGGTCATGTCCTGCCTCCAGACGTACTCACACTCCATCTGACGGCATGGTTAATCAGCTTCTGAATAAGATCCTGCTCAATCAAAGGAATCCTTCCGCCAGACACATCTATTTTGGCAAATGGCTGTGTTTAAAAACCTATGCCAGAGTGCATGGTTTTCAGCCTAAGCAAGCTACCATTAAGGACACACTTCTCTACTTGACTACCTTAAAATCGCAAGGTTTGGCTAATATGTTCCTAAAAGTACATTTGGTGGCACTCTCTTCCAAATATCCAAGCTGTGATGGCAAGGCTCTTTTTTCTCATCCAGACAGTAGAGCTTTCCTGAAGGGCCTCATGAATGTACCTCCACCTATTTGTACTCCTATGGAACCTTGGTTCTCTCAGCATTGACCCAGAGCCCATTTGAGCCAGTGGGTTCTACTTCCATCAAACTAGTAACCTTAAAAACAGCCTTCCTATTTGCTGTAACTATGGCAAAGCATGTTAGTGAACTTAAAGCTCTCATAGCATATGCTAGTCCCTTCAAATCAGCAAGGGATTACTGAGAGATGAAGCAACCTATTTTTGCAGTACTTGGGTGACTCAGATAAACATCCTGCTGCCTCGCCTGGTCGCCTCCCATCAAACTGTCTAGCAATGTTCTCAGGTTGAAGAAATCTTCATCAGTGTATTAGTTTAGTGTGTTACACTTGTGTGGAAATCAAATTCTTCACTGTCTTCAAACACAATCCATTCTTTACATAGGAAAGTTATCCTGTCCGCAACTGCCTGGACAGTTTATGTGAGAAACAAAAATACAAAAAAACCCAAAGTGTGCTGCAACTTGGAGCATTTTGTCAGGAGCATGCTTTTTGTAGGCACAATCATTTCTGACATCACCGAGAGTTAACACAGTAAACCATGACATTTAGTCATTTCAATACTTCATTCTATCTAATGTAGCTTATAGGCACTATTAAATTTGCTAGAAGATGAAAACCAAAGCTATGATATGATTATTTCTCTTTGTAAAACTCCACTATGAAAATTTTTGAAACACATCAAGCCATCATTAGCATTCCGTCTTCCAGAGTCCTGCAGAGTGGAAACATACAATGGTGAGAGACTCAAATGTAACTGAAGCCAACCATTTTTATTTAGGATCATCTCTATGAATACATTTTTCAATAAATTGTTTTACTGAGCTCTTTTTAAAAATGTTCCATGATAACAGAAAATTAAAAGCCTATGCAACATTCTTCAAAAAGACAAGGAGCAGGATGGAGAAGAGAATATAATCATTAACCACATGAATATCTACCTAATGCTTTTCAACAAAAGTTCTCAAGGTGCTTTAAATAGAAAAAAAGAATAAGATAGTTCTATAGCCCCAAAGGGTTCAACACATTAAAAGAAAGACAAATCAGACACTGGAGAAAACGGCAGCTGCTTCCCCGCCTGCTAAAAATAAATGAGAGACGCCACTTTAAAAGGCGCCTCTATGCCCAATTTAGCATGACAAAGTTAAGTTTGCCCCTTGCAACAAATTCAGCCGGCTGCGTCTTACGGAAGCTAGCCACGGGTAAACCAGCGCCAGTTCAGAATCAACCGTATGAAGCAGCAAAGCGACTGCGCTTACTTGCCTTGAACAGCCCCACAACTCCTTGCGCGAGCAATGAAGAACGCGGCAAACTCGCAGGGACCCGCCCCTGTCAGCAAACCCCGCCCACTATTAACCCGTGAGCTGACGTTCGCTTCCACTGTGTGTTCAGCACGGGCGACGCATGCGCGTTAAAGAGAGGCCTACGTTCGACGGCTGGTCCCGCCTGTCTGATCCGGCGTAGTGGCGGCAGCGTGAGGAGAAAGTCGTGGGGGAAAGGAGGCGGGCTGACTTCGCCTCTCACGTGAGGCCCGAGCGTCTCCGTCCTCCCAGCGTCTGACCGGGGCCGTGTGTGGAAGCCGCGTCTCCGGTGAGCGAGAATAGAGCTCTACTTCGGGGGGATCTCCCTGGCCACGCCGAGTCCTCTCAGGGCTGCTGCTCCGCCCCCAGAGCCTCCTTCGCGGGTTGTCCCTCCTCGGGCGCCGGCCCTCCCTGGGCTGCGTCTGCTCCACAGGGGGCTCCTTTCCCCTTCTCGGCAATGCGGCTTCCGAGGCCCCCCTTCCTTCGGCTTCTCAGCCGCACCGTTGTCGCGCCGAGCCCTCTTTATCTGCCGCCCCGGAAGGAAGATGCTGCTACCGGACTGGAGGGGACACACTCTTTCCCCTCGCTTTCTTCCTCTATAGTTGGGTGGCGGGATGTCGGTAACAACTGGAGGCTGTGAATCTGCCCTTCTCCGGCCCGCTCCTCTGGGAACCCAGGCTAGGACTGAAAAGCCGGCTAGTGATGGAGAAGGGAGACAGGCAGCGCGTGGTGGAGTGGTTGGGAGGCTAACCTTGCTGGTCTAGCAAAAAATAATGCTGCCTGCCCCTGCAGTCAAGCTCTGTACCAGAGGAATGGAAAGTAGCCAGTGCAACTCCCATTTTCAAAAAATCTGGATCCAGGAAACGGCAGGCCAGTTAGCTTAGCTTTGGTGCCAGGTAAATTGATGGAAAGCATACTTAAGGACAAAATTGTTAAACAAAAGAAAAGGCCCTGCTGAAGGAGAACCACCACCAACAAATATTTATATACTGCTTTTCAACAAAAGTTTCCAAAGCTGTTTACATAGATAAATAATAAATAAGATAATAAATAAATAAGATGGATTTAATAAGAAACCAACATGGCTTCTGCAAGGGCAAGTCTTGCCTCACTAACCTTTTGGAGTTTTTCGAAGGTGTCAAGAGACATGTAGATCCAGTTGACATAGTATACTTGGCCTTCCAAAAAGCTCATGATAAAGTTCCCCACCAGAGGCTCTTGAGTAAACTTGGCTGTCATGGGATAAGGGGACAGGTTCGTGTGTGGATTGTTAACTGGTTGAAAGACAGGAAATGGAGGCTAGGGATAAATAGACAGTTTTTGCAATGGAGGGAAGTAAGAAGTGGGATTCCCCCAAGGATCTGTACTGAGAACAGTGCTCTTTAACTTGTTCATAAATGATCTAGAGGTTGGGGTAAGGAGCCAAGTGGCCAAATTTGCAGATGACACAAAACTATTTAAGGCAATGAAATTCAGATTGTGAAGAGCTCCAAAAGGATCTCTCAAAACTGGGTGAGTGGGTGACAAAATGGCAAATGCAGTTCAATGTTGTCAAGTGTAAAGTGATGCATATTGGGGCCAAAAAAAACCCCCAACTTCATATGTACACTGATGGGGTTTGAGCTGACAGTGACTGACCAGCGGAGGGATCTTGGGGTTGTGGTGGGACACCTCGTTGACTTGGTGTGTGGCAGCTGTGAAAAATGCCAGTTCCATGCTAGGGATCATTAGGAAGGGGATTGAAAACAAACATTCAAATAGTATAATGCCCTTATACAAATCTGTGATGCGTACATTTGGAGTACTGTGTACAGTTATGGTTACTATATCTTAAGAAAGACAATATAGGACTGGAAAAGATGTAGAAGAGGACAACCAAGCTGATCAGAGGCCTGGAACACCTTCCTTATGAGGCAAGGCTACAGCATCTGGGGATTTTTAGTTTGGAACAGAGGCAACTATGGGGAGACATGATAGAGGTGTATAAAATTATACATGGGGCAGAGAGGGTGGACAGAGAAATTTTTCTCCCTCTCTTGTAACCCCTGAACCAGTGATCATCCCATGAAATTGATGGCCAGGAAATTTAGAAAGGAAAAAAGGAAGTACTTTTTCATACAGTGCATAATTAATCTATGGAATTCCCTGCCATGGGATGTGGTGATGACCACTAGCTTGGATGTCTTTAAAAGGGGCTTAGACAATTACGGAGAACAGGTCTATCGATGGTTACTGGTCTGGTGGCTATGGGCCATGTCCAGCCTCGGAGGCAAGTTGCCTCTAAATCAGGCTTCCCCAACCTGCGGTCTTCCAGAAGTTGTTGAACTACAATTCCCATCATGGGAATTTTAGTTCGTCAGCATCTGGAGGGCCGCAGGTTGGGGAAGCCTGCTCTAAATAATAGTTGTGGGCTCAGCAGCAGCAAGAGAGAGGGCCTGCCCTCAGCTCTTGCCTGTGGGCTTCTCAGAGGCATCTTGTGGACCACTGTGTGACACAGGATGCCTGACTAGATAGGCCTTGGGCCTGATCCTACAGGGCTGCTGTTATGTTCTTATGAGAGAATCCGTGGGTCAGAGTGTTGGAGTAGGACTGGGGCGACCTGAGTTCAAATGCCTGTTCAGCCATAAAACTCACTGAGTGGGCTAGTCACTCATCTCTCAACACCCCCCCACAACAGACTAGTACAGATGTAACAGTTTCATTGTCACGCATGTCAGTGTTCTGTTGAAATGTGTGCTTTGACCCTGATTGGGCCACGTAGGGTTTTAGATCTTCTGTGGTATGGATCAGTTGTTGCTTAAATGTAATTCAGGGCATTAATTTCTTTTTTCCCAAGTGAAAAACAAGCAGTTTTTGTTAGAACATGTAACTGGTAGCCTCCAGAATAACATTTTCACAGTTACACTGGGGAAATCCATTCTCAGTGCACCCTCCTCCCCGTTGCAGTCCCTTAATTCAACCTGAAAAGACTTTGCTGTCGGTTTGGGGAACCCTCAGCAATGTTATGGGATGTGGCAGTGGGGTGGGGGATATAGGGAGATGAGAAATATGTTGAAAATTACAAGTGGAGTAGTGTCCCCTGTATTTAGCAGTGATTATTTGATCTTCAGCAATAGCCTTTGGGTGTTAGTTATGGCTCTCCGATAGGAAGGAAGACACTGGGCAGATGACATGAGCTGATTCTTGTTGCATGCACGCTGTTCTGCATATACAGCAAATTGTTTGTTTGTTTTCAGTCTCTCTCTTTCTCTTATTCACAGTGCCAAGATGAGTTTGTTTGGGTCAACCTCAGGGTTTGGAACAGGAGGAACCAGCATGTTTGGCAGCGCAACTACAGATAACCACAACCCAATGAAGGTATTTTTCAGTTGCTCATAGAATATAGAGTTGGAAGGGACCTTGGAGGTGTACTAGTCTGACCCTCTGCTCAGTGCAGGAAACTGCTTACAATATCCTTGACAGATGGCTGCTCAGACTCTGTCTGAAAACCTTTAGTGAAGGAAAGCCCACTATCACTGCACAAGGCAGACTGTTCTTCTGTTGAACAGCACTTACAGCCTGAAGTTCCTCTTAATATCTAATTTGAATATGTTTATTTGTCATTTCAATCCACTAGTGCTAGTCCTGCCCTCTGAAGCAACAGCGAACAAGTCTGCTGCTGGTTCTGTGTGACAGCCCTTCAGATATTTGAAAATGGCTATCATATTCCACAAGGCTAAATGTACCCAGCTCCTTCAGCTTTTCCTTGTGGGATTTATTTTCAAGATCTCTCACCATTTTTGTTGCTATCCTCTGAACCAGTTTAACATCCTTCTTGAAATGTGGGGCCCAGAAATAGACACTGTGGCCCATATTGCTGCACAATGCCTCTCAATACCAGTTGCAGGGGAGCAAAAGCAGGAGAGAGGGCATGCACATACCTCTTGTCTGTGGGCTCCCCAGTGGCATCTGGTGGGACACTGTGTGAAACAGGATGCTGTACTAGATGGGCCTTGGGCCTGGTCCAGCAGGGCTGTTCTTATGTTCACAGCAGAATGAGAGTGGTCTGGAGAGGAGCTTTTGGAAGGCTTCTTCCTCAGCCTTGTGTATGAGGAGGGGCAAGCAATTTTCACTTCTCCCCCTGCAAAAGGTATTTTTGCTATCAGAAATATGTCCCTGAGGGTCACAGATTCTGAATAATCGGAATGTTGTTATCTTGATGTTGTGTATGTGGAAGTTTGAGCTCCCACCATTGTTGTTAGGATTGCAGTTCACAGCTGAACCTTTGACATAATGGGAATAGTGAGGAAAAAAGTAGGAAAAAACAGTTGTGGTACATTACTGGCACACGTTACTTTACTTCTACTTAGAAAGTGTGCCAACTTAAATGTGGATTAAGTTAACACAGCTATCTTAAAGACACTTACCAGGAACAGAAATAAATAAATCCCATTGAATCTAATGGAATTTACATGTGGATAAATATCTTGGAGCAGATGGGATTGGGGAGCATTATTATGTAGAACTACAGTTCCTGGTCTTCTGTGCTTTAGCATGACTTCTATAGTTCTGCAAAAGTTTGATATTCAGTTATGCTGGATTATCTAAATAAGAAAGAGTCTGTTGTGTATATCCAGCAAGAGACTTGTGTAACTTTGACTTGTGTTTTAGGATATTGAAGTTACTTCACCACCTGATGACAGCATTGGTTGTCTGGCTTTCAGCCCACCAACATTGCCGGGTAATTTCCTTATTGCAGGATCATGGGCAAATGATGTAAGTAAGACATGAATTTAGGTATCAAGGTGTATCATGCACTCAGCTTTTTCTAGCATGTACTGAATATGTATAGCTGCTTGTTGAAGACAAAGTGTGACATTCATTTTCCATAAGTGGGTAACGACATCTGCATGCTACCTCCATGGGGCAGAGTTTGTAACAATGTACTGATAATATAGAAATACTGATTATTTAATTTTGTGTGTGTGATATCTGCTGTTGTTAGGAACCTCTCAAATTATTAGAATGAAGGTGGAATAGTGGGAAAGCTGAGACAGGAGAAAGAAGAAAATTCTAGTCAGATTCTGTTTGAATTTTTAGTTTGAATAAACATATAGATTTGAATGCAGTAGATGCATTATTTAATGTCACCTACTCTGATTTGTATGTCTATGATGAACAACTTTTAGGAGTGGACAACCTCCAGAGGAGTAGTTGTGTTAGACTGCAATCCTTTTAGCACGTAACTTAGGCTCAAGCGCCTTTGAACACAGTGGCTGCTATCCTGGCTAACAAAGCGCTTGTGCCTCTAGGGGCTGAGGGGTGCAACAGGAGCCTTGCAGCTGCACAAGAGCCTTTAGACTCCAGAGCGCTTGCAGAGCATGGGGTGCACTCTGGATCTAAAGTCTCTTCATGCGGAGAGTGGCAGGGGAAGTTGCACTTCCCATTGTGCCCCTGCAGCCCCTAGAACCGCAACTGCTTCATTAGTCATAATGTCGGCCACAGGCATTTGCTTTTGAATGCAAATGTAGCAAAAACAAGTTCTGTTCTTAAAGAATAATACTGCTTTAGATTTGTAGGCCAAAGTCTGCTTTGTCAACCTTCGGTTTAGAGACACCTCCCCGCAAATGATATTGTTTAGAATAATGCTGAGAGTCAGTGTTGCCCTATGCCTAGGCAGCTGGACCTTTGTTTAAAATCCCAGCTAGGGCAGGGACTTACTGGGTGGCTACTATTTCTCTGTGTTCATTGCCTGTGAGTTAAATGAGAATAATTAATTTGATTTAAGGGTTGTTGTAAGGACAAATGGGTAAAAGTCTATCCATGTGGTAAATAAATTGATTCTGTTAAGTGTTCTGTCTTTTATTTTAGGTTCGTTGTTGGGAAGTCCAGGATAATGGACAGACTATTCCAAAAGCACAGCAGATGCATACAGGACCTGTGTTAGATGTTTGTTGGAGTGATGTATGTTCCTTTATTTCATAAGACTTATTCTGAATTGTGTTTACATGGGTAGGGGAATCAAGAGCTATTGATTCAAAAACCTTAGCTTATCCTTGAGTGGGAGGAGCAACCTTTTCTAAGACATGGTCCATCCACTAAGAAGGAACACATCACAGTAAACCTGATGTTCTTTTCTGTAGGGATAGGAGGTCTCTACTTATGTGCCTTAGAGTCCTCACTCAGACATGGAAATTTAGAAATTGATATATAATGTGGAATTAACACTTTTTTGTTGTTGTCTTCCCCCCCCCCCCCGGCAGGATGGAAGTAAAGTGTTTACAGCCTCTTGTGATAAAATTGCAAAAATGTGGGACCTTAACAGCAACCAGGCAATACAAATTGCACAGGTATGATTTTTCAGAAGATTCATCTATAAATGGGATGTGTGGACACTTTAATTAAATAAAATTAAACATCAGAAATTAATACAAAATACCAGTGTTTAATTTGAATGCTGGCACAGGTTTAAGAGAAAACTTCAGTTGGTTGAAATGATGCTCACTATTTACTGCAATTCTTATCCACCCCTGCCCCCGTATGTGCTAAAACAGTGGTTCTCCAACTATGGCATGCATATCCCATCTCGCCCCCTGCTGTGTGCGCGCACGCAACGTTCCAGGACCGTCTTCCCCCTCACCAGGAATATGTTAAGCACACTCTAGCAGAGAGTCCATATTGATTCACATTCAGTTTGTGGGTGAAACTGTTTCCCTGCTTGCTTCATCATTGCACCTTAATTTTGGGATGGACTGCTGCTGCTGTGGTCTTATGGTATTTCCTTGTGTTGGTTTAGAAAGAGTCAGAAATATTTTGTTCCACTTTCAATGTCAGTGTTGATTAATACCCTGATTTGCAGCACTTTGCATGCAGCAGACAACGGCATTGAAGGATTTCTGCCTTCCTGTTGAACAGGATGGACCAGAAAATAAATGAGTTTAAGTTAGGTTCCTGAGTGCAAAGAGTTTGAAAAGGTTGTGTTGTTATAGCCTTATTTCTAATAAAACATAGGCTGACATCCAGAGCAAGGAAACACTGGTGCAACAAGAGTTGCTGACTAACAGCATTTCCAAAGTAACTGCACTAGTGCACAAGGAAAGTGGTGATTTTTGGCAATCTCCTCTTCCCCGGGAAACCCTTGGTGCCACCCAGAAATATGTTCGCAGGGGCTGCAGCAGCTCGTAGTGAGTTTCTTTTCAAAGTACATCTGTATGCAGGGGCGTAACTATAATAGGGCAAAGGAAGACAGTTGTCCCCCCCCCCGAGGCAAGTCACATGACTGACTCCCCCATTCGCAAACCCACCCAGGCTTCCTTCAGTTGTATTCATCCTCTGAAACTGATGTGAGTGTTAAGACCTGGAGCTACGAGAACTGCAGGTCTTTCTCTAGTACCGTTAAATGACTTGCATCGTCCACAATTGACACAACCTTTTAAAAAATAATTTAGGATGATGTTCTGTTGTGGCACATAGGATGGATATAGATAGATAGATAGGTGAGTGAGTGTGTGTGTGTGTGTGTGTAATTTTATTCTGCTTTTTGTTACCACTATTCAGCCTCATTTAAGATTTCTTTACTTCATGAGCTGAGCTTCAGTGAGGGGGTGGGCCCATTTTAAAATCTTGTCTCTGGACCCACTACAACCTTGCAACGCCCCTGTCTCTATGTACCTTACCTAAGAACATAGGAAACTGCCATATACTGAGTCAGACCATTCGTCTATCTAGCTCAGTATTGTCTTCACAGACTGGCAGCGACTTCTCCAAGGTTGCAGGCAGGAGTCTCTCTCAGCCCTATCTTGGAGAAGCCAGGGAGGGAACTTGAAACCTTCTGCTCTTCCCAGAGCGGCTTCATCCCCTGAGGGGAATATCTTGCAGTGCTCACAGATCAAGTTTCCCACCTAGCTTGAATAGGTAACTGTCTCATTGAACCTAATTATTTTTCAGCATGAAGCTCCAGTTAAGACTGTCCATTGGATTAAAGCACCGAATTATAGCTGTGTGATGACAGGGAGCTGGGATAAAACTTTGAAGGTAAGCTGTCTTAACAGTAATATGTATGTTCTAATAAAACTGCTTCGGAAGTTGAGAATATGTTTTGCATACTTTGCATAGCACGTGTGGAATGGGGGAGAATGGAAAGTGTGTCTAGCTTATTTATAGCTCAGTAGTTGAGTGTAATGCATAGGAGACCCTGATTCAAAACAGCTTGGCCACGGGATGCTATTGCACTGTGTATGTGTACATACACTCACATACATGCATTTGTAATTGTTTGAACACTTAGTGCTTCTCCAGATTATAGATGTTTCCATATAACATCAGTGTGCAGACTGTTTTGCAGTCCTTTGAGATAGTTCACTGTTACTTCAACTTAGAGATTGGGAAACTGAGTCTGATAGTGATTTGCCCAAGACATTCAATTTATCTTTGAGGCAATCTTTGAATTAAGTCTCCCAGGTTCATCATAGTACTTGTATTAGAATGCATGGGCCTTCTGGAATATGGCAGTTAAGCCTTGTCCTGCCGAAACAATCATTACATTTCATACGTATTGCTGGTGACTTATTTAAAATTCTTGATTTTGTGTTTTTAAAGTTCTGGGATACACGTTCACCAACTCCAATGATGACACTACAGTTGCCTGAGCGATGTTACTGTGCTGATGTGGTATGTAAACTTTGGAGACCTTCAGAACTAGGTTTGCTAGAAAACATGCTATCACTTATCATTAGTTTGCCCCCCCCCCCCGCCCCCTTAAAAAGGAATTGGTAATTGTAAATAGCAAACTTATAACTGAGGTGGGGGAAAGGTTGGATACAGAATAAAAATGTGATGCCAAATTAAAAGCCTGCTATAGGTGCTCTTATTTGGCTATGTTCCTTTATAGCATATCACTTTGTAACTGAAATGATTGTTGAAGACTCTTGTTCTTCTCTGTTCTGATCATCTATTTTCTTTCAGGTATACCCCATGGCTGTTGTTGCTACTGCAGAGAGGGGATTGATAGTTTATCAGTTAGAGAATCAGCCATGTGAATTTAGGAGAATAGAATCTCCACTTAAACATCAGGTAATCCTTTATTTTAGAAGTTGTCCTCCCTCACCCCACCCCGTCAAAGCTCATAGTTATTGGTAAGCACATAGAAGAACAGGCCCTGCTGGGGGAGAACCAGCATGGCTTCTGCAAAGGTAAATCTTGCCTCACTAACCTTTTGGAGTTCTTTGAGGGTGTCAACAGACATGTGGATAAAGGTGATCCGGTTGACATAGTATAGCTGGACTTTCAAAAAGCTTTGTACAACGATCCCCATCATAGACTCTTGAAAAAACTTAGCAGTCATGGGATAAGGGGACAAGTACACGTGTGGATTGGTAACTAGTTGAAGGATAAGAAACAGAGTGGAAGTATAAATGAAGAATTTTCACAATGGAGGGAAGTAAGAAGTTGGGTCCCCAGGGATCTGTACTCGAACTGGTGCTTTTTAATTTATTAATAAATGGTCTAGAAGTTGGAGTAAGCAGCAAGGTGGCCAAATTTGCAGATGACACCAAACTATTTAGGGTAGTGAAATCCAAAACACATTGTGAGGAGTTCCAAAAGGATCTCTCCAAATTGGGTAAGTGGGGAACAAAATGGCAAATGCAGTTCTTCGTTGGCAAGTGTAAAGTGATGCACGTTGGGATGAAAAACCCCAACTTCAAGTATACATCGATGGGATCTGAGCTGTCAGTGACTCACCAGGAGAGGGATCTTGGGGTCGTGGTGGACAGCTTGTTGAAAGTGTCGACTCAGTGTGCAGCAGCTGTGAAAAAGGCCAGTTCTATGCTAGGGATCATTAGCTGTTGGTTCTCTTGGATCTTTCAGCGGCGTTCGATACCATCGACCATGGTATCCTTCTGGGTCGCCTGGGGGAGTTGGGAATAGGGGGCACTGCTCTGCAGTGGTTCCGTTCCTATCTCTCGGGTAGATCTCAGATGGTGGAGCTTGGTGACAGTCACTCCTCAAAGCAGGAGCTGTTATATGGAGTCCCTCAGGGCTCCATTCTGTCAACAATGCTTTTCAATATCTACATGAAACCGCTTGGTGAAGTCATCAGGAGATTTGGTGCTGGGTGCTATCAGTATTTTGATGACACTCAAATCTACTTCTCCCTTCCTTCTTCAGGAAATGGCACTCATTCTCTAAATGCCTGCCTACAGGCAGCAGTGGGCTGGATGAGGGATAACAAATTGAAGCTGAATCCAAGCAAGACAGAGGTGCTCATTGTGGGGGCTCAGAATCTGAGGGATGAGTTAAATCTTCCTGTGCTGGGTGGGGTTACTCTCCCAGAAGGAGCAGGTGTGCAGCTTGGGAGTACTCCTGGACCCAGGCCTCACTGTTTTCTCAGGTGGAGGCCATGGCCAGGAGTGCTTTCTATCAGCTTCAGCTGATTCGACAGCTGCGCCCATTCCTTGAGGAGGAGGATCTCAAAACAGTGGTGCACCAGCTGGTGACCTCCCGGCTTGACTATTGCAATGCACTCTACGTGGGGCTGCCTTTGTACATAATTCAGAAACTTCAGTTCAGAATGTAGCAGCTAGATTGGTCTTGGGGGTAACCCGGAGAGGCCATATTAAGCCTTTTTTGAAACAATCGCCCTGGCTGCCGATATGTTTCCGGGCAAAATACAAAGTGCTGGTTATTAACTTTAAAGCCCTGAATGGTTTAGGCCCGAGTTACCTTAGAGAGCGCCTTCTTCTGCGTGATCCCCACCGCACATTAGGGTCATCTGTGGAGGTTCGTCTCCAGTTACCACCAGCTCCTCTGGTGGCGACTCAGAGGCGGGCCTTCTTTATAGCTGCTCCGGGGCTGTGGAATGTGCCTCCTGTGGAAATCCGCAATTTGAATTCTCTGTTGGCCTTCAGGAGAGCCCTTAAAACGTATTTGTTTGGCCTGGTTTTCCAGGGTTTTAAAATCGGTTTTAATATTCTAACCCGATTTCGGGACTTTTAATTCACTGTAATTGTTGTTTTAAAATGCTTTTAAATTGTTAATTGTTATATTGTTTTTAATTTGTTTTTTTCTTTACTATTTTAGTGGTTTGTTTTAATTGTAAACCGCCCTGAGCCATTTTGGAAGGGCGATATACAAATCAAATAAATAAGTCAGGAAGGGTACTGAAAATAAAACTGCTAATATTTGTTTGTTTATTTATTCGATTTTTATACCACCCTTCCAAAATGGCTCAGGGCGGTTTACAATTAAAACAGAAATACAAATATGAACACCAATTTAAAAACATCTTAAACAAACTATCAGAACAATTAAAACCCTGAAAACCAGGTTAGCTTTAAAACAATTAAAACTAATTAAAACCCTGAAAGGCCAGGCCAAACAGATGGGTTTAAAGGGCTCTCTTGAAGGTCAGTAAGGAACGAGGAGTGCATTCCACAGCCCGGGAGCAGCTATAGAGAGGCCCGCCTTTGAGTCGCCACCAAACGAACCGGTGGTAACTGGAGACGGACCTCCTCAGATGACCTTAACGTGCAGTGGGGATCATGTAAAAGAAAGCGCTCTCTAAAATTTATTTATTTGATTTATATACCGCCCTTCCGATACAGCTCAGGGCGGTTCACAACATTATAAAAACAATTAAAAACAAATTAACAATTAAAATCAAACTATTAAAACACAATAAAACCAATAAAACAGCTAAAAGCCCTGAAAATCAGGGCAACAATTTAAAACAGTTTAAAACAATCATTTAAAACTCTGGAAGGCCAGGCCAAATAAGTATGTTTTAAGGGCTCTCTTGAAGGACAGCAATTATCTCAGATTATGAATTTCTGCCAGGAGTGCATTCCATAGCCCAGGAGCAGCTACAGAGAAGGCCTGCCTCTGCGTCGCCATCAGACGAACTGGTGGCAACTGGAGACGGACCTCCTCAGATGACCTTAACGTGCGGTGGGGATCATGTAAAAGAAGGCGCTCTCTTAGATAACTCGGACCTAAGCCGTTCAGGGCTTTAAAGGTAATAACCAGCACTTTGTATTTTGCCCGGAAACATATCAGCAGCCAGTGTAGCTGTTTCAAAACAGGCATCATATGGTCTCTCCGGGTTGCCCCAGAGACCAATCTGGCTGCTGCATTCTGAACTAACTGAAGTTTCTGGACTATGTACAAAGGCAGCCCTACATAGAGCGCATTGCAGTAGTCAAGCTGGGAGGTTACCTGCTGATGCACCACTGTTTTGAGGTCATCCTCTCCGGACCCATGTATCCTCATCCTCTCCGGACCCAAAATATCTCGGACCCAAGCCATTCAGGGCTTTAAATGTAATAACCAGCACTTTGTATTTTGCCTGGAAAAATATTAAAATGCCCTTATACAAAACGATGGTGTGGCCACACCTGGAGTACTGTATACAATTCTGGTCACCACATCTAAAGAAGGACATTGTAGAACTGGAAAAGGTGCAGAAGTGGGCAACCAATATGATCAGGGACCTAGAACACCTTCCTTATGAGGCAAGGCTACAACAGTGGGGCTCTTTAATTTAGAAAAAAGGCAACTGTGGGCAGACAAAATAGAGGTCTACAAAATCATGCATGGAGTGGAGAAAGTGGATAGAGAGAAATTTCTCTCCCATCATACTAGAACAAGGGGTCATCCCATGAAACTGATTGCCAAGAATCTTGGGACGAACAAACAGAAGTACATTTTCATACAGTGCATAAGCCCAAGTGGTGTAGTGGTTAGTGCTGGACCTTGACCGAGGAGACCCGAGTTCAAATCCCCATTCAGCCATGAAACTAGCTGGGTGACTCTGGGCCAGTCACTTCTCTTTCAGCCTAACCTACTTCACAGGGTTGTTGTGAGGAGAAACCTAATTATGTACACCACTCTGGGCTCCTTGGAGGAAGAGCGGAATATAAATGTAATGAAATAAAATAAACTTGTTACAAGATATGGTGACAGCCAACAACCTGGATGGTTTTAAGAGGGGCTTAGATAACTTCATGGAGGAGATGTCTATCAACAGCTACTAGTCTGAGGGCTGTGGGCCACCTCCAGCCTCAGAGGTGGGATGCCTCTGAATACTAGTTGCAGGGGAATTATGGCAGGAGAGAGGGCATGCCCGCAACTCCTGCCTTGGGCTTGCAGCAGCATCTGGTGAGTCACTGTGTGAAACAGAATGCTGAACTAGATGGCCGGGCTCACTATTTATAAAATAGTTACAATATAAAACCAGACTAATAAAATTAACCAAATTAAACAAGTTAAAAATCCAAGCTAAAACCACAATCAGAATTAGCTCTTTACATTTCAAATTAAATTCTTTAAAAGGCTAAAAGCTAAGAATTATAAAAAATAAAGAACTTTCCAGATATAAGCAGCTGGTGAAACATTAAAAAGCCTCTTTAAAAAGATGTGTGTTTAGTTTTTAAAAACACTGAGGGAGGGAGTATGGCAAAGCTCTTCAGGGAGGGTGTTCCAAAGCCGAGGGGCCACAACCGAAAAGGCCCTGTCTCTAGTCCCCGCCAACCGGATCTGTTAGTGGCGGGGCCATGAGCAGGGCCTGAGATGATGAATGGAAGGCCCTGGCAGGTTCACATTGGTGAATGTGGTCTGACAGGTACCCTAGCCCCAAGCCATGTAGAGCTTTAAAGGTCAAGACCAGCACCTTGAATATAGCCCAGAAGCAGACTGATAACTAGTGAAGCTGCCGCAGGATAGGTGTGATACCCATGAAGCGACTTGCACACATGAGCATCCTTGTGGCAGCATTCTGAACCAGCTGAAGCTTCCGGACTGTCTTCAAGGGCAGCCCCACATAGAGCACATTGCAGTAGTCCAATCTGGATGTTACCAAAGTACGAGTGACAGGTCAGGTCCGACTTCTCCAAGTAGGGTTGCAGCTGGCGTACCAGCTGTAGTTGGTAAAAGGCACTTCTGCACACTGCTGCCACCTGTGATTCCAAAACAGTGTTGGGTCCAGAAGCACCCCCAAGCTGCGGACTTTGTCTTTCAGAGGCAGTGTGACACCAGATTTACCTCACTACTCAGATAATCAGTTTTATCAACCCCAAGCACTTCCATCTTATCTGGATTAAGTTTCAGCCTTTTTGCCCCCACACAGTCAAAAACAGCCTCCAAACCCCGGTTCAGAGCGTCCACTGCCTCCCTGGTGTCTGACTTAAAAGGTAGGTAGAGCTGGCTGTCATCAGCATATTGATGGCACTGCAGCCCACACCTGCGGATGACCTCTCCCAGAGGTTTCGTGTAGATGTTAAATAACATGGGGGACATAATAGATCTCTGTGGCACCCCATAGGCCAAGGGGCGGAGCAGGCATCCCCCAGCGCCACCTTCTTAGTACGACCCGCAAGGTAAGAGCAGAGCCACTGTATGACTGTGCCCCCAAATCCAAACCCAGAGAGATGTCCCAGAAGGATGCCATGGTCGATAGTACTGAAAGCGGCTGAGAAGTCCAGGAGAATCAACAGAGTCGCACTCCCTCTGACTTATCTCCCAGCGTAGGTCATCCACCAGGGCAATCAAGGCAGTTTCCGCCCCATATCCAGGTCAGAAACCAGACTGGAAAGGATCTGAGTTATCAGATTCATCCAGGGCAGCCTGCAGCTGAGACACCACCACGTTCTTCAACACCTTGCCCAGAAGGGGAGGTTAGAAACTGGTCAGAAGTTATTCAGGTCATGCAAAGTACTTTCAAAATTCTCTTGATTCTCATCTTCATCTTTTTGCTACATGCAGGCTGAAATTTACTCTTGAGAAATAACTACATTCAAAAAGTATCTGAAGGTTTGAATATGTATTTCTCATGGGAACTTAATCCTATATAATAAAAGGCTAAGTGAGTGGCCGTGGCTTTGGAACGTTGGGGATCTGCGTCCCTGCCTCCCTGGGCTGTTCTGGGCCTGCGCGAAGCGCAGGCCCAGAAGAGCCCAAGGGACACAGGACCTCAGACACCAGTGTCCCACAGCCACGGGCAGCCATTAGCCGGTGTGTGGCGGCGGGGGAAAGTGGCCGAGGCGGCGGCAGAGCCGCCGCCTCGGCCATGAGCTGCGGCACGGCGAGAGGAGGCCGAGGCAACCAGAAGCGGCCGCCCTGAAAAAGGCGAGGGCAATGGCGGCGTGGGAAGACCGAGACGGGGGACAGGGAAGCTGGGCGAGGTGGCGGCGAAGCCGCCAACGAGGCCCCCGCCTGCTCACAGCCGTTGCCCCCGCCTGCTCACCCGCCCTCCCAGCTGCCCAAAATCACCTTCCCCGCTCCCCCCCAAAAAAGATTAAGGGCCAAAATGGCCCATGACAAGGTTGCCGCCCCCGCCTATCGCCCTCCCGCCCACCCAGCTGCCGAAGACCACCTTACCCGCTCCAGCCCGAGGGAAAAGAGAGGAGCTCACGAGCAGAGCTCCTCTCTGTGCTAAGTCACTGCTCAAACTGCCGCTATGGACGCAAAGGATGCCTATTGCATCCATTGCGACAGTATGGGCAGCAGCTTAACACAGAGGGTAACTCTGTTCCCGAGTTCCTCTCTTCTCCTTCGGGCTGGAGCGGGTAAGGTGGGCTCCGGCAGCTGGGTGCGCGGGAGGGCGATAGGCGGGGGCGGCCACCTTCTCATGGGCCATTTTGGCCGTTATTCATCCACACACACCCCCAAAAAAAGTATA
This sequence comes from Hemicordylus capensis, assembly GCF_027244095.1. NCBI lineage: Eukaryota > Metazoa > Chordata > Lepidosauria > Squamata > Cordylidae > Hemicordylus > Hemicordylus capensis. Next base: position 21,953,702 of record NC_069660.1, on the reverse strand, counting down.
AGCAAAATAAGGAAGAACAAAAACAGAGACAACAACAACAAAACAAAAAACAAAAAGAGAGAGGGGACAAGGGGGAAAAAAAGAGACAGAAAGAGAGAGAGAGAGAGAGAGAAAAGACGGGATAGAAAGCTAGCGCCCGTTATCATAACGGGCTTAAAAATACTAGTTTGTACATAATTCAGTAGCAAAGAATTTCAATTATGGTATTAGGATAAAGATTAAAGAGTCAAGGGAATGCAAGGTTGGTTAATTTCCCCCCACAGTGACTGGCATGGTATCCTTTGTGCTTTGCTGTGCCTTAAACTATAAAATAGACAGATCCTTCTATAGCCATAACTCCTTGAAATATTTCATTAATGGGGCACTGTATTTCAGAAGTGATCAGCTAATAGAAAGCAGAACACTTCCTGGCAGTTTCTTGTGTCTGTCTGCTCCTCCCTCAATTGCATTACTTTTGTCCCTGTGCATCTCTCTTCCTCTCTCCATCCTTCAGTGTGTCCTGCTATTTCATAGGATTTTTATTTTCCCCAGGCATGGAAATCTGGCACTGTACTATGGTAATTATTTGTCACTGTGTTCTCTCTCCTGGTCTTAAACTGGGCAAACAAAGTGTGTGCTGGAGAGAGTGGTAGAGGTTGGCAGAAGTGTTCTTTGCCTAGAGCCAGTTCTTGCTCACTGTGAGTAAACAGTTAATTACAAACCTGGTTTTAAACCAGATGTCCTAACTATTAACTTAATTGCATTTTGATCACTGGCTTCTGTATTCCAACTGTGAACATGTTACTATAGAATACATATGTTGTATTAGTGTTCTCCCTCAGAAGAGGCTTATATGCGCAGGAAGCATGGGTTGTCACAAGCCTCCTGCTCCAGACAGGGCCAATCAAGAGCTTTGTCACGTGTCAGGAGGGAGGGGCAATCCCCTCGGTCTCCAGTTCTTTGCCCTGTCTTCCTCCAAGCAGGCACCTTTTTTAACTGCTCCTTTCTTGCTCCCTTTCCCCACTGGCCCTCCTGCGTTTTTTGAGCTAGCTAGGGGGTACAGGGGAGGCAGGCACCCATCCTTATTTAATCCTTAATTTTAAAAAGAAAGAGAACAAAAAGGAAGAAGAAAGAAAGGAAAAGGAGTTTTTTGGATCCAGCCTTTCTTCCCTCCGCTGCAGCATGAGTGCACCTCTCTCAAATGGCCTCACACAGCAAGAGAGTGCTCGCTCTCTCTCTCTCTCTCTCTCTCTCTCTCTCTCTCTCTCTCTCTCTCAGAGGATTCGGTGACACATGCTGAGTGCCAGGCCGAGTGGGTAGCGGTGACTTCTCCCGCACCTAGAACTTGGTCCACCAGGGTTGCCAAAGCAAAGAGGGTGGAAAAGAAGGACAAGCACGTGGGAACTACCCGTAGTAAGCCCCCTGCAACCTTACCAGTCGGTACAGCCTCAGCTGGGGGAGGTTCGGTGCAGGAGACGGCTGCTGCAGTGGCCTTGCCGCAAGGGGACACACTGGGCTTCCAGGCACAGGCAGAATCTATTGATACTGCATCAGTTCTGCCTGCCAAGCACTTCTGTGCCGCTGAGGTCCAGGCCGCATCACCAGAGGAAGGGGAGGACGAGATCCCGGCCTGCTTCACCGCGTGGTCTCCAAGGAACTGGGTAAGTTTCCCTGGGCCCCCATCCCCGCCATTTCCCCAGCCTTCTTTTCCCAGCCCGCCACCGCCATTTCCCCAGTCCTGCCCGCACAGCCTGCGGTGGTGACCATTTTGGTTCCAAATGTGGGACCCAACACAGGAGGCACCAGCCCCTGGGAGGCAAGCTCTTTGAGGCTGGCCTGGACCCTTCAATTCTCTCCCCTTGCCACTCCCCTTTCCCTTCAGACCCCACCCAATGTCCGCGGCCGCTGGAACCGTGGTCCGACAAGGGCTCTGACTCTTTGGAGTTGGATAGGGAGGCCGGGGAACTATCGGCTGCTGAGGGGGAGGCTTCTGGATCCCAGCACCCCCCACCCGATTATTTTCTCGTGCCGACTTTCCAATCCTGCTGCACAAGGCCTGCAAGACGCTTAAGCTTGACGGAGTGGTTCAGCTGCCCCCCCCCCGGATCTTCTGAAGGGGACCCTGAAGTGTTAACTCCCCTTAGGGCCCCTGAGGTCTCTGTACCCTGCCCTCAGCTGCTCTGGGATCGTATCCAGGCTGAGTGGGACAGACCTACAGAGAGCAAGGGGCCTCCCCATGCTATTAGGCAGTTTTACACTTCCAGCAGGGCGGTTATGGATAAGCTTAAAGTACCGCCTGTGGATACCGAAGTGGCGGCCCTGGTCACAGGGGCCGTTCTACCCAGGGATGGGGAGGACTCCTTAAAGAACACAGATGAAGTGTGATGTTGCACTGCACAAGTCCCACGAGGCGACTGCCCTCTCCATGCGCGCCTCAATGGCCAATTCCGTGTTTGCCAGGGCAGCAATAGTGCGGGTCAAGGAGTCGATGCCACTGGTTTCCCCTGAGCTACTTGCCCTCCGCCAAGGGCTCAACAAGTTGGGGAAGGCCGCTGCCTTCATGGCAGACTCATCCCTGGATGCAGCCCAGCTGTCTGCTACGGTTCTAGCCTTTGAGGTAACAGTGCACAGACTCCTGTGGCTCAAGAATTGGAGGGTTGACCAGAAGTCCAGAAGCAACCTAGCCAACTATGCCTTCAAAGGCAGCAAGCTGTTCGGGGAGATACTGGAGCCTGTTCTGGTTGAAACCAAGGACAAAAAGAAGGCCATGCCCTCTGCACCACAGAGACAGGAACGTAGGTCCTTTCCCTCCAACTCCTCCACCCCCAAGGGCTTCAAGTCAAGCTTCCATCCATGCCAGGCTAGGCAGGACAGACCTTTGTGCCCCAGACTACAGCAGTCCTTTCATGAGCATGCCTCCCAGAGGCAACAGCACTTTGGCTCCAACTTCAAGTCCGGCCCCACGCGCACCACCACACAATGACTATTCTTCCTCTGCCGTGGGCGCTCAGCAACAGGCCTTCTCCCACACTTGGTCCACCATGTACTTGGATGCGTGGGTCCTGCAGACGGTCACCCAGGAGTACTCCCTAGAACTAGTGGCTCAGCCCCCGGACCGCTTCCTCCCATCTCCCCAGTCACACAAGCCAGAAAAACACCAATTGATGCTGCAGGCCATTCAACACCTGCTCAGCATCCAGGCATTTGAACTTTTTCCCCTGGGGAACCCTTCGCTCCATAGTCATGGCCCTCCAAGAGGGTGATTTTCTGGCTGCAGTGGATCTCAAGAAAGCATGCCTCCATGTCCCCATTCACCCCCAGGACAGGTGCTTCCTTCACTTGCTTACCAGCAGGTCCACTTCCGCTACCCGTTGCTCTCCTTCATTCAAGGGGGGACAGGAGGATGTCCAGACAACCCTCTCTGTCCTGGAGGCACACAGCTTCATGATTAACCGTCAGAAGAGTTGCCTTCTACCCAGGATGAAAATCGTCCATCTGGGGGCCTCCATAAACACAATCAAGTGCACCGTTTCCCTTCCCCTGGAACGTAGGAACAAGTTGGTGTCCGCCTGCCGGTCCACTATGGCGTGTCCCAGACCAGACCTGATGTCCTTGAGTCAGCTTCAGGGGCTGATGATATCCACCATAGGCATTGTTCCTTTCACTCCCGCCCCTTGCAGTGGGCCTTGCTGCCTCCTCAGGACCAGATCCTCTAGAGGTCCAGAACAAAGGTCAACCTCTTCCCCTGAACCCGACGGTCGCTGGCTGGCCATCGAAAAGGGCCTCACCTTCCTCCCAGTGAGTCGCATCCAAGTGTTCACGGACGCCAATCTCCGGGGTTGGTGGGGGTCACTGCTGGTGCCTGGTGGCGCAGGGGCTCTGGTCCAGTTCCGAATAGGGGAACTCCATCAACTGGCTGGAGCCGAGGGCGATTCAGTACGCCTTCCAGGAGTCCCTCCCCACGATTTGGAACCAGCATGTGCTGCTGTAGACCAACAGCTCCACCGCCAAGGCACATGTCAACAGACGGGGGGATGAGGTCCCGGTCCCTGATGCGGGAGGCATCGGCACTTCTCTCCTGGGTGGAGAAGCATCTTCTCTTGCTGGAGGCCGACCACATAAGTGGCGCCTCAAACACCGTGGTGGATTGGCTCAGCTGGTCTCAGCTAGACCCGGCGGAGTGGTCGCTGGACCCCTCGGCATTCCAGCTGATAGTGGAAAGGTTTGGCCACCCAGTAAAAGACCAGCCCAGGAAACGCTAAGCTGCCCCGGTTCCTGTTCAGATACTGGACTCCAGGAGCCGAGGGGGCGGATGCCCTGATGTCACCCCGGCCCCCCGGCCCGGGGTACGCCTTCCTGCCATTCTCCGTAATCCCACAGATGGTTCAGTGAATCTGCGAGCTGTGGGCAGAGGTGATACTAGTAGCTCCATGCTGGCCCCACAGGCCCTGGTTTTTGGACCTAGTGGAGTTGTCCAGAGAACCCCCTCTGCCCCTGGGGTGTCACAGCAGGCTTCTCAACCAGGGTTTGGTCTTTCATCCTGAGCCGGAGTGGCTCAACCTCTTCACCTGGAGGTTGAGCGGGACTCCCTAGGGGCCCACTTGTACTCCGCTGCGGTCCCGGCTATTATCCTGGCCTCAAGGCGCCCTTCCATGGTCAGAGTCTACCAATCCACCTGGAAGGCCTTCTTGCAGTGGTGCAGGTCCCTCGTGGCCTCAGTGGCACAGGTGCTGGAATTCCTACAGAGTGGCTTGGATAAGGGCCTTCGGCCCAACACCCTTCATCGACAGGTCTCTGCTGTTTCGTCAGTTCTTCAGGTACAGGGAGCCCCCTCCCTAGCCTCACACTCTCACATTCAGTGATTCCTTAAGGGCGTGACTATTCTGAAGCCCCCCACCTGGGACCTGAATCTGGTGCTCTGGACCCTAACTAGGCCCCCCTTTAAGTCCGTTTCCCTGCGAATTCTCTCACTTAAGATGTTGTTCCTAGTTGCCATTACTTCCGTGAGGAGGGTCTCGGATTTGGCGGCCCTCTCCATTCAGAAGGAGCTGTGCCTAGTTTATCCCGACTATGTTCTGTAGCATACGGATCCTTCCTACACCCCCAAGGTCAGGTCAGTTTTCCATAGAGCCCAGGAGTTGATGCTCCCCTCCTTCTGCCCTAGTCCCTCTTCCCCAAAGGAAAAGGAATGGCACATCCTGGATGTGCGCAGGGCGGTCCAGATTTACCTCGGGTGCACCAAGCCCTTCTGGGCTTCTGAGTCTTTCTTCGTCTCCTTCGGAGACTGCTCCTTGGGCAAGAAAGTGTCCATGTCCTCCCTTGCCTGCTGGATCCGCCAGTGCATCGAACTGGCTTACACCGTGGCCAGTGTTTCCCCTCCTGAGGTCATCACAGCCCACTCAACCAGGAGCGCAGCCTCCTCGGCCGCTCTCTCCACCTTGATGCCTCTGGTCGATATCTGTTGCGCAGCCTCCTGGGCCTCGTTGTCTAGCTTCATGAGACACTATACGATACACAATTGGGCCTCCACCAATGCATCCTTTGGTCGGCGCGTCCTGCAATGGGTGGTACCTACCTGAGGTCCAGACTTCCTGACTCCCGCCCACTCTCCTCAGTGGCTATGGCAGGTCCCATGCTTCCTGCAGATACAAGCCTCTTCTGAGGGAGAATGAATCATTGGCACTTACCTGAAAGGTCATTCTCCTCAGAAGTATGGCTTGTATCCGTCCCCACCCTCTAGCTCGTCTGGCCCTTCCACTCTGCCTATCTGTTGCACCGTCCACTATACATATAGGTGCCGGGGGGCACTTCCAAGCTGGAACTCAGGGATATTACTCCATATTTCTTGGGAGTATCACCTTCCCTTGCCTATCTTGACTAATTCTTGGCTTATCTTTTTGAAGCATTTCAGAGCTGGCTATAGACTGGAGACCGAGGGAATTCCCCTCCCTCCTGACACGTGACAAAGCTCTTGATTGGCCTTGTCTGGAGCAGGAGGCTCATGACAACCCCTGCTTCCTGAGGATACAAGCCATACTTCTGAGGAGAATAACCTTTCAGGTAAATGCCAACGATTCATTTTCACCTGAACTTCCTGAGTGATACACACTATTAAATGTTAAACTTTCAGTGAGAAAAACCTTTTCAACTAAGGAAAAATCTGTTTTGACTTTCCCTTCCCCTTGAACTTGAATGTGGTACTTTGCATTACATGAAGCCCAACAAAGGTGACTACTAAGTTTCTAGCAGTGGATGGCTTTCCAGTTAGCCCATGGGTTGTCCTAAGAAGCATTCAACACACACAAGTCTCATCAGTTAATGCTTTTTGTGGCCTGAATTATTCAGCAGTTTTCATGCTATATTGTGCCAACAGAATTTGCCCAATGTTTAGGGTTTTCTGGAATCTAAAATGCAGTTTCTCTCTACTCTAGCATCGCTGTGTGGCTATTTTTAAAGACAAAGTGAACAAACCAACAGGGTTTGCCCTTGGAAGCATCGAAGGAAGAGTAGCCATTCATTACATTAACCCACCAAATCCGTAAGTATCCCAAAGTGAGCTGCAAACTGCTCATTTGCATTTAAATGTGAACTTGCCAGAGTAGTCACTGCATTGCTTGCAATGTGAAATTAAGAATTTAATTTTTTCCCCCCAGTGCCAAAGATAACTTCACCTTCAAATGTCATCGTTCCAATGGCACAAACACATCTGCACCTCAGGATATCTATGCTGTAAGTATTCTGCACACTGTGCTGTAAGTATCCTCTGAGGCACCTAAAAAGTTTCATACACACACAGAGCTAAATATGGTGTCAGATCTGGACTCATTATTCTTTGATATTGTCCCTAAAGAGAACTTGTGCTTGTGCCTAAAGGGGAGAAGGCTGAGTTCTGTAACGATTCTGCACGTCCCATCAACCCAAGACATTTTTATTCTAGTAAAATGTGTTGAGTGAAAAAATTGACATTTCTCTATGCTTGTAGGCAGAGAAGTAGACATTTTGTCTTGATAAATAACTAGTTCCTAAAAGTCTTGCTTAGTCATTTCCCCCCAACATTCTGCCATATTTTAGCATGTTTAATAAATGGAACCCAGAGCAGGGCTATGCAGATAGATATGACTTAGTTCACAGTGGATCCCACTGGATTCTCAGACATGGTATTAAGTAAAGATTCAGTTCGGGGTATGGTTGAGAGTGCAAAATCTGCTTCTTGCTCCAGATGATGAGATTGCTCGGCCAGATTAATCCCTCTCCCCAAAGGAATTGGGGGGGGGAGCGGCTAAAAGCCCTGCACTTGAGGAGCAGTGTGGGGGGGGGGCACAACTTGCCCATTGCATCTTCAACTGGATCCCTCTGCCACCACCAGCAGATCCATGATGGAGAGAACAGAATTCCTCCTCCTGCCTAAAAGCAGCTTCAGTGACTACAGATGGAAAAGGGAATAGGTTTCTGATTATTTTCCCCATTCCTGCCAAAAGGAGCCAGATTCAGTAGGGGCAAGGGAAGGGGGAGTGTGTGAACAAATCTCTGGGTTGAAAGAGCGATAAAATATTCCTTCAACTATGCCTACTAGGCCCAGAGAGAGTTTGGAGGAACGGAGAGCAGGAACAGGTTTGGAAAAGTAGGCGTGGTCACACCATGTGCTCTACATGTGTCAGTGGCCTTAGTGAGGGAGGGCTGAGGATGAACAAAAGAACTCCTAATTTCCTCACTCCTCCTGTCCTTCATTGGGGTGTGCCTAGTAGTGGAGTTAGGCCTGCTTTTGCACTGAGAAGTAGGAACATAGGAAGCTACCTTGTGTGGAATCTGACTTGGCATTGTCTGCACTGACTGGCAGGAGTTCTCCAGGGTTTTAGGCAGGAGCTTTCCCCAGACCAACTAGGAGATATCAGGGATTGAACCTGGGACCTTCTGCATGCAAAGCAGATGCTGTATCACTGAGCTGCAACCCCATCCCAAATGGTGGCAGCAGAGGTGAGGGGAGAGTGAGTGGTGGTGGTGCCAGGGAAAAGACTGGAAACTATCTGTCTGAACTAGATATTGGTAATGGGCTTTTTGTAACGTGAATGTTTGCTCGGTTGTTTGTCACATCTTGAGTCAGACCATTGGACCCAATTTTAACAGAGCTGGTGTCATGTGGCTAAGAGGACTGAGCCACAAGTCAGAAGTTTCCCCATTTTAATATTGTATCTGTCAGGATCTTGCTACGTGGCCTTAGGCAAGCCGTTCCCTCTTAGCTGTAATATACAACCCTTGTATTTCAGAGTAGTTGTAGGGATTTATCTATCTATCTATTATTTATCTCGCTCACACTCTCCCCATGTGTGACAGCTCTCGCAAGAGTTTTCAAGCATCTGCCAGATAGTGGCAGGGATAGGCAGACGGCGGAGAGGGAAAGCGCCACTGGAGGATGGTGAGAGAAAGTGGACTGGGAGGGGAGGCACAGACTGGGGCTGAAGGGAGGGAGACGAAATGAAGTTATGGGGGAGAGACAGAGAACTAGGGGTGCTGATGCTCTGTGCTGGATCAGCTAGTTGCAGATAATTCACTAGGGTTTCAAGAAGGGAGCTTTCCTAGTCCTACCTGGTAATGCCAGGGATTGAACCTAACATTTTTTGCATGCAAATAATGTGCTCTGCTATGGAACCACAATCATCCCCTGAAATGATATGCTAACTCTTGTTTTAAATGTGTATATGTAGGGACAATGTAAGACTTGAACTACTGCTTTGTTTTCGATAACATTTGTGTTACTTTAAAGGTAAATGGAATTGCCTTTCATCCTGCCCACGGTACTCTTGCAACCGTAGGATCTGATGGTAGATTCAGCTTTTGGGATAAAGATGCACGGACAAAGCTAAAAACATCAGAGCAGCTGGACCAGCCAATATCTGCTTGCAGTTTCAACCATAATGGCAACATATTTGCATATGCTTCCAGTTATGACTGGTCAAAGGTAAGCTAGCTGGCTGAAATGTAAAAATAACAACTTTCAGTAAGGGTCAATAGAGAAATCCAACACTTTCATCAGAAAAAAGTATCTAGTAAGAAAAGAGAAACATGTCCAGCGCTATGACACGGTATGGAATGCAGTTTAAGCCCATTGTGTCATATATTGTGCAGTTTGAAACCTTTATATTTTAAAGGATTTTTTAAAATTTAAAGAAGCAATTGATCTTGCTGAGGAATTTCTGTTTTGAACAGAAAGGCTAACATCTGCAAGGTGCACAGAGGCCAGTAATTCCCATGTCTAGGTGATAAAAATCTTTCCAAAAAAGCTGCCCAGCTACAGCAGGAATAGCTACTATTGTTGATGCTGCATCCTGGCACTGTGCAAAGAATAGATCAGCACTGGGGCAGCATGGGGCTGGGACTAACTCAACCTGTGTGCTTTTCAGCTGCCTGAAGCCCATCTATGTCAGTGCAAGCATTGACCCCTGTAATGATCAGAAAGTGGGAGGGGTGCAAAAGCCCTCCTCTAACTGTGAGGAGTCCCAGGTAGGCTGCCACCTTCCACTTTTTTTATATGAACAGATTCACCCTTCCAAGGAAATATACTGGGAGAGTAAAGTGGAATCTCCTCCCTACAAGGAAGGCTTGAGCAGTCTTAAGCCTTCAGAAGTGTGTGACTGGGGAAGGACCCAATTAGGAGTGGCTCTGTAACAACAACAACAAGGATTTATTAATAACTGGATGATAAGGAAAACTAGAGAGACACCAACAGTCGTTGTTTTCATTCAAGTAAAACCCTTTCCCCAGGAACTACAATAACCATGCAGTCAGATCCAAGCACTTAAACAAGGATAAAATCCCTGACATGTCTAGCTAAACTGGTCCCTATCCTTCCTACTTACTTCCAGGTAAAGAACCTCCAGTTGATTCCCGGCCCAAAGCTGTCAGACTCCCCTTTCCTTACAGTAGTTGCTGATCAAGGCTCACTCCATGGCCTCCAAGGAAGAACTGAACTCTCTCACATCCCTCCCCTACTCCTCCATAGGCTGTTGTCTAGTAAACCCTGCCCCTCACTCTGGATTAGGCCACCGGGATTTGATTCTTCCGGGCTTTCTTCCTTATTTGGAGAAGCCTACCCTCCCAGCAATGGCCTAATCCTCCCTCAAGCTTGACTTATCACTACACCACCTGAGAGGAGATAAGTAAGACTTGCCTATCCAGTTGTAGCTGAAATGTACAACATCCACATAACTGTTGTGCATGCTTAAGATCAAATTGATCAGAATAAAGCAACTTGTATGGGGTGGAGCTGTTGAACAGAGGTGCCCTTGGCAAAGGATAACTGGAAAAAATAGTTTTCAGTTTGCCATTAAGGATAGAACTACATGTTACAAAAACATGGGGCTGGTGCCACCAATGGCAGCCCAGAATTGAGTTGTTCTCCTCCATAGCATGTGTTGCAACTTACCCTATGCCCTGATACCACGCTGTGTTTCCCCCTGTCAGCCAATGATGGGGGGCTGAGAAATGCACAGCATAATGATATCCAGGCAAAGGATGGGTTGTGCTATACATTTGGGTAAGGGGAGAACTCTGTATGGGGGATTGCAATGAATAGTGATTGCCCCATGTTCTTTGTAGATATAAATTAATCCTTGCTCAGTTTAATGGGCTGCTTCTGTTAGTCTGACTCAGTTTGTGCTGTGATGCTTAGTTTTAATATATGTTCTTATGAAGCTTCAGTTTATTGTGAAACAGCCACTTCAGTGCTTTGCACCAGTTGTAGTTTTATTGGCTGACAGCCCCCAAATTAGTTCTCCCTTACAGACAAGCACTGGACAAGCACTGTAATATATAAGCTGCTGGTTGACTCCTTTATAGTCCTAAATCTTTTCATGTGAAGGCTTCTAGCAGTGTACACATGGTTTACCCTGACATAAGCCATACAAGTTTCTATTGTATTAGTGGAACAGTCTTTAATTATGTCTGTTAATTATAACATTGAATATAATGGAAATTCTGTTACTCATTAACTTCAGAAAAGTGTTGGCTTAAGTTCAGTCTGCCTCTCGGTAATGTATTGTATTGTCTCTCCTTTTGCAGGGGCATGAGTTCTATAACCCACAAAAGAAAAACTATATCTTTCTGCGCAATGCTGCGGAAGAGTTAAAACCCAGAAATAAGAAGTAGTGAGTATAATTCAGACCATCCTTTTTAGAACTGCTTCCCTGCTACATGCCCTCCTTTTGGTCTCTTTCCAGTTGTCTGTTTTGGATTGGTAACCCCCAGCAGGGGACTCTGTGACTAATACCAAAGCACGTTGTTACTGGCTGGAAAACTATCCTTTGAACAGTTGTGTTCCATGCAGTACAGGAACATTTGACACGTGCATGAAGACCTGCCAGTTTTCTTAAAAGACACACAATTCCTGCACTGGACCAAGAAACACTTGTTGCGTCCTAAGTAACTTGCCAGTATGAAAAAATACATTGAGTACTACAGGGAAAATTTGTGTGTTACAGCAGTTCTGGGCAAACAGGTCCCCCCCACCCACCCCGGTTTCTTACTGGATGGAGAACTAAGACTAACAAGGATGGAAAAAATAACCTGAAGGGGCTAGATGTGATTGTAGACTTGTGTTTTCACACTAAATGTAATAAAAAATTGCTGGCTACCTAGAGGAAAGCAATATATACTAATGATTTCCTTTTTTACTTACAACTTTCTGCTCAAGAAAAGATAGATCAAGCAGACATAAACTTCTAGTTATTCTGGTAATAAGCATTTTGCCATTTGCAGTATCTCCCCTTTGACATGGGCTGCACACTGTGTGAAGGAATGTAGATTGGAGTAGGTGACCCACTAGAAGGCACTGGCTGCATTCTCACAAACTCTGTCTTTGGACACAGTGATATGAATCTGATAGTTACAGGTTCAGGGACTTGGGGCCAAGCTAGACAAGATGCAAGAGTTCTGTGAACTTGTTAGCTGTTATATTTTGCCTTGCAGGACAAATATCAACTTGGGGGAAGTGGGAGATAGTGTAAGGAGGGCTTCCCCCCTTTACCACAATCCAATCTGAACAGCTACACAAACATGGCTGCTCTTTAGATTTCGAAAAAGTGGGTGAGCTTATTTGTGGATCTCCCATGACAGGTTTAGTTTGGCCCTCAGTGTCTCTGCTTCTGTGAACTCTGCTATTCTTACAGGTCATTCTTCATGAGCTCATGTGTGAGCAGGACGTGTGTGTGCCTGCAATAGCAAGTCAGAGGAAGGGCCAGTGGTGCAGCTGGAAGGAGCATTTAATATGAATGTGCCATATGGTCATGATATGGCCTGCTCTAACTCAGTTTGTGCCCCTGAAGTGCTGTAGTTGCATCAGTTTTTCAGTTGTCCACCCAGAAAAAGGACCACTTCTTCTAAGACCACTGCACCAGTTTCATTGTCTAGACAGCGTGGGATGGGCAGACCTGTAGTACAACCAGATAGAAATGGTGTTGAGGCTTTTAGAATGTTCATCTACTCCAGGCCTGTTCTCCTTGGAGAACCTGTTGTACAAAATGCCAAAGGATCTTATTTTTGAAAAGGTGGGTGCTTATTTCTGTCTTTAATGCATGCATGAAGAATGGGGAACCAGAATTTGTATACAAAGATACCTTTGTCAGAAATATATATGCTAATCCATATGTTTTAAAACTTGGTACAACTTGAATAAAGCAGTCTCAAACTGAATGCTTTTGCACGAAAGTCAGTGTGCTTAGTTGGAGGTGGAATGGAAGCCAGTGAACTATTATAACCCAGCACAAGTAGTCCTAAAATTGTGCACTCTTGCTATCTTAGTTAAGTCACCACACTGAATGCCAGCACGTGATCAAGAATGCACACTAGGGGTGTTCCCTTCAACTGGTATGGAGATGTCTTGAGATCATGGAGTGGAATTCAACAAAAACTGAGTTTAGATATTCTTGATTAAAAGGCCTATTCCCGAGAGCCCCAGGGTGTGTAAAATGCAGTTATCCAGGCGGTCTGATGTTCTCTTTAAAGCAGAGCTGCACCACTTTGGCCCTCCTACAGATGTTAAGCTGATGCTTGGCCACTGTGACTGGGGATGATGGTAGCTGTAGTCCAACAACACCAGGAGGGCCATAGTTGTGCAGCCGTGCTTTCAAGAGTTCTTAACCTTTGCACTGGCCCCTGCACACTCATTTACTGCTTCCTTCGGGGCTGTAGGTCACTAATGTGCAGATGTTGCACATGAAGGGACTTGTGAACTGGTAAGAGAACTCCTCAAACAAAATGCCAGATCACATGGAATTCTGCGCAGAGAAGTGCTTCTTGCATGCCCCACAACTTCTATAAATCAGTTGTCTGTCATGCAAGCCATTTAGTGTGGTGTCCCTATTGCCCCTACATACCTAGGTTTACCATGGAAGACCTGCATACACCACCAACACTTGGAAGGCAACCTTGCATGTATGGTACTCTATAAACAAGATGACATCAGACTCCTTATTTAACAAGGCAAGCAAGTGGCTCTCTAATCAGCTCAATCCATTCCTTTAAAGCATGGCTCTCCTTTTTGCTGCTGTTAGCTCTCATTCCTAAATCTGGAATGCTTAGCTGTATTACCAGTATCTGTTCGCTTCTCCATGTTAGGCCTTCTAAAATTTCGATATGTTGCTGTACTCTAAATAGAATACTGCAGACTTGCATTTGTTCTCTGGTGATGATAAAAGCATTTCTCATTTTTGCAGTTAAATCCTGTGGATGTCAATAAGACTGGCAGGTAACAACGGTGTGTGTGCCTGTGTGTGCGTGTGCCCCATGCAGAGCAAATTCCCTGGCTTTGCTAGAACTACTGCCTGCTTATCTGTGTAGTGGAACACAAAGTACATACTCTCCCCTCGCCCTTTAGTGAGTGGTGTTGCATTTGCATATGATGCAGAGTGAAACCTCCAAGCAACACATTGTGGTATGTATATTTCAAATGTGCCAGTGAAGGCTCAAGAACAAACTGGTCTTAGCTCAATGGTCTGAGTTGAAACTTGCAAGGAAACTTGCCAATATGTTTGTCTTCTGCACTTTTAAGCGCAACTTAGCATGTGCAATACAATCCTATGCATGTTTACTCGGAAATCCTATTGTTTTCATCCTACTCCCAGGAAAGTCTGCATAGGATTGTATCATTAGGGACTTGGACGCATTTGGTGTGGTGGCTGCTTTCTTTTCCCCTAGTAGCCACACAACAGGACTTTACTGTCCCTTAGTATACCTGCATTCCAGCTGTGTGACTGAGGAAGTAACTTTTGAGATCCCTCTCCAAGCCTGTAGCAAAGATGGAACTTGAACCAGATGTTAACCCTACTTTTACCACCACCTCATTTGTGAACACCTTTGAGAGCAAGCTGTGTGTAGTATAAGAACCTGTTATGGAGTTGAAGTGATAAACCTGGATGTAACAAGACTTTAGAAAAGGTAGCAGGTTGCTATTTAAGCATTACGTGATCTTTTCCTTAGTAATTAAAAGTACACTTGCCTAGAATTCTATGTGTTCTGCTTATCTGTAGCTGAACTGCCCAGTTGTGGGAGTTAACTTTAAAATTTCTGTGTTCATATGTCAGTCCGGAATTGAACTGATTTATATTGTCATTATAATAGCGCTTCTCAATAGATGAGGTCCCTGCTCAGAGAGTTCACAGAGGAAGATTGGAGTGGAGAAAGGATAAGATGATAATTTCATGTACACATACTTGAGTTTGGCGGCAGTTAGGTATTGGGGACCAGGGGATTGTGGCAAGGCCTTTGCAGGACATTTGAATAAACTGAGAGGAGAGTGATATGCAGATGATCAGGCATAAGGGGCAACAAGGGAGAAAGAGCAGAGTGATTTGAGAGAGCTAGAGGGTCAAAGGTATACGTGGCCACAAGACCTTTGTGCAATTAATTAACACCATTTTGTGAAGATAAATATGTGAAGGGGAGGTGAAAGGGACACTGAGGAACTCTTACTCAAAGCTCATAGTTTGAGGAGGGTGTATAACATTAAGGTGGATTGAGTTAAGTCAACTCATTCCAATTTTAAATTGCCAGGAAAAAGATGGATTTAGATCAAGTTCTCATTTGCACAAGATTTCCTTGAATGTGATAGTAATCATTTTTTAAAATGTTAATTTTCAGCTAAACAGAGCACTTGTACCACCTTGGTATATCTTCACTAGATGTTGCTTCTTGAACATACAGAATTTTTATTTATAAAATTGTACACAGTGCAGTACTATAGAAATGTACTCTTTTGCTTATCACATGTTTTGAGTTAGGAACCTAGGAAGCTGCCATATACTGAGTAAGACCATTGGTCTATCTAGCTCAGTATTGTCTACACAGTCTGGCAGCAGCTTTTCCAAGGTTGCAGGCAGGAATCTCTTTTAGCCCTATCTTGGAGGAGCCAGGGAGGGAACTTGAAACCTTCTGCTCTTCCCAGAGCGGTGGCTCCATCCCCTGAGGGGAATATCTTAAAGTGTTCACATGTGGTCTCCCATTCTGATGCAACCAGGGCAGACCCTGCTTAGCTAGGGGGACAAGTCATGCTTGCTACCACAAGACCAGCTTTTGCATTAGGCTAGAAACTAGTTAATTGTGTGTGCTCGCAAACTCCTCAATTTTGGCAAAATATAGACTTGTTTACACATACAAGAATAGTGAGCAGAATATGTACACAGATTTTTCCAGAAGCAAAGTGGAGATGTGTGTTTTTACAGAGATGGAAAGTTCTATATTCAAAATTTGAGAATGTGTAGATAAAGGGCATAAATGGGGCTACAAGTGCATGATTCTGGTGAGATACAGGGCGGTGTCAACTGGAGCCTGCAGTTATTTCCTTGCCCATAAGTTATTTCCTTGCCATATCAAGCCCATAACAAGAAATACAGTAAATTATCTGTACCATATTGATGTTGCCTGATCGCAAAAAGCATAAGTCTCTTGTATCTAACGATTAAGAACTACATCCTCTGCAAAGAATGAATGTGTTCAATGCTGAATTATGGATTCAGCTTTCAGAAACAGTTCAGTGTGTCCTTTGCTTTTTATCAGGTTTTCATTAAGTTCATAAAGCACTTCAGACTGCTTTTTAAAAAAAAGGTAATTCTACTATAGTTGAAGCTTTAAAAATCAAATTCAACTTAAAATGTTGAAAATGTTATTTATATGAAGCTTCTCTTTGGTCCATCTAACTCACTGTTGTTTACAGCCGGGGTAGGCAATTTATTGTGGTTGGGGATTATGGGAGTTGTCATTCAGCTGGAGTGCCCAAGTGTTGCCTACAGTGACTGGCAATGGTTGGTTACTGGCTGAAGCACCGTACACAATACTTGACATTTGGCTTGTAGCTATAGCTTTTTCTTCTTTGCATAATTCATTGGACTCTTCCTTCATATACCTCTAGAATACCTTCATATTAAAAAGTAGCTTTCATACATTCCACTCTTTCAGCCCTGGAGTTCTTGAATGTATTCCTTAGTGTGTGCTCAGTTGTGTAACTTGTGTCACCAAGGGGCCACTGATGCGAGAATGAATGACTGTTTCAGGGGATACAGCAGTCGGGGACCAGACAGGATAGTGTGACTAGAGTCACCTGAATCAGAAAGGGTGTCTCGGTAAATTCACTCCAACTTGAGCAATAAAAGCCTGATGGAGCCTCTTCTTGACCATGGTTTACATTTCCATGAGAGAATAGTCCACTCTAGAAAAGCCACTTGTCGTCGTGGTGAATATTCCATTTGCCGATTTTGTCTTACATGAGTCTGCTTTTGTTGATCAGTTTTATAGTGTAAAAAGACACTAAATTAGTGCCCTTCCAGATTAAAGATTACCAGGAGTGATCTTTGATGGAACAATGGGTTCAAAGGAGACTAGGCAGAAAAACTGGGTTATCTTGGAAGTCTTACGTTGGCTTTGGGGATTTTCTGCTTAGGTAGATCCAGTAAGAGGGACATACCAGGTGAGGTATGTAGGTATGTGCTGAAAAAGACGGGCTGTAGATGCCTGGTTTGGAAAATCTCAGGAATGCTTAGGAGTGACTATACGGGAAGTCCAGTTTGCAGACTCCTATGGGGATAGGATGTGCTAGCTATGCTTCCTTCCTTTACCTGACTCCCTAGGCTACTCTCAGCTCTAGTAGTAAACACTGTTAACTTCCTGGACATTTCTCTCTCAAACTCTGGTCAAGTCAGTCAAGGCATCTCTGTTGGGGTGCCCAAGGAGGTGTATGTGCAGTCCCATTTCTGGACCCTGTAACGAAGCTGTCTTTTGAGGAAACTTGCCTTCTATTGTGCAGCTTCTCATTAAGGAACCCCCTGAAGTATCTAAGGAACGTCAGAGTTTCCTCAAACATGGCACGGAAAACCACTGCTGTAAGCAATTCTCTGCAAAATCAAATCTGTAGGACACATTTCTTTTATAGAACTGACAAAATACTCACTGCCTGAAGCACTAGCACTGTATATTTAGGATATCTGCAGTTGTTTCAACTCTATAAAATAAGAGTGTACAGTCTCCTTTAGGCAAAGGCATATTTGGTAGAAATTGATCCTTGTCTGATGGCACCCTCACGGTATTTTCTTGCCTCCTGTTACATACGCATTCCATGTGTTTAAAACAAGTTCCTACATGTGGTCCCTATGACCATACCAGTTGTTTAGAAACCTGCTCTAGGGGGTGGTAGGGAAATGGCCCCATGTAACAACATACAGATGTGACCGCATACAGTCCCTCCTAGGAATTGCAAAATTACCCTAAATTGATGATCTACGTCCTGCTTATCTGGAAAAAAGCAGGATGTACATACAGGAGGCCCTTTGTTATTGTGGGGGTTACGTTCTGCACTACCACTATGAATGCCAAAACCGTTATAACTGAAGCCTTGTGACTATGGAGAAAATGTTCAATACATTTTTAAAAAAAGAAAAAGCCCAGGGGGTGGGGTGGAAATAAAAGAGTACAGCACAAGTGTACTCTTGGACACTACAGCTCTTCTAGTAATGGCCCCCCAAACAACAAAAACCTGACACAAACATGCCCCAACATGGCTCCACAGTGCCTCCAAGACAGAATGCCCCTAAAAGAGTGAAATGCACACACAAGAACCGCAAATGGCCAAAATTCACCCCCGCGATAATTGAAACCAGATATACGTTTACACGTCTTCAGATGTATGTGTAAAGCCCAAAGAGCAAATACTGTAGTTTTAAAAGAGAGAGTGTTTAATTTCATCTGGCTATGTTTTGTTAATTGGTCTTCAACTCTTGTTGAATAATGGGTGTTTTCTCATGCCAGGTTGGCTGATAAGTTCTTCAGGTTTAATTCTTTGATTACCTAAACCGTGCTCAGCTGGGGATTATCTTAGAGGCCACCCCTTTACAAGTCCTCTTGTTCCTTTTTGTTTTGAAGGTGCCATAAGAACTTCGGCTGGGGAAGGTGTCTCTACCAGGAAGTTATCTAACCATGTCTGCCTGGTGGGCCTCTTACTTGTGTCTTCTTACAGTACCACAAAAGAAGTGCTCATATCTACTGCTGACCTCCCCCCCCCCTCATTATTTATGAGTCTTGTGGGGTGTGAACTCCACCTTTCCTTAAAGCTTCCTTCCATGGTGGCCTTCTGTCTCCATAAATATGATTACAGGCACATGTTAGGCAGCACTGACACTCTACTCCAACCGAAGCTTTTGAGCTGAATTGTTTAACACTGACAGCCAGAAGACCAACTGCAGCTTAAAATGTTCAATATGAAAAGCAGAGAATTTGTGCTATAACTCATCCCAAAGCCTCACAACCAAAGGACATGTGTGAATCCATGAAAGTAACATCCCCTTCAAATCTATCTAGCTAAGACCCAAACAGTTGCCCTAGTTCGGTGATTTTAAATTGGCTCTGCTGTGGTATGCAGATACACTATGAAGGTTTCCTCAGTGAAATCAGAAATGGCAGAGTACATTCTTTAAAAAAAAAAAAAAGCAGCGTGGTCATTGCTACTGATCTTCCCACGCAACATGCAGATGCAAGTGAGATCTAGGTTGTATTTTTCCCCCTCCCATGTGTGGCAATGCTAAGGCTCAACAGCACCCTGCAGGAATTAAAAATGGGGTGTGTGGTGTGCAGAGTTCTCTGCAATGTGAAAAGGTTCCAAGGCAGATGTGCTGGAATCCTTTGATAGCCAAGCCCATATTCAAAAGGTTCCCTGAAATTAGAATGATTGGGTACTGTTGCCCTACTTTACGATCTCTGCTTTTTTTCTCCCTTCACCATAAGTATCCTGCAAAGGTGACAAAGCACACCCAGGCTTTTTCCAGTGGGTACTGGGCATAAACAAAGCCAAGGTAAAGAGTAGTCCTGGTTCAGACAATACTAGACCATGAGTTAGCATGACATGAATGAGCCTAAGGGAGCTGTGGGCTTGCACATTCCCACCTCTCATTCTCTTATCATGCAAGGAAAGGAGAGTTAACGCTTTTGCAAACGGCAGCTCTGCCTTGTATGAACATCTAGAAGCACTGCCTTGGAATGTATGTTTGTTATGATCATGTTTGTGTTTATTATAAGCAGGACAGCTCATCTTGTGGCAGCAAGCATGAATTGTCCCCTTGGCTAAGCAGGATCCACCTTGTCTGCAACTGGATGGATAACTACATGTAAGCACTGTAAAATATTCTCCTCGGGCAATGTGGCTGTAACTCAGTGGTAGAGCATCTGTTTCGCAGGCAGAAGCGCTCAGGTTCACTCCCTGGCATCCCCAGGTGAGCTGGGAAAGGCTCCTGTCTGAAACCTTGGAGAGCTGCTGCCAGTCTGTATAGACAGTGCTGAGCTAGATGGACCCTTGGTGTGTATATATAATATACCAGTGACTTGGCATATTAAAATGTTCCCCTTAAAAAACAGCAACCTGCTTAAGGCAGTCTGAAACCTAAAAATGCATAGCAGTAGTCAACTGTCAAGAATAGTGGTTGGCATGCCACCTAACTGTGTGTGTGTGTGTGTGTGTGTGTGTGTGTGTGTGTGTGTGTGTGTGTGTGTGTGTAAGTAAAAGGAGGTGTGGAGACACCACAGGGGCCTGCACTCAGCCCTCTGCACATCTGGTTGCGCCAGTAGGTAAAATTCCCCAGCTCTTTATTGCACTCAAGAAAAGCTCTATAAGACACATAACATAAGGGTATTCACACGTGGAGCCAAGCTAGGGCAGCTGAGCCAGGGTTAGGCTGCGTGTGTGAAGAACCAACAGCAGGAGTGAAGTCGCTCCTGGCACTGCCCCTGTGCCAAGCCTCACTATTGAACCCGGTGTTGGTCGGGGTGGTGGACCTCCCACTCCCAGCATCTCCCTCCTCCGCATCACTGCTTGTGTGGGTGTGTGATGCAGCAAGGGCAGGATGGTGGTTGCTCATCTGCTGGGGAAGGCAGATGAGCTCCTGCCTTCCCCACAGCTCTCCCCCCCCCCAGCGAGGTCATGTGACAGATCTTTCTGTCTCTGAATGATGCCTCCACCCTTGCAGAACACTTCTGGAGCATGGGCAGAGGTGGGAAGTTTTTCCAGCAACTGCATGTGCAGAGCTGGTCTGGGGGAGTTGTGCATGGGTCTCGCATCTCCCCACACAGCTTCCTTGCACGCATGCTTTCTTAGGTACAATGTCAGCCACTGGCTTTAAAAGATAAGTGACACAAGAGTAAGTTTGCCCTGAATACATTCCTTGACTTTAAACGTTCCAGCAGAACTTGCTAAAAAATTATGTTTCAACTGTCCCAGTAACTTGCTCTCCTTTTTGGCTTATTAAGAATCCTCAGTTCTCACTGCACCATAAAAGGCTTCACAAAATACACACAACTGTCCATCCATTGGGTAAAAAGCCATTCTGACTGATGCAGAGCACATGAATTTCCTGAGTTCTTTCCAGGCAGAGGTGCACAGAAGGTAGATCAAGGATCACCTAGTAAATTTATTTATTTAATTATTTATCAAATTTGAGAAGTGAATTTCTGGATGGTTTGCAGCATATCAGCAAGGGTTTCTTCTCCCAATTGTTTAACAATAGCAACAAGATTTTTAAAAAATAGACTGTTAAAATTCTTAATCTGTAACAACCAAAATATAGATTTAGGAACATAGGAAGCTGCCTTATACCAGGTCAGACCATTGGTCCATCTAGCTCAGTACTGTCCACACAGACTGGCAGCAGCTTCTCCAAGGTTGCAGGCAGGAGTTTCTCTCAGCCCTACCTTGGAGATGCCACGGAGGGAACTTGGAACTCTCTGCATGCAAGCATGCAGATAGTCTTCACAGAATGGCCCCATCCTCTAAGGGGACTATCATCTGGTGCTCACATGTAGTCTCCCATCCAGTTGTGAACTGGGCAGACCCTGTTTAGTAAACTTTTACTTGCATATGCAGATTATTTTAGTATATGGCTCATAGGTAGAGCAAGCAATTGGCTCCACTCCTTTGGCAACCATTTTGCATTTGTCTCCAGCTGGTAGGCCTCAGGATTATGGGGTGTTTGTTGTTTTTAAAATGTAGATCCTGTAAGCCAAATGTGTGCCCATCCAGGGATGTCATTAGGAGGTGGCCATGGGGCACAACCTCTCAGTGAATTGCTCAGAGCTCTGAATCTCATCAACCACCTCCTTCCTCCATGGCCTCTTCCAGAAAGGAGTACATCAGCGGAGGTACCTGCTCAGAGCCTGGGAGAGAGCTCCTAGCCTCACCTAGCTCTCTGGTGCTTCTAACATCCTAGCTGCTGGATTATAATATTAGAGACTTTAAAAATATGTATGTAATTATTAGCAGGGGACAGCATTATTGAGTTTGTCAAAAGAGAGCTGTGGGCCAGGCCCTGGATCTTCTACAATACCTAGGAATGCTCCTGGCCCATGCCTATTTTAAAGTAGTTTACCATCATTCCGTTGTTGCAAATCTTTATTCAGACCAGAAGATGGCAGCATTTGCATCTGTGTATGATTTGAAACCGTTTGGCAGAGGCCTTTGGAGTGTTTTGTATATACTGCCATGTGCTAATAAAATAAAAGAAATGAAACTTAAAAAAAAAGAAAAAGATTTCTGTGCCTTTTTTGACTTTATCTGTTCAGTTCTATGTCCATGTCAGCCACCGGCCATAATGGAAATACAGGATGCAATACATAAAAACAACAGAAGACATGCATTTCAAATGTTTCCGTAGGAAAAGACAAATCAACTAATTAGCTTTCTTCACAGCAGTCAGAACAGGGCTTTATCAAGGCTTTAGGAAACCAAGAGCCACCTCTCAAGCAAAAACCAGAGCCCTTATCTTTATTTTCTTGATAATTATAGGTGCCTATAATTTGATTCACAAGTCAAATGTTTTTCCATTGTGCTGCAGGATTAGATCAGATTCTTCCAGTAGCTATTAAAATCCTAAAGATTCAGGGAAATAAAAACAAAAAGACAGAGAACCCCACCAAAGCAGAATAAACAAACTGAATTAATGTCCTTGCCCCTTGCTGCTTTAATCCTGTGCCCCCCAAATACTAAGCACGATTGTGCCACACTTGAGCTTGGACTAGATGGGCCCTGGGTCTGAACCAGCAGGGCTGTTCTTTTGAGTGTGCTTTTGCATTAAGAACATACAACATGGAATGCCAGTGGAACATATAGCATGAAAACATAACCGAGCAAGGAATATCGCATGAAATATGGACACATGAAAAAGGGGGAACATGGAGCATAATGTGGAACACACCATGGAGAGTGAATTTTCTATGCAACAAAAGGATGCTTCTGTGTTTGCACAGAGGTTAATACAGGCTGCTTTTTAATTTTTTGTAGGCTGTAAACACCAATAGTTAAAATTGGGATTAAAAATAAAGCATAGTTCTGTAGGATCAGACTAAAGCCATCAAGTCCAAAAACGGTTTCCTGCAGTGGTCAGTCAAGTGTCTCTGAGAAGCCCACAAGCAGGGCAGGCATAGCCCTCTCTTGCTGTTGCCCCTTCAGCAACAGATCTCTGGAGGTTCCAGATAGCGCTGCTATCATGACTAATAGCCACTGAGTTACACAGCACTCTTCTTCAAGCTGGGTGCTTCTGAAAAGCAGGGGTAGAGGACAAAAAGATATTTCAGGGCAACAGCCTGGTACTAATCTGCCCTCAGAATAGAGATATTTTAAAGCTGAGAAAGCAGCCGTGCCTACTCATCCTTTATTTATACACCATTAACAAGCTAAAACTAGAAGGGAAATCTGCCTGTTTAATCCCCAGTGTCTCATTTTGTTTTCCTTTTGCAGGCCATGTTCTGCAAATAGAGTTGTAAGACCAGCTTTCCAATCATAGGAGGGTTGTGGGCATGGAACAGCTGTTGATTTCCAAGGTCCAACAAAGGCAGAGAGAATAATAAGGAAAGCACTCCCTATTCAGAGCTATAACATTACCTTGGCGTGTTATCTGGGTCTCGCCTCTAGTGGAGTTTGTTCCAGGGAACCAGCTATTCCAAAGCATTTCCCTGAGTACACAGAACTAGGGGTTTGGTTTCACGTGACGCGATCCGGGTGACTGGGAAGACAAAAATGCTTATATTACCATCCACGCAGCCCCTGAATAATTAAAGTGTCTCTTCAAGCTGAATGTATTCACTGAGTAATTAATCAGTCAGTAGGAGAAAATTTGCTCCCTTTAGGAAGCCAACAATGCCGGCTGTTGCATCTTTTGTCTGACTTAAACAAATGAGGTCGCAGGCGTGATGGTGCAGACCAGAAACTGGAACACACATAGCTCTGGGACAGCGAGCATTGTCCATCTCCGCCGAGTATGCCTTGGCATTTTGTACATAGAGAAACAACATCTGGAGTACTGTGTGTACTGTTTTGGTCACCATATCTTAAGAAGGACATAGAACTGGAAATGGTGTAGAAGAGGGCTACCAAGATGATCAGAGGCCTGGAGCACCGGGCTTATGGGGCTAGGCTACAGCATCTGGGGCTCTTTAGTTTGGAAAACAGGCAACTATGGGGAGACATGATCAAGGTGTCTAAAATTATGCATGGAGTGGAGAGGGTGGACAGAGAGAAATTTTTCTCCACGCCTCACAATAGAATCAGGGGTCACCCCATGAAACTGTAGGTTGGGAAATTTAGGACCAACAAGAGGAAGTACTTTTTCACACAGTGCATAATTAATCTATTGAATTTCTTGCCATGGGATGTGGTGATGGCTTTAAAAGGGGATTAAGACAGATTCATGGTGAACAGGTCTATCAATGGCTACTAGTCTGGTGGCTGTGGGCCACCTCCAGCCTCAGAGGCACGATGCCTCTCAAAACCAGTTGCAGGGGAGCAACAGCAGGAGAGAGGGCATTCTCCCTCCTCTTGCCTGTTCAGCTCCCCAGAGGCATCTGGTGGGCAACTGTGTGAAACAGGATGCCGGACTAGACAGGCCTTAGGCTTGATCCAGCAGGGTTGTTCTTATGTAAGCCATATGAGCGGGCGGGGGGAGCTCAGTTTCACAGTATGCCCTTTGCATGTGGAAGTTCCAGGCTCAATCCTTGGTATCTTCAGGAAAGACCCCTGCCTAAAAAACCCCAAGAGTAGACCCAATACTAGGCAGAGGAGACAACAGCGAGCAAAATGGGTTCAGTACAAACTAACTTCATACCTTCTTTTCACATATTAGGCTTGTTCACACAACTGTCACCAGGGTAGGACGAGTGTCCGTAATTCAGGACATGTATCCGCTCCCGTTTTGTGATCATGTGCAAGGGGGAAAGCAAAGTAGGAGGGGAGGGAGTGATCGTCAGGAGCTGGGATGGATGATGCTGCCCTACTCACCAATTTCCTCTGGTAGGAGGAAACACCATCCTACCCTAGTGCAGGAAAGCAGGCCCCAGTCAAGCTCTCCCCTGGCAGCAGCTCTCCAGAGTTTCAAACCGGTCTTCAAATGAGAAGAGAGCTGGTCTTGTGGTAGCAAGCATGACTTGTCCCCTTAGCTAAGCAGGGTCCGTCCTGATTGCATATGAATGTGAGACTTGATGTGTGAGCACTGTAAGATATTCCTCTCGGGATGGAGCCGCTCTGGGAAGAACATCAGAAGGTTCCAAGTTCCCTCCCTGGCTTCTCCAAGATAGGGCTGAGAGAGACTCCTGCCTGCAAACTTGGAGAAGCTGCTGCCAGTCTGTGAAGATAATACTGAGCTAGATAGGCCAATGGTCTGACTCCGTAGATGGCAGCTCCCTATGTTCCCCAGTCCTATCTGAAAATACCAGGAATCAAACCTGAGACTTCCTACTCACACAAAGCACGTGCTCTGTCACTGAGGTACAGTCCCATCCCCTAAGTCAGGCGTTCTCAACCTGTGGTCGTCCAGATGTTGTGCAACTACAACTCCCATCATTCCAAGCCATGATTTATTGTGGCTGGGAATGATAGGAGTTGTAGTTCAGCAACATCTGGATGGGCGCAAGTTGAGAACCCCTGCTTTGAGTACATAGGACATGACAACAGTTGTGGGAGGCTCAAGCTGGACTGTGATGGGGTAGGGGAGTTAAAGTCCCTTTCCCCCATGTCTTGGTCCTAATTCATTGGGGGGGTGGGGGGTGGGCACAATTCAGCTACTATTTTGCTTGAAAGGAACAAACAGATCAGTGTTAAGCCCACGCTTCATGTGGCATGTAGTTTGGCCCCAATTCCCATGCTGAGAGGGCTCAGCTTAGACCAGAATCTGAGATCTTCTGCATCTCCTCAGATGTCAAGAAGGATCCCTCAATGATACCAACAGCGCCAGGGGAAATGGCTCTTCTTGAAAGCATCAGGCCTTCGGCTAAAGGAGATCGCTTGGCCACTACCTCATAGCTCGCTCTGAGGTCACAGACTTCTCACTGGGGTCTGAAGAGGATGCCCTGAACCTCTGGTATCCAACCTACCAACAGCCTGTCCGAAAGATTCCAACAAGAAGATTCCAACAACCACCATTTATATACTGCTTTTCAACAAAAGTTTCCAAAGCGGTTTACATAGAGAAGGAATAAGTAAGTAGGATGGTTCCCTGTCCCCAACAGGGCTCACAATCTAAAAAGAAACATAAGATGGACACCAGCAACAGTCACTGGAGGGATGTTGTGCTGGGAGTGGCTAGGGCCAGTTGCTCTCCCCCTGCTAAATAAAGAGAATCACCACTTGGAAAAGGCGCCTCTTTGCCCAGTTAGCAACATTGGGTTGAACACTCGGTCCATGAGTGCCACACCTCCAACCCCTTAAGTAACTCTAGGGCAAGCCCACCAGCATCTCTCCCAAACCTCAGGAGTGCTACCATCAGGAAGCAGAAGCCGTGCAGGGAAGGTGCATTGCTTGGGTGGCTGCTTGGATGCTGTGCCTTTAAGAGAAGCGACTAGATGAGAACCCGGCACTTAATAGAGCTTGAAGGAGAAGCCAGCGGATACGGCTTCCCTGCTGGGTAGAAAGCCCTTGCCAGCAGCTAACTTTCAACAAGGGCTCTATTTTTAACAGAGCAAGGGCTGGTAATGGGCTTGCCCAATTGTCTCTGCCACTGATTCACTCCCATGCAAGCCAGACGCAAGCAAAGGAGGACGCTGTAACTCTCTCCTCTCCTGTCTGAACAGCTGTCAAAGCTCTTTGGCAGAGTCTTTCCTTTGCTATATAGTTCAGCTGCTCCCACAAATTCGTCCCTCTCTTGAAAGCAGAGGTCCTCAGCCTTGGTTCCCCGGATGTTGTTGGACTACAACTCCCATCACCCCAGCCACGATGGCCAACTGAGGATAATGGGAGTTGTAGTCCACCCACATCCGGGGACCCTGGTTGAGAACCTCTGCTTTAAAGGCTGAAACAGCTAAAGTGAACAAGGGGGGTGGGAATGCTGATCCTGCTTCTAGTACTGTCCACACTGGCATATCCAACATATAGGGAGGACAGAGCTGGTCTTGTGGTAGCAAGCATGAATTGTCCCCTTTGCTAAGCAGGGTCCACCCTGGTTGCATTTGAATGGGAGACTACATGTGAGCACCAGACGATATTCCTACGTGTGCGAGCAGAACTCTAAAATATTCCCTTTAGGGGATGGGGCCATTCTGTGAAGACTCTCTGCATGCAGTTCCCTCCGTGGCATCTCCAAGGTAGGGCTGAGAGAGATTCCTGCCTGCAACCTTGGAGAAGCCGTTGCCAGTCTGTGTAGACAATACTGAGCTAGATAGACCAATGGTCTGACTCAGTAGAAGGCAGCTTCCTATGTAACATATCACAGTGGAAGACAAGGCTCTTGTGCACTGGGCACAACCCTCTGTCTTCTCATACCAAGGAGCACGGCCTGAAAATCCTCACACTTATCTTTTTCCCCCCTCTGCAGGTTTGAGGTGAGGGAAATGGTTGGTGGGGGGGAGTTACCCCTCCCCCTACCCATGCCAAAATCCTGATCCAACTCAGCAATTTTTCCCTGCAACTTAAGGCTGCTTCTAATGAAAGAAGAAGTGGAGATATCTGATCATGGATCTCTCACGTTGTGGGTAGTTGGACCCTCCTTGGTTCTGCAAAAGACTACATGCACGGAGCAAGAAACCTGCAGGCCCCATGGAGTGTAATGCCTAGACTAGCTAAGAAAGCCACGCAGGACACAAGGCCCATTCACATGTTATGTTGAACACTCGTAGGATGAGTGTACAGTGTACACAGGTACAGTCATTCACATATTCACCCCTGCTAACTTGGCAAAGAGGCACCTTTTACTGTGGTGATTCTCTTTATTTAGCAGGGGGAGAGTTACTGGCCCTGTCCACCCCCAGCACAACATCCCTCCAGTGACTGTGGCTGGTGCCTTTCTTATGTTTCTTTTTAGATTGTGAGCTCTTTGGGGACAGGGATCCATCTTATCTTATTTATTATTTCTCTGTGTAAACCGCCCTGAGTCATTTTGGGAAGGGCAGTATAGAAAGAGAAGATAGATAGATAGATAGATAGATAACATGCTGAATGTAGTTAGAGAAGTAGCTTCCTGTCTATACCATCCATTTGAAGAGCCTGTATTCAGGTTCACTTTTAAAACGAACACAGGTACAGTCATTCACGCAAACACATGTTCAAGTGTACAGATTATCTGTACACTAATATAGCATAATGTCTGCATCAGGCTGCAGTTGGAGATTTAAACCAGGTTTCCCACATCCAAGGCCAGCACCTGACTTACTGGCTCTCATGACTAGATTCTATCTATGTCAGACAAGTAATTCCCAAGCTGTCCAAGAGGTGGTCAAGAAAGAACAATTCGTGTGGTGTTTGAGAAAAGTACCATGAAGAAGCCTGTAATGAAACAGGCCAGTTTTTCTCTGTGACTCTCTGGGTGTGGTTTGGTGTGCAGTGAGCCGAGAGTGGGTGCAGTTGCTGTGTTTATCATTTGCAAGTTAATTATGGGATCCTGTTCTAATAAAAGGAACATTGTTTTATCAACCTTGTCTTTGCTGGATGCTAGACTGAGAACACAACATATTAGGACATGGAAACCTGAGTGACTTCTCCATTCCTGGGACCCACTTGGAAATAATGAAAATTATACTTAGTGCCATGTGCAATATATCAACACTCTGGTGAATACTCACCCTCAGAGGAAGCTGCCCGTTGCATCTCTGCATGATGGATTAGCCTTGCGTCCTTCCAGTCCATCTCCAGGGCTGGTAATTCAGCTGCATCTCTCTAATGGAGCCAGCGTGGTGTAGTGGTTAGAGTGCTGGACTAGGACCAGGGAGACCCGAGTTCAAATCCCCATTCAGCCATGAAACTAGCTGGGTGACTCTGGGCCAGTCACTTCTCTCTCAGCCTAACCTACTTCACAGGGATGTTGTGAAAGAGAAACTTAAGTATGTAGTACACCGCTCTGGGCTCCTTGGAGGAAAAGCGGGATATAAATGTAAAATCACTCCCGATGCAGCAGAGATAAAACATAGTCACCTGCCCGTGACGTGTCTACACCGACAAAAGTTAAAATCGTTTGGACAATGGTTTTTCCCGTGACACTCTATGGATGCAAAAGCTGGACTTTGAAGAAGTAAGATAGAAAAAGTATTGACGCTTTTGAACTTTGGTGCTGGAGAAGACTATTGAGGAGAAGACTATTGAGGAGACTATTGAGGACAGCCAGGAAAACAAACAAATGGACCATAGAACAAATCAATCCAGAATTTTTCATTCGAGGCGGCACAAATGACCAGGCTCAAACTATCATACTTCAGACACGTTATGCAGAAACCCAGCTCTGTCCCTTGAGAAGTCTATAATGCTGGGAAAAGTTGAAGGATGGAGGAGAAGAGGACGACCAGAAGCAAGGTGGGTGGACTCAATTACGTCAGCAATGAATGCACCACCGAGAGACCTTAAAGGCCAAGGTGAAGACCGATCATCCTGGAGAGAATCTATCTATGTGGTCGCTAAGAGTTGACACCAACTTGACGGCACTTAATCAAGCAATCCATCACTTGCCCTTAGAGGAGGTGGTTCATTGCATCGCTGTGTGAGTTGCTGTTTGTGTCCTTCCAGTTGGGTTGCAGGCAAATGTTTCTGAAACACAGTGGATGGGCTCCTCTGAATATTGGCTCTTCTGAATGTCTTACTTTGACACAGTCTGTGCATAAGCCTTTAGAGGGGTGAGTGCAGAGGTGCACCTAGGTAATTTTGGAGCCTGGACCTAAAGACCTTTGGACACCCCCTCCCCCGCTACAAGTTAAGCATGATTTTTTAACACGTAGGTTCCTGAGGGAACAAACCACACCACCCAGGATAGACTAAAGATTAGGGGGGGGGCAGGGGCTGTGGAGGCCCTGGACTTCAGCCCCAAAGTCCAGGGGTAAGAGCACCTCTGAGCGAGTGGTGTGCCCTCCACTTTAATGAAAAACAATAATTCTGCCTCAGCTGTCAGAAGTTTGTGAAACTCTAGCCCTATTCAGACATTGAGGCTCTCCACACGAGCAGTGCGGAGAGCCAGATGGGGTTAGGTGAGGAGAGCGGACCAAGCCACTCCAAGCCCCCTCTCCCGCACATGAGCACCTGCAGAGCCCTGGGCGGCTGGATCGGCTGCCCACACAATTACTGGCTCTTTCACAGAGCCGGTAGGGCCTGCAGGGATCAGGGGCCGCCCTGCCCCCAGAAGTCCCAGGATGCCCCAAGCGCATGCGTGGGGCATCCTAGGGAGACCCCTGAGACCTGGAGGCTTGTTTTAGCCTTCCAGCGGGGGTATTCCCATGAGTTGCTGTGACACGGCAACCCACAATCACCAAAATGGGGTTAGTGGAGCACTCGATCCGCTAACCTCATTTAAGGGGGGGACTTAAGTGGGCTAACCACCAGGAGCCAGGCTGAGCTCCCTTAGCCCACTTACCTGTGGTCATGAGAATGGCCTCATTATGTCATACCTGTGTTCAGATTTCTGATGTCTGTACACAGATATATATTTTGTGTGAATGACTGTACCTGCATTTATTTTAAAAGTGAACCTCATCCCTCATAGGACAGATATGAAGTGTATTGCTGTACCTTTGTTCAACTTAAGGCCTGAATAACTGCACCTGGGTACAGATCTGTGTCTGTGTATACCTTACACAGGTTGTATGAGTGTTGGACATAACATGAGAATCGACTACTGATGTCGACATTAGACTGATGGAAAGGCTTGAACTCAGGCCTAAGGGAGGAGAGCTGCTCTTGTGGTAGCAAGCATGGATTGTCCCCTTTGCTAAGCAGTGTCTGCCCTAGTTTGAATTTGAATGGGAGACTACATGCGAGAGCACTGTTAGATATTGCCCTTAGGGGATGGAGCCGCTCTGGGAAGAGCAGAAGGTTCCAAGTCCCCGTCCCCCCCGCCGGCAGCATCTCCAAGATAGGGCCGAGAGAGTCTCCTGCCTACAACCTTGGAGAAGCTGCTGCCAGTCTGTGTGGACAATACTGAGCTAGATGGATCAAGGGTCTGATTTGGTATAAAGCAGCTTCCTATGTTCCTAGACAGCACTGAGCTTGATGGGGCCATGGTCTGACCGAGTATAAGGCAGCTTCCTGCGTTCCTGACTCCAATAAGCCATGCAGACTGCAATTGCAGATGGCTTCACTGAGTGGTTTTTTTCCAGGTCAGTGACCTTGGTTGCTGCAGAACCCCTCCAGAGGGAGCTCCTGATTGGTCCAGCCAAGACAATCTAACCTGACTCACATTTGAAAAAATGACACAGGGCACTTGTCACAAAGGACTGTGCTCACACATACACACATGTACACACAGCTTGGACATCCCCCCCCCCCCAGAGCACCCTTCACAGCTGGAGCTGTTGCTTGCTGTGGCTGTGGCTGGCAACAGTGCAGGGAAATGAGAGGGAAGATGTGGCACTGAGCTTCCGACACCTTTTCTTTCTCCAGCCATGGCTGTGCCGGGGAACCAGGTCTACACCAGCTGCCTCCCCTTTGGTGAGCCCCACCAGAAGCTCCTAATCACCATCCTGATCTTCCTGGGGCTTTTTGCCTTACTGGAACATGCTCTTAAAACAATCACTTTGGTAAGCAAAGTTGGCATTGCTGTCATCAGCATTGGAGAGCACGTGGGCATGGTGGGCATCTTCCTAGCAGGGATATGCGATAGTGGAAGGAAAGCAGGGGCTTTGTTCCTTCTTTAAGTCTACAGTCAAAACCCCCCTGTTTTCTAGCCAAATTGTGGCTGTCTGTCAGGGCTGCCTCTATTTGGTGCAGGACCTAGGGCAAAAATAGTTGGTGGGGCCACCCATGATGAATCAGTATGGTTCTGGTGCTGCCGGAACGAAGAGAATCTCTGTTGTGGTGCTGCAGCATAACGCTCCTGTAGGCATGAGGCTCTGGTCTCTGCTCTGCTAGTCGTACTTTCAGACAGCCACACACACACCCTGTAGCCTTCTAAAAACAGGAGTTAAGGGGGCCAGCAGAAATGGTGCTGGGCCCCCTCTCTACCTTCCCCTCTAATTTGAAATCTGACACTGAGCACACCTGGGACTTTTACAAACAGCAGATTTGACCGTGTATTTATGGGGAGGCTTTACTGTGAACTCGAAGTTGTCCCCCAAAACTGATGAAAAAAGTGGGGTTTTTTTTTACCCCGGATATAAATTGGGCTATGTTTCTAATGTGCAGTGAAAAACCCGAATTGTGTATGAACTGCTCCCCAATAACTTGCAGGGACTTCGGGGTAAATCTGGCCGATATGTGAACACACCCCCTCAATTCTGGAGGAGATGCAAGATAAAGTGCTTTAAAAGCCCTGTGTGAAAAACTTCCTAGAACATCTCCACAGCTTCTTTGTCCTTTTTTGGACACAACCCACAGTGCTGGTTTTAACCTCTAAAGCCCTGAATGAGCAGCCGAGAGAGACGCAGTCTACCTTGGAGGCCACCTCTTTCCACATGTGTCCAGTTACAATCTCTGAAATTTATCAAGGGCAAAGGCGGATCTGTGACAGGCTCCGATGTTTCTATGTTTAATTAAAATTTTAATTAATGCCCTGCAGGGGTTGGGATTCAGCTTAGTGCGGCAGCAGAGAGCAGCTTTGCAGGTTGTTGGGGGAGGTATTTTGATCAAGGAAACAGCATGGTGGGAAGGATAAAGCCCTCTCTTTCCCAGAGCCACTGCTGTCTGATTTGGCCCTCCAGTTTACAGAGCAAAGGCACAAAGACACTTTCCCCTCAATTATGAAGTTTTTTGTCCTGCTAGAAATTTCCCATAGTCAAGTGGACTAAGATCTCGCTGCTTGTGATGGCCTTTGGGATTTAGCTTAAAGTTAGAAAAAAGGGTGCAGTTTTAAATAAAGTTTCAATGGGATTACCTTTATTCATATGTGTGTGTGTGTGTGTGTGTGTGTGTGTGTGTGCGCGTGTGCGCACATGCATGCTTGTGGAGGCACCCAGTGGCGCTCTTACCCCTGGACTCCGGGGCCGAAGTCCTGGACCTCCACACCCCCTGGGGGCTCCCTAAATCCTCTTTAATCTGTCCTGTGTGGTGTGGTCACCACTGGTCCTCATTGTGCTGGCCGGCCGAGTGTGATTATGACCTCTGCTGGGTGCTTTAGAGACAGAGGGGGGAGTGAGGAAAGAAATAAACATGGGATGGGAATATGTTAAGTTGTGTGCTGAAATGTTTCTGCTAATGCATATTTGCATGAATATACCTGTTTGATGTTATTGGGAGTTCATTTGCTGATTGTGCCCTCAAGAACCCAAGTGTTAAAAATACTGCATTTGTCACAGGTGTATGTGTGTGTGTGGGGGGGGGGAGAAGATGTTTAACTGGCAGCGGGGTGGATGAGGGTGGGGAGGAGCCTCCAAAGGTCTTTAGATCCAGGCTCCAAAATTACCTAAGTGCACCTCTGGAGGCACCTTTTAAAGAGGTGATTCTGTTCTGTTTAGCAGAGGGAATGCAACTGTCCCTATCCAACCCCCAGCACAACATCCCTCCAGTGGCTGTTGCTGGTGTCTGCCTTATATTTAGTGTAAACTGCCCTGGGTCATTTTGAAAAGGGTGGTATATAAATAGATAGATAGATAGATATTTCCTTTTGGATTGTAAGTTTTGAGGCAGGGAACCATCTTTCTTACTTACTTACTTATTTGTTTGTTTGTTTGTTATTTCTTTTTCTGTGAAAACCAGTCTTTGAGCACTTTTGTTGCAAAACTACTAATATTTTTAGTAGTTGCAATAATAGATAAGCCCCCCCCCCCAATCCAAAAGGATTTCTAGAACAACTTACAACACAGTCAAAGTTAATTAACCATATCATTAAAAGCCTATATGTGGTTTGAATGCATAAAACTGCCGTGTAGTGAGTCCATTGACTGGTTCATCGAGTTCGATTGTTGAAACTGTCTGACAGCGACTCTCCAGGGTTTTAAATGGGGTCAACCCCTCCATTCTACCTGGAAATGTTAAGGATTGAACCTGGGGCATTACACATGCAAAGAAGTACTCTGCTGTAATTGAGCTATGGAACCCTCCATACAATTAAGGACACAATTAGGCAGCAGAGTATACAAATATCAACAAAGGACATAACGAGATCAAATCACTCAAAAAGGCCTGGACTAATAAAAGGGGTTTCACCTGGCACCTAAAAGATGTCAGACTCAGTGCCAGGGAAACCTCTTTTGGGAGAGAGTTTCAGAACTGGGGGTGCCACCACCAAAAAGCCTTCTCTCTTATCACTACCTGCGTTATCCCTGTGGGGGGCAGGACCCAAAGAAGGGCCTTTGAGGAAGGTCTTAATGCAGGGCTTGACAAATCCCAGGTGCAAAGGAGCCATGGCACCTAGAAATTGGACCATGGTGCCTAGACTAGGGTATTCAGAGGCAGAGTTATTTAATAATATCATTATTTGTCTCAAGCAGCCCTGTTCCAAGTATATTACTTGTAAAGGAGATAAAGAGAAGCCCATACATTCCCTCCCCCTTCACAGTATCTGTCATCAAGTCCAATGATCTTGTCAAGTGTCCATGGTCTAGCTCCTAAATTTTTAGACTGGCTCACAGATCCAAAGAAAAATTGTCAAGGCCTATCTTAATACATTTTGTTACCTGACCCAGGTCTTTGGGATGGCCCCTTTAGAGACAGTTGACCATGTGAGCCTATTTCAGCTCCACAGTTCTAGAGTTACAGAATGTATGAACAGAATTCAGTAGGGTTGTGAGATTCTTGCCTGATGACTGCACTGATAATGATGGCTTTGCTTTAAGGTACCTAAGGGCTTGTGACCAAGTTACCTGTGACAGCACCTTGCCCCATATGTCCCTACTCAGACCGTAAGAACTTTGGAGGCCCTGCTCCAACTGCCCTTGCCAAACAAGGTGAGGCAGTTGGTTACTAGGGAGGGGGCCTTTACGGTGGTGGCACCTCGTTTATGGAATAGTCTCCCCAGTGAGGCTTGCCTGGCTTTGTCACTTTGTTCTTTTAGACATCAGGTGGATAGGGATGGGCCCGGACTGGTCCGGAGGCCATTGAAAAGGCCTCTGGACCGGTCCGGACCTGGGTGGTTCGGTTCGGGGTGGGGGGTACCTTTAAGAGCGGCGGGAGCATTTACTTACCCCTCCCGCCGCTTTCCCGCTCTGATGCCATAAACTTACGAGTAATTGGGGCGGCAGGATACCACCCTGCCGCCCCTTCCCCGACGTTGCTTGCAAAACCTCCCAGGAGTGCATTGCGCGCGCGCGCACATCACAGAGACGTAAGGGGTAAGTAAACCCTCCCGCCGCTCTTAAAGGTACCCCCCACCCCAGTGCCGGACCGCAGTTGGCGGTTCCGTGCACACCCCTACAGGTGGAGACTTTTCTGTTCACTCAAGCTTTTAAAGATTAATTTTTCAACAGGTGTTAAAATGTTTTATACTGTATTTTTGATTTCAATTTGTTTTATATTATGTGTTTTAATTGGATGTTTTTATTGTGTTGTGAGCACGCAGAGAACAATTTGTTATGGGGCAGCTAATTTAAAAAGTTGGTTTTTAAATTATGTAGTATTATTATTATTAATGATGATGATGATGATGCATTACATGTGACAAAGACATATTAATGTTTCTTGATGAATCTGTGAATGGGAGATTCACCCACCAGGGGTGGGGGCGGCCTAGTCTAGGTCACGTACTTGGCAGATTGTGTATATATGAGAGAAACAGTAATTCACAGTTTTTAAAACACTGAGGGGAGAAAGAACCCTGCGTTGGGCTGTAGCAGAAGCACTTCAGATGCATAACATGTATTATGCATTACATCTGACAAAGACATTTTAATGCCCCATATGTCCCAACCCGGACCTTAAGATGGTCTTCAGTGGCCCTCCTCCGAGTGCCCTTGCCAAACGAGATGAGGCGGGTGGCTAGCTACTAGGGAGAGGGCCTCTTCTGTGGTTGCACCCAGTTTATGGAATAGCCTACCCAGTGAGGTTCACCAGGCTTCATCACTTTGTTTTTTCCAGCACCAGGTAAAGATCTTTTTGTTCATTCAGACCTCTTAAATTTTGATTCTTAAACCTGTTAACTGATTTTTAAAGAGTTTTTAAATTGCTTTGTATTGACCCCCACCTTCCCGCTTTGGTCTGTAATGATTGAATGTGTTGTGTGTTCTTATTTCATCTTTGAATGTTGTGTTCTGAGCTGCCCAGAGAACAATTTGTTATGGGGTGGCTAACAAAGTTGTCGTTGTTGGTGCTGGTGGTGGTGGTGGAGGCCTGAAATGGTGTAATGAGTTATGTTGCTGTTGGTCAAGACCAGGCCTGCTCAATTTAGGCCCCCCAGCTGTTTTTGGACTACAACTCCCATAATTCTCAGCCACAGCAGCCAATAGCCAGGAATTATGGGAATTGTAGGCCAACATCTGCAGGAGGGCCAAAGTTGAGCAGGCCTGGTCAAGACCTTCTCTTAAGGACGAACCTTCTCCCACAGGAGCTCGCCCACTCACTCCCTGAGGTCTTCAGCTGATGCCCTGCTGCTCTGCATCCCTCAGCCTTCAGAGCAGGGCCAACGTCAGGGGTTGGTATTGATGGGCAGCTGCTTAGGCCACTGAGACGGCCTTGCCAGCTAATCAATCCCTGAGACCACACCCATGTCCATAGCCTTTGTTTGGTGGTGGCAGAATGATTCCCTCAGGGCCCATCCAGGTTGGAGGGGTCCAAAGAGAGCAGTTTGTCAAGATGCCTTGACTGTCACTTCAGAAGTTAAGAAGCTGAGTCTGTGTGACACAGCCTTTTCAGCTATTGCAGTCAGGCTCTGTATTTATTTATTTATTTGCTATTTATTTATTTATTTATTTATTTATTCATTCATTCATTCATTCATTCATTCGATTTCTATACCGCCCTTCCAAAAATGGCTCAGGGCGGTTTACACAGAGAAATAATAAATAAATAAGATGATTGTCAGATAAATAAAAATAAAATAAGCAATTCCCTTTCCTGGGAGATTCGTCTGGCCTTCTCACTAGTGACCTTCTGGAACCCATTAAAATTTCTTTATTTTGAACAAGGTTTAGTTTCTGTCTGCTGCACTCTTTGCTTGGTTTTCTTCTTCTGGTTCTACTTGCCTAACCCAACACCCCCACCCCCACCCCCCCGGTGACTGAGTTATATTTTTAGTATTGTTTTATTACGTTTGGGTGATATGGGTGTATTTATGTACAGCTTTTAATATTGTTACCTGTCAGGATGTATTTTCCCTTACAGAAAAGCTGTATGTTAACATTTTTAAAAACAAATCCACAAATAAATGTGTCCTTAAATGTTTTTCCCCCTTTCCTTTCTTCAGTTCTGGATTAATTTGACTCCATTCCTGAAGAGAGTTTATGATGCTTGCTTCAAGAAAGGTAAATTGTAGATGAGCAAGAAGGTTGCAATGAGGTTGTGTGCAATGAGGAAAAATCTCTCTTTTCTTTTCCTTCTGTCTCTCAGATTCTCAGGATAATACTTCTTCCTCCCTTCTCTTTGCTCTCCTTTTCCTCCCTACCTCTTCTCCTAGCGGGTTTTCTTTCTCTCAGGCCACAAACATCATAGAGTGCTGGGACTGGAAAGACTCCCATGCTGAAAACTTCATGAGATAGTAGGCAAGGAAGCTGTTTTAAGGGCAGGAATCACCAAGAAACTAAATCTACACTGGGACTTCCAATGGTAGTGAATTACCTAGTACTTAGGATTGCCAGCCCTCCAGGACTGGCCTGGAATTTCTAGGAATCAGTATCAGTGTCCAGGAAAGATGAGAAAGTGATCCTAGATATCAGTGACAGCTCAAGATCTCTGTGCACCTGAGGGAAGGTGCCAAATGCAACCCATGGGCCCACCCGCCTCCCCCTTTTTAAAAAAAGTAGGGGCCACGAGCAGGAGCATCTTGCTCAACAATCTGCTACCAGAGATGACCACCCCACCTTGCCACATGTAAGGGCCTCCCGTGCTGGAGATGTTAATAGCTTGACATAATGAAAAATATTGGGCAAGACACATTTTTAAAAAAGATCTCCTGCAATAGCTTCAGGCAGAGCTGGCAACCCTACCAGTACTGTGGCTGAGAAGCTATAGCTGTTCATTTGCTTTCCTTCAGGGAGGGAATGCGTGCAGGAAAATGGGAAATGCATGTAGGAAAATGGGACCAGGGGAGATCAGGATTCCTTATGAACATACAGCTACCCACATGTAAAGCCATTGCATACGAACGTCCAACAGACTCAATGCCGCTTTCCCCTTATGCATTCCCTGAATGTGTGAGTGGGGAGCGAGTGAACAGCCCTAGTGACAGCAGAGGCGGGGCTGTGAGGAAAGCAAGGAAGGGTGCGACCTGTCTCTCTGGTATGCCTACAAAGCTGGAGTCTATTCGCTAAGAAATGGAGATGATTGAAAGGGGACATGATAGAGCAGAAGTGGCCAACCTGAAGCTCTCTAGTGATTATTGGACTACAACCCCCATCATCCCCAACCTGAAGCTGGGGGTGACAGGAGCTGTAGTCTAACAGCAGCTGGAGAACCTCAGGTTGATCATCCCTCTGGTAGAGATTATAATGCAAGCTGGGATGGCTTTAAATGCGGCTTAGACAAATTCATGGAGGGCAAGTCTATCAATGGCTGCTGGTTAGCTATAGGCTACCTCCAGGTTCAGAGGCAAGGAATGCCTCCGAATACCAGTTGCAGAGGAGCAAAGGCAGGAGAAGGGGCCATGCCTTCGTCTCCTCATTGTGGGCTTCCTAGAGGCATCTGATGGGTCACTGGGGGAAACAGAGTGCTGGCCTGGATAAGCCTTGGGCCTGATCCAGTAAGTCTTCTTAAGTTAACTGCCCTGAGATTATTTTAATGAAAGGTGGTATAAAAATGTAATAATCTGATTGATTATTCAATCAAGTTCTTATGTTATAAAGCTCATGGAAAGTGGTGTGGAGAGAGTGAAAAAGGAATTATTTGCTCTCAAAATCTCACAATGTAGGCATGCCGATACTACAAAGTTATAGATAATTGATACCAGTTTTTCACTATACCAGTTTTTCACTGCCGATACTACAAAGTTATAGATAATTTAGACCAGTTTTTCACTATCATGGCTTCTCCCAAATAATCCTGGGAATTTTGAAGACTTATAAGGGATGGCTTACTGCTGTCGTGGCCTGCTTGTGAAGTTTCCTGAGACATTTGGCTGTCCATTGCCATAAAACAGAATACTGAGCTAGAAAGATGAGTGAACTGTTATCTTAACCAACATGGTGGTCAGTCTTTTCTGTTTCCCTGCCCACTCCCTGTCAATCCCATTTTAATCTCTCTGCTGTTTTCCCCCGACAGCTTGATCAGGTTAAGCTATGGGAAAATGAACGGGAGAGAGTTTCCATCAGTTAGTTCACAGAGTCTATGCAATTACCTGAATATCAACCTACCTACCTAGCTTCCTTCCTTCCTTTTCCTTCCTTTAGTTTCATTTTTGTTTTGTTATTGTTACTTTTATTTGGGGCTGCAACATTTAATCTATTAAGTTAGACCATTGTCCTTAATTAATTGTGCAGCAATATTTTTAAATAAAATAATTACTTTAAAATGCAAGTACTTAAGACAACCATTATCTCACAGAGGAGAGAATGCCTCTTCTAAGATTAGTCTGTTGCAATCCTAGCATGCATCCTCTGAAACAGAAGGAAGTCAGCCTCTTTCTTCAGAAGGACTATTTTTACCTCTGTGCAAATGCAAACAATCGATCAACCACTTAGACTAAAATGTGCCACATTTACCTGAAACCAAGAATAGGTTTCCCCCAAGTTCTTTGATGTTTGAAATCAGGGGAGTTATCTTAAATTCAGACCCCTCTTCCTTTCAGGTAAATACAGGTATAACTTGTATTTAACCTGTATGTTTAAAGGGGATTGTCTTAAATGCAGAGTCATCTTCCTTTTGTGTAAATACATGTATAACTTGCATTTAAGCCAGGCCTGCACAACATAAGGCCAGGGGCCCAGATTTCTTTCTTGCCCACAGGTATAAATATCTTGCAGCAACAGCAGCCCAGAAAGGCAGAGGGCCATTCTTTGGGTCAGTTCCCTCTTCTCCAAAGAAAGCCATCCTCTGTCCTCTCCAAAAAGTGCCTTTCAGCACCATCCTATGCATTATTCTGAAATACATCCCACTGTGTAACCAATGTGACTTACTTCTTAATAAGCATGCCTAGGATTGCAACCTGAATGCAGCAGGGACTTAGGGATAGGAGAGGACTTGCCATTTGTTTGGGGCTGGCATGGACTCCAGGGGCCCCACTGACTGAGCAGGGGTAGGGCCTATTTTCTGGCCACTATCCTTAGTTAAAATTGTGGGCCTCTTGACAAGGGAAGCAGATCCACAAGTAACTAATAATTGACTCCATTAATATTTTTAATAATGAATCTGAGTGCAATAATGTGCTGAAATTTTGACCTCGCCCCCCTGCACACCAAATTGTAGTTGCTTATGGCCCTCTGGGGCATTTGAGTTGTGTACCCCTGATTTAATTTGTATTTGTTAAGGGGATCGTCTTAAATTCAGAGTCCTCTTCTATTTGGGCAAATATGATGCATGAATAATGGGCTAAGATGTCCTGAATCGAATGACAGCCCAACCTTTATTGCTTTCTTCCTGCCTAAAGGTGGCAGCTTGCTCAAGTCCATCAGGGTCCTCTCCAGCAGCAAGAGACTATGGAAGAATTCAGTGCTGATCAAAGGCCGCAAGAAACTCTCCACTCTGCGCTTCCGCTGTGTTGTGGATCCTGTGAAGATCACCGTGAAAATGGGCACCACTAATAAGCCGAGCAGTCTTCAAGGCAGCAGGAAAAGCAAGGCCTGCTGCTTTGGCACATGGCCAGGCCTTCAAGACGCGGCTGACAAGAAGGCCAGCTGGAGCAAGAGCCAGCAGCAACGGAGGAACAGCCAGTGCAGCTCCCAGCCCTCAGACACCGAAACCCCGCAGCCCGCATGTCCCGCAGGATCTGTCGCCTCGTGGGTGCGCTTCAGCTTCAACTCTCCGGAGTGCGAAAGGCTGGCAGAAAGCAGTTCTGCCCGCTATGGAAGCCTTGCACGAAACCACCAAAGGGCCACCGGTGATAAACCGCATAGCTTAGAAGTGGCAGGAGAGAGGGTCCAAGGGCAGAGGTTCCTACAGCGTTCGGTTGGCTTGAACACACAAGAGTCTGGTGCCCGCCACTCAGAGCATCCTCATGAGCACTTGAACCGTCAGTCCAGTGAGACGAACTTCATCCCTAGCCCAATCCTACCAGGCCCCAGACGAGTGGTGTACTCTGCCCTAGCTTCCGATACGAT
Source organism: Hemicordylus capensis (assembly GCF_027244095.1). NCBI lineage: Eukaryota > Metazoa > Chordata > Lepidosauria > Squamata > Cordylidae > Hemicordylus > Hemicordylus capensis. The sequence continues at coordinate 21,912,473 of NC_069660.1, read as the reverse complement.
ATCCAGAACCCATCTCAACAGTGAGGAATATTCCTACCCACATTCTCCAAGAGGTCCCCAGCGCCGTCTTGGGCTAGAGTGGCACCAGTGTTTGCCAGCCGCACAGCAAGCAGAAGTGTATGTTTATCTGGTCAGCCCACCACCTCCCAGCCCAGAACACAACTCCGAGCAGATAAACCATCCCTTCTCGGCATCTCAGACCACCTCTGGCAAGGATGTGCTGGCCAACAGGATCTCTTTCAGCCAGAGCAGGGGCAGTTCCAGTCAAGGGCCAGCTGGCCAGGGGAACTGTGAGACCCAAAAGCAACGCAAGAGCATCTGGGAGAGAAAGCACCAAAGAAGGTCTCTGCTGCCAAATTCAGATTACGAGAAGTTGGCAGGAAGCAGTGCTGGCACCAGCTTGGGCCATAATGAACCATTCCCCCATAATTCACCTCTCTTGGCAGACAGGGGGAGGGGAGGGCTTGATGTAGTACCACCCACCATTGCCAGTTGAAGATGCTTTCCAGTGGAGATGGTCACCAACTAAGCTTTCTACCATGAAATTATGGATGGACTCCTTGGGCAAGGAAGGAATGGCATCCTCTGCTGTTTCACTGAAAACATTTGGGTAGGGTTGGGTCCATTAAAACAAAAGCAAAGCACAAATGCTTGCGTGTGGAGATTCTCAAATGGTCATAGAATCCAAAGCTAGAGTTGCAGTGACAGGGTAAAGACACAACTGGTGTAACTGCCATGCTGACTTGGGGATCTAACCCCAACTCCATTGTCTCCCAAGAGGAGCTCTTCTGGGAACGAGGCAAAGGGCAGCTACTCTGGCTAAAGAGGACAAGGGTGAGAAGTTGTACTATGATCAATACTGCCATTGCAATTGACTGGAATGATGGGCAGCCCTCTATCGATGGTAGGGATCTGTGAGGCCTGCTGTGGAACTTCAAAGGCAGCCCCAATGATGTAGCAATGGGGCTACTATGGAATAACTTAAAACCGCATCCGGGCAGCAGTAAGGTACTCCTTCTGTTTAAAACAATGGGAAGAACCACTGCACTGCTGCCCAGAAGCCATCTGAATAGGGTCTGAATATCCACTGAGGGGGTCTGAGCTGTCAGTGACTGACCAGGAGAGGCAGAGGTGGAGCCACCATTGAGCAAATGGGTTCGAAGAACCCGGGCTGCCACCAATGAGGGGCCGCGCCTAGCGCCCCAGCCACAAACCCTGCATCTGACGTTAGAGGCAAGGGGTGCGGCATCGCTCACAAATGGGGCCATGCACCTCATTTGGGAGCAAATACCGGCCAGTGCCGAAATTAACAGTGCAGCCAGGAATGCTCTCCCTGCCTTTAATGGCAAGGAGAGCAGCTCCCGGCCATGCTGCAAATGAAGCACTGGCCAGTATTTGCTCCCAAATGGGGCGTGTGGTCCCATTTGTGAGTGAAGCCATGCTCCCTGCATCTGATGTCAGACGCAGGGGACGTGGCAGGGGGCCGCCGGTGGGAGGAACACTGGCCGCCGGCTGGCTTCCTCCGCCACTGAGGAGAAGGATCTTGGAGTTGTGGTGGGCAGCTTGTTGAAAGTGTCGACTCAGTGCATGGCAGCTGTGAAAAAGCCCAGTTCCATGCTGGGAGACATTAGGAAGGGGATTGGAAATAAAAATGCTAATATACATATCTATGGTGCGACCACATTTGGAGTATTGCGTACAGTTCTGGTCACCATATCTTAGGAAGGATATTGTAGAACTGGGAAAAGTGTAGAAGCAGACAACCAAGATGATCAGGGGGCTGGAGCATCTGGGGCTTTTTAGTTTGGAAAAGAGGTGACTATGAGGAGACTTTATAGAAGTGTATTATGGATAATAAGTGAAACATATTATGCATGGAGAACAGAGAGTGGACAGACAGACAGAGATTTCCCCCCCTCTCTTGCAACACTAGAACCAGGGGTCATCCCATGAAACTGAAGGCAGGAAACTTTAGGACCAACAAATGGAAGTACTTTTTCACATCGCGCATAATTAATCTATGCAATTCTCTGCCACGGGATGTGGTGATGGACACCAGCTTGGATGGCTTTAAAAGGGGCTTAGACAAATTCATGGAGGACAGGTCTATCAGTGGCTACTAGGCTGGTGGCTGTGGGCTATCTCCAGATTCAATGGCATGATGCTTCTCAATACCAGTTGCAGGGCAGCCACAGCAGGAGAGAGGGCATGCCTTCATCTCTTGTCTGTGGGCTTCTCAGAGGCATCTGGTGGGCCACTGTGTGAAACAGGATGCTGGACTGAATGGGCCTTGGGCCTGATCCAGCAGGGCTGTTCTTATGTTCTTATTCCACAGCATCTACTGGTTGCTTCACCATCAGGGCTGCCTTTGAAGTTCCCAACAGGTCCCTACCATTGACAAGATCTGTTGCCAGATTTGGCTTATTTTCAGCCAAATTTTGGGTTACGGCCCATTTGACCCACGAGTATACCCCTTAGGTTCTGGCAACGGGAGTGCTCATCATGTAAGCCACCACCACAGCCACCATATCTGGCATCTGGGCTAATGTTGCATGCACCAAATAACATCATGGACACGCAATGGGAGGGGCGATTTTTAGAATTCCCCCCTTCTTTCTGCAGCTCACTGTGCCTCCTTAAAATATTTCCCTGAGGTCTGAAGGATCCTGAGAAACATATTTTCAGGCAGGACAAAAGGCTTCAGAGAGAAGGCAGGATCCACAAAAATCACTAGGGATGGGCCCGGACTGGTCCGGAGGCCATTGTAAAGGCCTCCGGATCGTCCGGACCGGTCCGGACCTGGGCGGTTCGGGTGGAGGGGGTAGCTTTAAGAGCGGCGGGAGGGTTTACTTACCCCTCCCGCCGCTTTCCCACTCTGGCGCCATAATTGCAAGAGTAATTGGGGTGGCAGGATACCTCCCTGCCGCCCCTTCCCCGCTATTACTGTAAAAAACTCCCAGTAGTCCTTTGCACGCGCGCACATTGTGTGCGCGCTTCACATCTCTGTGACATGCATGCGCACAAAGGACTACTGGGAGTTTTTTACAGTTACAGCAGGGAAGGGGCGGCAGCGAGGTATCCTGGCGCCCCAATTACTCTTGCAATTATGGCGTCAGAGCGGGAAAGTGGCGGGAGGGGTAAGTAAACCCTCCCGCCGCTCTTAAAGCTACCCCCCACCCCAGTGCAGGACCGCAGTTGGCGGTTCCGTGCACACCCCTAAAAATCACCTCTCCCTCCATTGCACACCCACAATGTTAGTCTGCATGCCAGTCATTATTAACAACTTTTATCCCACCTTTCTCTAAAATATTCAAAGCAGTTTACAAATATCACAAACGAGTATGTGAGGCCCATTATTGACCAGGCAGGATCATTCAATTCCATTCATTCGTTCATTTATAGATTTATATACAATAAAATTCCATAAAATCACATTAATATTTTAAAATCAGTTAAAACCATAAAACCCTAAGAACACTAAAACAACAGTAATTTTGCCTAGATTACACTGATAAGAAAGTTCAAAAAAGTAACTAATGTATATGCAATAGCATTTTTTAATTAATGTGCTTGCAAAACAAACATAAAAGAACAGTTTTCAATTTGTAGGATTTCAACTGAATAATTACTATACATAGTAAATTTGAATCTGAGAATGATCTTCACTTCTCTTGGGCATGGTGTCATTTTTGAATTAGAGATCTGATTATTGAGTGTTAAAAAACCCTGTTGAGAATAACAGGTAAAATATTATGCTTCTATTCAGAATTTCTTCTTTAAAAATTAAAATTAAAAATTGAACCTTTCACCTAGCATATTCCGGTGTAAAAAGTAGTTCATTCAGCTAATTTAAGTGTAAGGATTGTATCTGTAGGTAATTACAAAGTATATTTTGCACAGACAAATCACAAACTCTTCAAAATATATAATAGATAAAATCAAAGTTAAAATTAAGATAAAGATCAATTCAAGCATATTAAAATATCACTTCTAGAAACAAAGGAACATAGGAAGCTGCCATATACTGAGTCAGACCATTGGTCTATCTAGCTCAGTATTGTCTTCACAGACTGGCAGCGGCTTCTCCAAGGCTGGAGGTGGGAATCTCTCTCAGCCCTATCTTGGAGGACCCAGGGAGGGAACTTGAAACCTTCTGCTATTTCCAGAGCGGCTCCATCCCCTGAGGGGAATATCTTCCAGTGCTCACACTTCTAGTCTCCCATTCATATGCAACCAGGGCAGACCCTGCTTAGCAAAAGCGACAAGACATGCTTGCTACCACAAGACCAGCTCTCCTCTAAAAATAAAACATTATTTACAAGAACAATTCCAATGGGCAGATTGTGACATTCCTTATAACTATCTCAGATCAAAAGCTTGTGGAAATAGAAACATCTTTAAAAAGTTCCCTAAAAACCCAGACAGAGAACACCAGACCTCCCTGGGGAAGGGCATTTTACTCTCTTGGCAACATCACAAAAAAGGCCCTGTTATTTGTACCCATCCATCTGATCTCATGGAACAGCAGGATTGTGAGCAGAGTCTCTGTGGCTGAGCTGATGGAGATGGCCTGGGCAGGCCGATGGAGAAACAAGCCATTCCCAAGGTCTCCTGGCCCTAAACCATTTAGACTTTAAAGGTGAATAACAGCACTTCAGATTGAGACTGGAAATGAACCACGCAGCCAACCAAGATGAAATAGGATTGGAGTTAAGTGCTTCCATCTTTGAGCCCTAGTTATCAACCTGGCAGCCACATTTTGGATCAAAATGGTCGCCTGGAACCAGAGGAGGGAGGCGTGCCAGCTAAACTTTCAGTCACACTTTAGGCGCTGGATTGGGATGTTATGGAGTACAGTTTCAATTCAAAGCAGAGATAGCCAGCTGGGGGTGACCCAAAGCAGTTTTACTTAGTTTCATGACAGTTGTTTGCAGATGTTTACCACACCTTAATTAACGTTGGATAGGGTTACAGGTAGGGATGTGCAAACTGATTCAGGAAGAAATCCATTTGTATCCAAATCTAGCTGATTTGGGTGATTTGGAGACAAAACAAATCACCCCTGTGGTCCATTGGCTAGATTCGGGTACAAATAGAATCTCGCCTGATTCGATTTGAATCGATTCAAGATTCGGATCCCTCCTATTAATTTCCCCAGATACCCAGTTTCATTTTTTTTAAAGCTAAGCTCTAGCCCTCGTAGAATTGGAGTTATGTGTGGTCACTATTTTTCAAGTGTTTAGATTCTTTGGTGTATAATAACTTTCCCTCAATGAATCCCTATGAGAATTCATTACACACCTTCATTTCTTCTATTCATTTTGACTGTCTTTTCGATAGTGCCAACTATCAACTGCCATGTGCCAACTACACCCGACTCCCACCCGCAAGGCAGTGGAGTACTATTCAGTTTATGTTCTAGGGTTTTTTTCAAGTGTTTAGGATCTTTGGTGTCTAATAACCTTTCCTCATAATGAATCCCTATGAGGATTCATTACACACCAAAGAGTCTAAACACCTCAAAAATTCCTAAAATATAAACTGAGTACCCAGTGGTTTGTGGGTTGTGAGTTAGTTGGTACATGGGATGCCACTAATCTCCCACCTCCACCTGCAAAGCAGTGGGGTCAAAATGAACCGAAGAAATGAGGGTGTCTAATGAAGACACCAAGAATCTAAACACTTCAAAAATGCCTAAAAAATAAACTGAGTACCCCAGTGTGTGTGTGGGGGGGGGGGAACAGGGGGTGTAGTTGACACATGGCAGTTGATAGTTGGCACTGTCCAATGATAGTCAAAATGAACAGAAGAAACAAAGGCGTATAATGAATCCTCATAGGGATTCATTATGAGGAAAAGTTATTAGACACCCAAGAATCTAAAAATTTCAATATTTCTAAAAACTAGAATGAGGACCCAACTTTCTTGCAGGTGGGGGGTGGTATAGTTGGCACATGGCAGTTGACAGTTGGCACTGTCCAGTGACAGTTCAAATGAACAGAAGAAATGAAGGTGTTCCATGGATCCTCATAGGGATTCATTATGAGGAAAAGTTATTATACACCAAAGAATCCAAACTGTTGAAAAATAATGACTACACGTTTTGCTCCATAACTCTACTTCTACAAGGGCTAGAGCTTAGCTTTTTTTAAGAAATGAAAGCTGGAGATCCATTTTAGGGTTAGCATATGGCAACTTCAAATCCCCATTGTTTCCTATGGTGAGAATGTTCAAAATAAGTAAAAACTAAAAAAAAAAAAAAACCCAACCAAAGTGCCCCACTGCCTTGAAATGTGGGTGGTAGGTGGCACCCATGGGGACCTACCCACTACCCAAATTTGATGCCCCTAGGACCTTGTTAAGTGGCTCGAATCGATCCAAGAATCAAAGCAAAAACATATCGAATCTGGGGTGATTTGGAGAGGGTAGATTTGGATACAAAACAAATCAGGGGTGATTTGTTTGGGGCACAAATTGAATAAAAACATTGATTTGTGTACATCCCTAGTTGCAGGTAGGTAGATAAAATTGCTTTGGGGGCTGGAGTCTGCCCATTGGCCATCTTTGACCTAAGCATCCATGGCAGATGCCTATTTACTTCAATCACTATTTGGAAAAGAAACAGAAATCAAGGAAAGGGGAACCCTCCATAACCTTCCTAGCTCTTAATGTTTATATTGTCCAAACATTGCACTAGGTACTGTACATACAGAGGGCTTACCATTTACATGAGACAATTAGATGGGCCCGGAAATTCTTCCTCATATGTAACCAAAATCTAGTTCTCTATAGTATGTACTCAGAAATGCCTGTGCTGAATGTTAAATTCCAAAGCATATGAAAAGATTAGTTAATTCAGAAGAAGAGTGGCTGGGCAAAAGCAAGATCTTGAATATTTTCTGCTTTCATAGTTCACTAATCACCAGGATTGCTTTTAATTCAAAGGCTCATTATTTATAGCAGCAGCAGCATTGAGATTTAAAAGGCCACAGACACTGTGTGTTCAGAGTAATCAGAAAAGAAGCAGCAAAGGAACAGAGCTTTTGGATGCAGCGTGATTCCTGCTATGAACTCAAAGGGATTGAGGGCATCTCCTCCCAGGATGCTCCACAGCCTGGAGAGAGGCAATCATCCAGACCTGGTATTAGCAAAACCAACAAGTCTAACTGTTCCCACACTACTGTACAAGCTTTTGGATCACTGACTGAGGCTACAGTCTCTGAACCCCAGTTCAAAAGAGCTGCCTTCTACTGAGTAAGAGGAGACCAGTCAATGGTCTGCCTCTATTTAGCTCAGCAAGCATTACCTCTCCTGACTCCTGTTTGTTCTGTGCATCTTTCCCAGTTTGCTACCTGAGATTTCTTTATAGCATGTCTGCTCTAATAGAGGTTTGTGGCCTCTTTAAAAGGGCTTGTTTCTTTTACCCTGGGGTAACACCTGTCCAAGCTGGGGGGTGGGGGCAGGTTTGATCATGTTCTAGTTAGTTTACACACACACGAGATTGGGTGCTAAAACTCTAGCTTGACTTTATCGCTTCAGATTGCAAGTAGAGATGACTGAATCCCCCTGCCATTTAAAAGAAATCTCCTTATATCAGGGGTTCTCAACCTGGGTTCTCCGATGTAGTTGGATTACAAGTCCCATCATCCCTTTCCACAATGGCTCATGGCCTTATAGTTGGATTCCCAGATGATTTTGGACTATTTGCCATCCTCTCCTGCACAAATGGCCAAAGTTCTCAAAATGGGTACATAGGAAGCTGCTGTATACTGAGTCAGACCATTGGTCTATCTAGCTCAGTATTGTCTTCACAGACTGGCAGTGGCTTCTCCAAGGTTGCAGGCAGGAATCTCTCTCAGCCCTATTTTGGAGAAGCCAGGAAGGGAACTTGGAACCTTCTGCTCTTCCCAGAGTGGCTCCATCCCCTGAGGGGAATATCTTCCAGTACTCACACATCTAGTCTCCTATTCATATGCAACCAGGGTGGACCCTGCTTAGCTAAGGGGACAAGTCATGCTTGCTACCACAAGACCAGCTCTCCTCTCCTAACCGGGATTCCCAGATGTTGTTCATTACAGCTCCCAGCATCCCCGGCTGCAGTGGCCTTTGGCTTGGGATTCTGGGAGTTGTAGTCAACAACTTTCAGGTGGAACATAGGAAGCTGCTATATACTGAGTCAGACCATTGGTCTATCTAGCTCAGTATTGTCTTCACAGACTAGCAGCGGCTTCTCCAAGGTTGCAGGCAGGAATCTCTCTCAGCCAGGGAGGGAATTTGGAACCTTCTGCTCTTCCCAGAGCGGCTCCATCCCCTGAGGGGAATATCTTCCAGTGCTCACACTTCTAGTCTCCCATTCATATGCAACCAGGGCCAGAAGTGTAGGGAAACTGACGGCAGCCCACATGCGGCCGCTGCCACCGAGGCCCCCTGGCCCCGCATCGGCGTCAAACACAGGGGGCCAGCTAGCTACACCTCCCGCATCTGAAGTCAGATGCGGGGGCATGGTCTCCCAAATGGGGCCACACAGCCCTGTTTGGGAGGGAAATCGATTGGCTCCACTGCATTGGTAGCGAGACCAGGAGCGGCTCTCCCGGCCTTAAGGCAGAGAGAGTCACTCTGGCCATGCTGCCAATGCAACGTGGGCTGCTTTTGGTTCCAAATGGGGGCCACGGAGCCATTTGGGACCAAAATAACACCACCACCACCTGCATTAGTGATGTGCCCGGACTGGTTCAGAGGCCATTCTTCACGTCCACGTGAAGCATGCGCACGTGCGCAGAAGACTTCTGGGTCCTGGGAGCCTAAGGCAGTCTGAGCCTTTAGAAGTGGAACGGGGGAAGGGGCGGCAGGGAGGTAGCCTGCCGCCTCAATTACTGCTGCCGCCATCGCAATACCGCCGTAGGTATTATGCTGCAACCCCTCCCCCTTAGGGGATAGCTTTAAAGACGTGATGTACGTGCGCGCAGAAGACTTCTCTGGGTCCTCCTGTGAGCCTTGAGCAGTGGAACGGGGAGGGGTGGCAGGGAGGTATCCTGCCGCTCCAATTCTAAAGGAACTACGGACGCCGGAAGGGGAAAGCGGCGGGAGGGGTAAGTAAACCCTCCCCCCGCTCTTAAAGCAACCCCCCACCCCAGTGCCGGACCGCAGTTCGGTGGTTCCGTGCACACCCCTAACCTGCATCTGACATTAGACGCGGGGCACATGTCTGGGGCCACACTCGTGGCCCAGATTCTTTGAACCTGTTCACCCAATGGTAGCTCCGCCCCTGACCAGGGTGAACCCTGCTTAGCTAGGGGGACAAGTCACATCCTCTGCCACAATGGCTGAAGTTCTCAAACCTAGCTGCCGAATAGCTGAGAGCTCCTGTCCCTATTCGGCCCAGCATAGCATCTCTCCAGCGGCTGTTGGTGTGTGCTGTGAACTCTTGGGGCGAGGAACGCTTCTCGATGACCTTCCGCAAATGCCAGGGCCAGCCGGCAGCTGCTGCAAGTATTTGCAATCGTGATTAGTGCAAAGCAACTTTTAAAGGGTTGTTTTTTTTTAGAGCTAGGCTCTGTTACGCGGCTTTCTCTGGCGGGCTTCTGAGCGCAAACATTTGCTTTGCAAAACGAATATTTCTTAGTCAAATTCAACACTCCTTCCCGCTTGTCCTTTCCACGTCCCCACCCCTATGCAAATCGCACGCTTTTCTAGCAAGCCGTTTTTCAACAAGCGAAGTGGCAATAGTCCCGAGGCGGGGTGGGTGGCGGAGGATCCCGCAGTGTTTGCTGGGAAGTGTAGTTTTGACAGGAAGAAGAACGTCCCGCCTTCGCATGGACTGCGTTCTCATCTCGAATACGAATTGCGTCTTCCTTAACGAGAAAGCTTATTCTTTCACGCGTCCACACCACACATGCATAATTATGTTTCACAAAGGTATGCTTGTCAGACCCCAGCTAGAGCTAGAGGATGCGCTCATTGCGTGCCTGTTATCATGTTCTTTTCGCTTGCACGTTTGTGTATCCTCCAGTGTAACTGCGTCTGTGTGGATCTATAGATATATAAGCAGTTTTAAGTTCGTCAGGTTTTCACACTTGGTCCCACAGAGGTTGGACAGCTACTCCCATCACCCCCAGCCACAATGGATGATGGGAGTTGTAGCCCAACAACAACATCTGGGGAGGACCCAAATTTGAGAAGCCATATAGGAAGATGCTGAATGGCTGGCATCATCTCACACTGCGTGGGAGGAGGCAATGGTAACCCCCTCCTTTTATGGAACACCCTACCTCCTGAGATTCGTAATGCCACCTCCCTTCTGTTCTTTAAGAAGCTTTAGAAAACGTATTTATATTGACAGGCTTTTTGTTTTGTGTGTGTGTGTGTGTCTGTTTTTCTGGTTTTTATTTTGTTTTCGTGTTTGTTATTTTAATTTCTGTAAACCGCCTTGAGTCTATGGAAGTCAGGCGGTCAATAAATTTGATAGATAAATAAATAAATAGGAAATCCTTATTTCTCATTTGCCCCTGTAAGCAGCAGAATAGCAGATATAAATGTTGCCAACCTTCCAAGGCTGGCCGCGAGTTTCCAGGAATAAGCATCAATCTCCATATGACCATTGAAAGCAATCCTGGCGTTTAGAATGATATTTGACGAAAAATAATGGGGGTGGGGGGTGGAAACTGGGGGAAATAAATCTCCATAGCTTCGGTCAGAGCTGGTAGCTCTAACTGGGTGGTGGTGAGGGAAAGAGAAAAGTAAATAGAAAATGGGGGAAGATTTGAAAGAAAGTGGGGTGCGCGTGAGAAAGAAAGAGGCGCTCTCTTTGGCATGCAGCTTTAGGCACCGAAATGCCTTTCCCCGGGCCAGCAGCAGCCATGCCGCCTTTCCATTCCCACGCCGAACGTTCAAGGCGGCTTACGTCGTTTAATAAAACGTACACCAAAGTTCAATAAAACCCTAAAAACAACAACATGTGAAGTTATAGTCCGAGAGAGAGAGAGAGGAACTACACAAAGGGCTTCACAAATGGAGGGGGGAAGTATTCCGCAAGAGGCGGAATCTCGAAACAGTTAACGCTTTCCAAAGTTCTTTGTGCCGCCCAGAAAGATCCGTGTGTGCGAACGTCTATCTATGCTAAAAGTCCGTCTGTTTCCCTAAACGTTTAATTCTTCTACGTCCAGATGGCTATGCTAGTTTATTTTCATTTTTTAAGTGATTCTGCTGCTTTTATTCTTGCACTATATTTCGAGTTTTAGGAATGTTATTGTTTAGGTTTGTTTTTGATCTGTATTGTAAGCTATCTTGAGATTTTGAAAATGGAAAGGCGGGGTACTAGGTTTTAAATATGTATGTATGTATATGTAAAAAAACAACAACAACCCCTCGCTCAACTGAAGATTAACACCCAATGCTTTTGATTAAATACGTGCTAGTAATCCTCGCAAGCTCATGCCACGATAACTCAGTCTTTTGAGGCACCGCCGTGCTGTTGCGACGGACACGGAATCTTACCCTCGGAATTGCAATGACAACAGCGCCTATGAACTACAAGCCCCATGGGCCTTAGCGGCTAGGTTGTCTCAGTATTTGTCCCCCGCACGCCACCCCCGGGAGGCGTGGTTGGAGCTCTGGACTTAAAGGGGCGGAGGGAAACGACGATGGGTACAAAGCCTCGGTGTGCGCCTGGGGGAACCGTTTCGAGCTCGTCGGCTTCACGCAGGAGGACTTTGCACGGCGGGGCGGGCGCCAAAGGGTTCAAAAGGCAAAGATTTCGCTTCTCGCTGCTTCTGGAGCCGCTGCATGGGTCGCGGAGCTGCGATTCCTAATCCGACGGCGCTGTTGCTCGGGGGACGGAGCCCCTTCCTCGCCCGTGGACCCCTCCTCCTCAGCTGAGCCTGCTGCGAGGCGATGATCCTGGCAGAGTAGGACATCATCTTCCTCCACCCTGGAAGTTTTTCCTCCCGTCTCGACTCCCCCTTTCCTCCTTTTGGATGCTTTTTCCAGCCTCTCCCACTCCCCATCGCCCGCCTCCTCCTCTTCCTCCTCCTCCCGGAGTAGCAGCAGCAGCAGCCGCCGTCCGGGCTGCTCCGCCAGCGCCATGCACACGGTGCAGAAGGACACTACCTTCACCAAGATCTTCGTCGGGGGGCTGCCCTACCACACCACGGACTCCTCGCTGAGGAAATACTTCGAGGTGTTCGGGGACATCGAGGAAGCCGTCGTCATCACCGATCGGCAGACCGGGAAGTCCAGAGGCTACGGCTTTGTAAGTGCAACCCGGGTGCTCCTCGGCGATGGCCGTCTGCCTGCCGCTGGAGGGAAGGGCTTTGTGGCGTACACCCCCCAGGAGCCGCGGTTGAGCTGCCCTGGATCCAGATCGCCTCTCGCACGCGCCGTCTTAATTTAGCCAGAGTCTTACCGCGCCGGGGTTACCTGGTCGCAGACACCTTTTATGTGGCGTAGAATTCCTCTGCTTAGCCTTCAAGCCTGGACTGTAAGGGTTAAAAATGGGGACTGTGCAAAAAGAATGCCACACTTAAAACAAAAACAAACCCTTCCCAAAACCTCTCCTCCTCCCCACTCCTTGCTTGTCCCACTTGGCCCCACTTTAACTAGTACTCCATCCCTCCTTTGCTCCAGCTTAACTTTATATTGGTGACTGATGTGTGTGATATAAACTTATGGAGGCCCCAACCCAACCTTTAACCACTCTGGTTGTGAGTGTATAGCGGCAGTATAAGCTAAGGGAGGAGAGCTGGTCTTGTGGTAGCAAACATGACTTGTCCCCTTTGCTAAGCAGGGTCTGCCCTGGTTGCATATGAATGGGAGACTACATGCATGAGCACTGTAAGATATTCCCCTCAGCGGATGGAGCCGCTCTGGGAAGAGCATCTAGGTTCTGTTCCCTCCCTGGCATCTCCAAGATAGGACAAGAATTTTTTTTTTTTTAAATAGGACAAGAATTTTTTATTGAACCAACAAACTACCAAAGCATACCTGCAACCTTGGAGAAGCCACTGCCAGTCTGTGAAGCCAAGACTGAGCTAGATGGACTAATGGCAGCTTCCTGTGTTCCTAAACGGTCTGTATCTAGTGACCCTGCATATATGCCCCAAGGCACTGGATTTAATGGGCTTCCTTTGCAGAAGCTGCCAAGAAATCTAGAGGGGCTTTTCTGGAGAAGGGAGCCATAAGGAGGCAAAAGTGTAACTTGGAGGGAAAGTAATTGGTGCAGCCTTGGGGTCTGCAGAGCTGGGACTCCCTCTTGGGCTTTAGGGAACAGAAAGATTGGCATCTAGAGAGAAGGTCTTCCAAGGGTGTGTATGGACCGCAGATCCAGCTTTCAGGGGAAATAAATGGAATTGTATTCAGTGGATGTAGCTTTTTGAAGGAACTCTGGAGATGGAGGGCTTGCATAGAGCCCCTGAGTTGTGGAGGGCTCTGTTTTCAAGGCCCTGGCGGGCTGCCTGCATTGATAAACCTGCAAAGCTTTGCTTAGTTGAGGTTTATGCATTCATTTGTGTGGATATGTTCTAGAAATAGAACAAACAATAGACTTGTTCTATTTATTATTGTTGAATTAATACTCTCCTAGCTGATATTGAATTAGCTAGAAGAGGCCTTGTTTACAGGCACGTAGTTGGAGGCGGGGGTAGTTTTGTCAACAAACTAGCTAGAGTGTTCCTGTGGAAATGGAAGTCTGTGTTCCAATGTCTCTTTGCTGCCGCTGTTCCATGAAGCCGTGGGGTTTGCGTTTTCTCTTGGGGTTCTCTTAGTTCAGGGAGTGTCTGGTTCAAGGAAGGGCATCTCTCGGTCTTAATTTCTTGCCCTTTGGTTTTCTGATGGTTGGCTTGGGTTGTATAGGTTCTGCAGAACAGCAGGTTGTATGCTGTGTGGGGCCTAGATATATCTCCCTTCCACAATACTGCTGGGTGACACCAACGTTTCTGTGGATGTTGTACTAGCTACTGTTCTGGCATGGTGCTTTTTGACTCCAAAGTGCCTCGTCTTCTAGAGCTGCAACAGTTAACTTGCTACTGTATTTTAGCTATCATCTGAAGGATGCTTTGCACTATGGGAAGAATGATTTTATACCTTAGTGCAGGCCTGCTCAACTTAGCCCCCCTGCTGTTTTTGGACTACAACTCCCATAATCCTCAACTGCAGTGGCTAATAGTCAGGGATTATGGGAGTTGTAGGCCAACATCTTCAGAGGGCCGAGGTTGAGCAGCCCTGCTTTCGTGTATCGTTGCCCCCAAGTTGACTTGGTGGTTCTTCCATTTCTGCAAAAGGGCAGTGGACATAACTCTCTGTCTTCTTCCCTATTTCCCCTGCTTCCAACGTTGTCCATTGCCCTCGGATACTCTGCTGGTTTGGGAGCTTTTCCGCTTCCTATTATCTTTCCTATAATTATCTTTCAGCTGCAGTTCAAGTTCTTTGCTGGAAGGATGAGAGGAATGACACCCCATCTTCATTAGAGGAAAGAACTATAGCAGGGGTTCTCAAACTTGGGTCCCCACTCAGGTGTTGTGGAACTAAAATTCCTACCACCCCCAGCAGTTTGGCCATTGTAGCTTGGAGTGAGAGCAACATCTGGGGATCCAAATTTGAGAACCCTTAACTTACAGATCAGTGTTTCCCAACTTATTTGAGGCATGCTTAAATTAAAAAGCGGGGGGTGGGGACGTAGACACATGTTGTATTGTAATAGCAAACTAGCTATCTATTTGTCATTGCTAGCTTTGTCTTGTCTACAAGCTATGAGGCTTGTAGCTGTCCCTCCTGGTGCATAGGAGAGCAAGTGGGGAGTTTAAACTCCCCATTTTGGAAGCTGTCTTGCTCTTGTTGTGCACCAGGAAGGATGTATCCTTCCCAGTGCATTAGGCAGTAAGTGGGCTTCTAAAGTGTGGAGTTCAAACTCCATGTTTCTGGAGCTGACTCGAGAGTGAGTCAGTGAGGCACATGGGCCCATGACACTAGGAAAATATGGCTCTAGCTAATTGGGGCAGAGACTGTATGAAGGAAAGTGAGGCATAAAGTACAAGTGGGGTAAAGAATGTTTTCTGCGGTGTCTTGTTTTCCATTGTCCCTTGTGCTCAAGAAACAGCAGTGTTCAATGTGCTGGAACTCAGAAAATAGGTTGATCATTCTGGGACCTCCAGGTTCGGAGCCAGTATGGGTCAACCAGTTTATGGAGAACTGTGAGAGAGAGAGAGAGAGAGCTTGCCTTCAAGCCTTGTTGAGGGCTTTCTGGAGGCTGCAGTGGGGAGCAGAATACTGGACTAGGCAGAAATTTCATCTGATCCAGCAGGGCTCTAGCGTACTCTGCTGTATTTCCCAAAGTTCTTACTGAGATGATTCCCCAGGAGAAACCTATCCTTGTTTTGTAAAAAAGCAGCAGGTGGGGCTAAGTCTTCTAACCAGCAAATGACCTCTGCTCCATGACTAATATCTTGGTGATGCATCTACAGAACTCTCATGATGCTGCTTCTCGCCCCCAATACTTGAGCATTTTTGAAAAGGAGAGAAAAGCAGGAATGCCATTGATGCAAGTTTAATATGGCATGTGCTTCTGTCAGTAACTTCCTTTTTCAGTGGGATGTGTTCAGGCTTCAGCTGTCAGTCAGCTGAAGACTTTGAACTTGATGAATCACCTGCCTTTTAAACCAACTAATTGATTAAAGAAATGTGCATATTCTCAAAATCCCAATATAGGGTGTAGTTGTTTTTTAAAGATTTTACAGGTTTTTTAAAGAACAAACTAAAACTCATTGTTAGAAGGAAAGCAAATCATTTATTTTATTTATATTCCCAATTACAGTATCACACCAGAACCAAAAACCCCTCAAACATAAACAAGTGCACCCTTGCTGCACCCAATCCTAATTAATCAACTATTTATTTTATTTATTATTTATTTATTTGATTTCTGAGCTGCCCTTCCAAAAATGGCTCAGGGCAGTTTACATTAAAACAAAACAAAAATCAATTAACTGTTAAAACTGAAAACTGTAAAAACAACATAAAACCATTATTAAAACAATTAAAACAGTTTTTTTAAAACTCTGGAAAACCAGGGCAAACCTTCACGGTTTAAAAACAGTTTATAAATCCTGGAAGGCCAGGCCAAACATTTTATTAAGACTGCAATCCTAAGTATGCTTTCCTGGGAGTTAGCCCCATTGAACACAGTGGAACTTATTTCCATGTAGGTGTGCATGGGATTATACTGTATACCTACCAATTTAAAGCTTGTTGTCCTATATGAAGTTATGGCCTGTTTATATGTTGCAGAGTTCCTTCACCATGTAGATAGGCATGTATAGACAAAATGATTTACTGGCCTGTAGGACCATCACGTTTATGTTTGTTTGTTTGTAGCTGAGGTTCTCAAACTTTGGTCCCCAGATCTTGTTAGACTACAACTCCCATCCACTGTCCCCTCTAAGGCATGTGTGCACGCTCACAAGTTTTCTGATGTCTGCTCCTGCTCAGGTTGAATCAGGAAGGCCCCATTCTGAATGTAGGTGCGCACACAGTGCCTTGATTCTGCAGCCCAGAACAAAACTCATTCCGCACAGAGATGGAAAAAAAATAAGAGCGATCACTGCTCCCATCACCCCCAGCCACAATGGCCTGGGGGTGTTGGAAGTTATAGTCCAATAACGTCTGGGGTGCCCAAGTTTGAGAACCCTTGGTTTATAGAATTTATATTTATTATTTATTTATATAGAATATGTTTATTATTATTATTATTATTATTATTATTATTATTATTATTACATTTATATCTCGCTCTTCCGCCAAGGAGTCCAGAGCGATGTACATGGTTATTTTTATCTTCAAAACAACCCTGCGAGGTAGGTTAGGCTGACTGGCCCAGAGTCACCCAGTGCCACCCCTCCAGTGAAATGCAGCTCAAGGCGAGTCACAATAAAACAGCAGGTTTGGCAGTTTACAATGCATCCAGTAGCATTCCCCTTCCTACTTGGAGATCCATTCCATGTTGCAATTTTTGTCACCTATTGCAGCAGTCCTTAAAGGTGGCTGGTTTATGTAGATGAGAACAGCACCTGTCTTTTCAAAGGGTAGCAATGTATTGTATCGTAGTTTTCTCCCATCTTCAGGGGCAAAGTTCTATTCGTCTCTTCTGTTCTTGCTGCTGTAAACTGCCTCTGCTCCCATTTACTTTGCCCTGGGGAGAAAGTAACGGCTGTTGTCCCCTATTCCACTGCACATTTGAAGGGTGTATGGAGTCACCTTAAGTGGCACAGCAGAGAAATGCTTGACTAACAAGCAGAAGGTTGCCAGTTTGAATCCCCACTGGTACTATATCGGGCAGCAGCAATATAAGAAGATGCTGAAAGGCATCATCTCATACTGCGTGGGAGGAGGCAATGGTAAACCCCTCCTGTACTCTACCAAAAGAAAACCACAGGGCTCTGTGGGTGCCAGGAGTCGAAATTGACTTGACAGCACACTCTACCTTTACCTTTCTGGAGGAGGGTCCAGCTTTTTGAAAAAGGGAAGCAAAAATAACTACTCTGAACTGCACTGCCCCATACCACCGAGATGCTTCCACCGAGATGCTTCATTGCCTCTTGGCTTCTCCAATAGGAGATGGACATCGCCAAGCAACCACTTTTGAAGGGCAAACCTTCTAGTGGTAGAGGCACTGCAGCAGTAAGCAGCCAGTGCATGTGAGCTGGAGTTCAAGGGAGCTTGCATCTTACGCAGCAGCATCGCTTGCCATCACTTCAGGGAGCACGAGGCTGTGCAGTGCTCAGCCTTTTACTTGTTGCTCTATCAAACAGAGCCAGAAAGAGTGTGGCATCTCCACTTGTAGTCTTTCTCCCTCTCCAGCCTTACATGAAGGATTATCCCCTCTTACAGCTTTTTGAAGTGAAATTTAAGGAGAAGCAATTGTAGCTCTTAACTCCCAACAGTTTTGTGCAAGTGCTTGCCAAAGGAAGAACGTGCGTGGTGTTCTCTCTCTCTCTCTCTCTCTCTCTCTCTCTCTCTCTCTCTCTCTCTCTCTCTGCAGCTGTAATGTGTGCTCCTTTCTAGGTGACCATGGCTGACCGCGCTGCGGCCGAGAGGGCGTGCAAGGATCCCAACCCCATCATCGATGGCCGGAAAGCAAATGTCAACCTGGCCTATCTGGGAGCCAAACCAAGGAGTATTCAAACTGGTGAGGCAAACCCCTCTTCCCTCTCCTTTTTGCCAGGCTCTCTGAAACACGTTCAGGGTCTCTTTTCTGGGTTTGAATAGGGCAATACAAACAGGGCTGTGTGTGTATTCTGCACCCAGGAAACTCAGCTTCTGCTGTCCAAATAAAGCACTGCAAATTAAGCTTATTTTGTGTGATGGTTTCTGCTGCCAAGAATCGGGCTTTCAGAGCACTGGCAATCTCTTGGCAAGTACTGGAAGAGTTTAGGCAAGAAAAGACAGCGGAGACCCATGCAGCCGTGGCCCTGTTAACACATTATGTTCAGCACATGTACAATGTGCCCATGTATGGATCTGTAAGCGCATCCAGTTCTTTGAATGTTATGTTGAACATATGTACAGCAGTGCACTTCTGATCTATTTGAGGGACCTGTGCCCATGTTCACTTTTAACATGGATGCAGGTAAAGTAACTCACACAAACACATGTACATGTGTGTAGACACCTGAACACACATACATCATGATGTTTGAATATGGCTTATGTGTGTTCTAGGTCCTAGCAGCCAAGGGAAGGCACCTGTGCAGTTCCTGACTGTTACTGCCAGATAGCACCTGACGATGTCATAGGAAGCTGCCACCTTTTAAGTCAGGCCATTGGTCCATCTAGTGGGAAAGGGATCTGTGCATGAGGAGGAAGGTTGAAGCTTGCACATTGGCCCTAGTTTCTCTGTGTAAACCAACTTGAGAACTTTTGTTGAAAAGTGGTATATACATAGTAATAGTAGTAGTCGTCGTCATCACTGAATTAGGTATTGAGCTAGCATGGCATCTGAAATAAATGATGGCAAGTGAACATTCCATGCAATATTTTCATACAACTCAAATCGCACTATAAACCTTTTTTTAATTTTAGAAAATTCATTGGAGTGTTTGTCCCATTCTGGTGTACTTAGGTAAGATTGAAATATTTTACATCTAAAGGGGAAAATGCCCACACTGGCAATTAGGAACAGATGAATATAGAAAGCTGCCTTATACCAAATCAGACCATTGGTCTATCTGGCTCAGTATTGTCTGCACTGACTAGCAACATCTCTCCAAGGTTTCAGGCAGGAATCTTTCCCAGCCGCACTGGTAGGGATTGTGCACAGGTTCAGTGCCGAACTGGTTCAGACAAGGTCCAAACCAGTTTGGTAGCAGGGAGCAGGATCTCTTAAAAAGTGCAGGTCCTTACCTGTTCACCGCTGCTGCATGCAGCTTCCTGCTGCAGCAGCGCTTGGCTCAGTTACCCCCATGTGGCACATGCGCAGACGCCATGTGTGGGCTGGCATTGCGCGGGGGTACTTGGGCCAAGCACTGTTGTAGCAGGAAGCTGTATGCGGCAGTAGAGAGCAGATAAGAACCTCCTCTCTTAAAAAAATTAAAATAAAATAAAAAATCCTGCTCCCCTCCCCATGGTGCTGTACCGGTTTGGACCTCATCCAAACTGGTTCAGTGCCGAACTTGTGCATGAACCTTGGTTCGTGCAAATACCAACTTACCAAGAGATAGATTCATTCATTCATTCATTCATTCATCATATTTCTATACTGCCTGATATGTACATCTCTAGGGGGTGTACAGAATTTAAAATATTTAAAAGTTACAGATTAAAATACATAATAAAAACAGTAGAATAAAATAGATATTAAAACAAGTTTTAAATTATTAAAATTAATTCTAATTAAAAGCCTGAAAAAACAGAGTCTTGAGGCTCTTCCTGAAAACAAACAGAGAAGGAAATGCTTTTATTTCAGTAGGGAGCATATTCCAAAGCCCTGGGGCAGCCACAGAGAAAGCCCGGGATTGAACCTGGGAGTCAATCTCGAGATGCCAGAGACTGAAACTGGGATTTTCCTACATGCAACGCAGATGCTCTTCCCCTGAGCTTTGGCCCCATGCCTGAAGTCCTATCTATGGTTTTCTGAACTGGGAGTGTAGCAACTAACAGCAGTCAAAACAAATTGTAGGTACCTAAATAAGGATAAATGAAATATTTCATTTTAAAAGCGAAAGTGTTACAGGCCCCTCAAATGCATAGCACAGACAGGGTATATTGCTGTGCATGAATTCAACTAACATGTGAATCATTATACCTGTGTACACTCATCATATGTGTTGAACATAATGTTTGAATATGGCTTACGAGATACAGTATTTGGTTTAAGTTAGGTTGCCACCATTTATTAACAGTTCAGAGCATAGATGTTGAAGCATGGTGAGAAAAGATGGGGGCGGGATGAGTGTTTCTGAAATAATCTAAATATAGGTTTGAAAAATACATTGTCGAAGATAAAGTAAAGGAGTATAACAAAATAGATAATCTGACTGAGAGATGAAAGACTGAGGATAACTGATGGAATGTAGCTAGCCATATATAAACACAACTATGACAATATTGGGGGAAATGCCAAAAGTGAAGATAAGATGTTCAAAGGATGTATGTGTTGTATTAGACTAAAGCAGAAGCAGCACTTTAAAAGAAACAAGATTTATTATGGAAAAGATAACACAGAAACATATGTTACACACACCCAAAGAGAAAAAGAGAGTAGCTGGCAAGAACAGTTAATGATGGTTTTAAATAAACTATCAAAAACAAATGTCGGTGCATAAGAGAAAAATATTAGGAAGACTAACCAGTATTTAAAAAGCCGAAGATCTATATTTAGAATCTGAAGAAAGTTGTAGGCAAAATGTAACAAAAAAAAGAGAACAGTGTTCACAAACACCAACAAATGGTTCATGAGTTATCATCATGTGTATAATGTAGATGTATAGAGTTTGCCAGCTTCCTGACGTACAAGGTAGGTAACAGAATCTTCCCCTCACTAGATCTTTGTAGGTCCTAAGACACAGATGGTGATGGTTTGCCCAAATCCTTCATTGTCATGTCTGTAGTTTATGCAGTCTAAACCACGATCGTTTGTTTTGATCTTGTTTGTTTACCAAACCTGGATTGGTGCCACAGATTATCACCAGATCTTGGATTGTTTCACCAGATTGTTCTTTGTCCAGGTCCACACCACCTTCGTGCCTCCTATAATTTTGGCTTGCCGGTCTTTATGTGAGAGCCCTGCAAGAGTGGAACTACTGAAACAAATTAAGATTAGTATCATTGCATACCTGCCAACATGTCCCTATTTTACCATTTACCTGAATGGGAAAATAGGGACATGTTGGCAGGTATGTCATTGTGAGTTCACCAGTGCTGCAGCAAATTTCATAAGTTCATCATGAGGGACCATGGTTTCAACTAACAAGTCAACTTCAAACCTAGAATTCAGATCATGGTTTGACTGCGCAAAATAAACCACAGTTTGACAGGTGTTGTTTAGGCACACAAACTAACCACAGCTAACAAAATAAACCATGGTTCTGTGTGATGTTTGAACCTGCCTTGCATCTGTCTTGCACAGGATGTGGTGTAACAGTCATAACTGGACCACAGTCCTATGCATCTTTAAACAGGTTAGGTCCTCTAGTTTTAAAGGAGCTTCCATATATGTGTGCACAGGATTTCAGCTTAACACTGCAAACCTATGCATATTTCCTTGAGAATAAATCCATTGAAGGCTATGGAACTTATTTCCAAGCATGCATGGAATTGGGCTGAACTTCTGACTTAGCAGCATGTTGTACTTTCTAATCTAATCAAAGCTTTTTCCAACTGTTTTGCTAGGTTTTACCTTAGGAGTGCAGCAGCTACATCCAGCTCTCATTCAGAGACCCTATGGGTAAGTGGAATTTCTGTCTTCAGCAGCGACTAGTTTGAAGTAAAGCCAATATATCATCTTGTGGAGGGAGGAGGCCCTCCTAAGCTTTGAAAGAGAGCACAGATGCAGTGCCTGCCATCCTAGCTAGGTCAGCTGCAGTATTCCAGGAAGACTCATCATCATCATCATCATTATTTATTTATTATTTTACATTTATATCCCACTCTTCCGCCAAGGAGCCCAGAGCAGTGTACATGGTTATGTTTATCCTCACAACAACCCTGTGAGGTAGGTTAGGCTGAGAAATACATGACTGGCCTAGAGTCACCCAGTGAGCTTCATGGCTGCATGGGGATTTCAACTTGGGTCTTCCCTGTCCTGGTCCGACACTCTAACAGCTATGCTATGCTATGCTATGCTGGCTCTCATGTATTCCAGGAAAACATGCCTGCATTGTGGAGAGTTTTCTTAGTTCTGTGATGTGGCGCATTTATGATGTGTGGGGCCGGGAGCGATTTTCCTTGATCTCTATTTCCTCCAGAAATGCCCTGCACCACATGAAAATGTCTGTGAGGGTCACACAGTCCCAGGGACATATTTTCGGGTGGCATAGGGCACTTCTGGGGGAAGCAGAGATCGAAGAAAATCACTCCCCTATCCTTTGCACTTTGTCTTTGCACTTTGACTGCAGTACTCTGACTCTGGAAGTCTTCTCAGTACGAGTGCATCTCACCAGCATGCTGCTGCCGCCGCCTTAGTCAGGTTGTCAGTATCTACAACAATTTCCTGACTTTTAAGTTCCCCCCACCTAAGTGTTCTATTTCGCTAAAACTTTTCAGAAAGTTGTGTATGTCTCCCTCACCCCTTCTCAGTTTACAGTAACTCAGTCTACTATACCAGGGGTTCCCAACTTTGGATCCCCTGTTGTTGTTTGTTTGTTTGTTTGTTTGGGCTACAGTTCCCTTCCAAAGGTCATTGTGGCTGTGGATTATGGAAGCTGTAGTCCAACAACATCTGGGGAACCAAGATGGGGACCCCTTGTATCTACCACCAGCAAATTGCGAACCATGGGTGTAATCCTCCTCCTGGGCATGCTGCACTTGCACATGGAAGAATCCCATGGGGGTTGAATAGAGCATTATTCTCTCTTCACACACCCCCATCCACCCCCTCCTTCTGATCCAAGGCTGTTAAGAAAAGGGGAGTTCTGTGTGTGCCTGCCAGGTTTTCATCCAGCCCTCCCTCTTGCTGGAGGGGAGAGAAATAGGGCTGTGACCTCTCTTTGCACGTGGGTGCTGTACCCATGTGGGCAAGGATCATGTGCTCCACTTCATGTGACTACTGAGATTTTCTTTTCTTAAAAAACATCTCTGATGAAGTATGTGTTTGTCTTTAGTCTTTTTACCCCACTGGACGCGTTGAAATACTTCCACAATTGCTTTGTACTCTTCTTTGTTGGAAGACGGGTTATGCTTTTGCAAAAATAAAATATTCTGGTCTTCTAAACGTCTGTGCCTGTCAGCTCAATCCACAGAGCAGCTCTTGTGCAGGAGCCCAGTGGCGATAGTATTTCTGGGGTGTAAAGGCGAAGGGCCCCTGCAAGTGCACGCCAAACAGCCACACTCAGATGTTGAGGGCTGTTTTGTTTGTTTTGCATAATTCTCCTTTATTAAAATAGGGCCTGTGTAGGAGATCTGCCTTCTGGATTGTGTCTGTGGCTTTGTGCTCTGTATAACCATTCTGGTCCAGAAAACAAAACTGCATGTGGATACAAAGTCTAATATTCAGTGAAAGAAACATTAGGTCAAAAAATGGATTCCGGACAGATGTTCTATGGAACTTGAGGAGGGTACAAAAGTGAGCCATTGTCTCTCGCTTTCAATAGCTTGTCCCATCCCTTCCCAGCCCAAAACGTCCTCCTTTTTTTGCATCTAATAGGATTTGGCAGCTGCTCTGGAAAAGACAAGTTTGCCCAGAGACAACAATAGCAACTGTCATACTACCTTCATTTAACTGTTTAATGATTGATGCCATTCCTTTTTTGTTGTTGTGCTTGGCCCTGTTTTCTGAAAGCGAATGTTGACGAGAGGTATTTTTTTAAAAAAAAACTTAAGAAAAGTAGGCTCTCTTTTAAAAAGGAAACATTGGAAGGTTGCTGGGGTTTTAGGGGACAATGCATAGGCTTTTCTTTGCCAAGGAGAATTAATATTTAACCTTTTCTTGTGCCTTCCACACACTGCCTGCCTTCCTTTCCATTTCCTCTCAGCCTTCCTGTTCTGGGTTCCACAGAGGCATTATGCTTTATGATTCCAAAGGTTTATTGCTGTGAGAGGGTGTTGTCATAATAGTGGTCTCATCGCCACAGCCGTGTTTATTGTTGACACACGTTTTTCCCCTCACTAATAGTTCACCCACATTTTGGGTATGTGCATTCCTAAATAAGGAATCTTTGTTCTTGTTCTTCATAATGCAGAGAGAACGTCAGGTTGTGGGGTTCTTTCCCCACACTTTGTTGAAAATAATAACAAGAATTGTGAGTTCTTCAGTTTAGTGAGGACCCCACCCCGCGTTGTGCTTTTTACGGCAAAGTGCTTGGTTGTTGAATTTCACAAATTGTGCCATTCCATGAGGTGCATTGGCAAGTCTGTTTTGAAAAGCAAATTCCTCAGGTTTCCACAAAACCTACAGCTTTAAAAGGGAGTGTTGGTAGTAGTGTCCTGTGAAGACTGCACTTCTGGTCATTTATTTGAAAAGTTCAGCTAAGTTAGTGCCATCATGTGCTAGACAGTGCGTAAATCACACAAATAATCAGTTGCAGTTCAGAGTATACAGTGGGCGAGCAGTTTTGTGGAAGAAAACTCTATTAGTGGCTACTAGTCTGGATGACCTTGTGCTACCTCCAGGTTCAAGTAACTGGTATACTGCTGAGAACCATTTGCAGGGAAGCAAGGCAGGAAAAGGGATATGCCGTTAATCTCTTGCTTGTGGATTTCCCAGCAGTAGTGGGCTGTACTAACAAGCTGGAGGGGTGGAAAATAAGCCCAGCTGTTTGGATACAGGCAGCTATTCTTGCACTGCCTTCTGGCCCCTCCCGGGCTGTACTTGAGCTGTGAGGGTTGGTCTTTGGTCTGGTAGGGGAATTCCTAGAGGAATCTGGTGGGCCACTGTGAGAAACAGGATGCTTGACTAGATGGGCTTTGGCCTGATCTAGCAGGTGCTTCTTGAGTTATGTTCTGATGGGCCAGCAATACATAGGTGTGGCAGGAAGGGGTTATAGAATGGGGTAGTGCAATAAGAGGATAAAAAGTACACTAAAGCAGTTTAAATTCCCACTCCACCATTAAATATAGAGGCTAGAAACTGGCCAATCTTCTGCCCAGTGGTTTTGAGTTGCTGTGATGTCATGGAATGTTTATGAATACTCCAGCCGGTTAGTGGAAAAGGGCATTGCTGTCAATCAAGTGAAGGGTTGCACTGTGCAAAGGAATGTGAATGCAGTGTGCAGTTGCTGAAGAAGTTTGCAGGGTGATTGAGGGAAGGAGAAAGAAGCTTGCCATTGTGGTTGTTTAAGCCCTGACTCTGGGGCAGCTTGGTGAGCCCAAGGCAGGCCTTCTACCCAGTCCTTCTCAAAGGTCCTCAGCATAGCTGTGACCTGAGCTTTCTGTATACACCTCAGACAAAGGACAGTTGGTCAACACAAAGGTGCCCTAGAACAGTTGGTCATGGAATCAACCAGAGAGAAGGCAACCTTGAACTTGATCCTGAGTGGTACCCAGAACCTGGTGCGAGATGTCAGTGTCATGGAACCTTTAGGGAACAGTGAGCATAGTGTGATTAAATTCAGCATATATGTGAGGAGAGAATTGTCAAGTAGGTCTAACACAAACACTTTGAACTTTTCTAAAATGAGGAGTTTGGTGAAAAGAAAACTGAAAGGGAAAATCAAGAGAATTGCTTTGCTCCAGAATGCATGGAGTTTATTGAAAACCACAATAATAGAAGCCAAGTTAGAATGTATATCAAAAATGAGGAAAAGGTACTACCAAGTCTGGGATGATGCCAGCATGGCTGTCAAGTAGAATCAAGGAAGCTATAAAAGGGAAGGATTCCTTCAGAAATTGGAAGCAGTGTTCCATCTAATTTTTTCCCATCTGTGCGCAGAATGACTTTTGTTCTGGGTGGCAGTATTAAGGCAGTGTGCATGTGCATTCAGAATGGGGCCTTCCTAATTCAACCTGAGTGGGATCTAAAATTAACTGAGTGGACATCAGAAAACTTGTGAGCACGCACATGTGTGCACGCCTTGGAGATCAGGAAATTACAGGCTGGGTAGCTTAATGTCTGTGCCAGGCAAATTGACAGAAAGCATTCTCAAAGATAAAATTGTTAAACATAACAGGCCCTTCTGAAGGAGACCCAGCATGGCTTCTGTAATGGTAAATCTTGCCTCACCAACCTCCTGGAGTTCTTTGAGAGTGTCAGTAGGCACGTGGATAGAGGTGATCCAGTTGACGTAGTAAACTTGGGCTTTCAAAAAGCTTTCAGCAAAGCTGCTCGGGGCCCCGAACAGCGCCGGAGACAATGAACAGAGGGCCCTGGCAGGTTAAGAAGGGCAAATGTGGTCCGACAGGTTTTTTCGTTTAGAAAAATGATGACTTGAGGGGCAACACATGATAAGAGTTCTATAAAATGGGGGGGGGGGGTTGGGGGAATGGATAAAGAAGTTATTCTCCCTTTTGCATAACGCTCGTATGAGGGGTCATCCCATGAAACTGATTGTGAAGAAATGTAGGACTGACAAAAGGAAGTACTTTTTTACACAATGCTTAATTAACCTGTGGAATTATCTGCCACAAGATCTGGTGACAGGATGGCTTCAAGAAGGCCTGGATAAATTAATGTAGGACAAGCCTAACAAAGGCTACTAGTCTGAGGGCTATAGGCCAGCTTCAGCCTATAGAGAGGCCTCTAAATACCAGTTGCAGGGAAGCAACTGCAGGTGAGAGGGCATGCCCTCGCCTCTTGCCTGTGGGCTTCCAAGAGGCATCTCATCAGCCATTGTGTGAAACTGGATGCTGGACTAAATAGGCCTTAGGCCTGATCCAGCAGGGCTGTTCTTATCTGGATGATATTATGGCAAATCCTGCCTTTGGATTGGGAAGGGAGGAGGACCTTCCAGCTTGTCAAATACAGCTCATAAAAATGGTGCCTGTTGACGCTTTAATCATCCAAAGTTAAAAACTAGAGATGAGTTAATGGAAAAGATTCCATTGATTTCAGTGTTTTCCTGGCTACAGTTCTATCCCTGCTACCTTGCTCTGTCTGTTCTAAAACT
Organism: Hemicordylus capensis; assembly: GCF_027244095.1. Taxonomy (NCBI): domain Eukaryota; kingdom Metazoa; phylum Chordata; class Lepidosauria; order Squamata; family Cordylidae; genus Hemicordylus; species Hemicordylus capensis. The sequence goes on along the minus strand of NC_069660.1, from coordinate 21,885,231 downwards.
CCACAACCTTCAGGCATCTAATGGTCTCTTGATCCCTCAAATGATTCTGCACTTTTCCACTTGCTTCCCTTGATGCCTGAAGCTGCTTTCCAAAACATCTCCGTGATGCCAGCTCTCATGCTCCCTTCAGATCCTTGCTCAAAATTCCTCTTTTAATGAAACCTTTGGCAAAGCCCCTTTGGTTCAGTACCTTACTGAAAGTTTTGTTGGACAGGAGGCCCTCTTTATTTGCAGGGGTTCCATTGTGTCCTGTTTCCACCAGTAGAAACTGTCAGGGCTGCACTGTCCTCTGCATGCGTGGAAAAAAATCCAGGCAAAAGTTGGACAAATGGCAATGGTAAACCCCTCCTGTATTCTACCAAAGACAACCACAAGGCTCTGTGGTCACCAGGAATCGAAACCGACTTGACAGCACAACTTTAGTTTAAAACCTGCTGTCTGGCACCCTGTGCAGGCAAACCACCACCTGCCCCTCCCCCACCACTCAGTTGGCTGATGTGTATGTGGGGTGTGCCGTGGGTTGCCTATGCTGAATGCCGGGTGGCAGCGGCAGAAGGTCTTACCAGGCATTAAACTTATATTCTATCTTCCACCCCACCGGCCCCAGCTCCACCAGCTGCCACTGTTTGCTTCTATGCAGAAAAGTAAGTGTGTGTGTGTGTGTGTGTGTGTGTGTGTGTGTGTGTGTGAGTGAGAGAGAGAGAGATCTCATAGAACATGAAATAAGGCATGTGTCTGTGCCTTGAAAACTAAGCAGTTTTACTGTTCCAGTTCTTGGGCCTCAGTTTTGCCATCAGGGCTACATTTAGTGCATATGACATCATGCTGTAATTATTGGTTGCCAGGAAACAGGAACTGGGAGACCAGGGGAGGCAGAAAGGGGAAGGGGAATACATGAATGAATGAATTAATGAATGATTGAATGAATGAATGAATATATCTTGTTCACAAGTATCGGTGAACAATACTTGCTCTGCATTCTGCTCCAGACATCTTATTTATTTATTTATTATTTCTCTGTGTAAACCGCTTTGGAAACTTTTGTTGAAAAGCAGTATATAAATATTTGTTGTTGTTGTTGTTAATCGCAGGAAATGCAGGCTGGCAAAATGGGTGCAGTTGGCCCGAGTGATCTTGGCCCCTTTTCCTAGCGGAGCATTGGGAGCTCTCCTGGGCAACACATGCTTGGCAGCTGCCTCTATTATTGTCCGCAAGACCAGTTTAGTAGTGGATCCAGCCTTCTTTGAGCCCCCAGATCTTTAGAAGGGAGTATTATAGTGTGTGCGAGTATGAGAAGCCACAGATCTTATATGTGGTTACAAGCAAGCTTGTGAAACTAGAGCCTGCCTTCCTTTGTAAACTAGAAGCAGATCAAAGTGGATTTTACCTTTGTGAATCTAAACATAGGAAACTGCCATATACTGAGTCAGACCATAGGTTTATCTAGCTCAGTATTGTCTTCACAGACTGGCAGTGGCTTCTCCAAGGTTGCAGGCAGGAATCTCTCTCAGCCCTATCTTGGAGAAACCAGAGAGGGAACTTGAAACCTTCTGCTCTTCCCAGAGCGGCGTCATCCCCTGAGGGGAATATCTTGCAGTGCTCACACATCAAGCCTCCCAATCTACCTGTTGCTCTTACTGAGTTCCTGGCTTGGAAGCGAAGCCTGCTTGTGCGTTCCATAGTCATTGTGACTTCTGCTTGAGACTTCCCACCAGAAGTGCAGAAATCATGCCGAAAGGTCCCGTGGTCTGTAGATGTCTCCTCTCCAGAAGCTGGGAGGTCCTGCAGCTGTCATTCTGACCAGTGTTCTTTGTAACAGGGATTTCCAGATGTCGTTGACTGCAACTCCCATCCCCAACTGCGATGGCTTTTGGCTGGGGATGATGGGAGTTGTAGTCAACGACACCTGGGAATTACTGTTACAGGGAACACTGATACTTTACTAAGGCTGCATGTGGTGCACTGCATGAAATGCACCCCGTGCACTGGGAGGCTTCTTCTAACTTGGCTACAGTTATCAGGTGGGGGATAGGACTTTACTGAATTTCCCTAGCAGCACCCTGTGTCAGCTGCAAATCTGACTAGCGAAATTCCCCACTCCCTGAGCACTGGTGCTGCAGTCATTGGGGAAACAGTAGTAGGGAAGCAGCAGGGGCACTTCCCCCTGCAGTGCAAATGCTGCCTTAATCAGGAGGTCTCTTAATAGATGGCGTAGCTTTTGTAAAATGCGTTTGAGTGTTCAAAGCACTACATATCACCTTGTGATTCTCACACCAGCCCTGTAAAGTATTATCCCCATATCACAGCTGAGAGGGGGAGAGAGTGGCTGGCCTAAGTTCTCCCCAGTTCCTGGCAGAGGTGAGATTTGAACCTGGGTAGGGTTGCCGTATGGAAAAGAGCTCTCCTGTGCCTTTGAGAAATGCACAGAAGCGCAAATTTCAGCAGGTGTGCAGCTTTGCCTTCCCCTGCATGACAAACTGCACCTGATGAAATTCCCTCTTCTGTGCATCTCTTAAAGGTATAGGAGACCTGTCCTCTTTTATGTTGGGCAGCCCTAAACGAGGGAAGTTCTTTCTCTTAGCACTACACCACACCAACTGACCAAGCTTCTAGCTCCGAGTATACCTGGGGAAAGTTCCATCATTTGAGAAGGGAGTGTACATAAAGCCTTGGATGGGGCAGTAGCTCAGTGGTAGAGCATCTGCTTTGCATGCAGAAGGTTTCTGCCATCTCCAAGTAGGGCTGGGAGAGACTCCTATCATAGAGCCACTGCCAGTCAGTGTAGACCAGGGATTCTCAGCATTGGGTCCCCAGGTGTTATTGGACTTCAACTCCCATAATCCCCAGCCCCAGTGGCCTTTGGTTGGGAATTATGGGAGTTGAAGTCCAATAACATCTGGGGACCCAATGTTGAGAATCCCTGGTGTAGACAATACTGAGGCGCTTTTGCGAGGAGAGCAGGCTTAGCCCACTCTCCCCACAGAAAAGCAGCTGCTCATAGCTGGGAAGCTGGATTGGCCGCCCACATGACTGCCGGCTCCATCATGGAGCTGGCGGGGGCTGGGGGATCGGGGGCCACGTGGCCCCTGGAAGTTCCAGGATGCCCCGCGCAAGAGTGTGGGGCATCCTGGAGAGACCCCTGAGTGGCTGCTTGCAGCCTCCCGGTCGGGGGTCTACTCGTGTGTTGCCGCACACCATGGCGACTCACAAACAATGGAATGAGGTTAATGGAGCGCTCACTCCGTTAACCTCATTTAAGGGGAGGGTGGTTTAGGTGGGCTAGCCGCCTTGGGAGCACCAGGCCTGTGAGCCTGGTAGTTCCCATGACCACTGGAAAGTGGGCTATGCTCCCTTAGCCCGCTTTCCAGTGATTGTGGGAATAGCTTCACTGTGAGTTAATGAACCCTTGCTCTGACTTGGTATAAAGCAGCTTCCTATCTTCCTGTGTTGTTCTGAACAGCCTAATCCATAATACAGTGAGGAGAAATTACTAGGATTTTTTAGTTGGTCAGTATATGTCTGGGCATAAGCCAAACCTAGAACAGTTCAGGGTTTTTAAAGCCAATTCATACTCCACTGGTTTCAAAACAAATCTACTTATATCCTCACATTTCAGCTGTTGAGCAGGACCCAGAATTTAAAGTTTTAGGTCTCTTGAGTTTCAGAGGGAAGGTTATGAAATTAAGCAGGATGACTAGTTGCATTTTTCTCTCCTGCCTTTCTAGAAATACTTATCGTACTGTAACATACTGCATTACTCTGGGCAACTTCCTGAAATGTTTGGTTGCCATAACTACAGACCGCTTATCCTGCAGTGAACTATGTTGACATTTTTTATTGCAGGCCTGATGAGAACTAGAAATTCTCTCTGGATTGTACAGATCTGTGTAAGTGTGGGAAACTGACCCCTCTCCCTCACCTAGACTGAAGAACTGCCTGCCAGGCAGCTTTGTTGTGGAGAGAAACTTGATGTGTTACCTGAAGGGTTAAAAAGGAGAAAGAACCAGGGAAAGTAGTGCTTGAGCTGCAGTGCTTACTGGTGGCTTAGAAATGCACACACAAGCCTTGGGCTTGTGTGCTCGCCCCAGGAGGGGCTCAAGCCATTTTGCAGACTGGGGCAAGCATGCATGCATGCATGCATGCATTCTATCTATCTATCTATCTATCTATCTATCTATCTATCTATCTATCTATCTATCTATCTATTAACATATTTTTATACCGCCCAAAACTTACGTCTCTGGGCGGTTTACATCAAAATAAAAACAGAAAGTAAAACATTAGTTAAAACAAAAACGGAAAGTTTATAACATTACCTCCCTCCATGCCTGCCTCTGTGGCAAGTGCTCAGCGTTCTCGGGCTGTGCAGCTGAGGCAGTGGGGAGGGCCCACAAGCACTCTTGGACTATACCACCAAGCTAGGCAGCAGTGGCCGGTGCATTCCTAGCTTGCATAGAGGAGGGTAAAGAAGAGGCATGCCCCAGCCGGGTGAGGCGGTGAAAATGAACAGCATGCCCCAGTGGAGTGAGAAGAACAAAGGCCGTAGGGAGGCCATGGGGTGGCACCCTTGGTGGCAGGGGCTTAGCACCTCTCCTCACACCTGCGCCTCAGGCAACTGCCTCATGGAAGGGCTGCCCCATCTCCCTTCACATGTCAACTTACGGAGGCCCGAATGGGCTGCAGCGGTGATGACCGAGGTCGGCGGTGGGAGGGGAAACCTTCCGGACACACACACACCCTGCAGCCTAGAGGAAGCCCACCGAAGGGCTAAAGGTTTTTAATTTTAATTTAAAAATAAAAATAAAAATCGTGGACCCCCCCCAGACTGGACCGAACTGGGGGTGTGGGTTTCAAAGGGGTTACAGACCAAACTGGTCCGGTCAGCTGGCTCCATGCACATCCCTACTTCAGGGCTGGCTTCATTATTATGTGGAATTCTTTGCAAAACAGGCTGGATCAAATTGGAGCCACTGTGGTGGTGTAAATATCAGAGTTCTTGTCTCCATGAGTGCCTTTACAATCTGGTCAGCATGAGGAGCAGAATGCGCTTCTATTTATTGCACAAACATTTTAGGAGGAAGACAGGCTAGGGTGGGCTGCTGTGTGATTGTCCACAGATCCATTGGCCTGTGCTCAGTTTTATATGTATTTAATTGCTAGCAGATGAAATTAGGTTAGTTGGATTAGATTAATCTGACCTATAGATTAGAGCAATGGTGTACAGCCTGGGAAACCCTAAGATTTATTAGAGGTTCCTCAATGAGAAGATGGCTTATTGATGGACTTGTTTGCCCACCACTCTTGATTTTACTCTTCTGCACTATTGCAGAGAGGATGAGTTTGTTCTAGGGCAGGGTTGGCCCACCTGAGGCTCTCCAGCTATTGAGCCTCTTCTTATGATCTGTGAGAAGGGCTCTGGGGTAGTCTGAGGGGAGAGTGGGTTACACTTACCCTCCTTGCAGTCGAGCAGTGCTGCCTCCTTGGGCGGGTGGATCGCCCATCTAGACGATCACCGGCTCCTGCTGGTAGCTCCAGGTGCCGGGACGGGGTGCCGTGCTGCCCCCCCGAGCTTCAGTAATGCACAGCATGAGTGTGCGGTACATTATAGGGATCCCCCTCCCCCCCCCGAGTCTGCCAGCGGCGCGACTGACAGACGATTGCCAAAACAGGGTTAGCAGAGCACTCACTCTCCTAACCCCATTTTGAGGGGTGGTTTCACAGGTGGGTTTGCTGCCATGTCAAATGCATGTGCAAAACTGGGCTGGGCTTTCTTAGCCTGGTTTTGCACGTGTGTGTGAATAGCCTTGTTGTGGGACTACAATTCCCATCACCCCATCTGCAATAAATTGAGTTGGAAAAGTAACAGATTCATCTATAAGCCTTTTCTCACGAGCAGTAAGAAAGGGCTAGTGGAGAGGAAGCCTTAAAAAGCTTACCTCCCTGCAGACAATGCTGTTCTTCCCTTTGAGCAAGCGGATTGCCCGCCCAGATGATTACCAGCTGCTGCCGGTAGCTCCGAGGGTTGGGGTGCTGGACGTATTGCCCCACGTCTCCCTGCCCCACCAGAGCTCCCCATTATGGGGCTCCTGCCTCCCTGAAGCCAACTGAGAGCCCTGCAGTTGGCCAACCCTGGCTGCAAGCAGCCACAGCTGGCAGACAGTCATAGAAATGGGGTTAGGAGCAGTGTTTCCTCTAATTTTTTTCATCGGTGAGCGGAATGAAGTTGGTTCTGAGCGGCAGTATCAGGGAGGTGTGTGCACATATGCATTATTATGTGCCACTATAGATATAACATGCACACACACAAATACTGTAGCAAAGAAGTATATTTTGCAATTCTGTTCTATTTATAAAATTATACTATAAAATACGAAATAATATTTAATTTATTTAGAAAATTGGGATGTATAGCTTTATAGTGCTAAAGGAAGTATGCTAGCTTTTGGTTTTAAGCCGAGCTTTTAATATTCCATAAAGACAAAATTTATTCTGTCTGAACTTTTCTGAAAGTTGTATCTTCTTGATATAGTGATTGGTTTTGACCTGTGCATTAGGCTCCAACTTGCTCTACTCTATTATTTTCTCTGTCACTTATAAAAAATCTGATAATGCTTGGGGAATAGTGCTAGATTCCCTCAGTAGACAAGATCTGAAATAACTGGATCACATACAGAACAAAAACAGTAAATTAATTAACTAGGAAATATATTTATTGCTGTTTTCATTACTTAAAATTAATCTTCTATAGTCTTTTCTTTTTCAGAAAATTTCTGAATAGCATATTTTAACGATTGTTCTCAGCAGAGTTTTAACACTCAATGATCTCAGTAATAGTTAAAATATGTTCAGAATTTTTCTGTAAGACTCTATTAAAGACCCATATTTAAGTAATGAAAACAGCTGTAAATATATTCCAGGTCTTGTCTACTGAGGGAATCTAGCACTATTCCCCAGGAATTATCAAATTTTGATAAGTGGTAGAGAAGATAATATAGTACAAGCAGGAGCCTAATGCACAGGTCAACACCAATCACTGTATCAAGAAGGGACGACTTTCAGAAAAGCTCAGACAGAGTAAAACTTGTCTTTATGGAATTTTAAGAGTTCAGCTTCGATACCAAAACAGCATGTCCAAGAAAAGCAGAACACCCCGCCCCCTGCCCCTCATCCTCCACTCATTCCATCCACTCCTCCTGCGGGGAAGGCATCTTAACCACCAAAGCAGCCAGGGCCTGGGTGACAGGGAGGGAAGTCTGGAGAGCAATGAGCATGCCAGAAGAGAGGGAGCCCAGTCAAAGGAGCACACAGGGACTGGGGCGCTGCTTCTACCACTGGTGGTGATCCCACTACAGAGTTGCGGGGTCACTTCCTCTTTGCTGCTGCTGCTGCTCCTGCTTTGGGGGCCAGCTCCAAGAAGTGCAGCCACCTCCCCACACTGCCTTTATCCCTGCAGGTGACTTCACTGCAACAAGGCACTGGAAACGGCCTCCCTCTGCCTTCCCCCTTTATAAAATCTCACTTCCCCCTCCTGTCCCATCTCATTCTGCCACTCCCGGAAGGCGGAGGGAGGTGCTGCCAGTGCAAGGGGGAAGCTAAGTGAGAGGTGCCGGGGAAGCATCAAGAAAATGAAACCTCAAAGAAAAGAGGGCTGTTTTGTGAATTGGGCACCAGATGCCCGGAGATTTCAGGAGTCCCTCCAGCCAGGGGCGTAGCTAGGGGAGAGGGGGCCCGTGTTCATCCCTCTCTCTGGCGGCCCCCCAGAGTGAGGGAGATAATGAAGAAAATAGGGAGGGGTGGAGCTGGAGGGCCCTTAGGAGCTGGGAGCCCATGTTCTTTGAACCCTTTCGCTCAATTATAGCTATGCTCCTGCCTCCAGCCACCTTCCTCCTCCCCTCTTCCTTTCTTCCTCCCTTGCTAGGAGAAAGCCTCCCTTTTTCTCTCTCTCTCTCTTCCTCCCATGGGAGTGGCTGAGGGAGGAAGGAGTGGCTCACCAGCAGCGTCTTCCCCTCCAGGCTTGCCACTGGGGCTCAGTGGAAGTGGGAAAGGACAGGTGGCTTGGCTCCACTCCGCACGATGGTGGGGGGAAAGGAAGATGGGGCTGCAGTAGGGCGGGGAGGCTTTTGCACGTGCATGTGAATAGCTTCTACATCTTAATCCCACCATACTGGATAATTTCTAGCCGGTTTCCAGTATCCCCCCTCCCTCTTTTTTGGTAAGGTGTTAGAGAGGCAAAGGTCTCTGCTCCAGGGATTCTTAGAGGAGAGTGATTATCTGGATCCATTTCAGTCTGACTTTCAACTCAGTTTGGGAACAGAAAGTGCTTTGGTCGCTCTAGCAGTTGATGATCTTTGTCAGGAACTGAACAGGCAGAGTGTGCCCCTGTTGCTTCTGCTGGACTTTTCAGTGAGGCGCTTCACACAATTCATGTGAAGCGCCTTGCCAGGCTCTGCAGGGAGAGAGAGCAGGCCTAGCCTGCTCTCCCCACAGACGAGCATGCCTGCAGCCCTGGGCAGCTGAATTGGCTCTGTCATCGAGCTGGTGGGGGCTGCGGGGATCGGGGGCTGCGTAGCCCCCGGATGTTCCGGGATGCCCCGTGCAAGCACATGGGGCATTCTGGAGAGACCCCCGAGGCTGGCTGCCACCTCTGGTTGGGGGTCTACTTGTGTGTCGCCATGCGCCGTGGTGGCACTTGGGCAAAAAATGAGGTTATTTAAGGGAAGGAGGAATTAGGTGGGCTAGCCGCCTTGGAACCACCGGGCTCTCCTGTGAGCCCGGTAGTTCCCACGATCAGTAGGAAACGGGCTAGGCTCCCTTAGCCCGCTTTCTACTGACTGTGGGAATAGCTTCATTGGCTTTTGATACCATTAACCATGGTATCCTCCTGGATCACATGTCAGGGATGGAGTGGGGGGCATTATTTTATGGTAGCTTTGCATCTTCTTGATCGTGGTGTTGGGGGACATTTTGATGCCATGGCCTTTAATGTATGGTGACCCTCAGGGGTTCTGTTCTGTCCCCATATGCTATTTATACAAAACCCCTTGGAAGAGGTCAGGCAGTTTGGAAGGGGATGTCATCAGTATGTTGATGACACTCAGTTATACATCGGAGAGGTACTGAGGGAGGTCTCACGATCAGTGAGACCTGCTTTGTCCAGGTTAGCGGGGAGAGCGGGCTAAGCTGGGGTGGCTGATCGGCCGCCCACATGACTGCCAGCTCCATGACGGAGCTGGTGGGGGCTGGGGAGTTCGGGACACACACAGCCCGCGGAAGCTCTAGCATGCCCTGCATGGGTGCGCAGGGCATGCTGGAGAGACCCCCGACCCGGGAGGCTGCTTTTGAGCCTCCCAGCCAGGGGTCTGCTTGTGAGTAGCCGCGGCACGGAGCCGCACCATGGCAACTCACGAGCAAAAAACCCAGGTTTGTGGAGTGCTCGCTCCGCAAACCCGGGTTAAGGGGGGGGGCGTTACTTGAGCGGGTTACCCGTTCAGGAACCACCGGGCTTGCAGCCGAGCCCAGTAATTCACATGGTATGCAAAAATCGGGCTAGGCTCCCTTAGCCTGATTTTTGCAGACCGTATGAATAGCCTCAATGAATGGTCTGACCCATTGTTTGGAGTCAGTGATGGAATGATTGAAAGTTTTTAAAAGCTGAAATTAAATCTGAACAAGACTGAGGTTCTGGTGAGGTGGGGGACTGACCTAGTCATGGTTAATTCACTTGTCTGGATGGGATTGCATTCCCCTTCAAGAAATGGCTATGCTGCTTGGGAGTAACCCTGGACCCAGCCTTTTTACTCGATGGTGAGTTGGCAGCTGTGGCCAGGGGGGCATTTGCCCAGCTTTGCCACATCTGACCATCTTTAGCTTGGTTAGAGCTGGCCATGGAGATCCATGCCCTTACCTCTTGTTTGGACTACTGTAATTTACTCTATGGGGGCTCCCCTTGGGAACTCTTCAGAAACTCCAGCGGGTGCAGAATGCGGCTGCAAGAGTGCTGCTGGGTGTTAGCCATTTGGAGTACATAACAGCTGTGTCCATTGCCTGGATTGGTTACCAGTAGCTTTCTGGGCATAATTCAAGGTGCTAGTTCTTAACTTTTAAAGGCATAAATGGCTTAGAGCCATAGTAGCCAAGGGCGCAGCGGGGTAGTAACTTGCCTAGTGAGCAAGCGGTTGCTGGTTCAAATCCTCACTGGTATGAACACCTATATCGGGCAGCAGCAAGATAGGAAGATGCTGAAAGGCATCATCTCATACTGCATGGGAGATGGCAATGGCAAACCCCTCCTGTATTCTATCAAAGAAAACCCACAGGGCTCTGTGGTTGCCAGGAGTCGATACCGACTTGATGGCAAAACTTTACCTTACCCAAGCGAACACTTTTCTTCCTGCCCAGCTCATTAGATTGTGCAAGAAGCTTCTTCTTTTGGTAATGCAGGAGCTGCCTGTATGGTTACCTCCTGCTATGGAATTCCCTTCCTGAGAGGGACATCTGGTACCATCACTGTTGGTATTTAAAAGGAAATGGGTGATCTTGTTTGCTCGGGCCCCTTGGATCAGGCCTTGCCAATTTTTTCTTTGAATCTAGGAGTCATCCCCAAAATGTAGGAGCCAGACAATGGACACATGCCAAAATTATCAGACACTGTGGAGCGGGAGGGTAAATGGATTTCTCTTTATCTTCACAACAACCCTGTGTGTTAGTCTAGGATAAGTGACTGCTCCAGTCACCCAGTGAGTTTCATGGCCAAATAGGGATTTGAACTCTGGTCTCCGTGGTCCTAATCCAACTCTCTAACCACTTAACCACGACCTATTTGGCAGGATCAAAGTGCTTGGTATCACTAAAGTAAATTAATTAAGGAAACCACTATCTTGGCTTTCTGGGGATAGGAAGTATGAAGATAGGAACATAGGCAGCTGCCATATACTGAATCAGACCGTTGGTCCATCTAGCTCAGTATTGTCTTCAGACTGGCAGCGGCTTCTCCAAGGTTGCAGGCAGGAATTTCTCTCAGCCCTATCTTGGAGAAGCCAGGGAAGGAACTTGGAACCTTCTGCTCTTCCCAGAGCAGATATCCCCTGAGGGGAATATCTTACAGTGCTCACACTTCTAGTCTCCCTTTCATATGCAACCAGGGCAGACCCTGCTTAGCTTAAGGGGACAAGTCATGCTTGCTACCACAAGACCAGCTCTCCAGCTCTCCTCTCCCTCTTTTCAGCCAACTGATGAAGATAATATTGGTCTACTTTGCATATTACAGCAAGATAATGAAGTAATACACAGGCGTTGCACACTCAATCAGTGATAATACAAATGCTAAGGAAGTGGCTGAAAATACATAGCAAGGGTGCAGCGAGAGAGAAGCCTCGCAGGACTTCCCCACTAAATGCACTGGTGCTGCGGGGAAGTGGCAGTTGTCTAAACGTACTGGTTTTGTTAGCCTGCTCTCTCGCTGCACCTGCTGTGGATGTCCGCCATTATCACTGAGAAGCCTGAATAGCCTGAAAAGAAAGGTGTTGCATCTGTAACCATGAAGAGTGAATAGAAACAAAAGTCTCTTATCTTTTCCTTGTGGCTTTTCAACTGCTTTGTGTGTTAACATGTTACACCCTCTGCTTCCTCCCACTGCGTTGGTGTTCCTCTCCTCCTCTTGTGCCCCCCCTTCCTGTTTTAGTTTATTTTCTAAAAGCCAACAGCCGAAGATTGCCCTTCCAGTCTCCACTCTCCTCCTCGAGGGTGGGCCGCGTGGGGCTTGGTTGTCAGTGGCTGACAAGAGGAATGCCAAAGTAATACTTGCATCCACTTCTAAACTTTCTGCTTGGCACTTGACTAGCAAAACAGGTTTAAGTTTGCCATCTTAGCCCTATTCGGACATTGAGCCTCTTAATGAGGAGGGCTCACGGGCAGGCTGCGGGGAAGGCAGGTTTAACCTACCTTCCCCGCAGACGATCTTCTCTTCTTCCCTGGGTTGGGCAGATCACCCGCCCAGACGAGTGGCAGCTCCCTCTGCAGCTCCACGGGTCGGGGTGCTGGGTCATGTCGCCCTGACCTCATGGCGCTCCGATAATGCGCTGAGCAAGTGTCCGGTGCCTTATGGGAATTCCCCTCCCTTAACCTCATTTAAAAGGGTGGCTAATCTGGCGGGTTTGCAGCCATGTAGCTGCCGGGATTGACCCGATCCCATTGGTTCACACACACGTGGAAAACTGGGCTGGGCTCCCTTAGCTTGGTTTTGCAAATACGTGTGAATAGCCCCCACAGGTGGAAATAGGGTTTTCCCTCATGTGCAAGCCTGAGTTTCAGGAGTATTGTGCAGATTCATGGTTCCACATGGTGTCACAACAGGACCACCATGTTAAAAAAAAGTAAGGACTGTTAGATCATTGGTCAACAGTTATGTTGAGCAGGCCAGTCTCGATTCAATTATAAAGATGATGGGTAAGAATGTTGTTCCTCTTCAGATGGAGAGATATATTTTTAGCTATTGGAAGACTGCCTTGAATTGCAAGTAAGGCAGAGCACAAATGCTTAAGATAAATCACATGAAGTACTGGATGACCTTGAATATTCTTTAATGCAGCCTTGAAAAATAAAAACAAAATAAAATAACCAGCCTGTTGAAGAGGTGGGGAAATCCAACCCACCTCCTAAAAGTTTGATGCTAGTGCTTAGGAATTTATTGATTTTTCTATGCTTTCTAGAAAGTCTGGCTCTTAATGTCACAGTACTATATTATTTCCCCTGCTCCTGGCCAGTGGCTTTAGGAACTTACTTCACTGGGAAAACCTGTTAATTCAGAGTTTCTCAAATTTTGGTTACCAGATGTTGGACTACAACTCCCATCATCCCTAACCATCATGACCAATGGTGGCTGGGGATGATAGGAGTTATAGTCCAATAACATCTGGGAACCCAAGTTTGAGACCACCTGAGTTACTTCATCTAAAATGGGTGAGAAAATAGAAAGGTGGGTGAAAGTAAAGTTGTGCCGTTGAGTCGATGTCAACTCCTGGCGACCACAGAGCCCTGTGGTTTTCTTTCGTGGAATGTAGGAGGGGTTTACCATTGCCATCTCCCATGAAGTATGAACTGATGCTTTTCAGCCTCTTCCTATATCGCTGCTGCCCAAAATAGGTGTTTTGTTTTCCCATAGTCTGGGAAACATACCAGCGGGGATTCAAACCAGCAACTTCTTGCTCCCTAGGCCAGTTACTTTCCTGCTGTGCCATTAGGTGGCTCAGGGTGAGTGTACTATGGCTTAACAGCTCCTATACACACTTTATCTTCCTATTGTCATCTTTTCCTAGAGGGGAAAAGTGTAATTGTAGGATTCCGACCTTGCACTTAGGATTATTTATAGGATGTATTAAAACATTTTTTTAAAATCACCAAGTCCAGACAACATCCATCTAAGAATACTTAAATAACTCAAATGTGAAATTTCAGATCTTCAGAGGTCATTCACACAGTCAAAATGTATGTGAATGACAGAGGTCATTCACACAGTCAAAAACTGTCTTCTATGTGGGTTTGGGAGCTCTGTGTGCTCCCAGGTTTTGGTTGTGTGGAAGCAAGGTAGGAGGAAAACTGTGTAGCTTATCCTCTTACCTTTGTTCCACACAATCACTTCTACCCAGGTTTTCCATCTAACTTGCTTCCTCACAATCACTTCTATGCAGGTTTGCCTTCTACCTTGCTTCCACACAACCAAAAATTGGAAGCACACACAGCTCCCAAGCCTGTGTGTAGAACACAGTTTTTGATTGTCTGAATGATCTCACTGTGAGCTTGGACTTTCCAAAAGCTTTTGACAGAGTCCTTTACCAGAGGCACTTGAGTAATTTTAGCAGTCAAGGGATACGAAGATAAGTTCTTTAATAGATTGCTGTTACAGAAAGCAGAGAGTAGAAATAAATGGACAATTTTCACAAAGGAAGAAAGAAGGAAGTTGGGTCCCCAAGGATCAGTATTGGGACCAATGCTTTTCAGCCTGTTCTTAAACGATCTGGAGTTCTAGAAGTAAGGCGCAAGGTAGCCAACTTTATGGATGATTTGTGGAAGCTATTCAGAGTGGTGAAAATGAAAATAAATTGCAAAGAGTTCCAAAAGGATATCTCCAAACTGGGTGAATAGGCAAGAAAATAGTAAATGTGGTGAAAATGAAAATAACTTTAATATGAGGATATCGGGACTAAATAAATAAATCCCAACTTCACATAAACACTAGTGGAATCTGAGTTGTCTGACTTAAGGGGAAAGATCTTGGGGTCATGGTGGATGGAGAGCTCAATGAAACGTCAATCCAGTGTGCAGCAGCTGTGAAAAGCCAATTTCATGCTCAGAATCATTAGGAAAGGGATCAAATATAAAACTGCTAATATTATTGTGCTCTTGTACCAATCTTTGGTGTGGCCACACTTGAAATAGCATATTCAGTTTGGATCAGTACACCTCAAAACAGATGGTGTAGAGCTAGAAAGGTGCAGATGAAAGCAATCAAAATGAACAGTGGGCTGGAGCAACTTCCTTACAAGGAAGGTCACACCTTTAGAAAAAAAAGGTGACTAGAATAGAACTTTATTGATTAGCTCAGGGGTTTCCAACCAGTGGTCGGGGTACCACTGGTAGTACTCTGAAGAGTCCCAGGTGGTACTCAGCAGGGGCTCAGCTATATGCTGGATTGAGCTTTCTGCTCCTGTCCGCTGCCCCGTGTCTCCTCCAGAGTTCTTCTCTGCCCCTGCATCTCCTCTGGAGTCCTCCTCCTCCTCCACATCTGGTCCTGAATCCTTCTGACGGAGGTCAACCAATTGCAAGCTCTGTCAACGGCATCCGTAGCCAGCTTGCTATCGGTTGGCAGTGGGCGGGCTGGCGGGCTGACTCGGCAGCAGAGTGGCCTGAAGTATACCACAAATGCTTATGTGTATGGCTGTCGCCACTGCTTTTCTTCAAGGCTCCCTGTCCTCATTAGGGCTCCTTGCTCTTCCTTGTCCCTGTGTCATCCTCTGCCAATCTCCTTCCTCCTCTTCTCTCCTGCACACACATGCCTGCCTGCCTGGTTGCTGCCTTTTAAAGGCTCCTTGCCTCTTCAAGGCTTTCTCATTTCTGCATCCTGTTTGCGCCCTCCTCTGCCAATTTCCTCCTTTTCTCCTCTCCCTCCACTTTTTTTGAAAAGTGGTATGTAAATATTCATAAACTAGCTTAACCCGTGCAGAGCAACTGGGTGCTAGAACTTGATTGCTCCCCTCACCCCCTGCCACAGCCCCCCTCAACTCAGAGAGGTCTCCACCCTCACCTGAGCTGTACTCCTGCTCCTCCATCCGGTTGCTTCTGTTCCCCTCACCCCTCTTGGTCATGGCTGCAGCATTGCTGGTGCCTATTGGCCCAGCTGCAGCCCCCTATCCCCAGAGACCTCCTCACCCAAGCCCCGCTCCTGCTCCTCCCCACAGGAGCAGCAGCAGTGATCGACCAGGCCCTTCCTCGCTGCCACCACTGCCATGGCCGCTCATTCCCCTCAGGCCGCTGACAGGCCCAGGCCAGTCCCTTGCCTGCCTCCCTCTGCCAATAGCCTCGGTAGCCCCAAACAGCAGCAGTGGTTGACTGGGCTCTTCTTTGTTGCCAATAGGCGCTGCCATGGCTACTTGTTCCCCTCAGGCCACTGACAGGCCCGGGCCTGTCCCTTGCCCTTTCTTCTTTCTCTCTTCCCCTCCTTTTTCTCTCTTTCTCTCTCCTCCACTCACTCTCCTCCTTTCTCTCTCTTCCTGTGTTAACAGATCTTGTTCATCTTGTTTCCTCATCTAATTCACACAACAGCAGTCTCCTTCTCTTGAAAGGACTCTTTCTTCCCTCACAACCCCTCTCTTCACAGACCCCTGCCCACTATCTTTTTATATAGAGAGAGTCCTCTCTTCTACAATCAAGAACATTTTCCGACCAGTAACAGTTGCATTCCAACTGACCTTAACTATCACAGGCTCCTCTTCCATATCTGCATATGGAATCTCCACTGCCCAATTACCACAGTGCTTCTGCTTGCAAACTCTTGCGAGAGCTGCCACACACAAGATTAGTCACGGGTACGCCTTAGAGAATTTATATATATACATCCTGGAGGGTTGTGGTGCTGGGGATGGATAGGGCCAATTGCTCTTCCCCTGCTAGAAAAAGAGAATCACCACTTTTAAAAGGTGCCTCTTTGTCCAGTTAGCAGGTGATGATTAGTCTCTCTCTCTCTCTCTCTCTCTCTCTCTCTCAGAGAGACAGACAGACAGACTGACTGACTGACTAACTAACTAATCATCACCTGCTAACTGGGCAAAGAGGCATCTTTTAAAAGTGGTAATTCTCTTTTTCTAGCGGGGAAGAGCAACTGGCCCTATCCATCCCCAGCACCACAACCCTCCAGTGGCTGTTGCTGGTGTATATAAATATCTGTCATATTTGTAATGGTTGAGGGAGCCTTTAGTAACTCCCTTCTTACAAGCAGATAATTAGATTGATTGTGGCTGTGTTCCTTTATTTGGGTGGAAAGAGAGGAATGATTGTCACCCTAACTGTAACATTATATTTTTGCATGTGCACAGAAAATCTCCAAGGGGCTACCTGCGCGGAAGGCCTGAAGCAGAAGTGGTACACTTGTTAAAAAGGGTTGAGAACCCCTGGATTAGTCAAATAACCATATCAGCCCCCAAAAAGTAACTGAAGAGGGGAAACTTATATAAGTGATTGAGGCTTATGGCTGTACATGGTGTGGAGAGAGTGGGCAGAGAGGTTTTTTCCCTTCTCACAACCAGGGATCATCTCATGAAACTGATTGCCAGGAAGTTTAGGACTGACCAAAGGAAGTACATTTGTGCACAGCCCATCATTAATCTTTGGGATTCTCTGCCACAGGATGTGGTGGTGATCACCAGCTTTGAGTACTTTGGAGGACAAGTCTGTCAATGGCTACTAGTCTTGATGGCTATGCTGCCTCTAGATTTGAGTCAGTATGCTTCTGCGTACCAGTTGCAGGGAAGCAATGGCAGGAGAAGGGGCATCATCTCCTGCTTTATGGGCTTCCCAGAGGCAACTGGTGGGCCATTGGAAAATAAGATGTTGGACTAGCTGAGCCTTTTGTCGGATCCAGCAGGGCTCTTTTAATGAGTAAGATGGACTTCCTGAGCCACCTGGATGACTCTATGCTTTAGCAGTCATTGCTTCTATCCAGGTGGCCCCACTGCCACCCCACATGCTGCCATTTCCCTTCTATTTACCCATGATGGTGGTGGGCAGGCTCCCCCTCCCCCCCCACCGGCCAGTGAGCAGGCCTCTCCATTCCCTGGCTCTCCCTACTCTAACAGCACAGGAGCAAGAGAAGCCGGCATGCCGGTCAGGCAATGGGGAGGTCTGCGTGTTGGCTGGGGAGAAGCCAGCCCGCCCGCCCGCCCGCCCCCTGAGAAGCCAGACTGCGTGCCAGCCCACTGAGAAGCCTGCCTGTCAGCTGGGGAGGGAGCTTCCAAAACAACTGTGTAACTGGGCCACCGGGAGCCTCCATACACCACTGGTGCTGTGTGAAAAAGTACTTCCTCTTGTTGATCCTAAATTTCCTGACCTTCAGTTTCATGGGGTGACCCCTGGTTCTAGTGTTGTGAGAAAGGGAGAAATTTTTCTCTGTCCACCCTCTCCACTCCATGTATAATTTTATACCCCTCTATCATGTCACTCCATAGTTGCCTCGTTCCCAAGGAAAAGAGCCCCAGATGCTGTAGCCTAGCCTTAGAAGGAAGGTGCTCCAGGCCCCTGATGATTTTGGTTGCCCTCTTCTGCACTTTTTCCAGTTCTATAATAGCCTTCTTAAGATATGGTGACCAAAGCTGTTCACAGTACTCCAGATGTGGCTGCACCATAGATTTGTATAAGGGCACTATAATATTAGCATTTTTATTTTCAGTCTCCTTCCTAATGATTCCTAGCATGGAATTAACCTTGTTCACAGCTCCCGCGTACTGAGATGACACTTTCAATGAGCCACCATGACCCCAAGATCTCTCTCCTGTTCAGTCACTGACAGCCAGGCCTGTAGCCAGCTGGTGGCATGGTGTGTACCTGCCACACCAAAACATTAACTTTCCTCCCCAGCCTCACTGATTGTTTTCACTAAACATTTTATAACCAGCCTTCCCTGGTTAAATGGGCAAAGAGGCACCTTTTACTGTGGTGATTCTCCTTATTTAGCAGGGGGAGAGTAACTGACCCTATTCACCCCCAGCACAGTACTTCCAGTGACTGTTGCTGGTGTGTGTCTTAAGTTTCTTTTTAGAATGTGAGCCCTTTGGGGACAGGGAGCCATCTTATTTGCTTGTTATTTCTCTTTGTAAACCACCCTGAGCCATTTTTGGAAGGGTGGTATAGAAATTGAATTATTATTATTATTATTATTATTATTATTATTATTATTATTAATTCTGAAATTCCCCTCCAAAAACTTTTTTGAGGCTGGCTACAGGACTGCTGACAGTTATCCTATCAGCATATATGTGAAGTTGGTGGGTTTTTTGCCCCAATGTGCATCACTTTACACTTGTTTACATTGAACCGCATTTGCCATTTCATCGCCCACTCATCCAGTTTGGAGAGATCTTTTGGAGCTCCTCACAATCCGTTGTGGATTTCACTACCCTAAATAGCTTACTGTCATCTGCAAACTTGGCCACCTCGCTGTTCACCCCAACTTCTAGATCATTTATGAACAAGTTAAAGAGCACTGGTCTCAGTACTGATCCCTGGGGGACCCCACTTCCTACCTACCTCCATCGTGAAAACTGTCAATTTCACTCTTCTGTGTGTGTGATTACTTGAATTGGATTTAATTTTGTTCTGCCTCTTTGGCTAACCTACCAACCAATGAGGCCATGGGGCTTGTGCTGCCAAGTGTTGGACTTCAACTGTGGAGTGAGGAAACGTCATGATTAGGTATTGCTGGAGGAAGTGGAGAGTGGGAGAGCTGAGGTGGCCAAGGTAGAGTGCTGTGCTCCATCCTTATTTCTGCACTGCTCTGTCTTTTCAGTGACTTTTTATCACTTTCCTGGGCTCCGGAACATAACCCCCCCCCCAATCCCATTGACTTGAAGTTTCATTATCCATGGTTGTAGGCCAGAACAGAACTCCTGCAAATAAGGAGTGCCACCTGTAATTCTCAGCATCATACCAGAATAAAATATCCAGTATTCTTTGAGAGAAACAATGAGCCGGGTCTCATGACCACGCCTGTAAGCCCGGTGGTTTACACGAGCAGCAAAAATCGGGCTAGGCTCTCCTAGCCCAATTTTTGCTGCTCGTGAGAATAGCCCCAATGACATTTAAGTTTAATATGAAACCTCTCTGAGTTTGTAGTGCAGCTATGCTCTGGGAGTATGGGACTAGCAGGAACTAGGAATTCCATGTTGGCAAATGGATGCTGGCAAAAACTCACAGGCAGAGGAGGAGGTGGCAGAAGAAGATGAACCGGAAGAGACTAGACTTTGGGCTCCAGGGAGTATTTAGTTTGTTGATACACTCCTCTGTAAACTTAGCTATGAAGGTGGGTTAAATATGCAAATCAAGAGGGCTTACAGTATATGTCCCCAGCCATGATCTTCTGAATACTGCTTGGAGCGGGGGAGGAGAGTAGCCTGGCTCACACAATTGGTAGAATCTAGATTACTTACATTAGTGTGATTGTGTGAACCCACACCAAAGTGGCTTGTGGCCTGAGATGAATCAGAGGTTCCCACTTTGGTGTAGATTTACACAGTTGCGCTAATGTTGGTAACCCACACTTAACCTAGATCCTGACAGTTGTGTGAACCAGGCCTTTAACTCTTTGATTTTCACACATTCTATGTTTTTCAACTACAGGAATGCTTTGGTATTTGTGGGGGTTCCGTTCCTAGCTATTGCCATGGATACCAAAACCTCG
Organism: Hemicordylus capensis; assembly: GCF_027244095.1. Taxonomy (NCBI): domain Eukaryota; kingdom Metazoa; phylum Chordata; class Lepidosauria; order Squamata; family Cordylidae; genus Hemicordylus; species Hemicordylus capensis. The sequence goes on along the minus strand of NC_069660.1, from coordinate 21,865,289 downwards.
CATAAAGAGTAATTGGGGCAATGGCATTGCAGGGGTTAGGTTCCTGGAGGCCCAGGAGAAAATGGGCAAAAGGGGGGGCACTAAATAAAGTGCCCTACCATGGTCCATGGGCCTCTAGCACTCCACCAGTGTCCCCCCCACAAAGTGCCAAACTCAGTGGGGGGGTTTGTAAGAAAAATCAAAATTTTCAGAGGGTGTTTTAAAAAAAAAAGATCCACAAAATGGCTCTTAGTCACAAAATGGCAGGTCAGAATGACCTCAGAGGTCATTTCTGCCCACTTTGGCCCACGAATACATGGATCTTAACCTTTTGAGAGCTGTTTTTTATCACGTATGTGGAGTTCGGGTGCCATTTACCCAACCGCAGATACGTGAAACTGCAGTTGTTGGGTCCGTGAATGCCAATGTTTGCCTGTATAGAGAAACTCCTTTGTATTGCAGAGGACTCTGGGGCATGTTTTAGAATGCACACTTAATTCATGTTGGATGTCACTGTTGATCCATATCATTAAGTACTATAAGAGGGGTTGCCAACCTTGGATCCCCAGATGTTGGGACTAACACTCCCATCATCCCCAGCCACAATGACTGGACCCCATTTTGGCGATGATGGGTTTTTAACTGTAATTGGGTTTGTTTTTAATTGTTTTCATTCTACATTGTATTTTGTTTTTGTTTGTTAAATTTTATATTACTTTTATTGTTTTACTGTTGTGAGCTGCTGTAGTGAACAGCCTCTCCTTTCCTGTAAAGAGTGAACGGGAGGTGAACTCTGTCCTGACGGACAGGCATTGATCTCTCGGGATCAGCCACTCAGCACACAGTGGGTAGGACCTGGAGGGCCATGCGGCAGGAAGAGAACTTCCCTTTGTTGTGAAGAAGCTATGCAGGAGGAGAGAGAGGGCGGGCAGAAGGCTTAATGAGGAGTAGCAATGGAGTTTTGCTGCCTCATGGACAAAAACTAGCCTGGAGAATTCTCTCATGGAAGGATATCTGCAGACCCTTGAAATACAGGATTGCAGGAAGCTTGACTCTCATCAGATGGGGTGAGTTTTCAAGGAAAAGGGGATTAGTCTAGGGAACAGTTTGCTAGTCAGTTTGCATCAGAAACTTATTTTCTTTTAGTGTGCCTTGCATATCATTGCAACTGGTCTATTGGGTTTTATTTGTAATGTAACTAAGCTAAGGAAAACTGAGCTGGCGCCATTCCAACAGGGCGTTGCAAAAGTCTCTGTAAACTCTTAAAGGGGCTTTTTGTATTTTCTTACAACTATATTCTTTGCAACTGGGTAACCATGATTTTTAAAGTGTGCTGCCCCAAATAGCATCTGAGGGTGCTTTTTGAAGTATTCTTATAGTTACTGAGTGTTCCTTTTACCTGTAACTAAAATATTTATTTATTTAAAAGCTGAGGAAGCCTCAGATGGAAGCAGTCTGTAGTATTTTAAATAAAGTTTATTTTTCTTTTTGTCCTTGGCAATTTTAACTAGCCACATTGAATGGATTTTTAACTCGGAAAAGGCGGGCTAGAAAGGGGTTTTTGTCTCTGGTGCAAAACACGTCTCAAGTTTGATTGCTCAGCAACTCTACCAAGTTTTCCCACCACGTGTAAGCCTGAACGTGAAGGTTTTTGTGTACTTTTCCAATAGTAAAGAGAAGGAAAGTCTTCCTGGACATTCACCCAAATCCAGAGGGGGGCAACATCTGTAATAATTAGGGTGTGGTGGCAGTGAATCAGCTACTGGGGGTACAGGAAAGTTTTAAAGGAGCAGCCTTTGTGGGTGAAAGCAAGAGAAAGGATGATTCAGCATTTTTCTTCCCCTCATGTGGGCTTGCTTTGAGACAAAGGCTGGGTCAATTCGCTACAGCCACCCTGAACAATATTGTACTAGAGGGGAAGGATATAAATATTTTAAATAAATAGAACACAGCCTACATTCTTAATGGTTATGGTTTATGGTGTAAGATCCATAAGGTGAGCACACTGCCTATATGCCATCATTTAATTTTCTCATTGAGGAAAGCCTGATATGCTGCTGTTGGTAGCATTTGTGGATTTTAAAGTGGCATTTGATTTGATAGCTAGGGACAGTCTATGGAGAAAATTGGAGGTCTCTTCCATAGACTGCCGCCTCTTGGCCCTTATACATATGCTACATGATAACTGGCTTATGGTGAGATACAGTACGGGGCCATTTAACACAGAGGCTACCCATTCAGCGGGGAGTGAGACAGGGTTGCATTTTGGCCTCTTCATTTTTTATATAAATTCATTGACACACTCTCTATTAGAGCCAGAATTCCATCCTCCGAAATTAGGCCAGCAACTAGTTCCAGCGCTGCTGTATGCAGATGACTCAGCAATTCTCTCCTTTACAAAGATAGGCTTGCGCAGAGTCCTTTGAAAATTTGCTACATACTGCTGAGAGGAAGAACTAGAAATTAACTATCTTAAGACCCAAATTATGGTGTTCCAAAATACATTTGTGCAGCATAAGTGGCAAATTGATAGCCAAGATATAGAATGAGTCAAGCTTTATAAGTATTTAGGTATGGTTTTCCAATTTAATGGTTATTGGAGAACGCATCTACTCCATGTTACACTAGAAGCACAAAAGAGTGCAATGACACTCATTAGATTCTTTTTTGGAAAGGGTGGTAGTTATGTCTCCTCTGCAATTCAAGTCTTCAAAGGGAGATTTTTAGCCCAGCGGAGAAATGCTTGACTAAAAAGCAGAAGGTTGCCGGTTTGAATCCCCACTGGTACTATATCAGGCAGCAGCAATATAGGGAGATGTTGAAAGGCATCATCTAATACTGTATGTGGAGGAGGCAATGGTAAACTCCTCCTGTATTCTATCAAATAAAACCACAGGGCTCTGTGGGCGCCTGGAGTCAAAATCAACTTGACAGCACACAACTTCTACTATATGGAGCCCCGCTGAGCAGTTATAAGGATTTCCACCCCTTATTTATTTATTTATTTATTTATTTTTGCATTTATATCCTGCTATTCCTCCAAGGAGCCCAGAGCAGTGTACTACATACTTCAGTTTCTCCTCACAACAACCCTGTGAAGTAGGTTAAGCTGAGAGAGAAGTGACTGGCCCAGAGTCACCCAGCTAGTATCATGGCTGAATGGGGATTTGAACTCAGGTCTCCCCGGTCCTAGTCCAGCACTCTAACCACAACACGATGCTTGGTACAACCCAAATTTATTAGAACAATCCTTGAGGTGCCAAGAGGGATGCCCAAAGCAGCATTAAGGCTGGCTGGGGTTAGTACCAATTGAAGCACATGTCTGGGTTGCAAAGATCTCTTGTTATTTGAAATTAAATCTTCGCACCTTTGGAACTGAAGGACAACTTTGCATCTGCATGGAAAGGAGGAATTGAGAGGAAATTAGAAAGTTATGGGCTAAGTATCCCCATGCTGGTCTCCTTAGGGATCTTAAAAGTTAAGGGGATAATTAGGCAGCAGATTTGGGACATAGTGGGGCTATTCTCACGACCAGCAAAAATTGGGCTAGGAGAGCCTAGCCCGATTTTTGCTGATCGTGTAAACCACCGGGCTTGCAGGCAAGCCTGGTGGCTTACGAGCGGCTAGCCCGCTTTTGTAGCCCTCCTCAAAGCCTGGGTTTGCGGAGCGAGTGCTCCGCAAACCCGGGCTTCCCGGTCGTGAGTAGCCATGGCTACTCACAAGTAGACCCCCAGAAGGGAGGCGAAAAGCTGCCTCCTGGCTCCGGAGGTCTCCCCAGTATGCCCTGTGCGCTCGCGCAGGACATACTGGAGCTTCCGGGGGCCGCGCGGCCCCTGAGCTTCCCAGCCCCCGCCGGCTCTGTCATGGAGCCAGCAATTGTATGGGCGGCCAATCCGGCTGCCCAGGGCTCCCTCTCTGCTTGTGTGCGGGGAGAGCGGGCTTAGCCCACGCACTCTCAAGAACCGGGTCTCACTGATCATGAGACCCGGCTCAGTGATTCAGTAAAACAGGGTCTGTCAGACATTTAACTTTCTTAGGTAATGCAACTCATCCTCATAGACCAGCTAAATATTTACATGAGTTTGTTCTTGCCAAATCGAGAAGGGCATTTGCCTTGGCACACTTGAATGTGCTGCCCTCAGCTCTCTTAGAGGGTCGCTATCATCATCATCATCATCATCATTATTAATTATAATTCAATAATTCAATAATTTTGCTCAAAGGTTATGCCTGTGTCAGTCAGGAGCGGTTGAGAAAATTGATCATATGTTGCTTCACTGTTTATTTTGTAGAGAGATTCTGCTAGCACTTTTGTCACCTATTTTGTCTAGATTCCCAGTTAGGCCATTGGCCTTTTATGTGTCTCTCCTTTTGTCTGACAGTGATATTAATGTTTCCACCAAGGTGGCAAGATTTTGCCACATTACAAGCTGTGTAAGGAAACAATTGGTAAAATCACGAGTGTCGACTGTACTATATATTCTTATATTGTAAATGGTGTTTTGTAAGAAAGTTCTGGAAGAATCATGATTGCTGGAGGTTACTACTTATCTATTGTGTTGTATTTTTGTCTGGCCAATGACCGAAATAAAGATTCCATTCCATATGCTCATACAGAACCTCAGGGCACTCCAGAACAAAGTGTGGAACCTTTAGTTTAACCAGAGGCTGTATCCATATTGTTGCAGTAGCCATTTTTGGAGCTTCCTCTGGTTGCCGTAAAACTTGGTTTGTCTCTAAATCATGCTCAGTTCTTCTAAGCTGCCGATGTAAGAAAACCTGTTTTCCTACTAGTTGGTCGTCGTCTTTTTTTAAAAAGCGGTGTTGTGCATGTGTGTGAGAGAGGCCAGTGTCATTCTTCTTTCTAAAGCTAAACAGATGCGCAGGCGTTACTTGCATGGGGCTGAGAAAGTTTCTCTTTCTTTGTCCTCACATATTTGTTGTTTTGTGCTGATTGCATCTTGAGCTCTGTTGCCTAACAACCTTCTTTTTCTTGCTTGTCCAAAACTATTTTTGATTCTGCCAGAATGTGGTGTGTGTTGCTAGTGCCCAACACACACACACACACGAGAGAGAGAGAGACCTGTGGATGGAAACCTTTTAGCGAGACACACACAGCTTGAGCTGCAAAAGGTCATTTAGACTTTAAATTTTAAAAAACCTAGATGAGATAAGCACTATCTTCCTGCTTTGGATTATCAACACCTTCACACTTCCCTGTTCCCACACTCAAGTACTGGTAGTAAATTTTTTTTTTTTAAAAAAAATCTATGTTTGGTGTTTGCAGGGTTTGACATCATGACAATCTTGGTTTCCATTTGAGTTCAGGGTGTGGGGCCAACATTTTAACACGTAGGACTGGGAGGATCGCCTGGCTTCTGAGATTTCACACAGAAAGGGAAGAAGGTTCAGTGGTCACATGGGATCAGAGTGATAGTTGCTCTGCTTTGCCCAAATAGCCGAAGCAGACTTTTGTGCAAGTGTAAATTTTAGTTGACAAAGGCTATAGAGATTGGAGAGGGAGGTAGTATAGGAACGACCCAGACAGAGATTATTTACTTTTCAAAATGCAAGAGTATACACAGTCCTGTCAATAAAAGAACGTCTGCCACCCCTCTAACTGGTCTGACATCTCTTCTTTCCTATGACCCATTCCTGGGAAATTGCTTCAAGAACTTGTGTACATGATGCGTAAGACTAGTGTCATCCTGGAGGCAACATTAGCTAAATCTATATGAGTGTGAGTGTGTGAATCTGACTCCTCTTTACTCAAAGTCCCACTCACTTCAGTGAGACTTACTGCTAAGCAAGTGTGTATAAGACTGCAATCTAAGATGTTCAGTCTACATTTGCTATGCCAGTCCCATGTGGAGTGAAACCAAAAGTAAAATATTGAAGGATTATATGAGTTAAGGCAGGGGTTACCAGCCTTTGATCCCCAGATGTTGTTGGACTACAACTCCTATCATCCCCAAACACAAGGGTTGCCTTGTGGGAACTTCTGAGCAAAGGCATACATAATTAAGTTGTATATCCTGGGAAAGGGGGGAAGTTAATGGTTTTCTAGTCCAGGGATTCTCAACGTTGGGTCCCCAGATGTTATTGGACTTCGACTCCCATAATCCCCAGCCCCAGTGAGCTTTGGTTGGAGATTATGGGAGTTGAAGTCCAATAACATCTGGGGACCCAACGCTGAGAATCCCTGTTCTACTCCTTACTAACCCAGTTATCACTGGGGTATACCAAAGTGTTTCAGTGACTTGAGCGGATTTATATCTTCAGGGATTTGCGTTACCACTTGGGCTGCCTTCCTCCCTTTGGCCCTGTCTATAAACCACATGGCCCTCCATGCTGTCGATCACGTGATCATATAGCTGTATTGCATTGTTCGTCCATTCATGCCCAATGAGAATTATTATTTTTAAATAGTTAGAGATTGAGTTTGTTATTTATTTATATAAAATATTTCTATACCACCCAAAACTTGGGTCTCTGGGTGGTTTACAATGAAAATAATTAAAAACATCAAATCAATTAACAATTAAAATCAAGTAAAACATTTAAAACCCAGTATTAAAAATTTTTAAACTATAAATCTAATTAAAAGCCTGGGTGAATAAATGTGTCTTCAGTGCCTTTTAAAAAAGTTAACAGAGATGGGGAGGCTCTTATTTAAACAGGGAGCACATTCCACGGACCGCAACGGAGAAGGCCAGTTCCCAAGTAGCCGCTAGACGAGTTGGCAACAACTGCAGATGAACCTCTACAGATGATCTTAGCTGGTGGTTGGGCTCATGGCGAGGAAGACATTCTCTTAAATACCCAGAGCCTAAGCTGTTTAGGGCTTTATAGGTAATAACCAGCACCTTGTGTTTTGCCCAGAAACATATTGGCAGCCAGTATAGTTCTTTCAACACAGGAGTAATATGGTCTCTCCTAGATGACCCAGAGACCAACCTGGCTGCCGCATTCTGGACTACGCACAAAGGCAGCCCCACAGGTTATCAGCATATGTACTACCATTTTGAGGTCATTCATCTGATGAATTGGATGCAGGTGGTGCATCAGCCGAAGCCAATAATAAAACACCTCTGGCCACCGCCTCAACCTGGGACATCAGGGAGAGGTTTGGATCCAGAAGCACCCCATACTGCATACATGTTCCTTCTGGGGGACCATGACCCCATCCAGAACCGGCAGATCAAAATCGTCTCCCGCATTCCAACCTCTCACAATCTTATCTGTATTCAGCCTCAGTTTGTAATCCCTCATCTAGCGCTTTACTGCCTCCAGGCAAGCATTTAGGGAGGTTATGCCTTCTCCCAATGATGTTGACATGGAGAAATATATTTGGCTATCATCAGCATGCTGATAACAACCTGCACTAAATCTCCCAATGATCTCTCCTAGCTGTTTCATGTAGATTTTAAACATCTGAGACAATATGGAGCCCTGCAGGACCCCATAGGAAAGTTTAGATTTTGAAGAACAACAGTCTTTCAAGAGATACCATCTGGAATCTGCCCGTGAGGTAGGAGTGGAACCATTGCAAAGCAATGCCTCCCACCCCTGGTCCCCTCAGATGTTCCAGAAGGATACTATGGTCAATAGTATCGAATAAATAATAATAGTATCGAAAGCTGCCATGCGATCCAAAAGGACCAACAGAGTCACACTCCCTCTGTCAATTCTCAGTTGAAGATTATCCATCAGGCCAACCAAGGCAGTCTCCACGCCATAGCCCACCTGAAAGCCAGTTTGAAATGGGTCTAGATCAGGGCTGCTCAACTTTGTCCCTCCTACAACTCCCATAATCCCTGGCTATTGGCTACTGTGGCTAGGGATTATGGGAGTTGTAGTCCAAAAACAGCTGGGTGGGCCTCAGTTGAGCAGGCCTGGTCTAGATTATCAATTCCCTCCAAGACTGCCTGGAGCTGGGAGGCCACCACCTTCTCAAACACCTTGCCCAGCCATGGAAGATTGGAGAAACGCCTGTAGTTGCTTAACTCTGAGGGATCCAAGGCAGGCTTCTTCAGAAGCGGTATAATGATTGCCTCCTTAAGACAAGGAGGCATCCTGCCCTCCCTCAGAGAAACATTTATGATCTCTACCAGGCCCTCTACAACAGCTTCCCTGTGAGATATTATAAGCCACGTCAGACAAGGATCAAGAGGGGAAGTTTTAGGCCACACCATTCTAAGCAACCTGTCCACATCTTCAGGGGCTACAAACTGAAGCTGATCCAGGGTCATCACGTAAGAGGAGCTGCTGGACACTTTGGCATCAGATTCTGTAACAATTGTGAAGTTAAATCGAAGTTGGCCTGAATATGAGAGATTTTGTCCACAAAAAGCTCAATAAAAAGGACACAGCGAGTAATTGTTAGTTCCAAGTACTGATTCAAGGGGGAAGGGGCGCACAATAACCCCTTCACGACCCTGAACAACTCTGCGGACGTGAACATGCAGACATGATATGGGAGGAAAAGAATCACATCTTTGTCGTGCATATCGCCTGAGCATAAGTCTTCAAATGCTTTCTATGTAATCTGTCGGATTCAAGTAGAGTCTTTCTCTACTTGTACTCTAGTCCTCTTACTCACTGCTTCAGCCCCCGTAGTTCTTCCATATACCAAGGGGCCAGTTTCGAAGTGGGTTGGAGAGGATGCTTAAGAGCGATCATGTCCACTGCCATGGTGAGTGGGTTATTCAAATTCTCCACCAGTGTATTGACAGGGTCACCAGCAGAGCCAACACGAAATCCCTTCAAGGCTTCCTGGAATCCTATTGGATCCAGTAACCTTCTCAGGCAGACCATCCTAATGAGCACATGTGTTGGGTGGGAGCATTTTCACCAATGCAAAGCCTGACAGCCCCATCATGAAGAAACTGCGTCGGATTTAACCACTCCTCCCTTCTCTCTCAAGAGTTCGTCAACTTTTGAGTTGTAAACTGTCCAGAGACTTGTGTTTGGGGTGGGTGGGTGTATAAATGTTTTAAATAAAAATAAATAAAATAAAATAAATAATGGGCCCTCCACTACTCGAGGTGGCACGTGGTCATCAGTCCAACATTAACCAGATGGTGGTCTGTCCATGACAATGGGGGAAATCACCAGAGTCCCCACCCACAGAACACCACCCTCTTCAGAGTGAAAGACCAGATCAAACATGTGACCAGCAATATGCATCGTTCCTGAGACCACTTGGGATAGGCCCATAGTTGTCATGGCCACTATGAACTCCTGAGCCGCCCCAAATGGTCTCAAAGTGGACATTGAAGTCCCCGAGCACTGCAAGCCTGGGAGAATCCAACTCCAAGTCTGAGACTTGTCAATCAGCTCAGTTAGGGACTCCGTTGGGCAGTGGAGCAATCGGTACACCAACAGAAGTCCCAGTCTATCCCTGGTCCCAAAACCTAGGCACACACATTCAATATGGTCAGACACTTCAACAGGGATCCTGGCAAGGAAGATGTTCTTATAGACCACAGCCACTCCACCTCCCCACCCACGTCCCCTCCCCTGCTCCTCAACAGAGTACCCTGGAGGGAGAAGCTGGGAACAAACCAAGCCACCAGCCTCCCCCAACCATGTCTCTGTAATACATACCAGATCGGCCTCTTCATCCACAATCAGATCATGGATGATTTCAGGTTTATTCTGGGCTGACCTCCATTACAAAGGAGCAAGATGAGGCTTTGTGGGTGGTTGGCATTGCTTTCCAAGGTCAAAGAGCTGGCAGCACAGCCAGAAGGGGAAACAGCAATTCTGATCACCCTTCCCCTGCAACAGCCTGCTGACCTTTCAACATTACTTCTTCTATTCCCCACCACCACTGAAATAGCTGCCCCATAATCAGTGGATACACCCCCTGTCTCCCCATCTCCAGATAGACCCAGACGCATTAAAATTCACCCAGTATTTTAGGCAGAAGCCGAATTAAAATACCCACCCACCTTCACACACCATGAGGTCTCCTGAGCCGAACAGCCCGGCCCTCATTATCCCCCCAAAGTGGCTCCCCCAAAGGGGCGACAAGCAGCGTTCCTATAAAAGCCCAGAGTTGGGCAGCTGACCCCAGGAACTGCTGAGTCACCCACTCCTGGCCCCAGTCCTGCACATACTCTCCAGATGTTACCCAGAGGCAGCAGGCTGCAGTCTCACAAGGGGAAGCAGAAGCAGGCAGGTGGTAGCAGAAGGAGCCAACAGCACGCACTCGGTCTCCCACCCCGAGTAGCACTGAAGGGAAAGAAGATGCTTTCCTCTCCTCCTCTCTCCTCTGCTGGGCTTCTCATATTTAATATTAAATTTTTTAAAAAAATATATATTTTACAAATATTTTTTAAAATTTAAATATTTATATTTATATACATGAGATCCCTATTATCTGCTGGGGGCGCAGATAGCAAAGCCACGGATAATAGGGCATTAGGGCTATGTGAATTGGGGGGTTAGGTTTCCCTAGCCATGAAAAATGGGGGGGAGGAAGTGAGGGAAATGGGTTGGGAGTGCCCTAGCATTCCTTGTGTCCCCAGCTGCCCAGCAATGCCCCCCAAACACTGGATTTTTCAGGGAGTTTCTACAAATAATTGTGGTTTTTTAAAAAAACAAACGAGCCAGCAAATGGCTCCCTTAGTTAAAACGGCGGGCGGAAGTGACATCAGAGGTCGTTTACACCCACCCCGACCCATGGATACATGAGTCTTAATCCTTTCAGTGCCTGATATTTGCATGTATGCCGAGGTCAGGTAGCATAGGGACATAGGAAGTTGCCATACACTGAGTCAGACCATTGGTCCATTTAGCTCAGTATTGTCTACACAGACTGGCAGCAGCTTCTCCAAGGTTGCAAGCAGGAATCTCTCTCGGCCTTATCTTGGAGATGCCAGGGAGGGAACTTGGAACCTAGATGCTCTTCCCATCCCCTAAGGGGAATATCTTACAGTGCTCACACATCTAGTCTCCCATTCATATGCAACCAGGCCAGACCCTGCTTAGCTAAAAAGGACAAGTCATGCTTGCTACCACAAGACCAGCTCAATTACCTGACTGTGGATATGCGAAACCGCAGATGCTGGGTCTACGATTAATGGGGCTCTCCTGTACCACTTTCCAACAAAAGTTCTCGAAGTGGTTCTATATAGAAAAATAATAACTAACTCAGCAAAAAGGCACCTTTTAAAGGGGTGATTCTCTAGTGTTTTTTTGGGGGGGTGCACACTCAGAAAGTGTTTCCTCAGGACTGCATGAATATGTTCTGTTCACTTTTGGTTTCATTTTCTATTCCCCTCCCCTCCCCATCACATGCATTTATATCCAGATTCCTTGCTCAGATCTACTCCATTCCCCTAAACCCTCTAATCATTCATTGACTGTCTTTATCTTTGCACTTTTGAGCAGCAGGGCAAGGGCTTGAGTGTGAGTGTGTGTCTGTGTGTGTTGCATATATACCACCTGCAGAATAGGACTGATCAGGTCTTTTATCTCTCATCCCCATATACTGCTGTTAACATGTTCATAGAATATAATTAGAAGTTATGATTAATATTCATCATGATATCTCTGACCTAGTTTCTTTATGAATTTTTAAAATCAATTTAAAAAATTTTTTAAATCAGTTTTTATCAACCCTACTTCACGAAGCAGTAAACTGCAGTTTTGCCATTTAGGGGGTAGGAAATGTTCATAATACTGCTTTGTCATGTGGAGACAAAGGAGAGATTCATCTTGTGGCTAGTCTTCTAGGCCAATGGCTATATATGGATTAGGCCAAAAATATTGTTGGGGCACCCTGCAATCTTGCTGCCTTGGGAAGCTGCTGGCGCATATGTCTTGGCTTTGGACTAGAGGCATTCTGTATATTAAAAAGGACAGTATGCTAGGAGGCCATCTGCCTTCCACTTATTGTATTCAATCAAGTGCCTTGTGCATTTATACACTGGATTGTTCAAGGGCTGGGTTAAAGTATCTGGAACCTTAACCAATCACAAGTTGAAACCAGATACATCCTGCTTTATTTATATAAAGTTCCATGTCTGTCTCTGTGGGTCTATATATAATCTTGTGTGTTTTTGCTTTGTGTCTCATTATTTTTTTGCTTGTGGCATTATGCCACGTAGTTAGGCTCGCATCTTGATCTTCATCGTGAACCATCTTGCCTGTCTTTGGCCCAAGGTGTCAAGTGAAACCTGACATGGATCTCTACAGCAAGCATCATGGTTCTAAATTTAGGTTTGACTGTGTTCTTTGGTGTGTGCTCTTAAATGTTTGTGGTCTCAACCAGTGATTAATCAGTAATGATATGAAACAGCTCGTAAGTTGCCATTCACAGGGTGAATTTGATGTGTGATGACAGTTTGAAGATCACTTGATTTGATGTTTTCATAATCAGATTGTAGATGAAGTTCTCTTCTGGCATTGAGCATTATTCTCTGGACCTTGTTTTGAATCCCCTTGTGTTAAACAGAATGACAAAGCTGCGAAAATATCTTAAAATCTCATCTTTAAGGGGAACAAATCAAGAACATGATATTGCTATACATGTTCCAGTTGTTACATCCAAAAACTGTTACTGATTTCCAGAAATGGGACAGTGGCACAAACTCTTTTCACCGTTCTTAATGAACACAAGTACTTTTACAAACCTTTCAACTTTACTCAAGCTGAATTCTAAAACTCAAGTAAAAGTTTAAAAAAAACACTGAATCATCTTTAAATACAAAAACCTTGCCAGGAGGTAGCTTCATTATCCTGCAATTGGTGTGCTCTTCCTTTAGTTAAGGTAATCAAAATGTAACCTATTTCGTATGTTGTTTTTGCGAGTGTGTTTAATCATAAATTAATTACTGTACTTTATCTTGTTTTCATGAAATGTTGGGTTTTGTTTTCAGTTTCAGAGTTTCCAGTTTCCTATTTGAAAGTCAAAATAGATTCTGGATATTTTAGAGAGAGAGAGAGAGAGTTAATCTCTCTTAAAGCTTAATGGAAGAAGGAGAGATGGATTATTTCGATAAAATGTTTGGGGGTAGTGTTTCTATAATTAATTATTTGTTGTAAAAATTTGAGGAAGTTATCTCAAAAAAAACTTGGACTGCGTATTTGAACAGTTACAGTAAGTGCTCTTGGAAGCTGAGATTCAGTTCAGTGAAGTATAGGCTAAGGATCCGCAAACAGGTTCAACATCGAACATGTTTGACGTTGAACCTGTTTGGTTCGACCATTCAGGGTCAAACCCAACCATCCCCTGTTCGGTGCAACCCCGGACTGAAACACACATACAACCCGACTGTTTGGCGGGTTCGCGGGGTTTTTTTAAATTAAATTTTTTCCCCACGTACCCCCTTTGGGGGAGTTGTTGGAGGTGGCAGAGGGGGGGTTGGCTGTGGAGGTCCCCCCCTTCCCCTGCTGGCCTTCCTTCATGCCGCCACCGGCCATTTGGGCCTTCCCCCTCCAGCGCGGTGGCCATTTTGGAGGCCACCGCATCTGCGCAATTGGCCTCTGCATCACACACACACACACCCGCTGCCTCCAACAATTCCCCCGAAGGGGGTAAGTAAAAAAAAATTTTTTTTTCACGAACTGAAGCGGGGGGCTCGAGGGGGTGCCGGACCGAACTGGCCCGGTCTGGACTCAAACCGAACCAGACCAGCCGGTTCTGTGCACAGCCCTAATATAGGCTTGTACAGTCATCCTTTGCCAACCACAGGTTTCCTAGTCACGGTTTTGATTATCCATGTCTGGGAAATTGTGGCAGGTCTCGCCAGCTGCAATCTGAGTATCCACAGTTTGGTGAGGTGGTGTTTTTGTTTTGTTTTTTGGTAATTTTGGGATTTTTTTTTGCATTTTCCGGGGGTCAGGGGGTGATTTCCGGGGTTACCCCTTCATTCCTTTTACTGACTCGTGGTGATTTGGAGCGATTTTTTCTATTTTTTACTGTATTTTGTGGTCCGTTCGCAACCGCAATTCCCCTAACACCCTGTTTGCCATTGATTTCAATGGTTCATCAACCGCAAATTCACCAACCATGTGGTTTTCCTGGAACAGAACCCTCATTGTTGGTGAGGGATGACTGTAATGGACTTGGAACTGGTTCTGGTGATAAACTCCTGATCACTTAACTTGGGGCTTGACAAATCCCAGGTGTGCACCATGGTGCCTAAACTAGGATATTCAGTGGTGGTAATAAAATCCTTATTTGTCCTTATTTGTGAGTGTCCACATTTGGAAAAATGCATACTGTTCTGGTCGTCTCAATAAGGATATGAGAAAACTGAAGGAAGTGCAAAAAAAAAAAAAAAAAGCAAGGGGTCAGAGTAGAACCAGGTAAAGAGCAGACGGAAGGATGTGCTAGCTGGTCAAAGAGATCAAATAGAGATAGCACATACCATGTAAGAGATTCAGCATATGAGTGCTTATATGCCAATTCCAGAAGCCTACAAACCAAGATGGGTGAGCTGGAGTGCTTGGTTGCTAATGAAAACAAAGAGATAGTGGGCATAACGGAAACATGGTAAAACCGTGAGAACCACTGGGTCACTGTTATTCCTGGATATAAACTCTGTAGAAAGGACAGGGAGGGATGAATTGGGGGTGTAGTAAGACTATACGTTAAAAAAGGGATAGAATCTGTGTTGTGCAACTTTTAGGGATCAGTGACTGTAGTGTGATCAAATTCAGCTTATATGCTGGAGAGAATCACCAAGGAAATCTAACACAGACACTTTGAACTTCAGAAGAGGAAATTTCTCTAAAAGGAGGAGTTTGGTGAAAAGAAAACTGAAAGAAAATCAACTTTGCTCCAGAATGGATGGAGTTTATTTAAAACCACAATAATAGAAACCCAGTTAGAATGTATACCAAAAAGAAGGAAAGGTACCACCAAGTCCAGGAGGATGTCAGCATGGCTAACAAGTAAAGTCAAGGAAACTATAAAGGGGAAGAAGAATTCCTTCACAAACTGGAAGACCTGCCCAACTGAAGAGAACAGAAAGGAACACAAACTCTGGCAAAATAAATGTAAAGAGACAATAAGGGAGGTGAAAAGAGAGTTTGAGGAACATTTAACTAAAAGCATCAAGGGGGGGAATAACCAAAACTTCTTTAAATAGAAGTTGGTTCATTAGATGACAAGGGAGTGTAAGGTATTAAGGAAAATATGGAGATTGCAGAGAAGCTAAACAATTTGTTTGCATCTGTCTTCACAGCAGAGGATACTGAGCGTATACCTGTGCCTGAACTGAACTTCTCAGGGACCTTCTCAGAGGCTAAAGAACTGAGCCAGATAGAGGTGATTAGAAAGGATGTTCTAAACTGTCTGGAAGAATAAAAAATTAACAAATTGCCAGAGGCAGATGGCATCCACCCAAGAGTTCTTAAAGAACTTAAATGTGAAATTGCCAACAACCTTGCAAAAAACACACAAAACTTATAACTTATCTCTACAATCAGGCTCCGTACCAGAGGACTGGAAAGTAGCCAATGTAAGACCTATTTTCAAAAAGGGATCCAGGGGGCATCAGGTAAATTACAGGCCGTTTAGTTTTACGTCTCTGCCAGACAAATAGATGGAAAGCATTTTCAAAGACAAAATTGTTAAACACATAGAAGAACAGGCCCTACTGAAGGAGAACCAGCATGGGTTCTGCAAAGGTAAATCTTGCCTCACCAACCTTTTGGAGTCCGTTGAGAGTGTCAGCAGGCATGTGGATACACGTGATCCAGTTGACATAGTATACTTGGACATTGAAAAGCTTTTAACAAAGTTCCTCATCAAAGTCTCATGAGAAAACCTAGCAGTCATGGGGGAACAGGTTCATGTGTGGACTGGTAACTGGTTGGACAGGAAACAGAGGGTAGGTATAAATGGACAGTTCTCTAAATGGAAGGACGTAAGAAGTGGGGTCATAGGAACATATAGGAACATAGGAAACTGCCATATACTGAGTCAGATCATAGGTCCATCTAGTACAGTATTGTCTACTCAGACTGGCAGCGGCTTCTCCAAGGTTGCACGCAGGAATCTCTCTCTCAGCCCTATCTTGGAGAAGCCAGGAGGAAACTTGAAACCTAGATGCACTTCCCAGAGCGACTCCGTCCCCTGAGGGGAATATCTTACAGTGCTCACACTTCTAGTCTCCCATTCATATACAACCAGGGCAGACCCTGCTTATCTAATGGGACAAGTCATGCTTGCTACCACAAGACTAGCTCTCCCCCTAGGTCCCCTAGGGATCTGTACTGGCACCAGTGCTTTTTAGTTTATTCATCAATGATCTAGAAATTGGAGTACGCAGTGAGGTGGCCAGATTTGCAGATGACTCCCAACTATTTAAGGTAGTGAAATCCACAACAGATTGGAAGGAGCTCCAAAAGGATCAAACTGGAGGAATGGCAGCAAAATGACAAATGTGGCTAGTGTTGGCAAGTGTAAAGTGATACATATTGGAGCAACAAATCTCAACTTCACATATTCACTGATGGGATCTGAGCTTTCTGTGACTGACCAGGAGAGGGATCTTGGGGTTATGGTGGACAACTTGTTGAAAGTGACACAATGTGCGGCAGCTGTGAAAAATTCCAATTCCATGCTTGCAATCATTAGGAAGGGGATTGAAAATAAAACTGCTAATATTATAATGCCCTTTTACAAATCTGTGGTGTGGCCACATTTGGAGTACTGTGTACTGTTCTGGTCACCATACCTCAAAAAGGACTTTATAGAACTGAAGAAGGTGCAGAAGAGGGAACCAAGATGCTCAGGGGCCTAGAGCACCTTCCTTATTAGGTAAGGCTGCAACACCTCGTGCTTTTTAGTTTCGGGGGGGTGACATGATAGAGTTCTATAAAATTATGTATGATGTAGAGAGAGATAATTGTTTTTTCCCCTCTCTCTCATAACATTAGAACAAGGGGTCATCCCATGAAATGATTGCCAAGAAATTTAGGGCCAACAAAAGGAAGTAGTTATTTTCCCCACACAACACTTAATTAACCTATGGAATTCGCTGCCACAAGATGTAGTGACAGCCACCAGCCTGGATGGCTTTAAGAAGGGCTTAGATAAATTCATGGAGGACAAATCTATCAATGGCTACTAGTCTGAGGGCTCTAGGCCACCTCCAGCCTAAGAGCCAGGATGCCTCTAAATACAGTACCAGTTTCAGGGAAGCTTGTGGGCTTATTAGAGGCATCTGGTGGGCCACTGTGTGAAACAGGATGCTGGACTAGATAGGCCTTGGGCCTGATCTCGCAGGGCTGTTCTCATGAGAAAGCTTTACAGAGAAACTCGGGAGGAGGTAAAGGAGATTGTGCTCGTGCACGAAATCACATCCTGGCAGCTATTACAAGTGCCCCCACTTTTAAAAGGGGAGTGGGGGCAGCATTCGGTCTTAGGTTGCCACTGTAGTTGGACCAACTCCCCTTCCAAGGATAATTTGAGAAGGGGGCTCCCCACAGTGTGTCAGCAGGTGTTGCTGGGTGAAACTCTAATGTGCACATGCTGTACAGAGCCCAAATCTCAAAACAGTTTTTTGATTAGAACCCCAAAGTCTTAATGCTGGAGCAGAGCCTTTTGTTGTGATTGGTTCAGCCTTTAGCAGGCTACTCTCCCCCCCCACACACACACCCTACACACACACCTCTGTGCCCTGTAGCTACATCCCTAGATCTCCTCAATTGTGGCATTTTTCTGCAAGGATGAACCCAGCAAGTGTTTCTCCCAGTGACCTGGAACACTGGCTGCCCATCTTTCCAGACTGAAGGGATAAACTCTCCCTGGGTACTGTGTCTGATTCCTATACTTGGAGAGAGCTAGGAGCGTGGCTACACGGCACACTGGCATTAGGGGTGTGAACAAAACCACCTGGCCGGGTTGGTTCAAGTAGAAACCGGACCTCAACTGCACCAGGCCAGTTTGGGTTGGCCCCATTCGACCCCCCCCCCCACACCGGTTCGGTTCAGGGGCGTTCATCGAACATTTCTGGAATTTGTTTTCCCCTTAACTTAGCCCCTCTGGGGTGCTTCTTCAAGGTGGTGGTGAGTGTCCGTGGAGGTTCCCCTCCCCCTACTGGGCTTCCTTGCCATGCAGGGTGCCACTGCGCAGGGGCAGTGGCCTCCAAACTGGCCACCATGCCAAGGAATAGGCCCGGAAAGGGCCAAAGGTGCCTGAACCAGGTGATTTTTACAAAAAGGAAGGCCAGTGGTGGGAGGGGGAACCTCCACAGACCTCCCCCGCCCCGGCCACCTTGGGGAAGCCCCCTGGAAGGGGTAAGCTTTGAAAAAAAAACCCAAGAAATGTTTGACGAACCCCCGAACTGGGGTGTGTGTGTTCGGTCCCGGGTCGAGGCGAACCAGGAGTGGTTTGGCTCAACCCTGAACCTTTGAACCGAACCAGTTTGATATCCCAGTTCAGACTCGAACCTGTTTGCATACCCCAACTGGTATGGGAGGCAGAATTAGCCAGAGCAATCTTGTTCTCTCTGTACCCGGGTACAGTAGCTCCTGAACAAGGCTTCTGTCTCCAGCAAAAAAATAGAGCCCCAAATACAGAACTTTTCCAAAAGTACAAACTACATTTCCAGATGGGCTTTCTTTGACTGAATTTACAGTTGTGAATAGTTATTTCTGTGTAAAACATAATGATTGTGTTTGGAATATGCAGAGAAATGCATTGGAATACCTGGAAACAGAGGATGTGGTTGCCTCAGTGCTGGAGCTTATTTAAATGTCTGTCGTAGATCATTTAGCTATAATAAAAATTCCACTTTAGTGCCGGGGGGGAGGGGGGCGTAAAGTGCTTTAATGTCCCAACTAGTGGTTGGTTGGGGTGTGTGTGTGTGTGTGTATGTATGTGTTTAAATTTATGCCACTTATAAATGGTATGCATCAGGAAAAAGCATAGTTAATGAATAACAAAATGTCTTGATGAAGGAAAGCATGAAATATAACAGTTGACTAATCATACACAATTTTTAAAACTGGTTAAAAGTGCATCTGAATAAAAGCTATCTGCCTGAAGAAGTAAAATGCTTTTGTTTTCAGAATGCACACATCTGTTACGATAATTGAGATTATTCCATTGAGAAGCGGTATAGAAATCGAGCAATAAATAAAAATAAGATATCCTCTGAAAATAGGCATTCTGTGACTATTCACTGCTCAATTTTATCAGGAGTGCCTTTTTAGTTTATCAGAAAAGGCTTTAATAAATGATTCTGGCCTATTAGTAGGTGAAATGTGGCAGCTCTAATGAAAGCCATATTTAGACATTATGTTGTATGAGCGTACAGATGTCTGTACACTCATGCATGTGTGTGAATGACTATACCTGCATTCATTTTAAAATTGAACCTGGGTACAGGCCTCTCACATACATGGTACGAGAGAAAATGTACTACTGTAAATGTTCAACATCAGGTGTGAATAACTGTACCTACGTACAGAGCTGCACCTGTGTATAATGTGCACTCGTAGAAGTGTTGAACATAAAATGTGAATAGGACTACTGTGGATTAATCATACAGGCCTCTCTTCATGGTGCATGAGTACCCCAGCTATCAAAAGCAGGTCATAAATCTAAATACTCCAGTGGGTATATGTTTTGACATTCTCCAAAGAGGATCTCCAAACCTACTCATGAAATGGTGTATATTTGCAACTTCAGTGAAGTTTGGGGGATTTTCCCTCTTTTCTTTCCTTGCCTTTCTTGAAAAAGGAATATTAATGGAGTATATAGCTAAGTGGTTAACTTTTAAATTCATCTTCAGCTGAAACTAGTGCAAGTCACAGCCTGCTAAGTAAATGGGGAGGGTGTTTACATGGTAACTTCAGAGAAATATGAATAGGGAGAGAAGTGTAAACAGAGTAAGCATTTTGTGCGTTACAACAAACGTCCTGTAGTTACTGCCAAAAAGAAAAAAGCCTCAGTATTGTGTCAATACAGGTTTAAACACGGAGTCAATGACAACGAACTGGAATGTTAAATAAACTTGAAAGGCCTTTACTTTGATTATAGCCAGAAGAAACTGGTCAGTACATAGCAGGATTCTGCTCTGAGAACTTCAGTGAAATTGCTTCACAGGCATGTTGAAGAGGACAGGAGACTCTGTTTTGACAGTAACTTGCATCCTGTGGATATATCCCAGCTGGAAGTTACCACATAGATTTTCGCCAAGCCTACTTAAGGGAGAGTTTGGCCTCTTGTAAAGGGCCTGGCTTAGGAAAAAACTAGACTTGAGTTCTGATGTGGATGGCTTTGCGTACCCTACACCACTGTGCGCGTGTAAGCAGCCGTGATGAAGCTGTGGTACACAAGGTGGCAGTACTCTGCAGTAAGGGCTTCGTGCATGGAGTTACACAACACACTGCCCTTGTTCTTTGCAGGTTCTCCTATCATGGTTTCCACTATTCAGGATCTGGTCATAGGGATCCGTTTTCAATTGTTGCAAGAGTAAAAGTGGGCTATTTTCACCTATTTGCGGTGTCAATTTGTGGGGTTGTTGTGTGCCCGGAAATGGTGGTATTTCCCACCTGGAGGCAGTGCAGAGCCATTTTGTGGCTCTTCCCCACAAAAAACTGGGCATCTTTGGAGTAGTGAGGTGTATTGCTGGAGAGCAAGGTACTGTGCTATACTCCTCTTTTTTTTTTACTCTCCCCTCTCCGTTTTTTTGTGATTTTTTTGGTGTGCCCAGAAACCTAATCCCTGGATTCCCATAGGGTTAAAGGTGAAGTGTGCCGTCAAGTCAATTTCAACTCCTGGCACCCACGGAACCCTGTGGTTTTCTTTGGTAGAATACAGGAGAGTTTTACTATTGCCTCCTCCTACGCAGTATGATGCCTTTCAGCATCTTCCTATATCGCTGCTGCCCAATATAGTACCAGTAGGGATTTGAACCGTCAACCTTCTGCTTATTAGTCAAGCATTTCCCCGCTGCACCACTTAAGGTGACATTCCCTTATTCAATTTCACTTTCACAGATGAGAATGGAACCCCTGCAAACAACAAGGGCCTCCAGTATTTCCAGTGGATGGCATGTCATACAGCCCTGTGCATGGGGCTCTTACCACTAAGAGCTGCTGCCCTTGCAACTGTTTACACATGCGCAGGAGTGCGGGCCGTGCTCAGGCCACCCGCATTCCTTTGCACAGTATGTAAACCATAGAGCCTGAACTGTATAGTGATATTTGTCTCTAGAATGCTGTGTGAATATGGGTGAAGAGGATGTAAAGTTTCTGGGCCAGATCAATATCGGTGGCAGAACACAGAAAGGTGTGTGTGTGTGTGTGTGTGTGTGTGTGTGTGTGTGTGTGTGTGTGTGAAGAACTGAAGGCCATTGTGGCTAGGGATGATGGGAGTTGTAGTCTAACAGCATCTAGGGACCAGGCTTGGGATCCTCCCGTACCAGTGTTTGCTGGAACAGGGATCCCCAGATGTTATTGGCTACAACTGCTATAATCCCCAGCCAAAGGCCATTGCAGCTGGGGATGCTGGGAGTTGTAGTTCAGCAACATCTGGAGTACTGCAAGTTGGGAACCCCTGCTCTACATCATGTTCTGTGGGCATCCGGAAGCATCTGGCTGGTTAGAAATAGAATGCTGGACTAGATGAATTATTGTGTCCTCAATGATATATAGCCCATATATAACCACATTTTGTTATCCCCACTCACCCTGCATGCCTTGGATCTGGTTCTTGTAGCACAACAACGGCGTAACCCCACTGCCTCAACTGCTGCTGTTCTATATTTGGAAAAACAGCTGGATTATAATTTTGCTTTGTTGTTTTTTTCAACCTTGCAGGCTCACGCATCACTTCCTCTACCCTCAAGCGATTGTTCAGCCCAGCGTGGTCATCCCAACCCCCGTACAGTCCATCACATCTCCATATATAGACTACACAAGTGCGAGCCAGGCCTACACACAGTTCACCACTTCTGCCTATGACCAGTATCCGTATGCCGCCTCCCCCGCAGCTGGCTTCATGGGATACGGCTACACAAGTGCTGTTCAGCCCCCTCTCACAGCTGCTAACCCATCGGTAACTGCCCCCACGGCTTTTGTGCAGTACCAGCCCACGCAGCTACAGCCTGACCGGATGCAATAGAAGCCTGGCTTTGGGTCACCCTTCTGAGAAGACCCTTATTTCTTTCTGCGATAGAATGGAAAGACACGGAGGAGCAAAGAAGAAGAAAAATCTGAAGTCACAAAGCGGAAGGCAAAAAAGTTGTGGGTTTTTGTTTTTTGTTTTTAAATAAAGCTTCTTAAAAACCAACCTTATTAGGAAGAATGCATATCAATACCTAAGCTATTTATAGTGTTACAGACAAGTTTTAAGTCCTTGCAAAAAGACATACACCTTGTAGCAATGGACTTCGGTAAAATTGTTTTTTTAATCAAGACAGATCTTGTTGCAAAGATGGACTGAAAATGACTTTTTTGTTCTTAAAGTGAAACTACAGGTTCTTGCACACTTACAGCAGTCTTCTTCCATCTCTTATTTTTTCACTTCCTTCTCCCACTTAAGGCTCTCCTCTATGCACTGCATACCCATCCAACTCTACACTCTGGTTATTTACCCTCAACACACAAGGTACTCGGAGAACACAGAAATTAAAAAAAAAAATTAAAACGTTTTCTTTTTTTGGTTGTATTAAGAACTTTGTAATACTCAGAAATGCCTTACAGGATGAAAAAAAGAACCTATTTTAATATTTATTATGATCTTTTTATTCACGCGAGCTGTGAATTGCAGATGGAAGAATAGATATATCTGCCTTGTTTAATTCTCAACTAAATTATTGTATGTAGGTGAAAAAAGTTCCTAAGTAACTGCTAAATCACTTTCAACTTGCAAAAAGGGAATATTGGCTTTAAGGACAGTGGAATATTCCTTTAGTCAACGCACTGTAATTTTTCTTATTGTACTTGTTACTCTGTTAAGATTATCTCAAAGTTTTAGGTATATTTTTTAAATGCAAAAATGGGGAGGGGGGAATACTGAACATATTGTCTACTTTGATGGATCTTTTTATTATAATGCTGCAGAGTCTAGAGAAATTTTACAGTATTTATATAAAAGCTAAGCAGAGCATGGCTCATGGACCAGCAGTGCTTAGGAGAATGTCAAGAACAGACCAGAGTTTTAAAAATGGTGTTACACACACTTGAACAAAAGGGTTTAAAACGTGACATTTTTATACCGAATGGTACAACAACTGATTAAGTAAAAGACCGTGTAAGTTATGTGCATTTTTACAAAGAAGAGCAATAAACTATTTTGATTTTTAAAACAACTCAGTGCTGTGTTCTATGTTGTAGCCATTTTTTGAAGATGGTATGAAAGATGTGACGAGGCTGACCCAGATGGTGTACAATGAATGGCATGTGGCTACTGTTACTTGGTAGCAAGAGGCCCACCATTATGTCTAGAGGGAGAGTTTGAGTATTGCAAGGACTCTGGAGGAATGACCCCCTATAGGGTCTTTGTCAGTGAGGAGCAAGCTACCTGCTATTAGGGATGGAGGACCTGTTTGACTGTCTTGGTAATATTCTCCCCAAACATACCACTTTACTTTCTCCATGGAATAAATAGATGGCAACCATGCACTTCATATGGGGAAACATAAAGGGGTTATTACTTGGGGACACCTACATGTGTAAAAGTTAAACCTGAGAATCAAGCCTAGCCTTATTGGCTTAGTCTCCCTCTAGGTTCTGTTTCTTGGTCACATTGGAGTGTGACAAAATGTTGAGAACAAATGCATATACGTATGCAAATGAAAATAAATGCCATAGGTGGGGGCAAAGCGCCTTACCCTTTCACTATTATAGTGCATCCTTTCACCTCCCTCCGCTTCATTGTAGTGTTCCTGTGATTCCACCCTCCTGGCTGCTATCTCTTTCTTGTAAAGAGGTAACAGTTTTGAGACTGGGAACTCAGGCCCTTTCCAGATTACACTCTGTAATCAGCAGTAAAATGCTTCGGCTTGGCAGGATTGTTTTGAAAATGTAAATTGCTTGAGCAACCTTCCTACAATGGGGAAATACAGCTGCGGTTGTTGGGGGTGGGGTGGGGGTCTGCAATGCACATGCAACGCTGTAGGACTAAAACGCAAGGATAAAATCTGAAAGAAGGCATCAGAAATGTGAACGGCACCTTGCTGATAGAGCAGGGACTGTGATGTCAAAACGCAGGCAGTATGGAAGCACATTTAATGGACACATAGTGAAACTTTTGTAGGGTGTAATCTGGAAAGCGCCCTGGTGAATAACAATGGAAAGACATCTACCTGGCTACCAAAGAAGCATCCTCTGATCCATATAAGCTTCTCTTCCAGCTCTTTCAAGCCACACTGTCAACATCTGAACCCCCAAATTCTTCAGAATTTGCTCATGGAGTTAGAATTTAGCTTGCCACCATCTTGCACTTTTCACTTTGGCTTTGTTTCAGAAACATTTTTGAAGCAAATTCTGAGGGAACCACTGGAGGGAGGATGGGATGGGGCCAGTTGTTCCCCATCCCCTGCTAAATATAGGAGAGTTACCACTTTAACTCGCTTTTAAAAAATCAGTAGAATGCCATATCCTGATCGTAATTCAACGAAAGTCCTTCAGTATTTGGTACAATATGGCCTGGTTGCCATATTGTACCAAATTTTCATATATAGCTGTGTGCCCCAGGATATACCCCAAAAGAGAGTGTTTGCCTAATCACTCTGTAGCCGGTGGTTGTGACCCTAAGTCAGGCCTGCTCAACTTAGCCCCCCCCATCTGTTTTTGAACTACAACTCCCATAATCCTCAGCCACAGTGGCCAATAGCCAGGGATTATGGTAATTGTAGGCCAACATCTGCAGGAGGGCCAAAGTTGAACAGCCTTCCCTAAGTGGAGTCAGGGGTGAACAGCTAAGTTTCGGAATGGCATCCAATTATTCAAGATAGTGGAAACCCAAGCAAACCATGAAGAGTTCCAAAAGGATCTTTCTAAAATAAGAAAAGAATAAATGAAATTCAGTGTAACTGCACACTGGTGTGCATTGGAGCAAAAAATCTCAACTACAGTGGGTATAGGAAAGAATCACCCCCTTTGATAGACCTTAAATTCTGGTTCCCTTACATCCTGAAATGAAAACACAAAGAAAATTCCCTTCACCAGCTGTACTTATCCAATGCAACCTATAACATCCAACTGAAAAACATCACAATTACAGTCCAGAAAAAGTGTCAGAGACAAAAAACAAGAATTACTGAGATTGAAAAAGGATCACCCCCCCCCCCCCCGCATGTCAATATTTTGTTGAACCACCTTTTGCTTTAATAACAGCCTTGAGTCTGTTGGGATACTTCTCTATCAACCTTGCACATCTAGACGGAGCAATATTTCCCACTCCTCCATACAGAACTGTTCAAGTTCGGTCACATTGGATGGTAGGTGTTGGTGGACTGCTATCCTCCCTGGATCCGGTCGGCCCTCCAAACTGGATGGAAGAGCAAGGAGGAAACTGGTAAGAGAGGTTACCAAGAGGCCAATGGCCACTCTGAAGGAGTTAAAGGACTTCATGGCAAAGAGTGGTTGTTCTGTGCATGTGACAACAATTTCACGAGCGCTCCACAGATGTGGCTTGTTCGGGAGGGTCGCAAGGAGAAAGCCACTTCTCAAGAAAGGCCACATTAAAGCTGGTTTGAGCTTTGCCAGAAGGCACCTTGAAGATTCTGCTGCCAAATGGAAAAAGGTCTTATGGTCAGATGAGACCAAGATTGAACTATTTGGCCTCAACACCAAACAGTACACCTGGCGTAAATCCAACGCAGCTCACCATCCACAACACACCATACCTACAGTGAAGCATGGATGTGGCAGCATCCTGTTGTGGGGGTGTTTCTCTGCCTCAGGGACTGGGGCCCTCGTTAGGGTAGAAGGAAAAATGGATGGGGCAAAATACTGTCAGATTCTGGAAGAAAACCTGCTACCCTCTGCCAGACAGTTGAGGATGGGCAGAAGATTCACCTTTCAACATGACAACAATCCGAAGCACACAGCAAATTTGACCACACAGTGGCTGAAGGAGAAAAAAGTGAACGTCCTCATGTGGCCCAGTCAGAGCCCAGACCTAAATCCCATAGAAAATCTGTGGAGAGATTTGAAGATAGCAGTCCACCAACACCTACCATCCAATGTGACCGAACTTGAACAGTTCTGTATGGAGGAGTGGGCAAATATTGCTCCGTCTAGATGTGCAAGGTTGATAGAGAAGTATCCCAACAGACTCAAGGCTGTTATTAAAGCAAAAGGTGGTTCAACAAAATATTGACATGCGGGGGGGGGGTGATCCTTTTTCAATCTCAGTAATTCTTGTTTTTTGTCTCTGACACTTTTTCTGGACTGTAATTGTGATGTTTTTCAGTTGGATGTTATAGGTTGCATTGGATAAGTACAGCTGGTGAAGGGAATTTTCTTTGTGTTTTCATTTCAGGATGTAAGGGAACCAGAATTTAAGGTCTATCAAAGGGGGTGATTCTTTCCTATACCCACTGTATATCATGGTAATCTGAACTGCCTCTGATCTACCAGCAAAAAAAGATTTTTGGGTTTATGAGGGATAGTTCAATAAAAATGTCAAGCAAGTGTACAGTGGCCATAAAAAAGGCTAATTCCACATTATTAGGAAAGGGATTGAACCTGTGGCTGACATCTAGACTAATGTCGCACCAAGGCACCAGCATTTTCCATCACACAACAGGCAAGGGATGACTTTCAATGATCCCTTCCCTCTTCAGTAGCTTCTACCTTCCAAAACAATGTCCTTGAGGGTTCCCCAACCTTCAGGGGACATAGTTTCAAGAACCACAGGTAGCTGCAGAGGGAAGGGAAGACCACCAAAAATTGCCCCTCTTCCATTGTGTGATGGAAAATGCTGGTGAGTTGGTGCAGCAGTAGTCTGGATGTTAGCCACAGTTTTTTCAATCCCTTTCCTAATCATTCCTAAAGCAGAATTTGCTTTTCTTGCTTTCAATACATGGTGCTGCATTATTAGTCTGGATGTCAGCCTTTATCATAATGCATTCTGTAGTGCGAATGTCCACATTTGAAAAAACGCATACTGTTCTGATTGCCTCATCTCAATAAGGATATGAGAAAACTGAAGGAAGTGCAAAACAAGAGTAACCCAAATGATCAAATGAGAAACGTTTTTGACTTGATGTTGCTAAATGTTTATGTTATATGTTAGCAGGAAAAAAGACACGGGAAGATATGATCGAAATTCATAAAATTATGTATGCTATAGATCAGGAGAAATGATTCTCCCTTTTCATAACATTAGAACCGTGGGATCACCCGGTGAAGCTGATTGGCAGTAGATTCAGAACACACAAAATAAAGGACTTTTTCACACAAAACATGACTAATGATGGAATTTGCTGCCTCAAGATGTGGTAAAAGGAAGACAAACACTCCCTCACAAGGTTCTTATTGTATGCAGAAGATGCCAAGTTCCCTCCCTGGCATCTGCAAGGTAGGGCTGAGAGAGACTCCTGCCTGTAACCTTGGAGAAGCTGCTGCCAGTCTGGGTAGACAATACTGAGCTAGATGGACCAATGGTCTGACTCTGTATAAGACAGCTTCCTATGTTCCTAGCTTGAAATACAAAGCACTATAGTAACAAAAAAGTGCCTAACACAAATAGCAATGCATTGAATAGTTAACCCCACCCATTAAACACCAACCCACTTAAAAAAAAAAGTCTTTTTGCATTGCTTGGTTGGGCTTCAGTATGTGTTCAGCAAAAGGGAGTTTCACCACAGCACAGCAGTAAAGGGGAACATAACCCAGTGTGCCTTGCCAGGTACCTGCTGATGGATGGAATTGTCAAGAGCTCATTCATGACTAACTGTAATATCGCACTGGAATGAAGTGAACGGGGCAGGGTGAATGCTTATTGGGCATTAAAAGGGCATCTTGAGGAGGAGCAGGCATCAGAGCGTGTCTCTTGGCAAGAGAGAGAGGGACGTTGCGCAGACACATAGATCTGCAGTGCTCCAACATCACTTCTTCAACAGCTAGATGGGAACTATAACCCTGATGCTGCCTGAAGATGGCCAACTTGGTGTGCTTGCTTTCCATGACGGTACCTTCTATAGTAGTTGCTTCATCTTTTCCCCTTCAAGACATTTTTAGAGTTTCATATGCTGCTGTTCAAGAAACTATTGAGGCATATTAATTTGTTGCAACCCAAAGTTTTGTGGACTGTATAGTAACACATGTTTAAGCTTCTGTGGGCCAAGATGCATGAAACATTCTCAGTTGATATGGGTGCAGAAAGAAAAATGTAAGCGGCCACAAAATGCAAAAAGTCACAGCAACTGTGTCCTTTTCTCCCTCCCTCACAACACTAGAACCAGGGGCATCCAATGAAACTGATTAGAAGGAAATTTAGGATGAATGAAAGAAAGAGCTCATAATTTTCAGTCATAATTAATCTATGGAAGGCAATTAGTTTAGAGGGCTTTAAATGGAGATTAGACAGATTCATGGGGGACAAATCTGTCTATGGCTATTGGCTATATGGTACCTCTATGTTCAGAGGCAGGATGCCCCTTGGCAGACCATTTTGAACACCAGTTCAAAACAACCATGTTGTTTTCCTGTACAGGAAAGCAACCATGTGAAAAGGGGTATGCCTTCAAGTCCTGATAGTGAGCTTCCTAGAGGTATCTGGCTGGCTGGCCATTATACAACACAGGATGTTGGACTAGTTAGGCCTTGGCTGATCTAGCAGGGCTTTTCTAAGCACAACTAAAATGTATATACCTGACAGCTATGGGCCTATCCTGAGTGGTCTCGGGACCGAGGCATATTGCTGGTCACACGCTCAGTTTGGTCTTTCACTCTGAACAGGGTGGTGTTTCATGGGTGGGGACTCCTGTGATTTCCATTGTCATGGACAGACCACCATCTGGTTAAGGTTGGACTCATGACCACGTCCCACCTCCACGGGGGGTGGGAGGGCATTAGAATGGTCTGTCCAAGAAGGTTATTGGATACAATAAGATTCCAAGAAGCCTTGGAGGGATTTAGTGTTGGCTCTGCTGGTGATCCTGTTGACACTCTGGTGGAGAATTGGAATAATCAACTCACCGGGGCAATGGACAAGATCGTTCTTAAGCATTCTCTCCAACCCGCTTCAAAACTGGCCCCTTGGTATATGGAAGAACTACGGGGGCTGAAATGGTGAGGTAGATGACTAGAGTGCAAGTGAAGAAAGATTTGGCTCAAATCCAAGAGATTATTACATAGAGCGCATTTGAAGATCCATGCTCATGCGATACATGCAGCAAAGAAGCGATTCTTTCCCTTCCATATCATGACTGCAAGTTCACATCCAGCGGAGTTGTTCAGGGTTGTGAACATAGGAACAAAGGAAGCTGCCATATACTGAGTCTGTTCATTGGTCCATCTAGCTCAGTATTGTCTACACAGACTGCTGGCAGCTTCTCCATGGTTGCAGGCAGGAGTCTCTCTCAGCCCTATCAAAGAGGTACTGCTTTGCAGTGGTTCCGCTCCTACCTCACGGGCAGATTCCAGATGGTGTCTCTTGGAGACTGCTGTTCTTAAAATCCGAACTTTTGTATGGTGTCCCTCAGGGCTCCATATTGTCTCTGATGTTAGGAACATAGGAAGCTGCCATATACTGGGTCAGACAATTGGTCTATCTAGCACAGTATTGTCTTCACAGATTGGCAGCAACTTTTCCAAGGTTGCGGGCAGGAATTTCTCTCAACCCTATCTTGGAGAAGCCAGGGAGGGAACTTGAAACCTTCTGCACCTCCCAGAGTGGCTCCATCCCCTGAGGGGAATATCTTACAGAGCTCACATTTCTAGTCTCTCATTCATATGCAACCAGGGCAGGCCCTCCTTAGCTAAGGGGACAAGTCATGCTTGCTACCGCAAGCCCAGCTCTCCTCTCTTTGTTTAACATATACATGCTGAGAGAGATCATCAAGGGTTTTGGTGCAGGGTGTTATCAATATACTGATGACACCCAAATCTATTTCTCCATGTCAACATCATTGGGAGAAGGCATAACCTCCCTAAATGCCTGCCAGGAAGCAGTAATGGTCCAGATAAGATGGAGGTACTTATAGTGGGGGATTGGAACTCGGGAGATGATTTTGATCTGCCAGTTCTGTATTGGGTCATGCTCCTCCAGAAGGAACAGGTACATAGTCTGGGGTGCTTCTGGATCCGAACCTCTCCCTGTTGTCCCAGGTTGAGGCGGTGGCCAGAGGTGCTTTTTATCAGCTTCAGCAGATACGCCAGCTGTGTCCGTTTCTTGAGATAAATGACCTCAAAACCTCAAAACAGTAGTACATCTGCTGGTAACCTCTAAGCTGGATTACTGCAATGCGCTCTGTGTGGGGCTGCCTTTGCACATAATCTGGAAACTGCAGTTGGCCCAGAATGCAGCAGCCAGGTTGGTCTCTGGGTCATCTAGGAGAGACCATATTACTCCTGTGTTGAAAGAACTACACTAGCTGCCAATACGTTTCTGGGCAAAATACAAGGTGCTGGTTATTACTTATAAAGCCTTAAACAGCTTAGGCCCTGGGTATTTAAGAGAATGTCTTCTTTGCCATGAGCCCACCGCCTGTTGAGATCATCTGGAGAGGTTCATCTGTGGTTGCCACCAACCCGTCTGGTGGCTACTTGGGAACGGGCCTTCTCTGTTGCTGCCCCTGGACTTTGGAATACGGTCCCTGTTGAAATAAGAGGCTCCCCATCTCTGGCAAGTTTTAAAAAGGCACTGAAGAAACATTTATTCACCCATAGATGTATAGTTTTAATATTTCTAATGTTGGGTTTTATAGCAATAGCAATAGCACTTACATTTATATACCGCTCTATAGCCAGAGCTCTCTAAGCGGTTTACAATGATTTTAGCATATTGCCCCCAACATTCTGGGTACTCATTTTACCGACCTCGGAAGGATGGAGGGCTGAGTCAACCTTGGGCCCGTGGTCAGGATTGAACTTGTAACCTTCTGGTTACAGGGCGGCAGTTTTACCACTGCACCACCAGGGGCTCTTTGGGTTTTATATGTTGGGTTTTATATGATTTGTTGGGTTTTATATGATTTTAATGTTAATGATTTTAATGTTTAAATGATTTTAATTGTTTAATTGATTTAATGTTTAAATAGTTTTAATTGTAAACTGCCCAGAGATGCAAGTTTTGGGCGGTATAGAAATATGTTAAATAAATAAAAATAAATAAAATAAACAATAAGAACAGGATGCTAGATTAGATGGCTGTTTGGTCTGATCCAGCAGGGCTCGTCTTATGTTTATGCATTAGAGCTAGAATAGCCAGTTGTACTCTGTCTAGGTCAGGGGTTCTTAAGCTGGGGCTTATGGACTCAACGGAGTTGCTCCCGGTGGTCCCCGGAAAATATTTGCTGCACTGAATTTAATTTGCTTCCTGGCAAGCCAGACTAAAGTTCTTGAAAATAAATATTCTATTTTCAGTATATTCTCATTTTTGCTGTAGCCTTTTATGAAGATTCTGCAAATAAGGTGGGGTCCATGGGTAATACTTGGTTTTGTAGATGCAAAAATGTAAGAACTCCTGATCTATGAATACGACAGATATTTATATACTGCTTTTCAACAAAGTTAAAGGGCTCACAATCTAAAAAGAAATACAAGGTCGACACTGAGGGATGCTGTGCGGGGGATGGATAGGGCCAGTTGTTCTCCCCCTGCCAAATAAAGAGAATTACCACTTTTAAAAGACGCCTCTTTGCTTAGGTAGGTGGTTGACTGAATGTGAGGATTCTTGTTTTGTTTTTTACTTTAAAAAGAAAGAAAACAACTTATCTTTTTAACATGGGGATGTGACTCCAGAATAGGAAGAGGACAGGAATAAATAGATAGTGTTTAAAATGGAGATAAGTAGAGTGGAGTCCACAGGCAGGTTCAGCCATCACATGGAGCCTCTGTTAACCCGGAGCCTCAGGAGTACGCACCCCTCCCTCACATCCCCACAAGAGCATCTACGTCTTTTCTTTTTTAGGATAAGCCAAGGTTGGTCATCCAAACCCAGCAATCTCAGTTTTTTCTAATCTACTAGCTTCAGGGAACCCCAAAGTGAGTTGAAGTGAGCATCAGATCTCAGGTTCTCTGAAGCCAGTAGAGTGGAACAAGCTGAGAATAGTGAGTTCGGATATCAGGACCAATATCAGCTTTTCCTGACTTTCAACGGAAGTAGAAACGTGTGCAGAAATGGGCCCAGAGAGTGTGCGGTCCTGAAGCCGAGGGGTGTCACATTGAACTCTGAGTTAACAGAGGTTCTGTGCGATGTCTGAATCCACTCTATGCCACGGTGGAGAAATTCACCTCCCAAAAGTGGCCAGTTGGGATCTGGACCCTTTAAAAAAATGAGACAGGCCATATTTTTTGTGTAGCTTTGCATATGAATCCCAGGTTCTATCCCTGGCCTCTCCAGTTAAAATGGATCTTGGGAGCTAGACTGGGAAATCCTTCTGAGTTGGGGCCAATGCTTAATCCTGTTCATATGTACTTATGCTCTTCTGCCTGAGGCCTTTGAGGAGCTGATGTCAATCAGAGTAGACAGTTCTGAACTAGATAAATCAGCTGACTCCCTATAAAGCAGTCTCTCATCTTCTTAAGAGCTATTTTCCAACAATAGTTTTCTTCATTATTGGATATGCCCCAGTTCTGCCAAAACTCCTGTATCAAGTCAAGGCTGGGTCCACATGGATCTCTAAACTGTGTGGTATGGGGGGCATACTAGAATCATAGAATCCCATCTCCTCCTGGGATTCTGCCAGTTCTTGAGAGTCTACTGAGCATTGGTTACGTGATTCGTTCTTTCATTTCTTTTAATGAGACTGATT
This sequence comes from Hemicordylus capensis, assembly GCF_027244095.1. Classification (NCBI taxonomy): domain Eukaryota; kingdom Metazoa; phylum Chordata; class Lepidosauria; order Squamata; family Cordylidae; genus Hemicordylus; species Hemicordylus capensis. The sequence goes on along the minus strand of NC_069660.1, from coordinate 21,832,401 downwards.
CTCAGTTCTGAAGTTTTCAGTTTATGGAAAGTAAAAAAGGGTTTTAAGAAACTTCTCTTCACAAAGTGTAATGGAATGGAACCCATCTATTTAAGTTTTTGACGCCATGTTTCTAAGGGCATTTTTCTATATTAGTCTTGGTTCATATTAGTCTTGGTTCAGCTACTGTGAGTGCAAGAAAGAACTGGAATGAGCAGGAACAAAATTATTGGGGAGGCAGCTTGAAAGATCTAATGATGTTTCAGATGTTTGGTTTGCTTTTGTCCTTGCAATTTGAAATAAGACAAAATGCACAGACATATTGAACTTGTTTTAGTGAACTCCCCATTCCTCCTCTGGCTCTGGTAGGAGCTATGACAAAGTTAAAACCATTTCAGTTGAAAGTCTGAGAAAACAGGTGTGTCTTGAGGATCTTCCTAAAAGCAAACATTAAGTGGTTTCCAACTGTAATTCAGTTTTAGTCCTGTCTGCTATTTTATCTTGCTGCCATTTTGTTTTCATGCTTGCTTTATTATTATTTATTGTTTTATTACAGCTTTAAAGTAAGCCACCATGAGCAACACTGCGCTGGGGGCCCAGCAGGATAGAAATATTCCAAATGAATGAATGTATGAATGAATGAAAATAAGAAAAGAAAAAAGAATAAACATTGCTGCCACTGCCTCAGCAGAATGGCTGAGAATGTGGGTCATCCACCTGCAAATGGTGGGAGGACTCATGGTCCTTTGTCTCAGGCAGCAAAATGACTTGGACCATACCTGGAGAGACTCCTAATAAGAACATAACTATCCTAACTGATTGACCAAAAGGTCCATCTAGTCCAATATTTTGTATCCAACAGCAGCCAAGTAGATACCTCCAATAGCTCACCTGTTCTCTTGCCCGTTGCCCAACTTGGCGTATCTCATCTGATAATTATATTAGCAGAGAGGGTCTGGTAAATATAAATGCTTCTCTGAGGGAGGACAGGATTCCTCCTTGTCTTAAGGAGGCTGTTATCTGACCACTTTTGAAGAAACCTGTGCTGGATTCCTCAGATTTTGCTAATTACAGACCTGTTTCTAACCTTCCATGGTTGGGCAATGTGAGTCAGCGGGTGGTGGTCTCTCAGCTCCAGGCAGTTTTGGATGATGCAGATTATCTAGACCCGTTTCAAACTGGCTTTAGTGTGGGCTACAGGGCTGAGACTGCCTTGGTCGGCCTGATGGACGATCTCCAATTGGCTATCGACAGAGGAAGTGTGACTCTGCTGATCCTCTTGGATCTCTCCGTGGCTTTTGATACCATCAACTATGACATCCTTCTGGATCACCTGAGGGGGTTGGGATTGGGTGGCACTGTTTTACACTGGTTCTGCTCCTACCTCTCTGGGAGATTCCAGATGGCGTAGCTTGGAGACTGTTGCTCTGCAAAGCGAGAACTGAAGTTTGGAGTTCCACAAGGCTCCATTCTGTCTCCAATGCTCTTTAACATCTACATGAAACCGCTGGGAGGGATCATCAGGAGGTTTGGTGCAGGGGGTTATCAATATGCTGATGTTACCCAGATTTACTTTTCCATGTCAACCTCATCTTGAAATGGCATATCTTCCCTAAATGCCTGCTTGGAGGAGGTAATGGTCTGGGTGAGGAATAACAAACTGAACCTGAATCCAAATAAGAAGGAAGTATTGACTGTGGGGTGTCGGGACCTGAGAGATGGTTTAGATCTGCCTGTTCTGGATGGGGTTACACTCCCCCTGAAAGATCAGGTACGTAGCCTGGGAGTGCTCCTGGATGCCAAGCTTTCCCTAGTTTTTCAGGTTGAGGCAGTGGCCAGGAGTACTTTTTATCAGCTTCGGCTGATTCGTCAGCTACATCCATTTTTAGAGGTGAATGACCTTAAAACAGTGGAACATATGCTGGTAACCTCCTGACTTGACTGCTGTAATGCGCTCTACGTGGGGCTGCCTTTGTACATAGTCCAGAAACTACAATTGGTACAGAATGTGGCAGCCAGATTGGTCTTTGGGACAACACGAAGGGACCATATAACAACAGTTTTGAAAGAAACTTGAAAGCTAAAACTATTAAAACACAATTAAAACACAATTAAAATAGTATCTAATTAATTAATTGGTATTCATGCACACCAAATCATACCAAGGAGCAATTCTACAATGACATTTGTAAAGACCTTGAGGATGGAAATAGACACGAAAAAACAAGGCAAGTTTTCCAAAAGATCTCTGAACTCAGAGGGAGGTTCCAACCTCGAATTGGTATCTTAAGGGGTATCAAAGGACAGATAGTAACTGATTCAGAGAAGATCAAACAGAGATGGAAGGAGTATACTGAAAATCTGTACAGCAGAGACGTCTGTATCCAAGATACTCTAGAACAGGGATCCTCAACGTTGGGCCCCCAGATGTTCTTGGACTTCAACTCCCATAATCCCCAGCCAAAGGCCACTGGGCCTGGGGATTATGGGAGTTGAAGTCCAAGAACATCTGGGGGCCCAATGTTGAGGATCCCTGCTCTAGAAGATATTCCCTACTTGCAAGAACCTCTAGTATGGAAAGATGAAGTTAGATCAGCACTCCGGTCTTTACCAAGTCGGAAGGCTACAGGAATTGATGGAATAGCTACAGAAATATGGCAGGCAACAGAAGAAGAATCAGTCAAAGCTCTAACCAAACTGTGCCAGCATATTTGGAGAACAACACAGTGGCCAACAGATTGGAAGAGGTCAGTCTACATATCGTTACCAAAGAAAGGAGACTTAAAAGATTGCACAAACGATCACACAATATCCTTAATTTCACTTGCTAGCAAAATAATGCTCAGGATCATCCAATGCAGATTAGAGCCCTATGTGGAAAGGGAAATGCCAGATGTTCAAGCTGGTTTCAGACAAGGCCAAGGAACATCATTGCTGATGCATACTGGATAATTAATTGAGAAAGCCAAAGAATACCAGAAAGAAGTCAATATGTGCTTTATTGACTACAGAAAAGCCTTTGATTGCGTCAACCATATCAAGCTGTGGAATATCCTTAGAAAAATGAGCATCCCAGAACATCTCATTATTATCATGAGAAAAATATACACAGGACAGGAAGCCACAGTCCAGATGGAACATGGTGAAACAGACTGGTTCCAGATTGGCAAAGGAGTAAGGCAAGGCTGTATACTTTTTCCTTCTTTATTCAATTTATAAGCTGAACATATACTGAGAGAAGCTGGATTGGAAGAAGATGGGTGTGGTTTTAAAGTTGGAGGGAGAAACATCAATAACTTGTGCTACGCTGATGACATCACTCTGATATCTGAGAATGCAGATAGCCATAGCACTAGCACTTACATTTATATACCGCTTTATAGCCGGAGCTCTCTATGCGGTTTACAATGATGTAGCATATTGCCCCCAACATTCTGGGTACTAATTTTACTGACCTCGGAAGGATGGAAGGCTGAGTCAACCTTGAGCCCCTGGTCAGGATCGAACTTGTAACCTTCTGGTTACAGGGCGGCAGTTTTACCACTGCACCACCAGGGGCTCTTGATGATCTGCAAGCTCTAGTAATGAAAGTCAAGGAGCACCGTGAAAAAATAGGACTACGACTAAATGTAAAGAAGACTAAACTAATGACAATCGGGCTCAGAACTAATAATGAAGACATTGGATAATGAACTGGTGGATAGCTTCTACCTTTTAGGATTGACCGTCAACAGTAAAGGTCAGGATCCAGCAATCAAGAAATACGCCGCAGACTAGCACTTGGTAGGGTTGCAATGAAGGCCTTGGAAAGGATATTGAGATGCCGTGACGTGTCTACACTTACAAAGATTAGAATAGTTTGGACAATGGTTTTCCCTGTGACACTCTATGGATGTGAAAGCTAGACTTTGAAGAAGCAAGATAGAAAAAGCACTGACACTTTTGAACTTTGGTGCTGGAGAAGACTTTTGAGGAGACCATGGACAGCCAGGAAAACAAACAAATGGATCATAGAACAAATCAATCCAGAATTTTCACTCGAGGCACAAATGACCATGCTCAAACTATCATACTTTGACACATTATGCAAAGACCCAGCTCCCTTGAGAAGTCTATAATGCTGAGGAAAGTTGAAGGAAAGAGAAGAAGAGGACGACCAGCAGCAAGGTAGATGGACTCAATTACGACAGCAATGAATGCACCACTGAGAGACCTTCAAGGCCAAGTTGAAGACAGATTATCCTGGAGAGAATATCTATGTGGTCGCTAAGAGTCGACACTGACTTGATGGCACTTAATCAATCTGTGCATACACATGTATGGCAGAATGCCACACACACACAGCCACCTGTGGTGCAGCCAATGTATACACTGGCATTAGGAAGTAGCAAGATCAGTAGGCAGTGTCCTGCTTTTATATTGTATGAAGCTATCATGGCCATGGAAGCTATCATTTAGCTATCATGGCCAATAGTTGTCAATAGTTGACAACTATCATAGCCAATAGTTTCCAATTCCATAACCCCTTGGTATATGGAAGAACTATGGGGGCTGAAGCGGCAAGGTAAACTACTCGAGCGCAAGTGAAGAAAGACTCTACTTGAATCCAACAGATTACTACATAGAGTGCATTTGATGATCTATGCTCAGGCAATACGTGTGGCAAAGAAGCGATTCTTTTTCTCCCATATTGCATCCACAAGTTCACATCCGGCGGTCGGTATATGCAATACCAGTGGTGGCTGGGGGAAGTGGAGGGCAGAGTAGATGAGCACAAAGTGGGCCAACATTGTGGCTCCTTTTCTCTCTTCCCGCACTGTCCCAGCTTTAATTTTAGCTGTGTGGGCTGGTATTTGCGGAGATGGAATCCCCAGTGAATGGCCAACCCACACAGCTCAACCTGATGAATGATCAGCCCAAGTGACTCAATTTAAATCCAGGGTAGGGAAAGAAGAGAAAGAGAGGCAGCAGAGGGAGAGAGATGCAGCATCTGCAGCCTGGTCTGCACCCACTTGCCCTGCCCTCTGACCTTCCAGCACCAGCTGCCACTGGACAATACTGATCTAGGTGGACTAATGGTATGGCACTTCCTACATTCCCATGACCTCTTCTGCATAAAGTTGTTTAACCCATTCCTACTCCTGGCCCATCTAACCCTCTAAACAGACCCAGCTGTTAGCTGAAGTTAAGGGTGCACTTGCACCCTTAACCTGGCTGCTGGGTATCGTGTGTATGCTCGGACACAGAGATGGGTGCATAGAGTGCCCACCTGATGGGAGAATCCCCTAGTGTGACGTGTGTGTCATGCATTGCATTGTGGGATGCACGGAGGCTGGAACAACAAATTCTAGCCCCGGATCCCTCTTCTCTGCTCCATGCTTCACGGAGCTGCCTGGAGTAGGGCTGCCTGTGTGGGAACAAAGAGCGTGTTCCTACCACCTTCGTCTTCCTCTTCTGTGGGGAAGGTAAAGGTTGCCCTGTCTTCTCCACTCCCGCCCACCCGTGCACCCTGGTGATCGTGAGAATCTCCTTGTCTTGTGGCAATCAGTTCCATAAGTTAAATATGTATTGCATACAGATGTTAACCTACTCCAGCCCCCAAATTCTTCCTTTCAGTGTCAAATATGGGGTATTAATGGCAAGTGGGGGGGATCAGTGATGTTCCTCCCTTGCGACCAACAATCTTTCGGCCTAAAAAATCAGTAACCCCAGGGGGTGATTGACCCTTCCCCGTAATATAGCTGTTAAACCCACGCTTCATCATGTAGTCTGTAGCTGGGGCCAGGGAGGTTATCCAGTGACACAATTCGCTGCCACTGAGCAAGCCATTAAAACATTTGTGACTGCTGATAAGCTGCATGCCGAGGTGGGTGAAGCGGAGACTGTGCCCTCCACAGGCTTTATCTGTTCCAGACACTCGTAGGCCCAAATGTTTCCTGTTGGGCAAAGTGTCTGTGTATGTGTAGATGGCGGGCAGGTGGGGGGAGGGAATATTATTTACAAACCAAGCAAGCCACAGTAATGTGAAGGCTGTGTCAGGTGACAAGACCTACAGTGGTTTCCAAGCCTTTCCACCTGCAAATAACCTTTTCCACGTGAGCTTGTCGGCTGTAGAAACCCAGCATACCGAGGAGGATTCTGGGAAATGTTCTAGGCTGTGGGGGGTTCTAGGTCATGCTTGGGTGAGGCCCAAACGTCCCAGGCACTATCTCAGACTGGAGTTCTATGCAGGAGTTTGCCATCTGGGGATGGCAAATGCCTACCGGGGGGGAGGGGGCTGCAAACAGAGACATGCTAGCTAGCCAGAGCCCCATGTGAATGTGCTCTCTAATAATGCCCCCCATGACATTCCCGAATGCAGCACCTTTCTGTGAAGGGCAAACACTGGATGTGGGGAATTTCTTCATGTGATTTAGAACCTTGGCCAGCCAGGGTTCCAAATCTCACAGAGGGGCCCGCCCTGTATTCAGTGCCATCTGACATCCGGAGTCATAACCAAGGCGGACGTCAGCACAGGATGTGTGTGGCTAGACAGTGGGTTCCTCTACCCCCACCACATGTACTTGCCACCCACAGCTGGCAAATATCTGCACAGGGCTTCAGTCTGGAAGACAATCAAGCCTTCTGGGCCTCACTGTAGCTTGGCCTTAGCTAAAGCCCTATTCAGACATTATGTTGTACAAGTGTCCAGGTGTCTGTACACACGTGCATGTACCTGCATTCATTTTAAACGTGAACTTGGATACAGACCCCTGAAATGCAGGGTAAAGGTAGGAAGTGTACTGCTACTGCATTCAACATAATACGTGAAGACGCTGAAAGGCATCATCTCATACTGTGTGGGAGGAGGCAATGGTAAACCCCTCCTGTATTCTACCAAAGAAAACCACAGTGCTCTGTGGTCGCCAGGAGTCGAAATCAACTTAACGGCACACTTTACCTTTACAGATCTGTACCTGTATATACTGTACACAGAAGATCGGTTCACACATAATGTTCAACAGTGTACAATGAGTGCACAGTTTACACAGGTAGAGATCTGTACACAAGTACTGTTATTCAGCCATTAGGCTGAGTCTCACAATCCTAATCAGGGGAGGAAAGTCTCATCTCCCGATCAACAGTCATGTAAACATAAATAAGGAAGGAGGCAGAGAGAGTGATTGTGTGGGAGGCAAGAACCGAGACCAGTATGCCCTACCCAGATTTTCTCCGTAGCATTTTACTAAAGGTGAGTGAAAAGCGGTACAACCCAGCTCCTGCCTCCCATATGATCACTCTCCCCACTTCCTACATTGTTGTTTGGGTTTACATGGCCACCAGTGGGGAAAACACCCAGCTCTCCCACCCTGATTAGGATCATGTGAATAAATCTATTATGTTGAACACAGGAGCTGCAGCACAATCCCTATCTGTACAATGCATTTGAGGGGCCTGTACCCAGGTTCCCTTTTAAAATGTATGCAAGTACAGCCATTCCTACAAAAATATGTATGAATGTACAGACATCTGAGCACTCGTACAATATAATGGGCCCTTTCTCACGCTCAGGGACACGGGCAGGAGGGCATGTGGGGAGGAAGGCTACAGAAGTGTACTCCCCCCGAGGACGACTGGGTCCCAGTTGCTGGGCGTGCAGATCGCACGCCCAGATGATCTGCTACTGCCCCAAGCAGCGTGGAATTGCAGGGGCCAGGATGTGTCATCTCAGCCCCCGGAAATCTCACAATGCACTGCTCAACTGCACAGTGGAGGATGCCGCCAGCGATGGACTGGTGCCCCTCAGAAACAGATGTCATCTTTAAAGATTGCCGAGACTTTTCTGTCTTGTTCCTCTAACCCTTTTAGTGAAAGGAGGATGCTGAGCTGGGGCTGTCGAGTTGCTGGGATGATAAGAGCGAGCTTTCTAATCTTGGGCTCCAGCAGCTGACGGGGTGGCAGTGAGGATAAGCATTATCTCTAGCGATATAGGGAAGACACACAGAGCAGTGCCCCCTAACGCTTGACCTGTCCCTGCTAACTGGGCAGAGAGGAACCTTTTAAAGTGGTGGTTCTCTTATATTTAGCAGGATGGGAGGAAGCAATTGCCCCTATTCAGCCCCACCAGTGTTCTCTCTAAGAGGGATTCCCAGATGTTGCTGACTACAACTCCCAGAATCCCCACCTGCAATGGCTTTTGCTTGGGGTTTATGGGAGTTGTAGTCTGGGAATCCCTGTTAGAGGGAACACTGAGCTCCACCCCTGCTAACTGAGCAAAGAGACACCTTTTATTCTCTTATATTCTCTTATGTGTGGTTCTCTTATATTTAGCAGGGGGAGAGCAACTGGTCCTATCCCACCCCAGCACAGCATCCCTCCAGTGGCTGTTGCTGGTATTTGCCTTATGTTTCATTTTAGATTGTGAGCCCTTTTGGGGCAAGGGACCATCTTATTTAAGTATTATTATTTTTTCCTATGTACACCGCTTTGAGAACTTTGGTTGAAGAGCTGTATATCAAGATACATCACTGTCATCATGGTCGTCATCGTAGTAGTAGTAGCAGCAGCAGCAGCAGCAGCAGCTGCAGGAGCACAGCATTGTTCCAGTGACTGGACAGGGAAGCATCTTCTTCCAATTATTCTCTTTTGTTAGGAACCACTTTGAGAACTTTTCTGTTGAAAAGTTTATATAAATAATATTCTATTCTATATTCCACACCGCGTGTTGAAACTGGAGGCATACTGCACTCTCACGCTCACAAAGGATACACATACTGTATACTGGGTGGGTTCAGACTTAGGGCAGAAGCTTGGGAGAAGTCAAATTCCATGTGATCTCCCTCAAGCCCAGAAGCACATACTCTTGCTCCCATCCCCATATGAATGCCTACTTCCTTTCTAGATTAGGATATGCCAAGATTAGTCAGGGTGTCAAAATGCACCAGTATCATTTTATCCTAACCTCTTTGCTTCAGAGAACCCAAGATCTGAAACCCTCAGGTTCAGATCTCAGGTTCTCTGAAGCAAATAAGTTTGGATAAGCCAAGATTAGTTGGTTCGGATGTCCTAACCAGTCTTGGCATACCCTAACCTAGAAAGGATGTAGAGCTTCATGCAGGGAAGGGAAGGGCATGCATGCTCCCGAGGGTGAGGTAAGGAACCAGGTTTCCTAGTTCGGCTCGAATCCAGACCGGATTCAAGCTGCCCTTGGCGGCTTGGGCTAAATAAAAAATAACTGTTCTGGTGCAGGTAATGAGCTGGCTGCAGACGTATATTTGTAAAGGGGAATCTTGCGAGGATTCCCCTTTACAAGTAAAGGGCTTTAGATTAAGTAAGAGTGTGTGTGTGTGTGTGTGTGTGTGTGTGTGTGTGTGTGTGTGTGTGTGTGTGTTTTGGGGGGAGTGCGTGAGAAAAGATAGTCTTTACCTTTTAAATAAGACAGCAGCAGCATACCAATAGCAGCACACAATATGAACCTCTGTTTGGGTCAGCAAACCTAGGAAACACATGAGTAAGCCAGGCAAAGCATCCATTCTTGAAATTGGGAGCTGCAAACATGGAAAGCCCCCCAAAAGCCTAGGCAGACTTTCCCAACATGCTTTGTGCTGCCAGTAGACTGGAAAGCCTCATTACATCAGCAGCTGCCCTCTGATTGGCCACCAAGGAGCAGGAGGTGGATGTAACCCTGCTAAAGAAACTCTAGCTACAGGATCATAGAGTGTGCTTTGCAGAGTGCCACATCCATGGATGGCAGCATCTGTAGCCACAGCTCTCTCTTGTTTCCATGCCTTCTGGGTCCCAGTGGCTGGAGAGAAGAGGTAAGTGGATCCATGTGACCAGAAATGCAGGGTAGGAGAGCTGTCCTCTCCTCCTACCTTGGTTAAGAGCAGCATTCAAAAGCTGGATTACCTGGCTTTGAGCAACCTAGGTTGGAGGAAATTTAGTGAGTTCACAAAATCATGCAAACCATGGTAGAATGCCTCCTACCCTGACTTTGATGATTGTGTGAACATGCCTTCTGTGTAAATCTTTTCCATAATTTGCAGCAACCCTTTTATATGCCTTGTTAAACAATTTTGGAAACAGTCAGCTTTAGTATGAAGCAACCACATATCGAGAAAGCAGATTTTATACTTATTAAATAGGTAGAATTGGAGGGTAATATATACTCATATTCCTTACAGGCCTGAGACTCTAATCCTATCCATTTTTAATTGGAATTTTACTTGGAAATTCTCACATTAGTGTGCATAAGATTGCAGCCCAAATCCACCAGGCCAGTTTAAAGATTATGGTCATGTTGTAGAATGCAGATTTGCAGAACAATGTTTGGTCCTGGGGGTTCAAGGTGCACCAGAGCTGGCATCTACAAAAAGAAAGCAGGACATTGGGCTACTGCCTAATTTCATTTGGCTAGTTTCACGGGAATGGAACAAAGCTCATGAAAAAGAGATCAAGAGCCAGCCCAAAGGATGAAGTGAAGAACTGGAAACATGGATTTATGGAAGCGATGTTAAAAAGAAATATTTTGCAGAAGTTAAAACAGCTCCGCTTCTCTCTGTTTTATGTATGTACATATTGACACTCTCTTAGCAACCGTGTTTTCTGTTTGTTACGCTGCATTGCACAAGAGTTGCCCAGTCACATCAGTTAAGCGGCCGATGCTGAATGCCAACTGGGAAGAATGCAGAAGGAAAGACTCCCAGCTTCTATTCTTTGAAAGGCCACAGCCAGATTGCTTGGAAAATGCAACACACTTTTTAACCCCCTGGTTGCTGGTTAAATAGGTGATTGCAGCTCTGCTCTTCCTTGCTGTGCATTCGGGGCACTGCAGTTCATAATACTGCAGTCTGTAGGCACAATTTCCCGTCACACACCACATTTTAAAACTAAGAATGTAACAAATGAATGTGACGACCATGTTTGCATACACATGTGTCATCCAGGTATAATTGCAAGGAGCCAGGATCGCCTGCAGCTCCTTGTCGAGACTATACTTGGTAGCAAATCAGAGTTAGGAACATAGGAAGCTGCTGTATACTGAGTCAGACCATAGGTCCATCTAGCTCAGTATTGTCACACAGACTGGCAGTGGCTTCTTCAAGGTTGAAGGCAGAAATCTCTCTCAGTCCTATCTTGGAGATGTCAGGGAGGGAACTTGGAACCTTCTGCTCTTCCCAGAGCAGCTCCATACCCTGAGGGGAATATCTTGCAGTGCTCACACATCAAGTCTCTTATTCATATGCAACCAGGGTGGACCCTGCTTAGCTAAGGGGACAAGTCATGCTTGCTACCACAAGACCAGCTCTACTCCCTCCATGCAATGTATGAACTGGCCCAATGGTGCTACAACTCAAAAATCCTGAATGGACTTGTATGCACTCTTCCAGTGAAAATGTGGTGTTGAGAGAAATATTGGCCAGGGGAAACTGAACCAATATCTATCATGGCTTAAAGGCATGAGAGTGTGTCTTGGTCTGCAATGGGGGACCTGCTAGTCTGCGCCTGGCTAGAAACCTTGTGTTGGAATTTGGTAGAGACATTGTCTCTATTCTTAATCTAAGATATGCTTGGATATAATTTTATTGTATCTTAGTTTATTGTTTTCTTAGTCTGTGTTGAGTAAGTAATAAATATCAAACTCTTGTTTCCCAGTTAAACTTGCTTCCGGTTCAATTACTTACTGAGGATAAGTAATTTCTATGCAACATCGAGTTATAGACCGATTTGTGAAGCAATACATTGTGAGATAACAAAGAGTTTGTAGGCAAGAAAGGTAGACAGGATGCCTATTGCCTACTGTTGCATGTGTGGGGAGGCATCCCACTGTTGAACTGCTCAACAACAAACTACAGAAAATGGTCCTTCAGTGTGAAGATGTTGCTGAATACGCGTGGACTATCTTATGTTCTGGAGGAACAAAGACCAACAGAAAATGAAAAGGAACAAGAATGGGATTCTGCACACAAACAAGCCATGGGACACATATCTTTGGCTGTAAGTGATCAGTTAATTTATCACATAGAAGATAAAAGTCAGCAAAGAGATGTGGGAAAGATTAAAAGCGGTCTTTCAAAAAGAGGTCTTTCAAGTTTATCTCATGCTGCAGTTGTCAAATAAAATATTCAAAGAGGGAAAGAGTCTGAAAGAGAGCATATGCTCATTTTTGGGAATACTGAGAGAGTGGAGCTGCAGGAGATAAATATGCCTGAACCAGCAAAGATTGGACTCTTGCTTAATACCTGCCTAAAGAATATGAGAATCTTGTAAATTTTCTGCAAATTAAAGAAAACTAGCTGAGCTGGCACAGAGCATCTGCACCCCTAGTTCTCCCTGTCTCTCTCCCCACCCCCACGTGCGTGCAACCAATCCAGCTCCCTGCCCCATTTCATCCCCATCCCTTCAGCCAGTTTGTTCTCTCCCCTGCATCCCTTCAGCCAGTTTGTTCTCTCGCCTGCATCCCTTCAGCCAGTTCATTCTCGCCCCCATCCTTTTAGATGCGATTTTGCCACCTGTGCCACCACCTGCTCAGCTGTCCTCACGAGGAGGTGGTTGGTTGGAGCCAACGTGCACTCTCCTGCTGGCTCTCAGTGGCACCTCCTCCTCCTCCTTGACCGACCTCCATCCTCGGCAGGCTGGCTTGGAGAGAGGTTCCCCCTGCAGTTCTCTGCTCTGTGCTGCCCTTCCAGGAAATCTCGCGAGAGCTGCCACGCACAAGATTAGCCATGGGTACACCTTAAAAAATTATATAGATATAGATATAAATATAAGTATAGATATAGATATGACAGAGTTTTGTGCAGGGATGTTTGCAAGTGTTTAATTTGAAAAAGCAAGCAGAAAAGGAGGAATCAATTAAAAATCAAGCCTACATACTTGTTGATGGGAGGCAATGAGCCCTTTCTCAAGATCTGGTGGGAAATATACTGGGAAAGATATTGAGTGGGGAATATACTGGGAAAGATATTTATGTTCTTAAAAGAACAAGGAATTATACATGAGAGAACAATACTTTATACTCTAGAGAAAAATGGAGTGGCACAGAGAAAGAACAGAACTTTGATTGAAATGTCTAGAAGTATGCTTCCTGACTCAGGTCTAGAAAGCAAATACTGGGGAGAAGCTGTAATGACTGCAATATATTTGCAGAATAGATTTCCAGCTAAAACATAAAGGAATAGCACCCTTTGAACTATGGAAGGGGACAAAACCCAACTTAAAGCATATTAGAATATTTGGCTGGAAAGCATATGCATATATTCTTAAATAACTAAGAAGAAAATTAGATTGCAGAAGTGAAGGAATATTCCTAGGTTATGCACTGAATAGCAAAGGCTACAGAATACTTGATCCTATCACAGAGAATGTTAAATTGCATGCACAGTGTTGCATATTTTGATGAGAGGCAAAAGTCAAATGCCAATGTGATGTCTGACTGTGACCTTGATTTTCCAATGTGAAAAGGCTGAACAGTAACCACAGCAACAAAATGAACAAGTAATCATAGACCATTATATAATAGAGAGACTCCATCAAGAAGGGGAGATTGAAACAGAACCAGAGAGATCCAACCAAGAAGGGGAGATTGAGATGGAACAAGAAGTGAGACACTCAAGCAGAAATAATAAAAGGATTCCACCTAAAAGACAGTCATTGGTAGCCAGAATTGAAGGAATGCCTGATTCAGAAACAGATAAATGGCTGCAGGCAGCAAAAGAAGAGATTGGGTTTTACATCCAAACATGATGCAGAAGGGGATATCCAACGATATAAAGCAAGGTTGGTTGCCAAAGGTTATGCACAAAAATATGGAGAAGATTATGAAGAAACATTTGCACCTGTGATCCAATATATATCCATTAGACTGCTACTTACTATTTTGGTATCAAGGAAAATGGAAGTACTTCACTTAGATGTTAAGACAGCATTTCTATATAGTGACATCAAAGAGGACATATACATGAAAGAACCACTGGGTTCTGAAGAGGCAGAAAAAGAAGCACTGGTCTGTAAGCTTCAGAAAAGCATATATATGGACAAAAATAAGCTGCCAGACCTAGGAATGAAAAATTAAACCAACTGCTTCTAAGGGAAAGATTCAAGCAAGAAAAAGCTGATCCCTGTTTGTATACAAGGCTCAGAGATGGAAGGTGGCCATATATTCTCATATACATGGATGACCTGATATTGTGCCATCAAAACAAGACAGATAATGATGAGTTTGTGAAAAGTTTAAGTAGAGAATGGGAAATGAAAGATCTGGAATAAATCTCCTATTATCTAGGAATTCAAGTAAAAAGGCGAGAAGATGGGAGTTTTATTCTAAATCAGAAACAAAACTAAGTCCACTAAACTTGTGGACTTAATAGAATATCTTGGCTTGACAAAAGTGAATAAACACCTCAATGGAAGTGGGTTTTCTGGGAGAAAGAGAGCACACAGTGAACCACTGGAGACTAATAACAAATACAGAATGAGAAAGTTGCTATACATATAAAATGTTTCATGATCAGACATTACAGCAGCAGTTGGGATATTATGCAAAAGCGTGGATTCACCAACTAAGAGAGATGGGACTGCAGTTCAAAGGATTAGACAATATCTAAAAGGCACAGCAGATTGAGAGTTGCTGCTACCTGCCAGTAAAGAACCCAGACTGCGAGGATAGAAAATAAACCAGGGGAAATATATTCTTTTATAGAGGAGGAGTGATTTCTTGGATGAGTAAGAAACAGTCCATTGTCACCCTCTCTTCATCTGAGGCAGAATATGTATTTGCAGCACAAGTTTGTCAAGACTTGTATGGTTGCATAGACTTCTATTGGACTTTGAGATAGCTGAACCAACACCAACCACCATGTGTGAGTATAACCAGAGCTGCATTCTCCTCTCACAAAGTGACAGAACTACACAAAAGAGCAAACATATTGACACTAAATATCACTTTGTGAGAGAGTTACAAGACAAAAATTTGATCCAGCTAAAATACTGTGCCACAGAGGAGATTTTGGTAGACATTCTTAGAAAGCCTCTAGGCAGAGGATAATTTCAGAATCTGTGAGAGGCACTGGGACTCATGATTTAAAGAACAAGACATCAAGAATGGGAATGTTGGGATTTTACCATGCACATTGTCTCAGTTCTCTGTGTGGAGCATGCTTGTCTGTGCTTGAATGTGTCTATGTACTGGCTCAGGCTTGGACTGGCCCGCAGGGCAACAGGGCATATTCCCGGTGTACTCCATCCACAGGGTGCCCCTGCGCCCCGGCGCACTTGGCAGCAGTAATTACTCCCACCCTTAATTACCCATTCTGCTCAAAACCTGGTCCCCCACTCACATATATTCCACCGCCCTCTCAGTGTCCCCAGTCCGGCCTTGTAACTGGCTTGTGGGTGTAGTCACTGTGTTTGTTTGTCTGCTCCTCACCTGAATTTAAACTGAGAGGTTCTTCCTCTCTCTGCATAAGAAACTGTTACACCCAGTTCAGACACAGCGCAGAACCATGGATCCAATGGACCCATGGTTCCATCCCCCCACCCCCTGCTCTTCCATCTACGTTTGGGATGGAACTGCTGAGAGGCAGCAGTCAGCGAGACTGCAGAGAGGCTGTGCAGAGAAGCTGGCTGTGCGGGCTTCCTTCTTGACAGAAGGACAGGCTGCACAGCCAATTAGTCGGAGTGATGGAGGAGCTGCCTCCCTCAACTCCGGCTCCGTAGGCCCCTAACTGCAGTGCCAGCGTTTGTACATGGTGCTGGCACCACAAAACTGGAGTTAAGGGCAGAGAAACTCTAGTCCGACTGAAGGTTCAGAGGAGTTTGGCAAGGGATACTGCAGGTCCCTTTTTGCCCTTTACTCCGGTTTTCTGAGATCGGATGACTGGCTTAGGAAACTGGAGGTGAAGGGACCTCCGGTTTCCTATGTTGTTTGAACTCGGCTTTAGTCTGTTTATTGTTTTTTTAGCCTATGTTTTTGTTAGTAATAAATATCAAACTCTTGTTTTTCAGTTAAAGTTGCTCCATGTACAATTATTAATAGAGGATAAGTAATTTCTGCAACATATTGTACCTGGGTACACTCTACTCTGGTACAGGGCAAATGGGAGTGTGTGTACTCCCAACTGGCAAACTGAATAGTCAAGCCCCCTGGCTCTCCCTGAGTCCAGCATTTTTCCACAGAAGCAAATGGATTTTATCTTAGTCTGAAATTCTGTTTTGGGCTGAATGTTAAGTTGCCACCAACGAAGAGCTCTCTGTGCTAGCTGCCATATAATTTATCAGAGTGTGCCTTGGTATAATGAATATCTGAGAAGTAGTTTAACTAGAATGTGTTAATTCAGAGCTTAGTAATTCCATATGTTTTTATGTATTTGTGTTTTTCTTTCTTCAGTTTTGTATTCTAGTGTTTTCAATTAAAAATGGAAAGAAAACCGTTAACTCCAGAGATGATAAATACAAGCTTCTTTATCATTTCTATTTGCAATCAAGGAAGAAAACTGTTCTTACTGAAGAAGGAGAGCATTTTCCATTACACATCCATCAGTGTGATCCAGTCAATGCCTTAGCCTTTGACAGATTCCTGAGACCTAGATTGTGTGAGCAATTCTCTCTCTCTCTCTCTCTCTCTCTCTCTCAGTGAAGGTGTTCCCATGATCGGTAGAAAGCAGGCTAAGGAAGCCTAGCCCACTCTCTACCGATTGTGGGAACCACTTCCCCTTAAGTCAGCACTCCCTTAACCACATTTTTTTGCTCATGTGCTGCCACAGTACGCGGCAACATATGAGTAAATCCCTGACCAGGGGTCCCCCCAGAATGTCCTGTGCACTTGTGTGAGGCATCATGGGACTTCCGGGGACTGGGTGGCCCCTGATCCCCACAGGGCCCACCGGCTCCATGATGGAGTCGGTAGTCATGTGGGCAGCTGATCCAGCCGCCCAGGGCTTCGGGCATGATCATCTGCAGGGAGAGTGGGCTAAGCCAAAGTGCTCATCAAAAGCACTTCACAGTAATAGTGTGAAGCTCTTCACTATCTATTCCCAATCTGCAAAATGGGAATACTCATGGGGGCAACACAAAATTAATATGGTGCCTTAGAGAACAGGGGCCATTCCATCAGTTCAAAGAAGCACACACAGAAGGAATTTACCTGCAAGTTGTGTCCTAATTGGTCTAATTTACCTGAGCTTTTGCAGAAAATACCCTATATTACAACATCCATGCTAAAAGTTGTAACATACTTGGTGCTTTAAAATGGCCTTAGAAGTGATGAATAGCAGCTCACATGCCCTGAGCATCCTACAGCCTTTTCTCATTTGGAGATACTGGTTTATCACAGGCAACACTTTACTGGGTACTGCTATTTTTATCCCATTCGCTTCTAACAAGGTTTTTGTCACAGATGACTGGCTGCAAGGCCTATGTAATAAAGAGGGCACAGTTTTCCTTTGCAATAACCATACATCAACCTTTGAAATATTGATCATTTTACATTCATAATACAGAATGGTGGCCCAGGATGGAATGGCTCCAAAGTTTTCTGATAAAATTTTTGTGTGTAAAATGACGCAATGGGGCAGAAATTTCAAAAGCAATCCAGAGAGATATAGATGAAACTAGATATGGCAAGAAATGGCTCATTGCTGTAGTTTTTCATCTTAAGTTTTTTTAAGGAACATCAGCTGTGGAGGCCTCTGATCTAGGTTAGGACCATGGTATGGGGAAGGGGGAGTTAAACCTGTTTCCCCTGCACAGTTTTTCAAATGAAATTTCTCCCCCACCTCCACAAATCTACTGTTTGCTCCAGGACAGAAGCTGCAGGTTGTGCCCATATTGAAATGGTTACATGCCAACCAGTTACAACTGCATGAGGTGGGGACAAATGTCCTTGGGCCCCCGAGAGAGGACCCCCACTGGCTGGGTGAAAGCTTGCTCTTTTCTCTCCTAATGGACGCGGGTGGGGGGCAGGGGTCCACCTTCATTTTTTGTCCCAGGGCCCACTGCAACCTTGTTATGACCCTGGTGCCAACTTAAACCAATTTTTAAAAATTGTGTAGACCAGTATGCAAATTCCTGTGCAGTAATCTAAAAACTAGCAGCCACCTAATGGTGCATCAGGGAAGTAACTTGCCAAGGGAGCAAGAGGTTGCTGGTTCAAATCCCCACTGGTATGTTTCTCAGACGCATATAGGAAACGCCTATATCGGGCAGCAGCGATATAGGAAGATGCTGAAAGGCATCATCTCATACTGCGCAGGAGATGGCAATGGTAACCCCCTTCTGTATTCTACCAAAGAAAACCACAGGGCTCTGTGGTCGCCAGGAGTCAACACCGACTTGATGGCACAACTTTACATTCTTTGCAATCTAAATACTGGAAATTAATCAGAGTGTTCGAATTCATCATTCATCAGCTGTTACTTATTTTTGTTGATTTGATTAATTATGAAATCTGGATATTTTTTGCATATAAATAAAAAATAAAACAGTACCCCTAAAAGGGTAAAGACATGTTTTATATTTCCTTCTAAATTATATTCCCTTGTGTTCAAGCGAGTATCATCTTAGAAAAGGCTTTCTTCTGGGAAACAAAGGAAGAGGAGGATTGCTTTTAAAATGGTGTTTATCACTTGCCATTTTTGAAAGTATTTATATTTAAAATATAGAAATTGTTTAAATCTGCTGACCCCATGAATCAGGGTTCTAAAGCATTGAATCAAACCCAGCAATGGACATTCTAGTGCAGACCTAATAATTCATTTAATTGATTCAGTGTGAATTTTTAAATTTGAATTTGAATTGGACATTTTCCTCTTTTGGCTAGGAGTGCATTCGTGAAGGTTTGGGGTTGCTAGATTGTACTTATAATGAGTTATGATCTAATTTGCAGAACTGATCACACAAAATGTGACTCATGCAAGCACAACCCTATTGCTTGTATCTATATTGAGGCTTGTGTACATCGCAGGGTGGTGCTACATCAACTCAGAGCTATTTGTGTATTTGTTGCTCTGTTTTATCCAGGGCTCACTGTTCTAAAAATTACTGTTGTGGTCAAGGGATTGGTTTTGCCCAATAATGCCAGTTCCATACGACCATGACAGCAAGCCAGATGATTGCTCATTTGACAGAGACCCATTTCACTGTTGGTCTCATGTGGCGTTTCCTGTAGTTATCACAACAGCTGTGTGCATTGATCTATCCTCCTTGCCTGTCCCTCCCTGCTCCCCTTTGGTCTGCCTTCTCATTATGAAAACACTGCAGCTGACAGTGAAGATTAGATATGAGGTTATTGGGCAAGCATGTACTTGTCACTTGGACATTCCCAAAAAGGATGATTTGCAAAGACTTGTGGCCTGGATCCACAAAGACATGCTGCTGCTCTCATACACTTGGTGGGGGTGTGTGACAGCAGCTCTGGTCAGCTGGAAGCAGTATCTCCTGCAAGCTTTGGCCATTCATCAACAAGAAAGCCATGAACTAGGAGACCTACTAATATCTGGGTCCATTAGAAGTGCAAGATATATTCATTCTCCTCCAGCCATGAAAGCTGCAGACCCTTATGATGGGAATACCCTGATTTTCTTCATGCTTTCATTGGCCAGACTGGTCTTGAACATATGATACCAACTTACACTGAATCAGACCACTGAGTCATGTATCCCAGCACTGTCTTGTCTGAATAAAAGTAGCTTTCCAAGATAGAGGTCTTTTCCAGCCATGCCACCTAAAAGTCTTTAATTGGAGATGCCAAAGATTGAACATGGGATCTCCTGCCAGCAAAGCATATGCTCTTCCACTGAGCTACAGTCCTTTCCCTTATATTAAGGTCAGTCCCCGGTGGTAGATTTTCTGGCTTTTGCTGGTCGAATGACCGTAACAATAAATATTTTATTTGATTTTCTGGCTGAGAATCTGCATTATTTGTATTTGGGCTATCCTAGCTTTCATTCCATTTGATCAGCCAATATGACCCAGCTATCCATGCCTACTTATTATGTTTACGCCAAAGACCCGCCTGCTGGGATACCAGACTTTCCTGGTGATGCTATGTGCACTTGGAACTCTACTAACAGAACTGGATCAGTCTGTGAGACCTATCCTTTAGGTAGAGCACAATCCCATCTAAAACTGGCTGAACACTGTCTCCATTATCAGATGAACCATCCACCAACACCAGTACCTCCATCTTATCAGATTGAACATCAGCTGATTGACCTCAACCCAGTCCATTACCAAATCCCAGATGCTTCCATCATCTCACCTGAATATGATAGAAAGGAGAAAAAGAGTTGGGTGTCATCAGCAAACTGAAAACACCTCACTCCAACTCTCCAAATGACCACATATGGGATGAAACCTATATGATTTCATATAGATGTTAAATAGGATGAGAGACAAGATGGGACTCCTTAGTATAGAAATCATGAGAATTGGCCTGTAGTTTCATCACCGCCTTCTGCATTCTACCCCCCAGGTAGGAGGAGAACCACCATAAAACAGTGCTCTAATTCCCAGTTGGAACAGCCCACTCAGAAGGATACCAGGTTGACTCTACTGGAAGCTATTGAAAGTCCAGAAGAATTAGCAGGGTTACACTTATCATCAGAACATTTTGCTGAAGGGCAAGTACAACTTCTTCAAATAAATAAATACATTTGTTATGCATAATTGAACCAACTTCAGTTGGTTCAGAATACGGCAGCCAGGTTGGTCTCTGGGTCATCTCGGAGAGACCACGTTACTCCTTTACTGATGGAGTTACACTGTCTGCCAATAGGTTTCTGGACAAAATACAAAGTGCTAGTTATAACTTATAAAGCCCTAAATGGCTTAGGCCCTGGGTATTTAAGAGAGTGCCTTCTTCACTATGAGCCCCACCGCCCACTGAGGTCATCTGAGGAGGTCCGTCTCCAGCTGATGCCAACTCGTTTGGTGGCTACACAGAGACGGGCCTTCTCGGTTGCTGCCCTGAGATTCTGGAATGTGCTCCCTGCTGAGGTACGATCATCCCCATCTCTAACATTTTTTTAAAAATACCTGAAAATCCATCTTTATGCCCAAGATTTCTCAGCTTTTAAAAATTGTGTGTTTTAAATTTATTCTTGATTTTAAACTGTTGATTTGTTTTAACTTTTATGTGTGTTTTAATTGTTTTATGTTAACCACCCAGAGACAAAAGTTTGGGCGGTATATAAGTTCATTGATAAATAATTAAATAAATAAATAATTGTCCCTCCCCATCCAATATTTTAGATTTTAAAGCCTATAGTGATAAAGAATATATCTACTTACTGTTCTGTGTTTTGAGGTTTTCGGGCAGGGTAAGAGAAACAGAATGAAAACAGAACACTAACTAAAATAGCAAATGGATGAAACAGGTGGATAAACACTGATCTAATGTAACATTGGGGACTTTCCAGATGGCACCTTGAAATTGCTCCACTACTTATAGGCTAGCTGGTTTTTTGAGTTTTGAGAACAGTTTGCAGACTTGCTGAAATTACTTAGAAGTAAGTGATTTGGTTCAATGGGCTTCTTCCTAGGTAGGGAGTGCATCGAATTGCAGCTGTAGAACTGTGGCTTGCTTTTAGAGGTGCGTGTGTCAATCACCAATTTTTTTTTTTGTATGAGTCCACTGCCCTTGAGCAAATTCACCAATGGGGGCGGGGGAGAAGGCAAGGGAAAGCCATCAGTCATCCACCCCCTCCTCCTCCTTTTCTCCCTCAGGGAAGTGCCCTGTGTGCAGATCCAGGAGTGAGGTTTCTTCCTCTCCCCCTCCTTTCTCTCTCCCCCCTCAAAGCTTCAGCGAGGGAGGAAGTGGTGTAAAATCCAAAGCAACTAACTCTATCTGGCTTCAAAACAGTAGGGCTAGCTGTCGGATTTTACCCCACTTTCCCCCGCACAGGAAAGCACCCTGGTAACTGATATAACCTTTTGGCCCAAGAAAGTCATGGGCTGTAGGACTGACTCAAATCAAATAAAAAAGCATGAAGGACAAGCATTTTCATTTATAATTTGGACTATGTAACACATGGCACCAGTGGCATTGCTAGGGCAGAGGGGGCCTGCATTCCCCTCCCCCCGGTGGTGCCTCCCCTGCTCATCATTGACAACACCACCACCACCATTGCCTGCCAGCCAGGCCAGGAGCCACTTGGACGCTGGGAGGCCCCATTCCTCTCTCCAGAAGGGAACAGGGCCTTCCTCCTTCTCGGTGCCCCGGGGTGCCCCCCCCCAACCTGACTGGCAGGCAACAGCACAGGCAGCAATATAAGTGTCAACAAGCAGAGGCATCACTAGGGGAAAGGGGGCCTTTGTTTGCCCCTCTCCCCGGCAGCCCCTCAGAGTGAGGGAGATAATGAAGAAAATAGGGAGGGGTGGAACTGGGGGCCCTTCAGGAGCTGGGAGGCAAACATTCTTTGAACCCACCTGCTCAATTATAGTTACACCCCCGGCAACAGGAGACAGGAGCCACAGTGGCAAGTTGGGGAGGGTGGGGGAGGAAGGGGGAGCAATGAGTGATGGTTGAGGGGCCCTCGGCAGTCTCAGCTCCAGTGGCCCACATTCTTTGGATGCGGGAGAACATTGGTAGCTCTGTCTGTCTCTG
Organism: Hemicordylus capensis; assembly: GCF_027244095.1. Taxonomy (NCBI): domain Eukaryota; kingdom Metazoa; phylum Chordata; class Lepidosauria; order Squamata; family Cordylidae; genus Hemicordylus; species Hemicordylus capensis. The sequence goes on along the minus strand of NC_069660.1, from coordinate 21,809,840 downwards.
CATGGTACCAAAGGTATAATGGCACATTGACTTCTGCTGGGCTGGTGCTGGGACAGGAACCACATTTAGGACTTGGGGAGAGGTTGTACCTTCACTGCAGTGCTCTGACTTTAAATTTCTGTGCCATGAGCATTTTCACAAGTGAGCGTCAAGTTACATGATCAGCAAAACCATATTACCCTTCCTGGATCATATCACTTCAGGGATGGATTTCATGTTTGAATGTTCTTCCACATTAAAAACAAAATCCTTCTTGACAGCAGAAAATCAGCACAAACCGGGGGAAAGCGCCAGCCCTCTCCCAAATGTGTCCTGAAGTGGCACAGTCCCACAAGGATTCTACCATGTGATTTTGCTAAATGTGTAGATCACCTTTTAATTAAGATACTCTTTGCTAAACTTGAGCCACTACACAGACCATATCCAAGGTCACCACCATAGATCATATAACAGGGTCAGAGTGTGGTGACTTCAAGAACACAGGAAAGACTATAAGGCTGCAATCATGTGTATGGGGGGAAAGTGTCACTGAACTCAGTGGAGCTTACTTCTAAGTAAACATGCATGAGCTTTGACTGCACATCTTTCTATTTATATTTTTTTAGACTTGGACAGATATAGGTATCAAGAGGACTATAACAAACATGCACAAAACATGTCATTTCAATTCCTGGGACACACAAACACACTCTAGCCAGTCTAGAGTTGAAAATCAACTTCTTAATATGTATGGATCTTTCTCCCTCCCTCCCTCTTACCTCAAAACAATAAGCATTTCTGACCCAATCTGTGTTTTCTTTGGCCCCCTGCAGAAAGATTTTTCATGCTTTTTGCCCTGCCTATGCTTTGTGAGGGGTTAAACATGCCGAACAAACCATTTGCAGTTTCTTTCCCATGCTGACTATAAGCCTGGAGGTGGTGAGACCTGGTTGCAAGAGCACGAGGCTGGAAAACAGGATAAGGATGGACTTGGCCAAAGTCACACATTCATTATCAGCAGAGATTGGAATGAAAAGCCGAAAGGCCATCTGGAAATGGCAGGGATAAAAACCCTGGAAAATGGCACATGTCCATTGTCTGCACCTGCTGAATATGCATTGAAAAGTCTGCTTAGATCTGACAGCAGGTGGGGAGTTCCACACTTTTTCATTCCTGGACAAATTGACAGAGCATGTGGTGCCTGAACAACTCCCAGCGGTTCTTCAGGATGTTGGGTTTCCTGGATCCATGGTGGTTGAGTTTGTGGCCTAGATTTGCAATGGGAACTATCTCAGTTGACTTCATGGATGGTCCTTTACTGAAGGCAGAGATAAGAGAGGGCCCCTCTTGGTTCATCTGGACTTCTCAATAGCTTCTGATACCATTGATTATTATATTCAATTTTCATGGGTACACAGGAAGCTGCCTTACACTGAGTCAGACCATTGGTCCATCTAACTCAGCACTGTCTCAACTGACTGGCAGCAGCTCTCCAAGGTTTCAGGCAGGAGTTTTCCCCAGCCTGAGCTGGAGATGCTGCCAGGGATTGAACCCAGGACCTTCTGCATGCAAAGCAGATGCTCTACCACTGAGCTATGCCCCCATCCCTAAGTTCTTCCACGTTTTCTGAAGGAATTGAAAGTTGGAGACTTCTTGGAAATGATTCCACTCCTCTTTGATAGAACAATTTGTAATAACAAGGTGTTATTGGTTGACTCCTGCTTCATTCCATGAAAATTAATCTGTGGGGTACCAGCCACATGATTCTAACTCATAATCAGCACTATATGACATATCTGGAAGGGGTCACCTGGCAGTTTGCAGTGTGATGTCATCAGCCTTCCATCCTTCCGAGGTCGGTAAAATGAGTACCCAGAATGTTGGGGGCAATATGCTAAATCATTGTAAACCGCTTAGAGAGCTCCGGCTATAGAGCGGTATATAAATGTAAGTGCTATTGCTATTGCTATTGCTATTGCTATTATGCTGTTAGCATCCAGTATTTCACCCAGCATTTAATTTCATCCAAAAGCTGCAGTAGTAGTACCTGTGAATCGGTGCTTAGAGGCTGTCATGGACTGGTGGATGACCACCAAACTACCAATTTTGCCTTATGAGGCAACATTGATTGTCCATGTGATCTACAGGAGGTGGGTTTAACTGCACTGGAGAAGACTGCAGTCTTTCTGACACATCAGCCTGGACCCCAGCTTTGCTCATGAATGAATCTTCAACAGGTGCTTATGGCCAGGAGTGTGTTCTAACAGTTCTATCCAACAAGCCAATTGCAATCTTTCTTGAAGACCAGCGACTCTGCTGCCACCATCCATGCCTAGGTACATTGCGGATTGTACTCAACATGGGGCAAACACTGAAGATAGTTTGGACATTGTGGTGCTTCTTTTGGGTGCAGAGAATGTGTACAGTCCCTGCAGGTGGATCTCTGCATCCAGCACTCCGGGTTGTCTGTGTAGTTATATGCACTAGTCTGGGAATCCTAGAGTAGCAAATGGATGATCACTGGGTACATGATGGGACAGAATGGTACAGTGGGTTGAGATCCAGGCTACCTATTCCATAACCAGGAGATCAGTTCTTCCTAAAATTCACTGGCTGAGAATTTTAGGATGAAAAAGAAAGTACTTTTTCGCACAGCACATAATTAACTTATGGAATTCTCTACCACGGAATGTGGTGATGGCCACTAACTTGGAAGTCTTTAAAAGGGGCTTAGACAAATTCATGGAGGATAGATCTATCAATGGCTACTACTAGTCTGGTGGCTATAGGCCACCTTCAGCCTTAGAGGCAAGATGCCGCTAAATACCAGTTGCAGGGGAGCAACAGCAAGAGAGAGGGGATTCCTTCCCCTCCTGCCTGTGGGATTCTCATGGGCAACTGGTGAGCCACTGTGTGAAACAGGATGCTGGACTGAATGGGCCTTGGACTAGTTCCAGCAGGGCTGTTCTTAAGTTCTTATAATGACTGCAACAATCACCTTCTGGGGTGGTCAGATGTCAAAGTTCAACAACAGCAACAACAAAGGACAGACTTCAAAAGCAGCTCTGATATTTATTGGAGAAGTGCTCCAAAAAGTTCAGCATCCCGTTTCCCCCCCCCCCCAATTCAATTTTTATTAATTTTAACAGTAGTAATATTATCATTCATTGCAAATACACACAAAAAGGTGGACTTCCCGCACACATCTCTTTGTGAATAATCAACTATAAAATTTACCCTTGCTATAATAATAATTCAAAACATAAATTCAAACCTTTACAAACATAGCTAATCTACTCAACCTGCAGTTTTTTTTACTAAATTTCAAACCCTGCTGTAAAGTCCATAGTAGGAAAGTAATTCTTTAGATACAACAAGAATGGTTTCCAATCTTCTTTAAAACATTCCAAGTTTTGGTCTCTTATTAGTGCTGTAAGTTTTGCCATCTCCGCATATTCCAAAATTTTTATCAGCCAGTCTTCTTTTGAAGGCAGTTCATTACTCTTCCATTTCTGTGCATATATAATTCTGGCCTCCGTAGAAGCATACATAAAAAATGTTAAATTAGTTGTAGAGATTACACCTTGTGTTATTCCTAGCAGGAAGGATTCTGGCTTCTTAAGAAATGTCATTTTAAATATTTTCTTTAATTCATCATATATCATATCCCAATAGGCTTTAGCCTTCCCACAGGTCCACCACATATGAAAAAAGGTGCCTTCAGAATGTCCACACTTCCAACATTTGTTTGAAACATTTTTATACATTAATGCCAATTTTTTTGGTGTCAGATACCATCTATACATCATTTTATAATAGTTTTCTTTTATAGCATAACATGCAGTGAATTTTAAATCATTTTTCCATAACTTTTCCCAGGCTGCCATTTCTATATTACGCCCCACATCTTGAGCCCACTTTATCATAGTCGTTTTAACCACTTCCTCTCTTGTCTCCTCCAGAAGCAACAGTTTATACATTTTAGAAACTAATTTTTCATCATTTTGACATAATTCCTTCTCAAAATTTGAAGTCTGATCCTCAAATCCAACTTTAAAGTCTTTCTTATATATCTCATTTAACTGATGATACTGAAACCAATCTCTGACCAAATCTTGTATTTCAGTTAAACTTTTTAACTTACAATCCTTTTCCTGAAAATGTAACAAATCCCTATAGGTACCCCAACACATTTGCATATTTACTTCTTTACGTGATAAGGCCTCAATCGGAGATATCCATAACAGAGTTTTAGGTTCAAACCAATTTTTGGTTTCAAACCACACCCTCATTTCAATTTCAATTTCAAACCACACCCTCATTAAACTCCTTCTCACATAGTGGTTCAAAAAGTCTTTATGTATTTTACTTTTTTCATACCACAGATACGCATGCCATCCAAAACCTTCTGTCAAATCCTTCCAAATCAAGAATTCTAGGGTTCCTTAATGTTATCCATTCTTTTAACCATGTCAAACAAACAGCATCAAAATATAACCTTAGGTCTGGCAAGGTAAGACTACCTCTTTCCTTTGCATCTGTTAAATTCTTAAAATTAATTCTTGGTCTTTTCCCCTGCCAAACAAACTTAGTTATGTCCTTCTGCCATTGCTTAAAACAAGTTAAAGTGTTAATTATGGGAATAGTCTGAAAGAGAAACAACATTTTAGGCAAGACATTCATTTTCACCACTGAAATTCTTCCCATTAAAGACAAATTCATTTTAGACCATCTTTGTAGATCAATTTTCACTGAATTCCATATTTTAACATAGTTGTTTATGAACAACAAGGAGTTGTTATTTGATAACCAGACCCCCAGATATTTAACTTTCTTCTCCACTTTCAACTCACTTATTTCAGAGAATCTGTCCTTGGTTTTCTGATCCATATTTTTAGTTAAGACCTTGGTCTTAGTCTTATTTATATAGAATCCAGCCAGCTGACCAAATTGTTGTATTTTATCCAAGAGTCTTTCAATCTTGTCCATTGGATTATCTAAAAACAGCACAACATCATCTGCAAAGGCTCTCAACTTGTAATCCTGTTCCCCAATTTTGGGACAATGTAATTTATCATCTTCTCTGATAGTTCTACAAAGCACTTCTAGAACCAATATGAAAAGCAATGGGGAAAGTGGACATCCTTGTCTAGTCCCTTTTTGTATTACACAGTTGTCTGATAGTTCCCCATTTATAATAATCTTAGCATATTGCTCTGAATAAATTGTCTTAATTGCCTTAATAAAATTGTTGCCAGCAGTCATTACCTCTAGTAATCTCCACATAAAGTGCCACGAAATATTGTCAACAGCTTTCTCTGCATCCAAAAAAATCATCGCCATCTGTTTATCATTATGTTTTTCATAGTACTCCAATACATTCAAGACTGTTCTGACATTGTCTCTCAGTTGTCTCTTTGGCAAAAATCCAGCTTGATCTTCATGAATAAAATGCCTTAATATGACCTTCATTCTTCTTGCCAAAATAGCAGCAAAAAGTTTGTAATCATTATTTAAAAGTGAAATTGGTCTATAGTTTTTAACTGACGTTAGGTCTTGATCTGGTTTTGGGATTACTGCAATATTTGCATACTTCCATGAATCCGGCATAATCCCTTTTTGTAGAATATCATTCATAGTCTATTGAAGAGGTTGTAGGATTTGATCTTTAAATGATTTATAGTACAAAGCTGACAGTCCATCAGGCCCTGGGGCCTTGTTGGGCTTAGCTTGATTTATTGCTTCTGTTACTTCCATAATTGTTATCGGAGCATTCATAATTTCTATTTGTTCCTTAGTGAGTTTTGGAATATTTTTGGTCCTGAGAAACTGCTCAATTTTTTTATCTTCAACTATTTTGCCTTTGTATAATTCTGAATAATATTTTAAAAATTCCGCTCTTATTTCCTTTCCATCATAAGAGAACCCATTTTTTGTAAATATTTTGGATATATAATTTTTCTTCCTCTCAGATCTAATTTTCCAAGCTAATGACTTGCCTGGTTTGTTTGCAAACTCAAATGTCCTTTGTTTAACATATTTCAAATTCCGTTCAAGTTCATTTGCTATCAACATAGAAAGTTGTTGTTGCAACATTTTGATAGCTTGAGTGACCGTCTTCTTATCTTTAGCCCATAATAATTCCCTTTCCTTTTTGGAGATCTGCATCAATAATATCTCTTTTTTCAATCCTCTTTGCGAAAGTTCAGCATCCCTGACATGTTCTGAGCATGAAATATCACTCTTCTTTGAAGGCAATGGCTCAGAAACGTCCTCTGTATTTTCTTTTATGGATTCTTTCTTTTTTCTTTTTAGCTGTTGTGTGACCTCTAGAATTGAAACCTAAGGGCAGGACTGATGCTATTATAGGGCTAGGTGAGGCAGATTTTTTTTGCAGAAAAGTGGCATGGGGGGAAGTGTGACTCCTGCCTGCATGCCATAGTCCCAGACCAAATTGCACCTGCTGAAGCAGATTTTTGGCCCAAAAAAGAGACTCTTCTTCTTTTAAGTCCATCTCTTAATGACAGGTTTATCATAATATATAGACTAGGACAGGGTTTCTTAGCCTTGGGCCCCCAGATGTTGTTGGACTACAACTCCCATAACCCCCAAGCAAAAGCCATTGCAGCTGAGAATTCTGGGAGTTGTAGTCCAACAACATCTGGGGACCCAAGGTTAAGTTAGAATCATAGCAGGCTATGATGGGACTATAGCTTAGTGGAAGAATACCTGTGGAAGGAATGTAGCCATGGGTGTCCACAGGAGGAGGCAGTTGTCCCCCCTGGATTCAGTCAATCCCAGCCACACAGTGGTGTGGCTGGCCAGTATTGGGAAGAGGGGCTGCTCCACTCCTCTCCCGATCCTCACCAGTCAGTGCTCGGTTCAGATGTTTTCTTTGCAAAAGAAGCTCCCAGTTAGTGCTGGAATGATCAGTGCCTCATCAGTGCTGGTGAGGATCAGGAGAGGGGCGGAGCAGCCTTTCTTCCCAAAACTGGCCACGCCCCTGCATCAATGTCAGATGCAGGGAGGCATAGCCAGTATCGGGAAGAGGGAGGCATAGCTCGTATCGCTCTGCCCATCTCCCTTCCCCTTCCTTCAAGCACTGACTGGGAACTTATTTTTCTGACTCTGAGAGTCAGAGAAAGTAGCCCCATCCAGCACCTGAATGAAGTGCTGACTGGCGAGGATAAAGAGAGGGACAGAGCTGCCCCTCTTCCCGTTCCCAATACTGTCCATGCCTTCGGGCATCTGATGTTGACACAGGGGGACTGGTTAGGATGTGTATGCACACTGGCACATGCACACCCATTTACAATGAGGTAGGGGCCACCAGCGAGAGCTTTGCCACCCCTGGAAAAAGTCCTGCAGATGCCCATGCGTGTAGCTCTCAGTGGAAGAGCATCTGCTTTGCTTGCAGGTGGTTCCAGGTTCAATCCTGGCCTCTCCAGCTCGGGCTGGCAAAGGCCCTTGTCTCCAATCCTGGAACGCCGCTGCCAGTCAGTGCAGACAACACTGAGTCTGATAGAGTATTATTATTATTATTATCATTACAAATATTTATGTACCACTTTTCAACAAAAAGGTTCTCAAAGTGGTTTCCATAGAAAATGAAATGAGATGGTTCCCAATCTCAAAAGGGCTCACAATCTAAAAAGTAATATATGGTAAGTGCCAGTGACAACTGGAGAAGGACATAAGAACATAAGAACATAAGAACAGCCCTGCTGGATCAGGCCCATCTAGTCCAGTATCCTTCCACACAGTGGCCCACCAGGTGTCTCTGGGAAGCCCACAGGCAAGAGGTGAGGGCATGCCCTCTCTCCTGCTGTTGCTCCTCTGCAACTGGTATTTAGCGGCATCTTGCCTCTGAGGCTGAATGTGGCCTATAACCACCAGACTAGTAGCCATTGATAGACCTATCTTCCATGACTTTATTTAAGCCCCCTTTAAAGCCATCCAAGCTAGTGGCCATCACCACATCCCATGGCCGAGAACTCCATAAGTTAATTATGTGCTGTTTGAAAAGTACTTTTTTTTCGGTCCTATATTTCCCGGCCTTCAGTTTCATGGGATGAGCCCTGGTTCTATTGTTGTGTGAGAGGAAGAAAATTTTCTTTCTGTCCATTCTCTCTACTCCGTGCATAATTTTATACACCTCTGTCATGGCTCCCTGTAGTCACCTCTTTTCCAAACTAAAAAGCCCCAGATGCTGCAGCCTTGCCTTTTAAGGAAGGTGCTCCAGGCCTCTGATCATCTTGGTTGCCCTCTTCTGCACCTTTCCCAATTCCACCATGTCCTTCTTAAGATACGGTGATCAGAACTGAACACAGTACTCCAAATGTGGCCAGGACAATTCCTCTCCCTCAGCTAAATATAAGAGAAGGTTAAATAGGTGGACCTAACTCAATATGAAGTAGCTTCCTGTGTAACCTGATTTGTATGCAAAACATTCCAGGTTCAATCCCTGGCATCTCCAGGAAGGGCAGGGAAAATCCCCAGCTTTACGTCCTGGAGAGCTGCTGCTAGTCGAGCACAAAAAATAATGTGTGCAATGGATCAATGGTCTGAGTTAGTATAAGGCAACTTCGTATTTTCATAGGAGAATCCACAGTTGTAAAGGAGAGGAAATAAAGGAGTTTTAGAAATTAACAAGAAGTTATGGTAAGAACTAATCTGCCTACTTTCCTTTCACTATCCCTAAAATGGTCTAAATTTGGTCCAGTTCGGTTAGGCAGTTCACAAGTTAGCTCACTTGCACCTCAGACCTTCACTCATCCACCATCTTGAATCAGGGTGGATGACATGATCACAAACTATGCCTTTGAGGTGTCCCTACAACTGTACCCAATTTGGTTCATATTGGTCTAGGCATTGCAAAGTTAATAGGGGGATACAGACAGACAGACAGACACACGCACACACATAGAATGTTGGGCGATCTCATAAAATCCTATGTGTCCCTACAACTGTTACCAATTTGGTTCAAATCGGTTAGGTAGTTCACAAGTTAGCCCACTTGCACCTCAAATGTTCATGCATCCGCCGTCTTGAATCAGAGTGGATAACATCACAAACTATGCCGTTGAGGTGTCCCTACAACTGTACCAAACTGTACAATTTGGTTCATATTGGTCCAGACATTGCGAAGTTGATAGGGGGATACCGACACACACATGGACTCACACACAGAATGTCGGGTGATCTCATGAGCTTACTTTCCTTAAGGAAAATAGGATAAAAAGGAAAGGGATCTTGGATAAGGCTTACTCATTTGATGTATTCTTGTTATGCTGCCCAGCATATGATGACACAAGGAAGAGGGTGGGGGAATTTTTATTCACCCAGGGCAGCAAACAACTGAACTCAATAACTTGGGCTGACCATATGTACATGACTGATGCCTGATTGTGATGCAGTGTTGTGAGTTGAGGCTTGGACATTTCCGAAGTGGCCCATGTGGAAAACATCTGCTAGGATGGGAAATGAGAAATTTCACCCTTTAGCTCACTATGCACTTTCAGAGAGAGAGAGAGGAAGTTTCTACAGGGAAGCAGACCGTAAGGAATGGATACAAACTGCCCCGCCCACATCCACATCTGGCCATTTGAGTGCAAATATGAACATCCCCATAAGTATTTTGAGGGTTCAGAGTGGGACCACGTGCTATGGTGGCCAGTAGTCAGGCATGATGGGAGTTGTAGTCCAAGAACAGCTGGTGGGCCAAAGTTGTGCAGCCCTGCTGCAAACAGTTGCTTGTGGTAGCGAAAACTCTTTTCGGGAGCCATCACAGGGTATAGAGCAGGGCTGGGCAATCTTGACCCTCCAGCTGTTGTGGAGCGGTGACTCCCATCATCCCCAGCCACAATAAATTGTGCTGGAGGACCAAGGTTGCCCAACCCTGGTGCAGAGGCTTTAACAAGCAGAGTCTTACACTGCATGTTCTCCATAGCGCTCATCAGGGCCACAGGGCAAGGCACCATTTGGTCCCTCTTCTCTCCTCAGAGTTGCCATGCCCCCCCCCGCCCCGAATTCCAGGTCTCACCTGGAGTTTAATCATCTCACCCAGATTGCATAGCCCACCCAGATTCGCCCAGATTTCAGCTTTCATAGAAGAAGAGGGAGGAGGAGGAGGAGGAGGAGGAGGAGGAGGAGGAGGAGAAGAAGAAGAAGAAGAAGAAGAAGAAGAAGAAGAAGAAGAAGAAGAAGAAGAAGAAGAAGAAGAAGAAGAAGAAGAAGAAGAAGAAGAAGAGCTCTAGCCCTTGTAGAAGTGGAGTTATAGAGCAAAATGTGCCGTCACTATTCTGCTCAAAAATTATTTTCAAGCCAATTTTTATAAATGCAAATTAGGCACCCAGATTTAGAAAGCCAGAATATGGCAACTCATCTGCTTCTGCTCCTCATCCTTCTTGTAAGCTTTGCAAGGAGTGTGAGGAGAGGATCTCCTTGCAAAGTTTGCAAGGGTCTGATCAGTCCCCAAGAGCAGTTCCGATGGTAGCAGCATCTGGCTTCCCTGTTGGAGCCCCAATAATCCACTGCCTGAGGCAACCGCTCTGTCTCACTCATGTTTGTGAGTGCCACGGGAGCAGGCCAATCAGTACCGTGCATAGCCTTGCTCTGAAAAGGGGAAGAGGGGAGTTGCTTCATGATTGACAGAAGGGCTGGCCAATCCAGCTATGCAAATCCAACTTCTCTTCCAATGAGGAATAAAGGTTGCCTTTGAGCAATAAAGGTTGTCTTTGATCATGGATCCTGCTGATCCCGCTTCACCATCATGTTTGATGCTTTTGCTAGATTAGCTGGTTTACTTGAAGGGAATGTTTGGGCATGGGAGACTGTGCCTTGATCCTGATTGGGCTAGACCAGGGGTTTCCAGTCTCTGGTGCCAGGTGTTGTTGGGCTACAACTCCCATCATCCAAAGGCTATTGTTGCTGAGGATGATGGGAGTTGTAGTCCAACAACTTCTGGAGATCAAAGACTGGGAACCCCTGGACTAGAATAACATTTCTTGTATCCTTAGTCTTTACAATTCTAAATTCTAAGCACTAAACACATGGAAGACTTAAAAGTTATCATCATTTATCATTTCTGCGGTGCTTGCCAACACACAAAGCCCTCTTCACTTTTATCATTTATCCTCATAACAAGCCTATGAAGTAACCTTAGGCAGGGAAATAGCGATTTCCCCACGGCCACCCAGTGAGTGTTGACACTGTAGCCACTGAACCACACTGCTCTCCACCCACCACCAAAATGAGCAAGGAAAGAACCTTACAGGAACGATGGTGCTGATACTGTCCTGGGGTCATTATTCTGGGCTTTCGTTGTGGAAAATAATAGAGCCGCTCAAGCTCCAAGGCATTCTTGGTTTAATTGTTCTATTTCCACATGCCGCCTATCCCTCGTTATGTGGATGCCTGCCAGAAAAGCAGAGAGATGATCATTTTCAGATAGTTTAAACAGTTTAGGTTGGGTTTGTGTGTGTGTGTTAATTCTGTTTTTGTAAAGATTCTGAGGCTACGCAAGGGGGCAGAGGAACTTTTAAAATAGCATTCTACTGCTTGCACCAGCCTCAAGGAGAGATGCTTGAGTCATGTCTTTATGAACAGCTACTTTGCTTTCCAAAACTCTACTCATCTTGTAACTGAGTTGGGGCAAGAGAGATGCCTGCCTTGGATGCAACCTGGACAAGGGTGCACAATGGGCTCGTAAACATCAAGTAAGAGGCTGGCAGTTATCAAAACAATGGCCTTGTTTACACAATCACTTGTACCCAATGGTTGTGTGTGCTTCACTGTGCTAGGGCTTTGTACAAAAGCTGCAGCAGCATCGTTCTGCCTAGCCTGTTGCCCTCACTAAGCCTCTGAGCAAGAGACCCTAATAAGACCATGCAAAAGTGGCCACAGTTCACACAGTCTTTTGAATCTAGTTTAAATGTGGGTTACTGACATTAGCATGATTGTGTGGACCCATGCCAAGGTGGTTTATGGCCCATATGAATCTAAGATTCCTGCCTTAGCGTAAGCTCACACGATCACGCTAATATTGGTAACCCACATTAAAACTAGATTCAAAAGATTGTGTGAACAAGGCTACTGTTACATTGTCTTATTAGGGTCTCTTGCTCAGAGGCCTAGTGAGGGCAGCAGGCTAGGCAGAATGATACTGCTACAGTTTTTGCACACAGCCTAGCACAGTGAAGCACATTCAACCACTGGATACTGCTGGTGAGACTTCGGCCCCAAAGTCCAGGGGTAAGAGCACCTCTGGCTACAGCTCTGCTCAAGCAAAGTAGTCACCAGAGTGAGTTACGTGTTGCTGTTGTTCAGATGGCACATGTGCAATAGCATTAGGGGGCCAGGAGTGCAAGGCAAGGAAACAGGTAAGCAAATGTTATAGGCTGCTTGCCTTTCATGAACTCTTTTTTTATACACATACTCCCCAATGTAAGGCACCCGAGGCCTTGAATGAAAGGCTCCAGCCATGAGGTACGAATACCATACTCCAGGAGTTTCCAAGCTTGGGTCCCCATATGTGGTTGGACTACCATTCCCACCATCCCCGGCCACAATGGCCTTTTATGGCTGCAGATGGTGTAAGTTGTAGTTCAACAACATCTGGAGACTGAAGATTGGGAACCTCTGTTCTAAATAACAGCTGTGGGGGAGGGCCCAATCCAGTCTGAAACTAGAATGAGGGCATTGTTTAAAACCTCACTCCTCCAGATGAGGCCCTAATCTGGATCAGTCTCCCACACATACTACTTATGTTAGAACAAGTTGTTCCAGTAAGAACTAATCTGTCTACTTTCCGTTCACTGTCCCTACAGCTGAACTAAATTTGGTCCAAATTGGTTAGGCAGTTCACAGGTTAGCCCACTTGCACCTCAAATGTTCATGCATTTGCCATCTTGAATTGGGGTGGATGATATCATCACAAACTATATGCTTGAGGTGTCCCTATGTGTCCCTACAACTGTACCAAATTTTGTCCAGTCAGTTCCCACTTGCACCTCAAACATTCACGTGCCTGCCATCTTGAATCAGGGTGGATGGCATCATTACAAACTACGGCCTTGAACTATCCCTATGTTTCCCTATACCTGTAGTAAATTTGGTTCAAATTGGTTAGGCGGTTCACAAGTTAGACCATTTGCACCTCAAATGTTCATGTGCCTACCATATTGAATTGGGGTAGATGACATCATCACAAACCATGCCATTGAAGTATTCCTGTGTGTCACTCACTACAACTGTACCAAATTCGGTTCAAATTGATTAGGTGGTCTACAAGTTAGCCCACTTGCACCTCAAACGTTCATGTGTCCACCATCTTGAATTAGAGTGGATGATATTGTTACAAACTACACCCTTGAGCCAGCCCTATGTGTCCCTACAAATGTAGTAAATTGGGTTCATATCAGTTAGGCAGTTCACAAGTTAGCCCACTTGCGCCTCAAACATTTATGCATGTGCCATCTTTATTATTATTATTATTATTTTTACATTTATATCCCACTCTTCCTCCAAGGAGCCCAGAGCGGTGTACTACATATTTGGTTTCTCCTCACAACAACCCTGTGAAGTAGGTTAGGCTGAGAGATAAGTGACTGGCCCAAAGTCACCCAGGTAGTCTCATGGCTGAATGGGGATTTGAACTCGGGTCTCCCCAGTCCTAGTCCAGCACTCTAACCACTACACCACGCTGGCTCTCTTGAACTGGGGTGGATGACATCATCACAAACTACGCCATTGAGGTGTTCCTATGTGTCCGTACAACTCTACACAATTTGGTTCATGTTAGTCCAGGCATCGCAAAGTTGATAGGGACACGCATGCGTGCACACACACACACACACACACACACACACACACACACACAGACACATGGATTGCTGGGTGATCTTATAAGCCTATTGGGAAGTAGGTTAAAAATCAAGGATGCAGGCCCCAGCATCATCCAGTTTGGCCAAATTTCCTCTGGTCCATTGGTGTTAAGAAGCTTCCTGGCTATTGTAGGTGTGGCTGATCTTTATGCAGCTCTGCCATTTGACCAAAACCTGGTGACAGCTGGCTGCACGCACTGGGTCTGTATGTGTTAAAATCATCTTCTTGCTACTTTCAAGGTCAGGGAGACTACATCACCATTAAGCATTGTGTTATGGCTGAACTTGTGTCATTGAAGTTAGGCCTCCCATTATTCCCAATGGGAGACTCCTCACAACAGTGATGATGCGATTTTTGTTGGAGCTAGGACCCTGGCAGCATCAGTTCTCAGCTGCAATGTCTCATAGTGACCACTGTGGGGGCAGGGTAGGGTCATGGATAAAAGTGCTGGGCTCCTCCCCTCTTTGTTCTTCCAGTGTTAGTCTCCATTTTGTCTCTCCAGAGATGGCTGTTTGTTTTGGTGTCTCTCTTCAGCCATGAGCTACAGTCGAAATTAAGCTGCAGGCTTTTTCACATTTGTTTGTAACCTTTTCTTTAAATAAATCCTTGTAATTCTTCAAAGAAGTGTCTCAAGACCGCTTGCTTTGCTGCTTTCTCACCTGGTTTTGCTCTGCTATTTGGGGACTGAACTGCCATTCTTCCCCAGCAATTTTTAGTAGTGACGAAACTTCTCAGACCTCAGGAGAAGTGTGAATGTGGTTTTAACTTATATGGAGCCAATGTAGTGTCTATTTGCAGAGATGTAGCTAGAGGAGAGGGGTCCCATGTTCACCCCTCTCCCCGGTGGCCCCTTGGAGTGAGGAAGATAATGAAGGAAATAGGGAGGGGTGGAGCTGGGGGGCTCTCAGGAGTTGGGGGCCCTGAGTTCTTTGAACCTATCCACTCAGTTATAGCTGCACCCCTGTCTGTTTGGATAAACAACCCCCACAAATGATCAAGGGTAGCATCAGGAGGGCGTTGAGACATCCGTGGAGGACATTTGAATGCTCTCACTGAAGCTCCTTCCTGTTCACGTGTGCTTCCAGTTGTATTTTTTGAGCTGGACCAACATGGAAAATATTGAGACTGTGCACATGAGCAGCCCTACACAGGTTAGGGCAGCCCTACCTGGGCTGTTTGTGTGCAGCACCAGGATTCAGGCTGATCCCAGTGCTGACTCTCCTGGTAGCCTTTTGCCCAACGTTAAAGCGCGTGAGCACACCCTTTACCCCAGGTCTGGGTTTGTGTTTATATTTGAGATGCACGCAGCCCAACCATTGAGTAGAGTGCCTAGAACACCCAACTCCCATGAGAATCCCCCAATGCACCACGATTGTCACATGGTGTATTTGGGGATTCTTGGAGGCTGGGAAAATGAGTCCCAGGCTCCAGAGTTCCACACTGCATTGTGTGAGCATGCACCAGGACATCGACGATGGTCAGGTGGGGTGGGGGAGGGAGGCCCATCCTTGCCTTCCCACCCCCCCCCTGCCTTCCTTGCAGCTATTTTGGTCCTGTGCAAGACCTCACTGTGCAGTGGGGGGCGGGGTGGCTGGGTGGAATATCCAGGAATGGCTTCAGTCAGAGCAGGCAACCACAGGCTGCAAATCAAGTTAGACAGGCTTTGGAGCAAACTCTCCCGGAAGAACCAGTCTCTTGACAATTCTGATGCTTTTACAACATGGCTTTGCCTAACAGATACCGTTTGAAGGGAAGCCTAGTGGCCTTTAACAATAGATGCTGCTTCTTTTCAACTGGAGGAAGAAAAACATATTTCACTCTCTATATTTAGATCCTACGCTGATGGCCTGGCCCTGGGGAGTTTGTGTAGCTGTAATGGACCGTTGTGCTTCTGTCCTATTGTCAACTTGCGCAGCAGTTCACGATTTGCATGCTGAGCCAAACAGCTGGATGCTTCTGCTGAGGATGTCCCCCTGCTGTTTCCTAAAACTAACTGAGCAGGGGGGAAAACCACCACCAAAGGGGTGGGGGGAGAGCAGAAAAAGGTAGTCAGAGAGTTTACTTTGGGCGAGTGGGACAGCAGCAGCTTATATACTGCACAAGGACCAGCATTGAACTGGTTTGGACAAGGTTCAAATCAATTCGGCACAATGAGGCCAAACATTTTAAAATGTTTTTAATGTGTTCAGTGATTTTAATTGTTAATTGATTTGATGTTTTAAATTATTTTAATTGTAAACCGCCCAGCTTTGGGAAGCATAGAAATATAAGTAAGTGAGTAAGTAAGTAAGTAAGTAAGTAAGTAAGTAAGTAAATGGAGAGAGGGAGTGTGAGCGGGATCTTTGAGAAAAAATGTGAATATGGAAACTGTCCCCAGAGGGTAGAGAGCATTGAAACATCCTGCCTATTGTTATCTTCTTTTGCTGACACCAATATCATACCTCTTCTGAATTTTCTGATGTTGGGTGGTAAAAGGGTCCCCCAGGGCTCCATACTGTTTCCAGTACATGAAACTGCTGGGAGAGATTATCAGGAGATTTGGTGCAGGGTATTATCAGTATGCTGATGACACCCAAATCTATTTCTTCATGTCAACTTCATCGGGAGAAGGCATAACCTCCCTAAATGCCTGCCTGGAGGCAGTGATGGGCTGGATGAGGGATAACAAATTGAGAATGGGTGACAGAGGTACTTATTGTACAGGGTCAGAACATAGGAGGCAATTTTGATCTGTCAGTTTTGGATGGGGTCACACTTCCCCAAAAGGAACAAGTACGCAGTCTGGGAATGCTTCTGGATCCAAACTTCTCCCTGGTGTCTCAGGTTGAGGCAGTGGCCAGAGGTTCTTTCTATTACCTTTGGCCGTTATGCTAGCTGAATCTGTTTCTTGAGATAAACAACCTCAGAACAGTGGTACATATGCCGATAACCTCCAGATTTGACTATGTGGGGCTGCCTTTGTACATAATCCGGCAACTGCAGCTGGCACAGATTGTGACCGCCGGGTTGGTCCCTGGGTCATCTCAAAAAGACCACATTACTCCTATATTAAAAGAACTACACTGGCTACCAATAAGTTTCTGGACAAATACAAAGAGCTGATTATAACCTATAAAGCCCTAAACAACTTAGGCCCAGGATATTTAAGAGAATGACTTCTTCACTATGAGCCCCATCACCCATTGAGTTCATCTGGAAAGGTTTGTCTACATTTGCCACAAACTCATCTGGTGGCTACACCAGAGGCGTAACTATAGGGGGGGCAGGGGGGGCACGTGCCCTGGGCACCATCTTTTCTGGTCACGTGGGGGGCGCCGCCATGACAAAAAAAATTTTTTTTTAATTTTTTTTTTAAAAATTTGTTAATACAAATGTTTCCTGCTCAGTGCAGCAGCGCTGCAGCAGTCAAGGGAGCGCGTCGGTGCCCCCTCCCCCACAAGCGGTCCCTTCCGCGCTGCCCGCCCCCCCCCCCATTGCTTTGCTGGCGCCTGGCGGCCAGTCAGTGGCCTGGCTTGGCAGTGGCGGTGGGCGCTTGTGAGGAAAAACCTAAGTATAATGTAGTATGTTGGGGGGGCGCGGGGGGCGCCATTTCAGTGCTTGCCTCGGGCGCCGTTTTCCCTAGTTACGCCTCTGGGCTACACAGGGCTGGGCCTTCTCTGTTGCCACCCTGAAATCCTCGAATGTGCTCCCTGCTGAAATAAGAGCCTCCCCATCTCTGACAACTTTAAAAAAGTCTTTAAAGACATATTTATCCAGCCAAGCTTTTTAACTTGTCTTGTGCTTTTAAATTGTTTTAAGGTATTAGTTTCTGTTTAATTTCTATTTTTGCTGTAAACCTCCCAGAGACAAAGGTTTGGGGTGGTGTACACATATAACTAACATACAAACAATCAAACGAACGAACGAACTTTAAAAGTGTTTCAGTAGAAGAACTCGTTCTCAATGTTAAATCAGGTAATAGTTTTCTCTTTCATAATAACATAAGAACAGCCCTGCTGGATCAGGCCCAAGCCCCATCTAGTCCAGCATCCTGCTTCACAGAGTGGTCCACCAGATGCCTCTGAGAAGCTCACAGGGAAGAGCTGAGAATATGCCCTACTGCTACTCCCTGCAATTGGTATTTAGCGGCATCTTGCCTCTGAGGCTGGAGGTGGCCTATAGTCCTCAGACTAGTAGCCATTAATAGACTTGTCTTCCACGATTCATCTAAACCCCTCTAAAGCCTTCCAGGCTGTTGGCTCACGCCACATCTTGTGGCAGAGAATTCCATAGGTTGATTGTACATTATGTGAAAAAGTGCTTCCTTTTGTCAGTCCTAAATTTCTTGGCAATCATTTCATGAGATGACTCCTGGTTCTAAAGTTATGTGTGAGAGAGAAAATTTTCTTGCTATGTTTCCGTGTTGGGCATCCATCATTCTGAATGTTGCCATTCATTCAAGTTATTTTTATGCTTTTATTTCTACACCACGGCTGGCTCATTTTCCAATGAGATTGGCACATTTATTTTTCTTCTATTAGCAGAAACAAATAGGGCAGCCCTTTCTTTTGTGGGCATGCCTCAGCCTGCCTCTCCTACAATAACTAGCCAAGCAACTCCCCTGCCCCCCGCTTTCTTGTTTGCTATGCATTTGACATTTATAGCTGAGACAGAATCGGGAGCCGCTCAGTATATTTACCCAGAAGCAAAGTCAACATTTCTTTAATAGGAATTGAGCAATTTATTAGAGTCCAGCTGAAAACAGTTGCCTCCGTCATGTGATGCAGAGCTGCGATGTTATTTGCATGTTGCAGGAACCTAATCCTGCAAAGTGCCAAACACTTCTGAATGCCCAAACTCAGGCCCAGTTCAAAGATTATAGCCACCACACTGAAATTACTGGAAAACCGCCCTGAGCCATTTTGGAAGAGCAGTATAAAAATCAAATCAATCAATTAATCAATCAATGCTTCCTTATGGCCTTCTTGGGTCAATTGCAGGGTTGTGCAGTTGTGTCAACCCAATAGGCATATTGGACCTGATATGGCCTCTGTTAGGCATTCTCAGAAGGCGTTCCGCCACAACAGGGAGGACCTTTAATCACTGGAACTCTCAGCAGGGGCGTAGTGAGCTTCTTTGGGGCCTAGGGACAAAGAGCAGGAAGTGGGCGCCTAGTGCCCCAGCACCCCAAGCCACGCCCCCTGCACCTGACATCAGACGCAAGGGGGCGGGGCAACCTGCTTGCCTCTTCCTCCTCTCTGCCACAATGTCCAGAAACGGCAAATCCACAGGCACTTTACAAAACAGTGCTTCTATTCAGAAGGGAGGAGGGAAACACAACCCTTACCCAGCCCTGCTTGGTTACCAGTGGAGCTGCCATGCTGTGTCCTCCAAAGAGAAAGAGCCGCACCAGCTTCTGGCAGCCTCTCTCCCTCCACACCACTGCAGAAGGCAAAGGGAGTGGATGCATGTACAGATTCCCCGGGCTCTAATTGTTCAGCTCTAATGTGAGAAATATTGGTGGAGCAGCAGGCTGAGGTAGTGGCTGCGGGGTGGTGGTGGGGTGGCCCCCCAGATCACTAGGAGGCCCCCCAGGATGCAGGAGGCCTCTGCTTGTGGGTCTCTTGTGAGCCTCCTGAACCTCCAGGCCCAGGGACATTTGGCCTCCCTTGTCCAATGGACTATATGCCAATGGAACTCTGACTAAAATCCCTCCTGTTGGGCAGAACTCCAGCGCACT
The DNA here is from genome assembly GCF_027244095.1 of Hemicordylus capensis. Classification (NCBI taxonomy): domain Eukaryota; kingdom Metazoa; phylum Chordata; class Lepidosauria; order Squamata; family Cordylidae; genus Hemicordylus; species Hemicordylus capensis. The sequence goes on along the minus strand of NC_069660.1, from coordinate 21,790,258 downwards.
TCCAATATGCCTGTTGGGTCCAACTGTGCAAAAGAGAAGCCTCTTCTCAGCAGAGAGGCAGCTTAAGAACATAAGAACAGCCCTCCTGGATCAGGGCCAAGGCCTATCTAGCCCAGCATCCTGTTTCACACAGTGGCCCACTGATGCCTCTGAGAAGCCTATCGGCAAAGAGGCGAAGGCACGCCCTCTCTCCTGCTGTTGCTCCCCTTGCAAGCTTCTTTTTTACGCGGTTGGGATTTGGAAGTTAAAGGGAAAACCCTTTTAATTTTAAATCCTGACAGAATTGTTGGATTTCCAATCCAATCTGACCCAACAGTTTAGGAGCGTCATGTCAGTCTCTTCTGACAATCTTTCGGGTCAGATCTGATCCAACAGTTTTCAGCACGCACAGGTCTAGTCTCTTGGCAATAATACATGTGAACAAGACCCTGTGGCTGTTCACACGCGCATGCAAAACTAGGCTGAAGGAACCCAACCTGGTTTTGCATGCAAGCGAGAACCACCAGGATTGGGCCCGATCCCAGCAGCAACATAGCGGCAAACCCGCCTAAACAGCCACCCTTTAAAATAAGATCAAGGGAGTGATTGCTTGTTTTTTGAATTGTGTGGCAGCCACAACCGGTTGGCAGCCACATTGGCAGCCATGGCTGCCACACTACAGGGAGCCTAGGGAGGGGAGATCCCCGTGATGCACAGCACACTTGTGTGGTGCATCCTGGTAGTTCCGGGAAGTGGCATGACACATCCTGGCCGCCGATCCTCCCCGCCTGGCCGCATGGGTAATCATCCCTGCACACAGGAAGTGCATCCAGCAACACAAGCGGGATCATCCTCAGGGGAAGGTAAATATAACCCGGCTTCCCTGCAGCCTGCCCACGAGCCCTTCTCCATAATCATGAGAAGAGGCTCCCTGACAATAATCCAACTGTGCACACAGGTAACTGCAGACACCTTCGTCGCACGCGTCTGCCTTCTGATCAGAAGGAATGATCTGCTTAGAGGAGAGAGGAAGCTGAACTCGGCTCAAGTGATCAGCACAGTCAGAGATGACATTATGACGCTCAAGGTAACCATGTGGAATCGTTTCTCAGCTTGGTGGCCATAATGTCTGAATGGGTTCTGAGACTGGGAGTCTGGAACTGCTCAGCACCACCTCTCCATCCTAGCTCTGTCCCTCACCCCATCCACTCCACTGGCCAGCCTGAGGCCTCAGCGGTCCTTTCTGCTTCGGCTTCTCCTGTTTCTGCTTTACATGTAGCAGGCTTCAACTGACTTCAAAGTCATTCAGAGAGTATTCCAGGGTTCCTCCAAAGAAGAAACGTTCAGGAAAATGTTCTCAGATGGTTTCCCCACATCCTCTGCTAGACGTTTTTTCACAAGCTTGCCTGATATCTCTCTTGTTGCTTATGGAGTGCAATGGGTGACTTTGGGCCAGTTGCTGTCTCCCAGCATAATTTACTTGTCACAAGGCAGTGAGAAAATCCTTGTTCAGACATTAAGGTTATGCAGATGCTCCCTGCCAGGGCAGGGAGTTGCGGTGGTGGGGGTGGTGGAAGGCAGGATTTCATGTACCTCCCCCCCAGTAGTCCCCCCTATATAAACTTTGCTGTACTGCCAGGGGCGTAGCTAGGGGAGAGGGGGCCCATGTTCATCCCTCTCTCAGGCGGCCCCCCAGAGTGAGGGAGACAATGAAGAAAATAGGGAGGGGTGGACCTGGAGGGCCCTCAGGAGCTGGGGGCCTGTATTCTTTGAATCCTTTCGTTCAATTATAGCTACGCCCCTGTGTACTGCCATGCATCCAGGAAATCCACGCTGCATGGAGCAGCGCAGATCACTAGATGCTGGGACTCGTTTTCCCGGCCTCCACGTATCCCACAAGGCACCGTGCGATGAGTGTGGTGCTTTGGAGGATAACCTCATGAGATGGGCGCTCTAGATGTCCGTCTCTGTGTATGCTTGGGCTGCGTGCAGCCCTAGCAAACACACAACCCTGGCTCCAGGATTAAGGGTGCGGTCATGCCCTTAACTTGGGCAAAGAGTTGGGGCAAAAAGCAGGGTTAGGCTGAGCAAGAGTGCCAGGCTTGGGAGCGATCCTGGCAGTCCACACAAGCAGCCTAACCCAGGCTGGGCTGCCCTTGCCTGGGTTAGGCTGCTCGTGAGAAGAACCTTACTAGGTTGCATGTGCATTCAGGCATCTGCATACATGTACATATCGTTAGGTGAATGATTGTACATGCATTCATTCCTCCCCGCACCCCAGTGGTGGCTCAAGATCTTCATGTGTCTGAGACAGGGCACCAAATGCCGCCACCCTCTTCCTCCTCTCTCCCCTTTTTTAAAAAACGGGGGGCAAGAGGGCATCTGGCGGCCTCACTGATGTCCCAATAATCTGCTGCCTGAGGTAACCACCTAACCTTGCCTCATGGATGGACCGCCCCTGCTGCCCCCATCCACCTGCCCCATCCCACCACTCAGTGAGTAGAAGCACTTCTTAAAGTTCTCTCTTTCTTGTATTCAGCAGAGGGAGAGCATCTGCCCCACCCGTCTCTAACATAGCATCCCTATAGTGGCTGTGGCTGGTGTCTACTTGGTGTCATTTTTTAGATTGTGATCCTTGTAGCACCATCTTCTTCTTAGCGTTCTTCTATGTAAACTGCTTTGATGCTGATGATGCTGACGATGATGCAACCATGAACTTGGGTGCAGAACTCCTGAAATGCAGGATACAGACAGGAAGTGTATTGCTGTACGTGCATGCAACATAAAGTGTGAATAATTGCATGTGCACTGTACACATTTGCACAGTACATGCTATACACAGATTGTATGTGTGCTGACCATAACATGTGAATAGGGCTCATATTTTGTGACCATCCTGAGCTCCTTGGAGGAACGGTAGGATAAAAATGTAGTAAAATTAAGTACCCTTCCTACCTCTTTTCTTTGTCTTCAGCCTCAGGTTAATGCCTTAACCATATTTATTTTTTTAAAGGAATGGATGCAAATGAAGGGAATGCTATCTCAAGGTCATTGATCATGCATGCAAATTTGAGAAATTACAACATGCCTAGCCACAGAGGAGTGGGGATCTGTACTCCACATGACACCCCTAATACATTTCTCTCATAAGGGAGGCTGGGACAAATCTCTGGATAAAAATACTGAGTGGCTAGAAGGAAGGAAGGAAGGAAGGAACTCTGGGGAAATGCGTGCACACTGTATGATCAGATGTTTCACCTCCTACCCCATACGGCTATATAATTTAGAGGATTAAAAGTGTTGCCTCTTACAGCTTGACATAGCAAGGCAAGGCACCAAGACAAGCTGTTCTTTAAGCACATGGCATCTGCCTGTGGCTAGAAACAGGTGGAGAAAACCTTTCTGTCTGCCACATCAAATTGAAACAACTCACAGAGCCGGTTCAGAAGAATATCCTCTCTAGATGTGAGGAGGAGGATGAGTCTGTGGTGAGAATGCACACAATGCACGGACGCCCCCCACCCCCTGGTTGTCACTAAAGGATGTGCCATGCCAGTGTGATCTCAGCAGATCCTTTACTCAAATGTGAGCGGTGTTTATCTGAATCACCTCTCTACACGTGCTATAAAACCCTATTTAAACAGGATGGTGTTCAACCACAGCAGTTTGATTGAGAGTGCCCAGAAATTTCGGGTTCTCATGTCACCATTGACAGGAGCACACGAGGCTTAGCAATCATGGTCAACTCTTCAACCACGCTTCCTTTGGTCGGAAGAATTAGGCCACTATATGCAAAAGTAAATGGAATAGAAAGGTTCTCAGACAGTGGTAGCATTGGGTGTTTTGATTTTCTTACAAAAGTTTGTCTCATGTTGCATTCATAAGTCTCAGTCCATGTAGGTGACTCTTATCATATACCTATTTAATATTTATCTATTGAAAAGACTTTTACCCCCAACTTTCCAAGGCTTCAAGATGGCTTCCAAAAACAATAAAATATACATTTAAAACAAAATAAGAAAACCCACCAATCAAAATTACAAAGTTTATCAAAGGGTCTAACAACCTCTCCAACAGAGAAGAGGTGGAGAGTTGGTCTTGTGGGAGTGAGCATGAATTGTTCCCTTTGCTAAGCAGGGTTCACCTTGGTTTGCATTTGGATGTGCTGGAAGATATTCCCCCTGGACCTATGGTCTGATTCAATATAAGGCAACTTCCTATGTTCCTATGTGAAATCCCTGTGCAAAGAGTCAGAACTGGGTGGGTTGCAAAATAAAGCCTGATCCTACAACCAACGAAGTATATTGAATAAATGGAAGTTGGGGGTGGGATTCACTGCCTGTTCTGCACAGAAGAAGTTGTACTGGATTCCCTATGGTGTGGACAGAGTCTGTCCGTGTGCACACAAGCCATGCATAAGCTTTGTGAACATGCTCTTAACCAGCATGCAGAGTCCACTGCCATGAATCTAATTGCCCCCCTTGCCCCCCCACCCCCCCACCCCCCGAATGATGTCATTCATAAAACCATTAGCAAAGGACCCAGTGCCTATAGCCATTGATACGTACGTACTTGGAAACAAACTGCTATTTGAAATGGTGAGCCTCTGGGAAAGCATCCTGCCGTCTTTCTCTATTGCCTGGTTGCCTGGGAGCAAATGGGTAGCAGGCGCGCCTCGCAGTTGGGCTGGGCTCCTTTCGGCGGCAGCAGGGCCTTGGCGTCGTCGCTCAGCTGGCTCAGTCAGAGGCTCTCTCGTGGCGAGAGAGGAGAGCCGAGCCGAGCAGAGGTGAGCGGAGCGGGCGAGCTCTCCAGAGAGGAGAGAGAGACTCGAGTCAACGGCGACGCCCAGGCAGACGGCAGGGCCTCGGCGTCATCGCTCGACTGGCTCAGTCAGAGGCTGAGGCTCTCTCTCCTCGTGGCGAGAGGAGAGATGAGCCGAGCAGCAGAGGCGAGCGGGCGAGCTCTCGTCTACCGCCGGCGCTGGGGATACTATCGGGCTACTAGCGGCCCGGGCAGGCAAATATCTGGTCGCCTGAGTCGGCCCGGCTGCACCCACGCAGCAGCAGGCAGCGTGGCGGGACTCGGGACGAGCCGGGGAGAGACACAGGCGGCTGAGGCGGGAGGAGGACCCAGCCCAGGTGTGGCGTAAGAGACAGACAAGCGCAATGCCCAAGCCCACCCAAGTTAACACCAGTAAATTTCAAATAAATATTAAAAGAGATCACACACACACCTTGTCCTTGTCCACTACGCTTTATTGCGTTATGATGAGGCAGGCCTCCTCTTTTCGAATCCTTCCTCTGAATCCTTGTCCTTGTGCGCACACAGAGCCCCAGGCAGCAGCAACACAAATGCTCTCCTCCGACTCCCACCCTGCCTTGTCGCCGACGCACACAAGACAAAGTCCACATGCAGGCGGCAAGCTGGGAGGAGGACACGCATGCACGACTGGTGGCGGGGCGGGCCGACGGGGCAGGGAGTGAGCGGTGCGAGCGAGCAGAGGTCTGTCGTGAGTGACGTGACGAAGAAGAGACGAGAAACGAAGAGGTCCGTTGCCGACGCCGAAGCAAGCAGGCACTGCAAACTTTAGGCGCCCGCACCACGCTGCGGTGCCCAGCGCTGGAGCCGAGCAATGGGGGGGCGGGACCGGGGGAGGGGGCGCCACCCACACGCGGACCCTGCAGACTGTTCTTAGCAGACTGCTGCTGCGCTCAGCGCTGCGATGCGAACAAGAAAAAAAAATTTGTTGGGAAAGGCAGGGGATCAGCGGGGGCACTTTTTGGCGTCCCCTACCAAGTGGCGCACAGGGCACATGCACTGCCTGCCCCCCCTGGTTACGCCCCTGCACATATCCATAATGTGTATGGACTGTTAATATTTTGGGACCTCTGACCATGATAGAGAGGGAACATTTCATGGATAGAGTTTATTCATATTTTCAACGAAAGAGATTTGTGTATCCAAACAAACTTCAGTCAGTTCTACTTTCACTTTCAAATTATGTGCTTTGTGATCAAAGGAATTCTGCAGGCAGCAAAACATGATAGCAGATATCTTTTTAAACATATCATCTGAAGGGTAGGTTGCTTTGTAGTCAGACATATTTCAGTTTTTTCCACACTCTGAAAATGAACATTTCTAGGTAAGATAATAATGGATATCCGACATTAGTGGGCTATTTTCCAAGGCTGTGTTTAATAATTAAAATAAAACTTTATATTGATTATTGCTCTTATTTCAATCAGTCATTTATGCTCCCCCCCACCCACTAGCATATCATGTGGCTAAACCAGAGCTGAACAACTGGTGATGATGATGTGATTGCCACAATGTTGTCTGTGTTGTTTCCCCATCTTTTTTCCATGAAGTGTGTGCGTTGTTTTCCCACGGTAACACCCCGTGGCAGCACCAGTTTGACCACTGTAATCAGGCAAAGTCCTACTTAGACTTTTTGGTGCTCCTGTGCCTTTAATTAAATGATTCCTCTTTCCAGATTGTCTATTTGATTCTTAACTGTGGCTGGAGGATTAATGATGGAAAGCCTCTTAATTGACCCTTGAATAGGTGCTGTTAATAGTGCCAGTTTCTGTTCCCATAGGGTGAAAGGATGTAATTACTGATTTTCCTTTTGTTCTCTTTTCATTTTTATATAGCTAAGTAGTGAAATCAAATGGACAGGACCCAACCTACAAACAGGAAACCTTTAACTAACAGTGGAAAGGACTTTGTGGGAACATCCCATGGGTGGCTGCAAACATCAGGCTAACTGCTGGTTCAGCCAAGTGGATGGTTACCTAAACTCATGTGAAAGCCTGATTTCCAGTGTTAGGGAGGATATGCCATTATTTGCTGTGACATGCAAACCCAACAATGTTGTCCTATTCTACCCTACTCTTGGTCTGGAATCCAACATCTGTAACCAAGATTTGAAGGTGGTTACAGATGTTGAATTCCATACCACAAGTAGGGTAGAATATGCCAACATTGTTGGGTTTGCATGTCACAGCAAATAATGGATGCCCTTCCTAACAGGAGAAGTCGGGCTTGCATGAGCTCTTGGAGAACCAGTGGGCTTGGCTGAACCTGCAATTCACCTGAACATAAGAACAGCCCTGCTGGATCAGGCCCAAGGCCCATCTAGTCCAGCATCCTGTTTCGCACAGTGACCCACCAGATGCCGCTGGAACCCACTGGCAGGAGTTGAGGGCATGCCCTCTCTCCTGCTGTTACTCCCTTGCAGCAGAGGCATCCTGCCTTTGAGGCTAAAGATTCCTTCCACAAAGTCCTTTCCTCTGTTAATCAAAAGTTTTCTGTTTGCAAGTCCTGCTCATTTTCTTGCACACACCGTGATGTGTGAAGCCGCCCTATGCCATAAGTGGTCTGATCTGAAATATGACTTACTTCTTCCCTTAGTTATTCCACAGAAGTAGGGAATATCCATAAGTTCCCAGAATGACAATCTCAAACAGGCAGGTATGGATGCTCCCCATTTAGGCTGCTATCCTATGCACTCATGTCTGAGTAAGTCCCATTGAGAGTGATGGGACTTACTTCTGAGTAAATATATATGTGTAGAATTTTCTATACATGCATAGCTACAACTGAAGGTGCAATGGGAACTGAGGCAAAAAAAAGAAAAAAAAGTCACGTGTGAATATAGACCTCCATGAACCAAATAGACCATCTGTTACACAAATGGAGCCAGAGTGCAAAGTTTCCAGGCCAGGCCATTTCATGAATACTCTCCCGCCTTTTCTGACCGCCTTGCCTGGCTGTTTAGCCGGGCAAACAATTCCTTGCTGTTTTTGCTCAGCCACCCTCCAGAGCAGGTGATATTTGCACTGTCTTTCTCTGGGTTTGTTCTTTGGCAAAAACCAGCTGCGAGGCCTCTAGAACAGTTGCTATTTATTTTTCTGGCCCTACCCTCTGGCTTTTGTTAACTGGGGCCAGGTGGGTGGCTGCTTCTCCCAGCAATTTGTTACAGGATGAGAGGAGACGCTGAGTGAACTGTTGGCCTGCTTGGTTTCGGGCTGCTGTTACTACACAATGGCAAATAAAATAGATGACAAGCCAGGGAGGAAAAATGCAAGCCGCTGACCTGAGAGCCCCCAAGGGCCCAGCTAATCTGATGCACACAAGAGTTTCCTGAACAGAATCTAGCATGGGCCAAAAATGAATCTGTTGATGGCCTTTCCCTTTTAAAAGTCACTTTCAAGTGCAGGCTGCTTTAATTCCAATGGCCATGGCGAAGACTTCTAGAACAGTACTCAGATTGGGGCGGGGTGTGTGTGAGATGGGTGGGGCTTAGTAAAATACAGTAAAGAAATTTTATTTCATCTAATTGTTCTTGAATATTTTATATTATTATTATTTGAATAAATAGCATGGTTCATTTATTATATCATTTGTCCGGGTTGGAGCACTTCATTCATTGTATTGGACCAGGCGTATATTGCAGTTGATTCTGTGATAGTGGCATGAATACTGTTAGCTCTTGACAAATCTAATGCAACTATATTAATAAAATGCCTGGATCTTTCTTATCCCCTCCAGCCGCAACCCCCACCCCCACCCCCCGCAATCTTGGCTGGTGTCTCCTTCTCAGTACTGTGACTAATGCAGTGTCATGAACTATTACATCACAGTTCAAATTACAGAGCAGAGCCCGGGCAATTCTGCTTGCAAATGTTACACTAAAACGCTATTTTTAGGCATCTGCGAAGCAAAGGTATTCGTTTTTAATAAGGTCACGACAATGCTTTTTAAAGAAATTGCTTCTTCCCAAGATTAGAAAGAGATCAGCAGAAGAATTGGCCTTGCCTCGTAAAAGGGTAGTTTCCTTCTGTTTCCTTTGAACAAGAGATGAGATCAAACTTGAAACCAGTCTCCTGATCTCTACCCTGTGACTAAGGCATCATAATTCCTGCACTAGAGCCAATGTGTTCAGTTCAGTGTAACTGAGGACATTTTCAGTATTGTCTCTCTCATGGAGTAGAGCTGAAAACTGACCAGAACATCTGCTCTGCTCATATGCCTTTAAATGGTAACTACTGTAGATGTGCAGAAATCAGTAGGTGAAGCTTTGGGGAGGGTGTGTGTGTGTGTGCATGCAGAAATAAACACCACCTCCTAATATGCATGCACCAAATGGCCGTAAAAAGCATAACTACGACGATCAAATGGAAAGTCAGCAACTCTGCCATTAAGCGATTGTGCCTTTGCGTCAACACTCACCATGCTGATGGCTCACCACTGTTTAATCCACTTTCAGAAGTCTGGTGGTGGTGTGGTAAGCCACAATCAGATAATAATATTGGCCACAAACAATCAGATAATAATAGTGGTACATTGCTGTTGTGAACTGTGCCAGGGCTTCTGCAGAACCACAAGGCAGTCCTGACACAGGATCATAGGAAGCTGCCATATACTGAATCAGACCCTTGGTCCATCTAGCTCAGTAGTGTCTACACAGACTGGGAGCGGCTGGCTTCTGCAAGGTCGCAGGCAGGAGTCTCTTTCAGCCCTGACTTGGAGATGCCAGGGAGGGAACTTGGAACCTTCTGCTCTTCCCAGAGTGGCACCATCCCCTTAGGGCAGGGGTGGGGAACCTTGGCCCTCCAGCTGTATTTGAACTATAATTGAGGCTGGGGATGGTGGGAGTTGTAGTTCAAAAACAGCTGGAGGGCCAAGGTTCCCCACCCCTGCCTTAGGGGAATATCTTACAGTGCTCACATGTAGTCTCCCATTCAAATGCAGCCATGGTAGACCCTGCTTAGCGAAGGGGACAATTCATGCTTGCAGCCGCAAGACCAGCTCTCCTCCTCCCCAGATGATGCCGAGCAGTGATTCCCAACCTGGGGGGCCTCTAGTTGTTGCTGAACTACAACTCCCATCATCCTCAGCCACAATAAATTGTAGCTGGGCTGATGGGAATTGTAGTTCAGCAACATCTGGAGGCCCCCAGGTTGGGAACCACTGCTGTAGAGAATGTCTGCTGCCAGTTTCTCCTGTTGTCACACACGGGAAAATGTATGGCAGTCCTGCTTGCACAACTGCACATTCTCTAACTCATCAGGGCTGCCTTCTGCAGCAGTCTGAATGTGGCTTGCAGTGGTGCTGTACCACTGTGACCATGTTTAGCTATAAGATTTGGGGCAGGGGTGTCAAACTGCAGCCTTCCAGCTGTTGTGGAACTACAACTCCCATCAGCCCCAGCCACAGTGGCCAGTAGCCAGGAATGATGGGAACTGTAGGCCAACATCTGCTGGAGGGTGGCATTTTGACACCCCTGATTCAGGGTGTTCCTATACTACAGAATTAAATTGGTTTTATCAGTCATCCTCACTGGGGATTATAGTTCTGAGGGGGCAGGCCCTCCAACAGATAATGCTCAGAATGACAATTCCCAGGATTCTTTGGAGGAAGCCTTGCCAGTTCTTGGAATACAGTTAGGCACATAGGAAGCTGCCATATGCCGAGTCAGACCATTGGTCTATCTAGCTCAGTATTGTCTTCACAGACTGGCAGCGGATTCTCCAAGGTTGCAGGCAGGAATCTCTCTCAGCCCTATCTTGGAGGGAAAGGCACTTAGAACCAAGATACTCTTCCCAGAGCGTCTCCACCCCCTAAGGGGAATATCTTACAGCACTCACACTTCTAGTCTCCCATTCATATGCCACCAGGATGGACCCTGCTTAGCTAAGGGGACACGTCATGTTTGCTTCCACAAGACTAGCTCTCCTCTAGTTCTTAGAGGTTTGCTGAGAACAATTAGAAGCAGTGAAACAACGCAAGCAACATGAAGTGAACTGCTGGTCCAGGTGCAGAGAGAGAAAGGGAACACTTGGACAGGAATCTCCATGACCGCCTTACGTGGGACATGCTTCCTGAAGATCCAGAGATGCTTAGTGAAGAAGAGGGTGCCTCTGAGGGTGGTCTTTCCCTGGTCATAGTTAGTGGCCACACATCAGGACTTCCAGGGCAGGGGATGTGATTTCCAGGCAGAGTTCCATAGCTCCAATACTCGTTGCTTCAGAGTGCAGTGTGGATTCCTCAGGGCAACTGTCCCATGGGGTGGAAGCCAATGCAAAACCACGGATTTGGGTAAGGCTGCAGCCCTGTTTTTGATGAATGTAAGCCATGGCCAGCCCTACCATGAAGCAGAGATAAGCAAGCCGCTTCAGGTGGCAGATTGTGAGCCAGTTCCGGGGCGGCACAGCAGCCCTCCCAACACCCCCTCCGGCTGCCCTGTAGAGAATGGTGGGTGCAATGGCACCACGTTGCCTTTTCTGTTCTGTTCCTAATATAGCAGGAAAACGGGGAAGAGATATGGAAGAAATCGGGGCTACGCTTTTTGGAGAAAAGAAGTAAAAGGTGAAGGCAGGGTGGGATTTAGTGCTCTGCTGTGGCAGCAAAGTGTCATGGGTAGGGTTCTCACCTTTGACTAAAGTTATTCCTGGAAATTCCTGCCCCTCCATGTCTATTTACTATTTTCAAAAGAGTTGGAAGTGTGATGATCCTTAAGGACAGATAACTAGAGCACTTGCAGGTGAGTGAGAGGTCCCGACAGCTCTGCAGGTAGTATTCAAAAACTTTGAGTAAAAAAATCCTAATGGGGCCAAACCTGCCCGCCCCCCCCGCCCCCAAGTAAGTCAATGGGATGGAATGTTAGTGGGCTCAGAGTGCAGTTAACAGACAAGAGGGGGCAGAGCTATTGGAATTCAGTGGGAAGGGCGGGGAAAGGAGGAGGTGAACAGAAAGAGTTGGGAATTTCTCAGCTTGAAGGATAGTCCCTCAAAACAGTCCCTTCTGCTTCTTAGGGGGAAAGGTATCTGAAACGCTTTGGTTTGCTCACCAGCCATTTCACACCTTTTTGTTTCTGAGCAGGATCTGACACATTTAAGCTTCTGGGGTGTGTGGAGGGGATTAGCCTCCTCAAAATAAGATTAAAACAACTGCATATGTTTGAACACTCTTGAGGAATGAAGGGGGAAGTTGTACACTGAATCTGTTCATCTGGTGATCATGGTATGTGTGCATGTGCACATGCGCGCGCGCGCACACACACACACACACACACACACACACACTGCACTAATAGCATTCAGCATTAAATAGAACCTACTCCACAATCCTGCAACATTTTATTGGGGGTCCTTACTTGTTTTGCAAAATAGCAAGCCATTAAAACCTCCAGGACTGCTGTCGAGAGTCACCAGCAGACTGATGCCAGTTCCTGGATACTCCTGTCCAGTTCTGGCAACCCTAGTCATGGACTGGTTCTGGTGGGGAAGCTCAGGACAGAGAAGAATGAAAGAAAGGCACTTTGGAAGAAGCTTGTTTTGAGGGGGTTTTCTACAGGGAAGGAAGACAGCGGAGGTTTCTGAGGTGTGTTTGTGTGAGGGTGGGGGGAATTCCAAGCGTAAGAAGCAACCAGAAGAGCAGGCAAGATTAACTGAAACATCAGAAGCCCTTTTTGGCCACTCCTTAAAAGTTCTGTGTTACGATTGTTTGTCTGGCTAACAGATGGAAGGATTCTCTCTCTCTTCAACAAACGCCAAGGGTTCCACGAAAAGCTTTGTACAGTTCAGGCTGTAACCTCATGTGAACGCGTTTTCTGTTGATGATCGGCAGAGGCATTAAAGGGCCTTATTTGGCTGTTCCTGGGACAACTGTGAGCTGTTTCAGAGAGATCCAGTGTCACTGGGAGGGAGGGGGGGGGGAGTCTTGGTGAGCTGGTGGCTCCTGAGCCCGAGGGGATGGGGTGCCTTTGGAATGGGTCCATCGGACTCCGCGTCTCACAGTTCCTTTTGCTTTGTGTTTGTGTGTGTCTGTGTTTTCTTCTTCTTCAATGCACTTGTGTGCAGCAGGGTCTGGAACCAATTAAGGCACAACTGTGTGACGCCCATAGCACGCACATCCATGTCCGCTCCTTTGGGAGCCTGCGTTCACCCTAATGCAAGCTCGGCTCCTGGCAGAGGGAATTCCCTGCCTTTTGCCTATATAAGGCCTTGCAAACAACGCGGTGACTGCAACAGAGCATTTGCTATCCTTCATTCAGCATTGTTTAAAGAGGGGGTTTGGAACAGGGCACCCAGTGGGATTCTTGTTAAAAACCTGGCACCGGGCATTGTTTGACAGGTGTTGACATACCCAAGTCTTTACAAGAGGTGCATGGGTGGGTGGTAAGGCGGTCGGTGGGGGGGGGAGAGAAAGGGGGACAGCATCTTCTTGTGCCAATTGTTCACTTTCCTGTTCGCTCAGAACAGAAGGCACTTCTCCAGATCAGCCTGTTATGTCATATGAAGCGGCTTTTTGTTGAGCCAGACCATTGGCCATCTATACCAGCAGCACTGCGTTTTGGGATACACTGCAGATCCTCAGTAGCCCTGTTCACACACTGGGGCCATTCACACAATTAAAAACTGTGTTTTACCCGGGTTTGGGAGCTGTGTGTGCTCCCCATTTTCGGCTGTGTGGAAGCAAGGTAGACTGAAAGCCTGGATAGAAGTGATTGCGTGGAAGCAAGGTAGGCGGAAAAGCTGTCGACGTTGTCGTCTTACTTTGCTTCCACACAATCACTTCTACCCAGGTTTTCCTCCTACCTTGCGTCCACACAACTGAAAATTGGGAAGCACACCCAGCTCCCAAACCCAGGTGAAACACAGTTCTTGATTGTGTGAATGGCCTCAGAGAGAGGTATCTGTGGAAGGCCTATGACTCAAATATAAAGTAAGAATTAAGCAACTACGGAGCAGTCACCGTGGGGAGTGGCCTTTTTGACCCTCCATTCTCGCAGCACGTTTAGCATGTCCTCACCATGTGACAACTTGCATTTCACCCGCCAAATAGTACACAAATAGCCTGTGGCTGTCTGTGACCCCAGTGGTGGGGCTGTAGCTGTAGCCATGAGGGGCTTAGCAGGGAGAGCGGGTTTAGCCCGCTCTCCCCGCAGACAAGCAGGGCAGCAGGATTGGCCGTCCACACAACTGCTGGCTCCGTTACGGAACCGTCTGGGACTGGGGGGATCAGGGGCCGCACACACCCCCGGAAGCTCCAGCATGTTAGAGCTTGCTCTACTAACTTCATTTAAGGGGAAGGGTAGTTTTTGCAGTTTGCTGCTGGGAGCTGCGTGGCCTCCGTGGCAGCAGACAACCAGGGGAAATCAGGCTAGGCTCCCTTAGCCCAATTCCCCCTAGTCATGAGAATAGCTTCCATGTGTGCCTCATCCTCTCTGGAGCGCATCACAGGTGGGTGTTGCTGCTGAGCAGGAATTTGAACCTGGGTTCCAGTCCCCATATCTAAAGCCCAGGGAATGTTGTTAGGGGATGGCCCAGTGGGCACAGGCCCCCAATTATTTGCTCAGAGCCCTGAATGTCATCAGCCAACCAGCTCCCTCCTCCATGACCTCTTGTGGAAAGGAAGTGCAGCAGTGGAGGCACCTGCACAGAGCATGGGGGAGAGCTCCTAGCCTCACTGAGATCTCTGCTTCATAGGTGCTGTATATTAAGAGACACATGAGCCCCTCACATGACTGGATGGGTGGGGAGGAAGAAGGCTGGGTCCAACTCACTTTCCTCCCAGAAGAGGAAGTAAATGTTGCTGGGAGCATGAACTGTGCTCTCCGACAATCCATGTTGGACCAAGCGATGCGTCCTGGCCTCCAGATATCCCTCCAAGCACTGCAGAACAAGCATGGTGCAATGGAGGATTTCCCTGGAAGACGGGCACTCTAGGCTCCCATCTCTGTGTCTGCTTGAGTTGCAAGCAGCCTGACCAGACACAGTCTTGGTAGCCAGGTTAAGGGCATGTTTGCGCCCTTAGCCCTGGCTAAGAGCTGGGCTACAGCATCGGGTTTTGGTGGTGCGGCAGCAACAGGATCCTCGTGCCCAAGCCTGGGCTTGGCTGCATGTGAGAACAGCCTTAGATGCCATAAGAGACTTTTAAAAAACTTATGTAATTATTCTTAGGGATATATGAATGGGCTTAGTTTATTATTGAGGGATATGAATGGGCTTAATTATCAGAGTGGGGGTGCTGTGGGCCCGGGGCCCATATCTTTTACATTCCTAGTAACACCTCAGCCAGGAACCCATGCTGACTCTGTTAATATTCCAGATTTCAAACTGGAGTTAGAAAAAAATAACAAAGTTTGGCAGTGGTGCTGCAAATAGTCTGATTCTTGACCTCCCTGTTGTCTTCTATGCCCCACATGACACACTCCCTAGGCCTTTGGTTATACTGAGCTTAATTAAGTTAATAGGGAACAGGAAGGAGAACCTCCAGGCAAACTTTTAGGGTAATTGATTTCTTTTGCATTATGCTGCCATCGCTCGTAAATCCTGCTTTGGTGGAATTACGTGCCGCCACACTGCCCGCTTCAGAACGAAATTGCCGATTAACTCCAGCAGCCAGTGTCGCAAAGGTCACTCTGTTTGTGGCTCGGCAGCAAGAATGGGCCATTAGGCGAGCACCTGCCAGGGCCTTCAGATTTATAGGCTGCTTCTCCTCCGTCAGGCAGCTCCGTATAATAAGGGGCCATAAATTCTTCTCGGCAAAAGGGTATTCTCTTCATGAAGTGCAAGTGCTGAGGGCTGCAGTTACGGTTGTTTGTGAAAGGCTAAATGCCTCCTTCAGCGCTGCACTTCTGTGTATTTGCTTTGCTCACATAAGAGCCGTGGGTTGTAGCGATGTGCATGAACCAGTCCGGAGGCCATTATAGAGGCCTCTGAACCGGTTCGAACATGGCCCGGTCCGGTGGTCTGGCGGTCTTTAAGGGTGGGGGGTTTGCACTTACCCCTCCCATTGCTTTCCCCCCGCCGGCGCTCCGTTTTTTTGAAATGTTTTTGGGGCGGCAGCATTCCTCTCTGCCACCCCTGCCCCCATTGTTGGCCGGAAATACCAGAAGTAGCGACCCCAAAAACTTTTCAAAAAACCACCCATGCCTCCACAGTTCCATGCACATCCCCAATGGGTTGCAAGCAGGGCAGCCAGCAAGCTGGCCAGCAGAGGCACTGTGGTGTAGTGGTTAGAGTAATTGAGTAGGACCAGGGAGTTCTGAGTTCAAATCCCCATAAACATAAAGCTAGCTATAGCCCTCTACACACATTGTGTTCAGCACTCACCCAAGCTGAAGGCTTCTTTCAGGTCTGTAGCCCTCCTTCCATCACCAGAAGGCTGCAGAGTAGGGCTGTGCGTGAACAGTTCATCCCAAACTGGTTCTCCTCGAACCAGGGCTGGTTCAGTCATGAACCAAACTGGACCTGGTTCAGATGAACCAGTTTGGGATGGACAGGGGCATTCCTGTGGTGTGTGCAGAGGCCAGAACCAAGCTACTGCTGAGCTGGTAGCTTGGTAAAGGAGGGGAGAGAGAGCACACGGCAAGTGTGGCAAGGCCAGGTGTGGTGGCAAGCAGCCGGGGGTAAGCAGCTCCCCCCCCCCGCTACCACCATCACCTCAGGAATGCCCCACAGCTTCTTTACTTGTAAAGGGGAATCCTCGCCCAATTCCCCTTTACAAGTATATCCCCTGAACCGGTTCAGCCCAGTTCGATGGTCAAACCAGACCAGACCAGGTTCGGGCGGACACAGAACCAAACTGGCCAAAGCGGTTCCATGCACACCCATACTTTGCAGCATGTCAGCCATTGCTTTTCGCTCCCCTATGTTTATGGGACTGATTACCCATTCATTCAGCACCTTCCAACTCCATGGAATGTTCTATTTTTAAAAGCTCATGACTTTCTTCTGTCTGGAGCTGCTTGAGTTCCTCCATCCTGCCTCTCGCCCTCTCAAACCTATTTTAAACTGGAGGCAGAACACACTAGTTGATAAAACCTGTGAGAAGAGATATGCCAATAGAAGTAAAGAGCTTAGGCATGCAAGCTATAAGGGAAAAAATGTGGGAGGTGAAAGTATAGGCCTGCTTTCCTGGACTGCATCAAAGTGACCAAATATGACTCAATGGAATCTACCAAAATGTGCATTGCAAAATGATAAAGATGCACATGGGAATAATTAACAACAACGATGATGATAAATAAATAATAAATGTTGCATCCCCCCCCCCCACAGGAAGGTAGCCCCTGCTTTGTGGAAGTTGATAGTTCCCACTCTGTGGGATACTACAACATATTGGTGTATTTAGAATGTGAGCCTTCCTGGGAGAAGGAGCCATTTTTTAAAAAAAATGTAAACTGCTTTGAGAACTTTTGTTGAAAAGCAGTAAATAGTAGTAGTAGCAGCAGTATTAATTAGTAGTAGTGTAGAGAAGTGACTGAGTGACCAGTGAGCCCAATCCTTAAGGGTGCAGTTGGCAAACCAGCCAAAGCTGGTAGAAAGCACTCCTGGCCACTGCCTCCACCTGAGGTATCAAAGAGAGGGTTGGGTCCAGAAATATTCCCAAACTGTGAACCTGTTCCTTCTGGGGGAGCATAACCGCATCCAGAAATGACAGAACTATCCCATTTCCCGAACTGCGGCTTCCTACAATGAGCACCCCCATTTGTTATCCCTCATCCAGCCCATTACTGCCTCAAGGCAGGCATTTAGAGAAGTTATGCCATTGCTTGGGTGCTTTCCAGACTACAATGGGGGTAAAATGCTTCAACTTGGCAGGATCATATTGAAAACGACCCCCAGAATCTCAAACGCTTACAATGGGAAAATACAGCTATTTTTCTACAACTGACTTGCAAAGTTGTAGCACTATAACACAAAGATAAAATCAAAAAGAAGGCATCGGAAATGTGAACAGCACCTTGCTGTCAACGCAGGGACTGCAGTGTCACAACACAGGAAGTACGGAAGCACACTGTGTTGAGATCCGTAGTGACACTGTGTTGGGTTTAATGTTGTAGCGCCTGATGAAGCTGACGTGGTGATCACTACACATGGAGAAATCGTTTTGGGTATCATCAGCATACTGATAACACCCTGCACCAAATTGCCTGAAGATCTCTCCCAGCAGTATATATAATTAAGATGATATTCTTAATTAATATGCTAATATGCTAAATCATTGTAAACCGCTTAGAGAGCTCCGGCTATAGAGCGCTATATAAATGTAAGTGCTATTGCTATTGCTATTCATAATTACATATGTATGTGTATATTAAATAAATGTAACATAAATATATTTACAAATATGAAATGTACAGGAAAATAGATATACACCCCCCTGTATGTCCAAGGGGCATACAATGTAAGATTCACTACACTAGAGGCAAGAGAGGAAGGCGTGGGAGGGAGACAAGAAGGTATAAACGAGGGAAGTGCGACATTTTCTTTTCACACAATGCAAACCATGATCTTGTGTGAGCTGGCCGCTCTCCTGTTGCACTGTTCACATAAGGAGCAGGCTGCTCTCTTGGAGGGTTTTGCAGGGCAATTGAGCCCTGCTGGTTTTGCTGTTTCTGACTCACCCTACTACAAATGTCTTATCCTGCGGCATCCTGCAGACTTCCCTTCCCTGCCACCTGGACCTCAAGCCAACGTCCTGCTGCTCCACTGACTTGAGGAGGACCAGCAGAATGAATAACACCCTCTCCCTCGCTATGCAAATGGATTCAGTGTCATTAGCCAGCAGTATCTGCCTGCTGATGATGATAAGACTTTTTATCAGGTAAACCCTATTTAATGCATCTCAAGTGGCAGGAGCTGATTAACAGGCATCCAGTCTGCTACTTGTCTCTTAAGAACCAAAGAACACTCTTTTCACTTCGCAGTCGGCCTTTGGGAAGATCAGATGCAATGGCCTCCATCCACGGACCCTTGAATGTAGTTGTGGGCTCCAGCAGTCGTGCCTGTGTGCATGGGGATCTTTCTGGATAGGCGCTTCAAAGTCGCTATCAGCTTTAACAATGCAATCAATGAACCCTTTCTCACGATCCGCGGGAAAGAGCTTGAAGGGGCAGGGGAGGACGCCTCAAAATCTTCCCTCCCCCACAGACAATCTCTTTCTCTTTGTTAGGCGGGCAGATCGCCCACTCAGATGATTGCCAGCTACTGCCAGCAGCAGGGAGGTTGGGGGGCTGTGAGTGCATGGTGCATTATGGGGATTCCCCAGCAACGGGCATCAGCCCTTCAGTGTTGCCGCATTGGCTGAAAGCAGCGGGTGCTGCCACATGGTTAGAAAAACAGAGCTAAGGGAGTGCTTGCTCCTTTAACCTTGTTTAAGCGGGTGGCTGCCGAGGTGGGTTTGCTGCCAAGGTGCCGATGGGATGAGGTGCAATCCCTGCAATTCTTAAGTGTGGGCAAGAGCAGAACAGCCTCAGGGTCTGCCCATCCACTAGGCAGATTTAGGTGGTCTCCTAGGACACCCATTGATGTGGGGTGCTACCCACCTCCCTTCCCCTCTCCAAGCAACCGCTGACATGTCTGGCTTGCTGGGAGTACCCATTCACTCTCTTTCCTGGAAGATGGGGGTGGAGGGTTTCAGGGGTGGGGGAGAAAGAGCACGAGAGAAATGCCAGCCTTGTCTTGCTGTGCTCTTCTCCTGTCTCAAACTCCTTCCCATCCCTCTGAATGATCAGCCTGCATAGCTCTAGTTAAAGCCTGCAGGGCTCTGCACTTCTCACCTGGGGAGGTGCTAAAGTCAATTTTTTTTCTAGGGTGCCAAGAACCCTAGGGTGGCTGGCCCTACAATCACCTATTGCGGAAGAAGAGTGAGTTTGGACTGAGTGCCTTCTCACCCTGATAGCTGACTGTCAACCACAGTCAGTGTAGCAGCATGCAGAGCTGACTTGGCAAGGAGGATCGCAATACAGGCAGCTGTGGATGCTGAATTCAAGAGGATTTTTGGCCCCACGAAGTTCCTTTGGTCAATGTTTCAAGCTGAACTCATTCTGCCCGGCTCCCAGAAGCCTCCCTGTTTACAGCTGCATATCCAGGCTTGGAGATTGCACTTTTGCTATGCTCAGGAGCTGTACCGCAATGTGAGCTCCCAGTTTATGTTATATATGGGGATAAATCACTTAGTTGGCAGTGGACTGCTCACCCCTAGATTTGGGCTGCAAGTAACACAAATTGAAAGGGGGTGATGATGATGATGATGATGATGATGATGATGATGATGATGATGATGAATTCGATTTCTATACCACCTTTCCAAAATTGGCTCAGGGAGGTTAAGATTAGAGTCACACCCCCTTTGCCTATGTGGGGGCCCGGCTAAGCAGACTCCAGAACCAGCTATTGCGAGTTACCTGGCATCTTAGGTCATTTTGGACTTAGGATGAACTCTAAAACTCCGCTCATCCTTTTGCAAGAGAGATAACACCTGATGCTAACAAAGGAATTAGTCCAGAAAGGGAAGGCAGATAAGACAAGTGCAGCTATTGAAACTTCTGATAGAATTATTGGGAGAGTCAGTCCCAACAGAGGATATTCTTTGACGCACCTGTATACTCTAGTTTTCATTACAATCAGCCTTGCAAACAATAGGCTATTCACACCCCATCCTTCCCAGGAAGAACCATCACACACAATGCATTCCATGCCAGCCCATCCGAGCTCTTCTATTCAGCAAAGTATGACAAAAGAAATATGCCTCCAAGGCATGTTTTGGGATATAAGTATCCCTGACTCTATGATCCAGTGTGTTCCCCTTTCCATCCTACTGGGGACTCCATTTTCGTGCTCCCTTGTGCTTTACACTGGGGACTCCACTGCTACAAGTGTTCCCATCTCTGTTGGGGCCACCCGAGCTGAAATCACTACCTGCGTGGCCAATTCGCTGCCCTCACACAGAGGCTCAGCTCATTTTGCCTGGATTTAGATCAGCCCCCCAGCCGATCTATCCAGCTGGCCTCACACTGGAACTTTCCTCGTGAGGAACCCCACTAACTCCTTCAACTATCGTGTTCCCCACTTCACCTTCCTGGACAGATGCTAGCAGGGGCATAGCAAGGTTGGAGTGGGCCCAGAGACAATATTTTAAAATGGCCCCCCCTCACTAAAGCTCAGCTTATAAAGTAAAGAAATCTTAAATGAGGCTGAATAGTGGTAACAAAAAGCATAGTAAAATTAAATTGTGGACAATGCAAGTCATTTAATTGTACTAGAGAAAGAGATGCTGTTCTGGTAGCTCCAAGTGTTAACACTCACATCAATTCTGGAGGATGAATACAAATGAAGGAAGCCCGGGTGGGTGCGCGGCTGGGGGAATCAGCATTGTGACTTGCCTCTGGTGGTCCCCCCAAGGCAGTAGGCCCCCAAACAACTGTCTCCCTGGGCCCTTTGCCCTATTATAGTTACGCCCCGGATGCTAGACTCCTGCTGCCCAAGTCAGATCTTTGTCAGGACAAGTGTTATAGCCTCTTGCCCGGCTCCTTCAGGGCTGAATCTATCCCGTTCTCTTATTTCTGACACTTTACCCCTATATCTTAAAGAAACTCTCTCTAGCCCTCCTGGGAATGTACATATAATTTGGAACTTCAGGTTAAATGTGCCTTACAATCATCTGTTTTAAAACATATTTGTATTGCTTTTATGTTAGGACCGCCTAGTAATTTAGTCTTTTATTGCTTTTATTATTTTTCTTTCAATAAACTCCTTTTTGATTTAATTAAAACCTCTCTCTCAAGCCGATTTTTTTCGAGTTCCTATGCTTGCACAAATTAAAACTGCTTGGAACTGCCTCCCCTTTTGAGCTAAATTCCCCACATTCGCCAGAACTGGGGGTGCCGACCAATCACCCCCCAAGGCAGTTCTATCAACAGCGGGGGGTTGTTTTGTTTGCAAAATCAAATCAGGTTTAGAAAGACATTTGTTTTATAGCCTTCTCTATCCAAGGGCAGATTACTGTACAACTTGATTGATTTATGTGACAAATCAAATTAAAGTCAAAATCCATAGCATCCATAAATAAAATGCATATTAAGCACTGAAATATATGCGGGAACATTTAAATACAATATCATCTTTGAAATGTAATTAAAAGTATTGCTATGGGATATATATTTTGCATGCTCATGGGATCGCTTCCAAGGATATTGCCTGCAATGCAGAGGTGGTTATTCTGAGCATCTAATTTTTTCATTTTTCTAATCAAAGAGTATGTTTCTAGTCCATATGGATCAGAGAAGACCTGAACACTGATGGACAGTGCCTACCAGGGGTGTAGTGGAAGCGGGGTGTGTGCAGGGATGGAGAGCTGGTACTTCTTGGCTTGTCTGACTGTTGGGGTGTGCATGGCCATGGGGGCTGTCATGGAAAGCAGAAGGTTTGTCTTTTAAAAAATAAGGTAAAGCGGGGGGGACTTCCTCCTCTCCCACTCCATTCTTGCTGCAGCCGCCACTGCCCACAGGGAGGGACGGCAAAATTTGAGGAGGGGCAAAATTTTCTGCTTCTCAAATTTTGCCGCCATAGGCAAATGCCTACACCGCCTCTCCATTAACCCACCACTGGTGGCTAAGGTTTCAGCATTCAGCAGTGGGCTGCAGAGGCAGGGGCTGGAATAGCAGACCCCTTCCTCTGCAGTCTACCCATCTGTAACTTTAATCTCTCCTCCTCTGTCCCCCAGGCCTGGCTGAATATTCATATGGGAAACTTACATCCAAGAGCAGAACAAATGATGAACAATAAGCAATGGGTTTGATTTGTGCCTTTTATTCTGGATGCAAAATTCTGGATTTGGATTAAATTTGGATTTGGATTTCAGATGAAACAAATTCTGCATCTGGATTTATTCTGGATTTGGATTGGGGTGGGGCGACTGTTGGACCACAACTCTGACCGTTGGACTACAACTCCCATCATCACCAGCTGTGGTAGCTGGGGATGATGGGAGTTGTAGTCCAACCACAGCTGGAAGGCCACAGGTTGCCAGCCCCTGCCCTATTTGTATGACTCGTTTTCTACCTTGTGTAACAGGAAGGGACGCAAGGAGGGCTTTTCAAATTGCCTCCTTATGGGTTGCACCACATACTACATTTGGGGGCGGGTATACAGTGAAGATTTCTTTAAAGTGTGCACCTAAACATGTAAAATGTGCCTGAGGCAAATGAGCGTTTGTACAAGTACACTCCTTGAGAACCAAGATTTGCCGCAGTTCTGTACTGAGTGTCCATCTGATAACAAACCTGGGCCTGCTGTCATGTAATGAAGCTATTCCCCACAATCAGTAGAAAGCGGGCTGAGGGAACTAAGCCCGCTTTCTACGGATCGTCAGAACCACCAGGTGAGCCTGGTGGTTCCGAGGCAGCTAGCCCGCTGAATTCCCCCTCCCCTTCAAGGAGGTTAACAGAGCAGGAGGCTGCATCCTCCTGACTGGGAGGATGCAGCCAGCCTTCCCGGCCTCAGGAGTCTCTCCAGAATGCCCTGCATGGAACTTCTGGTGGCGAATGGCCCCCGATCCTTGCAACCTCCACCGGCTCCACGACGGAGCTGGCACTCGTGTGAGTGGCCGATCTGGCCGTTCAGGGCTTGGATGCTGCTCGTCTGTGGCCCACAGACCCGCCAGAAGTTCTTCGCACTGATTGCGAGAAGAGCTTCAAAGTGTGAAAGAGCACTTAATGTTTGACGGTAGCTGAATTTCAAGGACACTTCCAGCTACACATCAGTTGTCTCCCACATCTGCACCCTCCACTTGCCCCCTGAACACCTGGAGGCCTTTCATAGCTTATCCTCGGAGCCCAAAAAACATGATTTTGGAAATCTGTGCCTAGATTTCCCGGTGTCTTTTATTTGCATTAAAAGCCGCTGCAGGGAATGCCCATTTGGATTGGGACCATGAGCTGGAGGAAGGGGTTTAAAGCCCTTTCCTCCTTGTACAATTTCCCTGACTTAAATTGCTCTCCTCTGCTAGTCACTTTGGAGGGGCAGGGGTGGGGAAGGCAGATATATGCATTATAAGTACATATTATAAAAAGAGGAGAGCTGGTCCTGTGGTAGCAAGCAAGCATGATTTTTCCCTTTTGATAAGCAGGGTCTGTCCTGGTTTGCATTCGAATGAGAGAGTCAAGAGACTACATGTGAGTACTGGAAGATATTCCCCTTAGGGGATGGGGCTGCTCTGGGAAGAACATCTGAGGTCCCAAATTCAATCCTTGGCATTTCCAGTTGGGAGAGACTCCTGCCTGCAACTTTGGAGAAGCCGCTGCCAGCCTGGTTAGACAATACTGAGTTAGGTGGACCAAGGGTCTGACTCATATAAGGGCAAGACAGCTTCCTGTGTTCCTATCCTAACACAGCAAGGATGCAATGGGAGCTGTGTGCCCTCGTAATGGGAGGCTGCTCTTAATGTAGTCAGAGGCGTTTGCACTGCAAAAGCAGCTTCCTAAATGTCTTTGCTTCTGGGGAGTGCTGTGTATGTCAGGGAAATGAATCTTCTCCGTGCCATCACTCCAGTTCAAATTAGGGGCCGCTGTGGCTGTTTTTAGTGAAAGTAACAAACACTGGGAGATCTGAACAGATGAGAGTTGGCCTCCAATCTCCTGGAAGACAGTCTGCTTACATTACTGGCTGAATCCTAAAGTACTCCTCTCCCTGCTTCAGCCAAGTGCAGAAGCAGAGAGCCTTCCTAGACAGAGGCAAGGGGTTCACACAAGGAGGCTGTTCACACAGGGGGTAGGGCTGGGATCAGGTACTAGGGTAGGGCTGCTTGTGTGAAGCACCAGGCTTGTGGCCAATCCCTGGGCTACCTCACTGGGTAGCCCAGGGCTTTGACTCAGCCTTTTACTCCGGTGAAAGGGCATGAGTGCACCCTTCTACCCAGCTCCTTGGTTGTGTGATTGCTCGGCAGGCCAAGAGGGAATGGAGGGACTCCTTATGGAGGGAATCCCTCAATAAACCACGCTCCTTGCACAGTGCATTTAGGGATAGTTGGAGGCCAGGTGGTGTTTTCTTGGCCTCCAGAATGCCGTGCTGTCAGGAGCATCAAGAAAAGAAGAGCGCCTGAAGAGAAGGAAGGAGCGGACCTGCCTCCCACCCACCCCCTCAGTGAAAAAGGTTGTGTGAACGACCTTATTACGTCCAATGCATGCAAATCTCTATTCCTATTTAGGCAGTTTTGTTTATTTATAAAAAAACATGCAACAGAAAAGAAATTTCATTCAAAATATCATGAAAATGATTACGAAAATAAAGACCTAAGAAAATATAAATACAACTCGAGATACAGGTAAGTACAGAAAAGCATAACTAATAGCATAAAAATAGCCCTGAACTAATACAGAGACATATCTGTTTACTTCAAAATACGTTTGAGATTGTGTGCTCTTCGGACCCTTTGTTATTGGCAGGGTTACATCAAGCAGACAGCCATGTCCAGAACTCCTTCCACTTATTCCCTGGAAAGTCCTTTTTTATTTGTTGGGTTTTTTGGTAAAACTGTTTTGCTCTTCTTTTTCTTTTTCTTTTTAATGGTGGTTGTACTTTTAAATCATGTATACCACCTAGTGATACAGTTGTCAGAAAGGCTATAAATATGACAGATAATAGATAGATAGATAGATAGATAGATAGATAGATAGATAGATAGATAGATAGATAGATATTTTAACCCATGCTAATTGAGCAAAGAGGCACCGTGATTCTCTAAGATTGAGCAGGGGGAGAGCAACTGGCCCTATCCAGCCCCAGTACAGAATCCATTCAGTGGCTATTGCTGGTACCTGCCTTATGTTTCTTTTTAGATTGTGAGCCCTTTGTTGACAGGGAGCCATCTCATTTATGTATTTTTTTAAATTTTTCTATGTAAACTTTCCACGTACGCCAGTGGCGCTCTCCCCCAGCTGCCCTTGTGCAGCGCTGGCACGTATGTGGCCTCCACTCATGTGTGGAGGCCATTTGCATGGTTGGCAACATGCAAATGTTGCTGGTCAGCGTGCGTATGCCGGTGCCACGCGGGGGCAGCTGGGAGAGAGTGCTGCCAGTACGATAATGGCGGTGAGCAGAGGAGGAGCAGGGATGGATCTGCTCTCCTCCGAGTTAAAGGGGCTGGGTAAGCCCTCGGTTTTAAAGGGATTGTGCCATGGCTTCCAGATAGCATTTTGGCACTTCTCTAGTGCCTGCTGAGACATGGGAATGTATTTTCTTCAAACAAGTGAATGAGCTTGCCTTGCCAGAAGTTTCATGGCCTTCAGAAGACCTACAGCTCCCAAAGGCAATACATTAGGCTGTTGAAAGACACCATCAAATTTTAAGCTATGGTCAGACACAAAAGAGCACATGTATCCCAGCAATGGACTTAACTCGGAGCTCAGTTCTGCAAACAAAGTCAAGATATATTGTACGTATTAAACATAAAACAGTGTCAGTGCCAGGACTGTGTTCCTTACTCAGTGAAGAACTTTGATTTGCTAATTATGATTAGGAGAAAGCGAAGCATTATTTATTATTATACACAGGGCTGGGGGGAAACCCAAGGACTAAACATTTTGGTTCCAAGCAGCTAAGAATTTCCATATATACCTAAATCCAAGATGGGTTTCCCCCCCAAGTTCTTTGATGTTAGAAACTGGAGGATTGTCTTAAATTTAGAATTCTCTTTCTTTGGGGTAAATAACCTCCATTTAACTAGTATATTTCAAGGGGGGTGGTCTTAAATTCATCTATTTGGGTTAATATGGTAGAAATATCTTACAGAGCTCTTACCTCCAAATGTGGCTCTATGTATGATCCAGCTGACTCTACTTACCAGCACAGTGTCAAACAATTCAGTTTTGGGGCTCGCTTCCAGTTCAGCTGCAATTTATGTTCCAGCTAAATTCTGGTTTCGGCCAATAAAGGTTCAGTAACTGGTTTGGTTAAGTTCCAGTCCACCAGATACATTTTAAATAAGGCAAACTGGTTGACACCCAGACTAATGAAGTATGTGTGCAGCATGCTGCATTCCAGACTAGGAGCTCACACAGGGAAGACTGATTTTCTGCTGATCCCCCCTCCCCTCTACAGTGCTCTGTGCCATCTGAAAAGATGTCCTTGAGGGCTGTGCGATGGCTCAGGGACATATTCCCAGGTGACACAGAGCTCTTACATATCTACAATATGAAGCTGCCTGTATGCTGAGGTCATCTTTGGAGGCCTTCCTTCAGGTGCCTTGCCCCCTGGTGTCCCAAGTGAGGCGGGCAGCAGCTGAGGACGGGGCCTTCTCAGTGGTCACACCCCACTTGTGGAATACTCTCCCCAGGAAGGCTTAGCAGGAAGTGAGGTGCCCTTCCAGGAGGCAAGGTGAGGTGATTGCCTCAGGCAGCAGGTTTTGGGGGCACCAGTAAGTGGCAAAATACCCTCCTACCCCCTGCTTTTAAAAGGGGGAGAGGAAGAAGGGCAGGAGGGTGTACATAAGAGAGCTAGCATTTGGCTCCCTGTCTCAGGTGCACAGAGGCCCTGAGCTGCCATTGCTGGTACCTACATTGATGTATTTTAGGTATCAGATGAAGACCTTATTTTCTTAGACATTGAAACAAGGGAGCCCAGTCTGCTTTCCTGCAGTCATGGGAACCACTGGGAGCCTCATGGCTCCCAGCGGTTGGCCTGCTTAAGCCCCCCCCCCCACAACAAGGTTAGCTAAGCGAGTGCCCATTAACCCCATTTTACTGATTGTGTGCTGCTGCAGTGTGGCTCCGCTCCATGGCAACACACAGGTAGACCTCCAACCGGGAGGCTACAATCAGCCCCCTGGCCTCGGGGTCTCCCCAGAATGCTCTGTGCACTTGCACAGGGCGTCCTGGGACTTCTGGGGGCCGGATGGCCCTCGATCCATCCCATCCCTACTGGCTCTGTGACAGAGCTGGTAGTCATGTGGGCGGCAGATCCGGCTGCCCAGGGATGGCTCCCTGCTCATCTGCAGGGAGAGTGGGCTAAGCCTGCCCTCCCTGGAGAGCCCGGTAAAGCTCTCCACACTGCTCGTGTGGACAGCATGATTTCATTTTCGATGGAATTTGTGTTAAATGCTGCTGCTTTATCCTCTTCTTTGGTTTGTTGCTGTTTTGATGGTTGCATTACTGGTCTTTAAAAAAGATTTTAAGTCACCCTGGACATGTGTTACATTGAAGGGCAGGGTACACACTTCATAAACTAATGGGGCAGCAGGAGAACATTGTCTAGAGAGGTGGTTATGGAAGAGAAGCAGAGCATGGACTTGTGTGTTTTAGACAGCCAAGAAATAATCTGGTTAGCTACAGCCTGAGCCTGGCCATATCATTTAAAAGCAAAGTGGGTGTTTGCTTTTTCAATTAAAGGTATATTAGACTGTATGATCTAATGTTTGCTGCTAATCTTATTTTATTAAATGTTGTTATCTTAATTGTTTTTTAACAGATGGCTTTATCTCTGTGATCCTACACCGCTTTCGGCACAATGTGGGAAAGCAGTTGATACATGCTGGACTAGCTGGGTCTTGGGCCTGATCCAGCGGGGCTGTTCTTATGTAAAGGTGACAGAAGTCGTGTACCTTGAAATGCATTTTGCCACTAAAAAAATTATCTGAATTATTATTACCACATGTCAGCATTTAGATTAGATAGATAGATAGATAGATAGATAGATAGATAGATAGATAGATAGATAGATAGATAGATAGATCACCACCAACACCATTCTGAGAACCTTGTTTTTCTTTGAAATGCACTATATAAATATTGGTGGTGGTGATACATATGGTGGGTTCAGATTACCTTTGCCAAGTCAGAAAGGTAGCATGAGCTACTGATGAGTGTGTCAACCAAACCCACCCAAGGCTGGTTCCCCAGTCTTTCTCCCAGTTTTTGCCCAGCATTCACCACCCAACATTCACTGCCCGACTTCAAATCTTGGTTATGGGATGAATGTCAGGCAGAGGGCTGGGGAACTGTACATGGGTGAGTTTGGGTCTATGGGAAGCGAGCTGGTCTTGTGGTAGCAAGCATGAATTGTCCCCTTTTCTAAGCAGGGTCTGCCCTGCTTTGCATTTGAAGGGGAGAATACATGTATGAGCACTGTAAGATATTCCCCTTAGGGGATGGGGCTGCTCTGGGAAGAGCACCTGCATGCTTGCTTGCAGAAGGTTCCAAGTTCCCTACCTGGCATCTCCAAGATAGGGATGAGATTCCTACCTGTAACCTTGGAGAAGCCGCGGCCAGTCAGTGTAGACAATACTGAGCTAGATGGACCAAGCGTCTGACTTGGTACAAGGCAGCTTCCTATGGTCCTATAAAAACACACCCACTGGGAGCATGAAAATGGTCTGGAAACTGCAGCTGGTAGAAAATATGGCTGCAAGCTTAACTGGGACTGGATGTTTTGAGCATATTACGCCAGTGCTTTGTCAGCTGCACTGGCTCCTAGTCCATTTCTGGGCTCAATTCAAAGGGCTGGTTTTAATCTTTAATGCCCTAAATGGCTTGGGACCAAGTTACCTGAGACAGTACCTTGCCCCATATGTCCCAACTCAGACCTTAAGATCTTCTTCAGAAGCCCTGCTCCATAGGGATGTGCAAACTGATTCACCCACAAACCAATTTGAGTAGAACCAGGGGTGATTTGATTATTCTACTTCAAATCGAATCATCCTTAAAAGGAGCCAGATTTGGGTCATAATAGAATCACCCCCGATTTGATGCACCATTTTGAGGCCCTTTTTGCTGGAAAAATGAGCCTCAATATGGCACTTCTTTCTGGGAGATCTGGTCTACCAATTGGGATCAGCGGGTAGACCAGCTCTCTGTGGCAGGCTGACGCACTTAAGTCCAGAGCAGAGGTTTGGTCTACCTGCTGATCCCAATTGGTAGACCAGCTCTCCCTGGGGGAAAGTGCCATTTTGAGGCCTGTTCCCCCAGCAAAACGGGCCTCAAATAGGCATCTGATTCACCCACACTGATTCGGGTCAAATTGGGGTGATTTGTCAAGGCAGGTGGCCAAGGCAGCTGCTTTCAACAAAGCAGTTATGGGGGTCTGTGATTCGATTCAAGCTCAAATCGAATCACAGATATTGTTCATGCACACCCCGAGTGTCCCTCAAACAAGGTGCTCCCTCAAAGGAGGTGCTTCCTCAAACAAGGTGAGGTGGGTGGCTATTAGGGAGAGGGCCTTTTTGATGGTTGCACCCCATTTATAGAACAGCTTCCCCAGTGAGGTTCACCTGGCACCATTACTTTGTTCTTTTAGACATCGACACTGACTTGATGGCACTCAATCAATCAATCAATCAATCAATCAATCAGAGACCTTTCTGTTCACTCAGGCTTTTTAGTTTTGATTTTTTAAAATTGTCGTTTAAAAACCAAGTTTTAAAATTGTTTTGTACTGTATTTTGTATTCTTTTTTGGTGTGTTGTGATTTGATGCATTTTATGTGTTTTTATTGAATGTTTTAATGAGCCACCCAGAGAACAATTTGTTATGGGGCAACTAACAAATAATGTTTATTATCATTATTTTTGTTGTCGTTGTTGTTATGTGCTCCCCAGGATCTGCCAGTTCCTACCTTCCTGACTTGGCGGTGGTCGTCTGAACCTGACCACAGCAAAAGGGAATGAGAAAATGGTCCCCTGCCCCAAAAGGGCTCACATTCTAAAGACACACAGAGAAAGAGAGAGAGGGAGATCCACTGGAGAAATGCTGTGCTGGACTGGATAGGGACACTTGATCTACCCCAGCTAAATATAAGAGAGAGAGCGCCACCACTTTAAAAGGTCCTTCTTGCCCAGTTAGCAGGGGATGTACAATATTCATTAAATAAATCATTATGCTGGGGGAACATGAATCACCAAACATATGTTCAGTATTTGTCAGGGTCACCATGGTGAAGAATGCCTCTCGGTGCTTAGCTACAATGCTTTAGTTATGAAGAATATAATGGGGGCTTACGCCACAGCCGGCCCTGCTGGCTTGCCAAACTCTATAAACCTGTCATTATGAACTATGACAGCTTAGAGATCATAAGGTAAAACTCACGGCTGACACACTTATTAGATGTTAATCCACTGAGTGTGTGTCAGCGGCATGTGTGTCAGCTAACAACAACAACAAAGCATCTGAGATGGAAAGATGACAAGTTTTAAATTATACTCCTGTCAGGATGGAGTATGGTGTAACTTTATCTCATAAATTAAACAGCATGTGTCTTTGTGTTCTAAGAACTCATTAAAAAAAGACACACACCCTCCTCCATATCTGGCCATGTGATCTTCCTCCTCCAGTCTTAACACTGGCTCCCTGTATCTTCTGCCTCCAGCCCAAATTCTTTGTTCCTACATTATAGTTACATAGGAAGCTGCCGTATACTAAATCAGACCATTAGTCTGTCTCTGACTAGCGGGAGTGCTTCAGGGTCTCATGTGGATGGACCCAAACCTACTTGACATCTGGGATTGAACCTGGGTCCTCCCGCATGCAAAGCAGCTGCTCTCCCACTGAACCTTCCTTCCTTCCAAAGTTCTCTACGCCCTTGTCCCACCTTATCTTTCTGCTCTTGTTTTCTGACACACTCGTGCCCATGAGGTTTGCTCCTCCAACTCTGCTTCTTGGGGGTATAACAAGGTTGCTGGAAGCCCAGGGATGAGCCACCGAGGCCACAGAGTCCACTAACGTCTCTCTCCAGCCACATCACAAGCAAAGGAGAAAAAGAAAGCATCCAGCCAGTGGGGGGTGGGGGTGGGGAATAGGTGGGAAGTACGGGGGGGGGGAGAGAGAAAGGTGATGGAGCAGGGGATGCCCTGGGGGGGTGAGGGACACCTTGGCGCTGTGGCCCAGGGAGATTTGTTCCCCCACTCCATTGTCCCTATTCGCAGGCTACTACTCGCACCTCTCAAAAGTCTCCTGCTCTGTGAAATGACTCTTCCCATTTCCCTGCTCTGCCCCCCTAAGCTGGAACATCCCCTAATACAAAGTGCCACACACACCCCTCTCCCTTGCAAATTGTTTTTCAAAATCCACTTGAACTCCTGATGACTTGTGGAGTACAGCTCCTGAGCAGCTGTCTGACCACCCCCTCGTTTATAGGATCTCCCAGCCATTCCTGATTATCTCGGATGATCGATGGCCATGGTTGGTTGAACAAACAAGATTATCATCTCCCGTTTTTTTCCCCCTTGTTAAGCCCAAGCTCTTTTTCGATCCTATTAGCAGATCATGGAAAGAGCATCAGTATATTCCAGCAAAGAGGATTATCCTTTGCTTGCCTGTTGTAGCGGATAACAGAAGAAGGTTATTAATCTTCTTGAAAAAGGACACTACTGCAGATCCAAGAGACCAAGCAATTTTACTTTTTATTAGTGGTCTCACCAACCAGCTATCTGGATTTCAAAGAGCTGGAAAAGAAAATGGACAATATCTGATCCTTTCTTAGTGTTCGAAAAATAACTATTCCAGGGAGGTCAGATGTGTCCACACACTGACCTCCTTTCATTCAAATGATTGGTTGGCCAAGGGCCAAACTATACTTTGTGGAATCGGTCATTGATAGGGCTGGGAGAGACTCCTACTTGGAATCTGGAGAAGCCTCTGCCAGTCAGTGTTGACAATACTGAGCTAGATGGGCCAATGGTCTGACTCGGTATAAGGCAGCTTCCTATGGTCTATTTTCCTATCCTAGCGTGAGAGAGGGCAGGCAATCAATCAAAAGCAGTGAGCTGCTCCTTTGAACAATTCAGCTCTTGAGATGGTATACCTGACCATCTGTGTTTAATGTTGCTTGTTGAATGCACTTAACTCCACTTACAAACTCAATCCGTGTTGACTTCACCACATACAAAGATGGTCATTTGGATTGGTGGTTTACTCTGGTGGAGATTTAATCTGGTCCTTTCTGTTCATTGCTTGATACTTTTGACATCTACATTCTAGTTCTCCAAGCGGAATTTCTGACTGCACTCAGTTGAATATCCCTGTTCAGTGTGTGTGTACATTGTAAGGTTGTTCACATGACTGCTGTGTGTGTGGCTGGGGAAGGCAGGGGAGGCAGGATTGTACCTACCTCCCCCACAGACAATTTGTCCCTTTTCTTTGGCTCATACACCAACAGGAGCAGCACTGCAGTGAGCAGCACGGCCATCTGGAAGCTGGAGAAATGAAGCCTGACCTCCAGAAATCCCACAATGCACCATGTGTGGAGTGCAGTGCATTGGGGGATTTCTGCACTGCCAGGCACTCTAGCCACCCAGCTTTATGAGTGCTCAGACTGCCTGACAGGGGGACTGGGGTGGAAGGGTGTGCTGACACCCTTCTACTTCAGTATAAGCCTTGATTTAAAAAACCATCCTGATGCTCCACATGAGCAGCCCTACCTGGGTAGGGTTGTGCAAGCCTGGGTAGGACTGCCTGTGTGAATGTGCTCATTGAATAGCCAACAATAAAACCAGGGGCATAGCTAGGGGAGAGGGGGCCCGTGTTCATCCCTTTTTCGGGCGGCCCCCCAGAGTAAGGGAGACAATGAAGAAAATAGGGAGGGATGGAGCTGGAGGGCCCTCAGGAGCTGGGGGCCTGTGTTTTTTGAACCCTTTTGTTCAATTATAGCTACGCCCCTGAATAAAACCATTTATTTCAAATATCCTCTATAAAGTTATGATCACAAACAATGAGGCAGATGAACATACAGCCGGAGAGGAAATAGTGCCCGGATGTTGATACCATTTGTTTCTAACATTTCTCAGGAGCTGATTACAACGCAAAGAATCAAAGAAGGAAACACTTCTTGGAAATCTTCTTCGACAAATTCTCCAGGTAAAATGTGACAGATGGGGAAATCACCATTGGAGGGGAAGGTTTCCAAACAGATTAGTTATGGAGAACAAATGCCTTCAGAAAATCAAGCTTTGAAGATTGCAATCAAACATGGCTTCTTTCTTAAATTATACAACTAGGAAATCAATGAGTAATTAGCCCAGTAAGATGGTGATCTGCGAATTCTCATTTGCTTGAGGCTGTGAACGAATAAACCAGCAATGAGCTATTATTTCTTGAATCGTATTACTATTATTACTCGTGGCTGTGAATTGAGCTTGCTGCTGGAGACTTGTTGGCCATGCACAAACTCACAGACTTTCCTAGCTGGTGTAGCAGTGTGACAGAATCAAAGCTGCAAGGGACTCAATGGATTATAGAGTCAATTCTGTCCCAAAACAGAAGCCTGTCCTGCCTCCAGGCAAGGAGATCAAGAGCCTATTTAAATGTGCGGGGGGGAAGCATGTGATATAATATTCCTAGAAAGTACCATTTCGGACTACAGGCCAGGACTGTATGTTTGAATAGTAGGCATCCAATACTCAAAATAATCCTGCATGTGGAAAGCTAGTGTATCAAGAAAAAGGCTTCTCTTACAAAATATATCTTACAGTATGTTAACTTGCTTCTCACTTCGTAACAGAATAATACAACTTTGATTGTCTTCATACATTTGAGTAGGTTTCAATGCAACTACTCCAAAATCTTCTGGAAGTGTATGTAACCAAATAACCTTTTAACAAGCTTGTGCCACGGATATGTATTCAGCTTCGGTTGAAGATAAAGCTACAATAGATGGTTTCTTGCTTAACCATAGCAAGAAAGGAGCAAGCTCCTCCTCCATAGAAAAATACTTTGTCACTAGTTGACGTTCTGTCATCCCTATCTTCAGCCCAGTTGGCATCCATGTATCCTACTTACTTGGGTTGCTCACATGCTGGCAGTACTAAAGGGCAGTACAGATTTCAGATCTGCTGTGCCCTTTAAATACTGTGCAATTATTTTAAGTGCAATCCAGTCCTTATTTGTCAGTGAATTCATTTCCCTGCACAATATTCCAACTGCTGCTGCAATATCAGGATCAGAGGCATAGCCAGCCCGCCAGCGGCCCGTATGCGGCCGCCCCGATAGCCCCGCCCCCCCACGTCTGATGTCAGACGCAGGGGATAGCCACACCCCCGCATCTGACATCAGACGCGGGGGGCGTGGTCTGGCTCCCGAACGGAGCCTTGAGGCTCCGTTCGGGAGTTGAAACTTAACTGCTGAAGGGGCCGCGTGGTGGGCTGCAGGGAAGAGTCGCTCCTGGGCTGCGTTGCGAAGGCAGCGCCAGTCTTAGCTCCTGAAGGGGCCGCGCGGCCCCTTCAGGAGCTAGTTAGGCTGGCGCTGCGTTAGCAGCACGCAGCCAGGAGCGACTCTTCCCTGCCTTTGCAGGGAAGAGCCGCTCCTGGCTGGCGCTGCAAACACAGTGCCAGCCTTAGTTTAGCTCCCGAAGGGGCCGCACGGCCCCCGCTCGGGAGCTAAACTACCACCCCCGCATCTGACGTTAGATGCGAGGGGGCATGTCGGGGCCGCTCTTGCGGCCCCTGATTGGTCACTGGCCCGGGTCCTTTGAACCCGTTGGCCCAATGGTGGCTCCGCCCCGATCAGGATGTGATGCAGTTACAACCCTGATCAGGATGTGATGCAGTTATAATGAACAGTAACTTTCCCATTCCCATTCTGTAGTTTTCATTGCTTTCCATATACTCACTGGATTTCTACTCCTTTGAGAAACCTGCTTCCACTTGATTGCTCCTCGGCTTCCATCATCTTGCCTTTTTATTTGTATCCAGAGAAAATAAGATATTTCACCCAAATCTTTCATTTCTACTTATTTATTTATTTATTCAAATTCTTCTCCATCTTATCATAATCTTTCTTATCCTGATGACAAACAGTCATATCATCCTACATATAAGAATGCATGTCCATCTTCCATCTCTCTTTCTAGTGTATAAAGGATCAGCTTTTCCCTGTCTAAATCCTCCTTCCAAAGTAATAGATTTAACTTATCATTCCAAGCTCTGGATCTTGTTTTCCATATATACCTTTCTGGAGTCTACACACAGGAGTTTATTTACCTAACTTCTCAAAACCTGGAGGTTGCTGCATATATATATATCTTCTGTGATATCACCATATAAAAATGCAGTGTTTTCATCTAGTTGATGCACATACATTCCCTTAGATGCAGCAATTATAAATAACAGTTCAACCACTGCTAACTTGGCAAAGAGGCATCTTTTAATGTGGTGATTCTCTTTATTTAGTAGGGGGAGAGTAACTGGCCCTATCCACCCCCAGCACAGTACCTCCAGTGACTGTTGCTGGTGTCTGTCTTGTGTTTCTTTTTAGATTGTGGGCCCTTTGGGGACAGGATTCATCTTATTTATTTATTATTTCTCGCTGTAAACCACCCTGAGCCATTTTTGGAAGGGCAGTATAGTAATTGAATAAATAAAATAATGTGCCCTTAACTACTGGTCCAAAGGTCTCTTCATAGTCCTCACCATATTTCTGTGCATACTCCTCAGCAACCAACCTGGCTTTATATCTTTGAATGTCTCCTTTTTCATCTCACTTAGTGGTAAACACCCATTTGCATCCTATAGCCTTTCTGTTTTCTGGAAACTTTACAAGTGTCCATGTCTTATTCTTATGAAGTGAATCTCTTCCTTAGCAGCCTGTATCCACTTATGTGTATCTGAATCAGGTATTCCTTTTATTTTATGCCAATCTATGGATTCAAGTATTTTCTCCTCTTTTGCCTCAAAAGAAAATCTTTTAGGTAGAATCCCTTTAGTAATCCTATTTGAACATCTCACCTCTAATTGTGGTTCAGTCACCCCTTCTTGATCAGATCTCTCTGCAACATCAAGATTGATGATTATTTCTTTATTTTGATGTAGTTTCTGTTCAGCTTCTTCACCTGCTGGAAAAATTAAGTCACAATTAGACACTGTATTGACATTAGATTTCTATTTCTCACCAAAGCAAGTAACACTGTGCAACTTGATAGTATATGTAGCAGGATTGAGTATTCAATATTTTTTACTGCCCAATTCATATCCCACAAAAATTCCTTCCTCACTTCTATGGCCCAATTTCCCCCTCTGCTCCTTGGGGATGTACATGTATGCTTTACTTCCGAACAGTTTGGTGTGCTTCAAACTGGGATTTCTTCCATTCCACAATTCAAAAGGAGTAAAATCTTTGGTTTTAGCCGGCAATCTATTTTGTATATAAGTTGCTGTCTTAATAGCTTCACCCCAGTACTTATTCCCCAGTCCTGTTTCAAGTTCTGAACATTTCAAGTAAAGTCCTATATTTTCTCCCAGATACTCCATTTTGTTCTGGTGTATAGGGAATGACTACTCAATGTCATTTCCACAATAGTCACCACCATTGTCAGGATGCAAAGTCTTAGGTTTCTTCCCAAATCTGTTAGTGACTGCTCACATACTCTCTGAGTTTCACCAATACTTCACTTTTCTCCTTCAGCAAATACACACACACACACACACACACACCAAGAAAGGTCATCAATAAAAGTAAGAAAATACAAATTTCTCTCTGGTGTTTTCATTGGGAAGGGACCACAAACCACTATGGATTAAGTCCAAAACTTCACTAGACTGAATTTAGTATTTCTGATAGCATTCGCTTTAACACACTCAATGTACCTGTACACAGTGACTTGCTACATTTGAATCCCCATTCAACCATGAAACTCACTGGGTGACTCTGGGCCAGTCACATATCTCTCAGAGTCAGCCTAACCAACCTCACAGGATTGTTGTGAGGATAAAAATAACCATGAGCTCTGAGCTCCTCAGACGAAGAGCAGGATATAAGTGTAAAAATAAATAAAATAATAAAATAATCAACCTTGTAAAGCTCGTCTTCTTTTAACATAGCTCTCTAAGTAATGACTCCCCTTCTTTGAACACAAAACAATTTCTTCTAAAAATAATTCTGCAGCCCCCTTTGTTAGCTGTTTTCACACTCAGTAAACTATTCTGCAAACATGGCACATACTTCATTTATTTCACTTGCTCCAACATTACATTTTAGAAGAACTGTGCTTTTTTGTTTTGCAGAAATTGACCATTTGCCAAGAATGCTTCAACTTTATAGTCCATCTCAATGCCTGGGAAATCGTGTAGATTGTTAAAGAAATGTGAAGTTGCTTCACTGTCTACAAATATCTTATTTTTGCTCTGGTTTGTATTAATTCTGCAAATAATTTATCTTGCAGTACAGAATAACCTTTCTGTTATCCACAACTTTCTTCCCTTTATTTCCATTTTTACATGCAGAAGTCTGTCTATTAACAGACATGGCATGCTGGGACTTCTGGGGGCTGAGCAGGCCCCGATCCCCGCTGCCCCTACTGGCTTTGTGACGGAGCCAGTAGTCATGTGGGTGGCTGATCCGACCACCCAGGGCTAGCCTGAGGATCGTCTGCGGGGAGAGCGGGCTACCGCTCTCCCTGTAGAACCCAGAAAGGCTCTACACATGGATCGTGTGTAGAGCCTCATAGCATTCCCAGTTGGCTTCGAGTTATCAGTGGCTACTAGTCTAGTGGTTATAGGCCACCTAAAGCCTCAGAAGCATAATGCCTCGCAATACCATTTGCCTGGGAGCAACAGCCAGAGAGAGGGCATGCCCTCACCTCTTGCCTATGGGCTTCCCAGAGGCATCTGGTGGGCTACTGTGGGAAACAGGCTGCTGCACTAGATAGGCCTTGGGCGTGATCCAACAGGGCTGTTCTTATGTTCTAGGTAAATGGAACTTTAGTCCAATGGTGTCTAGTAAGCCATATGTTCTTAATAGGGCTGCAGCATCTAATCAATTAATTATCTATGTGTGCTTACTCAGAAGTAAGCCTTGCTATATCCAGTGGGGCTTAGTCACAGGTAAGTGCACATGATAGAAAATATTTTAATCTACTAAAGTAGTGCCTCCAATTAATTCGGCAGCAGACTTTTTAAAAAAAAATTAATACAAGCACTTATTGCAGATAGAATTTCCGTCTTCTGTCACACAAAAGAGGAATGAGTCTTCTATTATGATGGTTACAGTGACACATGCCTGCAACTTCTAAAAGAGAGAGAGAGAGAGAGAGCAGGCTTTGTGTTTCTGAACTATTTATACATCTACAGATAGCAAAGTCAACTGATTGATTAATAGACTAACATTCATATGATCAGTGTCAGATTCCCAGGGGACGGGGAGTGGAGATAGAGAGTATAGAACTGCCTCCTTGTTCTCTCTGGTTTCCATATCTCTGCTCTAACTCTTCTAATTGGTAGACTGATGCTCTTAGGACACTCCCTTCTTCTATGCTTGCTCTGTTCTTTTCTTCCTTTCACCATGAGATAACTGGTACAGGGTGCAGGCTTTTCTATCAGAGTCTGCATTCGCACGTAACATGAAACTGGAGGTCCCTTAACCTCCGGTTTCTCAAGCTGAATGTCCGAATGTGGACAACTGCAGTTAAAAGTAAATATGGACCCGCGGTTTCCCTCCTCAAACAGAGAATTGTACCTTCAGTTCTCTCAGTGTTTCGCTACCTCTACCACTGGTTTAGTGTTGCCAGTGTTACATCTGAATGCTGGCACTGCTGTTAGTCTTCTACCAAACTGGAGTTGAGGGAGGAAGCGCCCCCCTCGCTCCTGCAGTCTCATTGACTGCAGAGAGGACACTCTCCAGTACATCCAAATGTGGATGAGAGAGTGGAGGGAGCGGGGTGTGGAACCGTGGGTCTTATTGGACCCGCAGTTCCATGTTACGTCTGAAGACGGCCTAATTTTGTAACTACAAATAAACCTTTACTTTAGCCCTTAAGCAAATGTCTCTTTAAGCTGTTCTCATCAAATCTGGTTTTCTCTGCTAAATAAGGCATTGATTCAAATTCACTCTTATAGTTTCTAGCAGAAGTTGACTGAAGGAGGCTAGAAGATGCACAAGTCAAGTACCT
Organism: Hemicordylus capensis; assembly: GCF_027244095.1. Taxonomy (NCBI): domain Eukaryota; kingdom Metazoa; phylum Chordata; class Lepidosauria; order Squamata; family Cordylidae; genus Hemicordylus; species Hemicordylus capensis. The sequence continues at coordinate 21,750,620 of NC_069660.1, read as the reverse complement.
TAGGATCTTAGGATGCTGTTTCCATTCTCTGATGTAATCTATTGCTGAATTTTGGGGATGTTCTGCTATTTCCAACTACATCCACCATTCAGCCTGCATGCTAATGTAAATAAACTAAACACTGCAAAACCAGCATAAGTCTGCATGACTCTCCTTCCAAGGGAAACAAGATCCAAGGTGTGCTTTGAACCCCTGGAACTTCCCCTGAGCAGGGAAGTGGGATAAAGCAGGAGACAGAACAACAACAACAACAACAACCTAAACAGCAGCAAAGCCAGAAACGAGAACAAAGTTTAAGAACATAAGAACAGCCCTGCTGGATCAGGCCCAAGAAGGCCCATCTAGTCCAGCATCCTGTTTCACACAGTGGCCCACCAGATGCTGCTGGAAGCCATAGGCAGGAGATGAGGGCGTGCTCTCTTTAGCCCAGAGGTGGCCAACCTGAGACTCTCCTGCAGTCATTGAAAACTCCCATCATCCCCAGCCACAGGTTCACCACCCTGATCTAGTCAAATGCCTTATGGAACAAATGCGCCTTAAAGAGGCAGCTAAAAACCAGAAAGGAGGAACCTCCAGAGAGGGATCCAGCCCCTGAATGGAAGATACTCAGAGCAGGGCTCTCAAAGATACCTTTAAGTTATCCCTGATAACTTGGCAAAGAGGCACCTTTTAACGTGGTGATTCTCTTTATTTAGCAGGGGGGAAATAACTGGCCCTCTCCACCCCCAGCAGAGGACCTCCAGTGACTGTTGCTGGTGTCTATCTTATGTTTCTTTTTAGATTGTGAGCTCTTTGGGGACAGGGATCCATATTATTTATTTATTCTTTCTCTGTGTAACCTGGCCTGAGCCATTTTTGGAAGGGCACTATAGATATCAAACAAACAAACAAACAAACAAACAAACAAACAAACAAACAAAACAAACCTTTAAAATCATGTGGAATTATATGGGGAGAATTGCACTCTAAGGTATGATGGTTCCAGGCCTTGATAGTCTTTAGATGGAAGAATAAAATAAAGTGTGCCGTCAAGTCAGTTTCGACTCCTGACGACCACAGAGCCCTGTGGTTGTCTTTGATAGAATACAGGAAGGGTTTACCATTGCCTCCTCCCACACAGTATGAGATGATGCCTTTCAGCATCTTCCTATATTGCTACTGCCCGATATAGGTGTTTCCCATAGTCTCAGAAACATACCAGCGGGAATTTGAACCGGCAACCTCTGGCTTGCTAGTCAAGTCATTTCCCCACTGTGCCATTAGGTGGCTTCTTAAATTAAGCATGAAAACTCAACGGCTGTCAATGGGAAGATGACAAATGCAAGGCAAGCATGAGGCAAGGAATAGTTTGTAGGAAGAATGCTGACTGCAAACTATGGTTTTACACACACACACACACACACACACACACACACACACACACACACCAGTCCCTGCCAGCGTTCCCTGTAATAGGAACTCCAAGATGCTGTTGACTACAACTCCCAGCATCCCCAGCTGCAATGTCTTTGGCTGAGGATTATGGGAGTTGTAGTCAACAACATCTGGGAATCCCTGTTACAGGGAACACTGGTCCCTACCCTCCTGTCCTTGTCTACAGCCAATATCCCATGAATTCCTTCTTCTCTTCTATACTTGTACTGGTTTGTGGGAGAGTTAGAGTTGGCCTGTACAGTCAGCCAATACAAAATGCCCCGTCATTTGTCCAGTATTCCAATCCTGCAATTACAGGATGGGGGTGTGGCTCAGTGGTAGAGCACCTGCTTTGCATGCAGACGGTTCTAAGTCCAACCCCTGACATCTCCAGGTCGGGCTGGGAAAGACTCCTGCCTGAAACCTTCGAGAAACCACTGCCAGTTAGTGTAGGCAATATAGAGCTAGATGGACCGATGGTCTGACTTGGTAGAAGGCAGCTTCCTCGTTAGGACAGCGGACATGTGCATGTAGGCAATACTGTCTTGAATTAACTATTGATAGTTCTACTTTTGTGGATTATAGTTTAAATGAGGGCTTAGAGTAGGGCTGTATTGGATGACACCGCTTCTCTAATTCAGTCCATTGTGTGAAGAGCATTCTGCCCTCCCTCATGCACCCTGGCATGAATGCCTCACCTCTACATGGGGATAGTAATATTTAATTATGGCCTACACACTTAACATCCAATGTATGTAGGCCAAAACCATGCTGTCAAGTTCTGGATTTTATCCAGGGAATTGACCACATGATGTGTTTGACCTACCTATAATGGATTTCATATGCCATATTTGAATATTATGTCTGCACATAGATGTGCAGGGATGCTGGCAGTGGGGTAGCACTGCCAGTTGCATGGGGAGGGTGGGCATATTCGGCTCCCCTTCCACATAATGGCCTGGATTGCAGAAGAAGTGTAATCTAATCCAGCTCTCAGTATCCCGGTTATAAAGAAAAAGAAAGTTGATTTTAATTTGACCATCTATAATGCAGGATGCAAGCTTTGGAGTCATACAGAACTCTTCCTCAAACTGAATACAGAAGAGAAAGTTATAGCGCCTGTAGTAGGTCATGGTGCCTACCCAGCTAACTCACATCTGCAGACTTCAGTCCCAGACTGGAGGGTGTGATTTGGAGCAGACACTTGTCAGATATGAATAGGCCATGTTAGTGGAGTTTCAGATTACACCAAAGTCCCTCAGGGACATAACAGGAAATGAAAAACATCTGCTGCTTTAGGGCCCATGCAGAACCAAGATGTCTGCATGAAATCAACATGGACTTAATTGATAAATTCCACAATTATTTTTATCATTTGGGTAATTTGTTTTCTGCTTTCAAAAAATTCAAAACATTTTGTAGTTTATGAAATTTAGACATGATGTGCAATTAACACTGCTTTCTGCTATGAAACTGAATAGTTTCATTGATTAAAAAAAATAATCTGTCAGATGACAAAGGTGCTCCTTCAAGCAATTCTGTTAATGAGTGCCCACAGTGCAGGGGTTCTCAAACTGGGTCCCCAGATATTGTTGAGCTACAACTCCCATCATCCCCAGTCTTTGTGGCTGGGGTTGATGGGAGTTGTAGTCCAACATCTGGGCACCCCAAGTTTGAGAACACCTGGAATAAGGTGAAAAATTAGGCCAGGGGCAATTCCGTGGTATGGGATTCTATCATTCTGCACTCTGAACACCATGAAAAAGTGAAAGCTAAAATGTTAACAAATTTCCTGGTTGCCCACATCCGTTCTTTTAAAATTGCCAATGGTGTCCTAGGTGGCTGGTTTGGTATGCCTCAACTCTTGTCACACATGAATAATTTGGAGGAAGCCAGCTTGTTCCTTTACCACTTCCTTCTCTCTCACTCTCTCAAATTTTATCTCAACACTTTCGTCCTGTGGTGAAATACAGGAATGTAGAAAACATTTCTTCACACATGTGAGAGTCTTTCATTGCCAGCACCCCAGAAAATGTTAATCGTCAAGGAGCCCTCACACTGTAAGAAGAACATTCTTTGGCCTGGTGTCATGGACAAAAGACCACACTGAAGTGGAGAGCCATGGGGTTGACCTTCCAAAAAGACTTGATGATGCCATGTATACTTGAGATGAAAAAGCTGCGGAAAAGAGCTACCAAAATGCTGGTTTCTGGAGCGCCTTCCCTATGAGGGAAGGCTGAAGCATGTGGGGCTCTTTAGTTTAGAAAAAGGATGACTCAGGCGAGGCGGAGAGAGCATGGTAGACGTTTATAAAATTATACATGATGTGGAGAAAGTGGAGATCTCTCTCTCTCTCTCTCTCTCTCTCTCTCCCTCTCCCCCATATTACTAAACACTGAGGACAATGAAATGGATTGGCAGAAGATTCAGGACAAACCCAATAGCCCTAGTCACAGATTCGGGCAGTGCACACAATCGTGAATAGGGTAGGGAACGCCTCCTACCCTAGCTCAGGAGCTGTGTCCACTCCTGATATTTGCTCGTCAGTGAGGGGAAAGTAAGATTGAAAGCTCCTTCTGTGATCGTGTGGAAAGCAGCAGCTGAGATGGAGGGGTTTTCCTTCCAGCTCATTCAGCAGCTGAGTACAGCTGCTGGGTAGGAGAAAGCTCTTTGACCCAGCTGCCGCTCACCACTCAATCACGGAAGGAGCCTCAAACCTTCACAGACAATCAAATATTGACGACCCTCACAGACGATCAAATATTGGGAGCACGCACAGCTCCCGAAATAGGGTAAGAGGCATCTCCTGTGCTATATTTACCTGAGTCCAAGAATAGGTTTTTTCCAAGTTCTTTGATGTTAGAAATGGGGAGGGGGTCCTTCAATTCAGGGTCCTCTTCCTTTGGGGTAAATATAGTATAACCTATATTTAACCCATATTTTAAAAAGGGGTCATCTTAAAATTGGGGTCATCTTCTATTTAGGTAGATGCAGTTATCATCATTTGAACCACCCAGTTATGTTCAAGGCATGTACAATCTGTACACAGGGAAATGAGCATGAAGTTCAAGAGACATCTTGGGTCTAGCATGTATCAGATGCATGATAGAGCTGTGGATCTGTGCTAGTGGAGATACAACATTCAGTTGAACTCCCCCCAATGCCCCGCCACATGCAACACCAAGACCATTCTGGAAATAGCAAACGCCTAATAAGGCGTTACAGTCTAAGAGAGAGGAGAAGAGGCATTTGCATATGCTTGGCTGATTTTAGTAATTGCACATCATAATGTTAACTTCAGTGGGTTGCAACTGCCATTCAAATAATAGGGAACTTGCTACTTTATACCAATCTTCCCCTTAAGTAACAATAGAGAAAGATAAGCAAATAGCTCTGCTTGTTTTTTAAACAATTTTGCAACTGCTTCTGATGGTGGCACCTGAACACCACCTGTGCCATTGATGTTTGCCATACTGTATTTTGGGCAAGCTGGGGTTACAAGCACCTGGCTCTATGCAGAACATCTGTGCCTTTGATCACTGTATACCAGGAATAAGGTCTCTTCCTCCAACACTGAACTCTTGGGACAGAAGGAGCTGGGTTTTCATAGAATCTCTCTGTTGTGCCTCTCATATTTATTTATTATTTATTTTATTTATTTATTACATTTATAAACCGCCCCATCCAAAGGCTCTGGATACACAAGAAGAGCAACAACACCAGTGGAATTATTCTGTTCCACTGATCCATTTCTCTTCCACCTTTTCTCAAGAGCCTGAGGCAAGTAACCACATTTGTTATGATTATACACTGCTTATATAGCACCATCCATGTGAACAGTGCTTTAAAAAACACACGAGGAAGGTACCTGGCCCAATGAGCTTACCATTTAAAATTTAACACAGGGGGAGGGGAACAATAAAACAAATGCATGATAAATTAAAACTTCCTGTTTGGCGGCTGAGTGCCAGCTTCATCCCTATCCCAGGGATGCAGGGAATACTTCCCAGAAGGTATTCATTCAGGCCCGGTTTTTAACAGTTACCATGGTGGCCTGCCCTGGTAGAGGGAACCCATGGAGAGCCGTTTGACAAGGACTCTGTGAAACCTAGAGCTGGTTCTGGTCTGTTTAAATGGCTGACATATAGAGAAAGGATGCACCAGGGCAGCAAGAGCAGCCTAGCAAAACTTTCCAACTAACTGCACCAGTGCAGTGGGGAATTGGCAATTTGTGACACTCTCCCCTTCCCCAGGAAGCCTTCTGTGCCACCTGAAAAGATCTCCCGGAAGGTTGAACATATAACTCTTACACACACGAGTAAGACAGTGGAAGACTCTATTGCTGAAACCGGGAGATGGAACAATAGGGGGGCCTCCAAGGGCCAAGAAAGGCTTCCCAGCATGCTTTGTGCTGCCAGTAGACTAACAGGACTCATTACATCAGGTGCTGTCTTCTGATTGGCCACAAAGAGGTAGGAAGCGGGCTCAGCCCTGCTGAAGCATCTGTAAGCATAGGATGATAGAGTGTGGTTTGCAGAGTGGCACATTCACAGATGGCAGCCCCTATAGCCACAGCTTTCTATTGTTTCCAGGCCTGCTAGTTCCCAGTAGCTGCTAGAAAAGGTAAATTGACCCACATGACCAAAATAGCAAGGTAGGAGTTTTCTCTTTTTCTCCAACCTGGGCTAAGAGCAGGGTATAGAAGTTGAGCTACCCTGTTTTCAGCCACCTGGGTTGGAGGGATTTTTGTGCAATCACACACACATGCAAACCAGGGTACAAGGCCACCTACCTTCATGCTGAAGGTCATGTGAACAGGCCCAAGATGTTATACCTGCATCCAGATGTTTGTACACATGTACATGTGTTTGACTGTGAATGACTGTAGGGCTGTGTGAACAGGTTTGGAAATGAACCTGTTCGACATTGAACCGGTTTGGTTCAATGGTTCGATTTTGGACTGAACCCCTTAGGTTCGGTTCGATGTTGAGCCTAAACCTGTTCTGGGGGTTCGCAAGGAAAAATTTTTTTAAAAAATTATTTTTAGAGAAATAGGACTTATCGCTGCTGCTCCGGGGGTTTCTCCAAGTTCCCCCTCCCCTCGCTGGCTTCCATTATTTTCCAAATTGCCTGGTTTGGGCAGTCTTTGGCCTCTTCTGGGCCTCACCCCCATGGCAGTGGCCATTTTGGAATCTGCCATGCATGCCCAATGGGCCTATGCATGGGGAAATAATGGAGGCTGGTGGGGGAGGGGGGACCCCACCCCGTGGCCTTGGAGAAGCCCCCAGAGCAGTGATGATGAGTTCTATTTCTGAAAACTAAAACCTAAAAACTATTAAAAAAACAAACTCACGAACCCACCGAACCTGAACCGAGGGGGATTCAGGTACACAAAACTGAACATGCCCAGTCCAGTTCAAGTCTAGTCAAGACTCAAACCAAAAAGGGCAACCTGGTTTTGTGCACATCCAGGGGCGCAACTATAATAGGGCAAGGGGAGACAGTTGTCTGGGGGTCCACTGCCTTGAGGGAGGGCCCAGCGACAAGTCACATGGCTGACTCCCCCAGCCGCGCACCCGCCTGGGCTTCCTTCAGTTGGTTTCATCCTCCGAAACTGATGTGAGTGTTAAGACCTGGAACTACCAGAACAGCAGGTCTTTCTCTAGTACCATTAAATGATTTACATCGTCCACAATTTACAAAACCTTTTAAAAAATAATTTAGGATGATGTTCTATTGTGGCACATAGGTGTTATATAAAAAAAATAAATTTTACTATGCTTTTTGTTACCACTATTCAGCCTCATTTAAGAGTTCTTTACTTCATGAGCTGAGCTTCAGTGGGGGGGGGGGGCGCATTTTAAAATCAGCTCTCCCCAGCCCTAGTTCAACACTCTAACCTAGTGGAGTGTTGGCTGTCGGAATTTGTGCTTCTGGATCCCAGAAGTTTTTGTTTGGATCTGGATGGTATTTTGGATGCCCTCCACTGCTATGTTTGTTTTATAGTACTGGATTTTGTTTGGGTGGTTGTTTTTATGATGCTGGGGCCTTTGTGGTCCATTGTAAACTACCTTGCGCACCACATGTTAGAAAGATGAGATAAAATTTCTTTCTACCAGTTAATTAGTTAAAATGCAAATGGGTCACTGCCAGGCATCTACAAATCCACATGCCAGTTTGCCAGTGGCAAATGCCCCCAGCCCTCTGGTAAACAGGACACCCAGGACCATTCATGTCTCCTCATCAGAGGTGTCATTTCCACTGCCACTTTTGAGAAGGTAAAAAGCTGTAGGAATTCCTTCTGAGCAATAGGAGAGGGCCTCTCCATATCCAAAAGACCCATGCCTCTCTTAAGTCCTCTGCCTGTGTGCCCGAAAGGATTTTGAGAAGAGAGAGGATTTGGGGTGACCACAAATAATGACTTGCTAATGAGCGAAGCCTAAATTTGTGGGTTCCTGTTTACTGTGATATACAAATGGCAATGTAGACACCAGGGGCATAGCAAGGCTGGAGTGGGCCCAGAGACAAGATTTTAAAATGCCCCTCCACCCTCACTGAAGCTCAGCTCATGAAGTAAAGACATCTTAAATGAGGCTGAAGAGTGGTAACAAAAAGCATAGTAAAATTTATATATCTATATCTATATCTATATCTATATCTATATCTATATCTATCTCCTATGTGCCATAATAGAACATAATCCTAATTTTTTTTTTAAAGATTTTGTAAATTGTGGACAAGGCAAGTCATTTAATGGTACTAGAGAAAGACCTGCTGTTCTGGTAGCTCCAGGTCTTAACACTCTCAACAATTTGGGAGGATGAAACCAACTGAAGGAAGCCCGGGCGGGTGTGCAGCTGGGGGAGTCAGTCCTGTGACTTGCCTCTGGGGAGCCCCTCAAGGCAGTGGGCTCCCAGACAACTGTCTCCCCTTGCCCTATTATAGCTATGCCCCTGGTAGACACATTTTGAATCTACTGACTTTTCTCTCCTGCCTCCCCTTTTCCCTCTCTCAAACACACATTCGTTTGCAAGGCCTGTAAATAAAGGATGAGCAGAGAGAGAGAAGCCCAGCTCCACCTCGCCAGGCTAGGAGCTGATGCTTATGAAACATTGTTGGATTCCAGCTTGTGCAGTGCATGTTCAGAAATATGCGCTGGCTGTTTAGATTATGCCCGATGAACACTAAACAATGAGCTGCCATTCCCAAATGCCGGTGCCCAGAACAAACCCTGCCTTCCATCTGACACTCGCTGGCCTTCCGGAGTATTTTTAGGAAGGGCCCTCCATGGCGTACCTTTTGCTTGAGCGATTCTTGCCTGGCTACGAACTAATAATAACGCAAAGAGACAGGAAGGGAGGCGTGAAAGGAGAGACAGACAGAACGAAACTGGTTTGTATCATGGGGCAAGGAGGGAAAGTTTCTCTGTGGTGGTGTGAATACCTAGTAAGGCATATAGGTTTTATATATTTTTAAATAATCTTTGGCCAAACAAGAGTAATTGGAGGGGGGTGGGGAAGTGTGAGTGTCAGTGGCTGAATTATGGAGGGAAAGATAGGAAAGGCCCTTAATGAGATAAATATAAGAACATAACATAAGAACATAAGAACAGCCCTGCTGGATCAGGCCCAAGGCCCATCTAGTCCAGCGTCCTGTTTCGCACAGTGGCCCACCAGATGCCTCTGGAAGCCTGCAGGCAGGAGTTGAGGGCATGCCCTCTCTCCTGCTGTTACTCCAGCTCTTGACTTCTCCCAATTTTAACTAAATATCCCCTACCCATTATCTCCTAAAACCATTAGCTAAGGGCACCACTGCAAAAGGTAAAGGGGTTAGACCCCTTCTGGCCCCCTTCTGGCTATACAAACACTGGTGATATGGTGATATGTGCATGTAACCAAACTTTTAAAAATCTATTATTTATTTATTTATTTATTTATTTATTTGCTAGCAAAATGCCCATCAAATGATTGGAGTGTACACAGAGAAGCAGTGCCGGTTGTTGCTCACTTCTGATTGCTTAGCTTACAGAAGAGTCCTGTTGGAAAGGTCCATCCAGTCCAGGACCCTCAAACTGCAGCCTTCCTGCATATGTTGGCTTACAACTCCCATCATTCCTAGCGACTGGCCATTCTGACTGGGGATGACAGGAGTTGTAGTTCAACAACCACTGAGGAGTGATGTTTTGCAGGGGCGGACCTTTCATGAGGCAAAGTGAGGTGGTCACCTTAAGCAGCAGGTTATTGGAGTGCCAGCAGGGTGGCAAAAAAGCCTCTTGCTGCTCCAAAGAAGAAGAAGAAGAAGAAGAAGAAAATTAAGATCATCATCATCATCATCATCATCATCATCATCATCACCACCACCACCAACAACAACAGATATACAAGTGTACAGAATTATGAGCCCTTTAGGGATATGGAGCAATTTTATTTATTTAATTAATTGTATCTATCTAAACTGCTATGGTAACTTGCATTGAAAAGTGGTATATAAATATTCATCATATTTGTATAAGAGGACAAGCAGCATTTGGTTTCCAGCTTTGTGCGTGCTGAGGTCTTAATAGAATACGACGGATATGAATACAAATATGACAAATATTTATATACCGCTTTTCAACAAAAGTTCCCAAAGCAGTTTACGTTGATATAAATAAATTATTTTAAATAAATGAATAAATGATGAAAGAAAGAAAGAAAGAAAGAAAGAAAGAAAGAGAGAGAAAGGTTCCCTGTCCTCAAAGGGTTCACAGTCTACTACCACTGATAATATTTATATACGTTTCTTCAGCCAAATTTCACAAAGTGGTTTACATAGAAAAATGAATAATACATAAATAAGATGGCCCCCTGTTCCCAAAGGGGGCACACAATCTAAAAAGAAACATAAGGCAGATACCAGCAACAACCAATGGAGGGATGCTGTGCTGGGGCTGGATAGGGCCAGTTGCTCTCCCCCTGCTAAATACAAGGGACTCATGTGTGTGCCTCTTTGCTCAGTCAGCATCCAATCAAAACTGAATGGATGCCTCAATCTTGTGCCGTCCAGAGAGTGAAAGGATAATTAGTCTGGTTATTTGCAACACACCTCTTCTTTTATTTTTGCACAGTGTCCGGTCTGAGCTCTAAGGGGTACATAGCTGCCCTCTTTTTTCAGCCCTGTTATCTTGTTCAAGGAGAGCGCTGTTGCAAGCATCTGACTTGGGACAGTTTGTGGTAATGAAGACCAGCTTGAGTGAAACTCACTCAGCAGTTCCACTGAGGTCAAACTACTAAGATAAGTTTCTGTGTTGCCTTCTGGTAAGTTAGTCAGCAGTGAAAGAAAGTGCATCTGCCTTTGCTTCTCTCTGTTGATGGCTCTGTCATGGGGCTCCACTGGAGCAATGGTGCCCTCTTCAGGTAGCAGCTGGAAGTGCTCCAAGTGGGGAAAACTAGTTCGCTTATGCCATGAATTATTTGGTCCGCCTAACCTACTTTTCAGCAATGGCCCTGAGGTACATAGGAACGTAAGAGACTGCTTTATACTGAGTCAGACCATAGGTCCATCTAGCTCAGAATTATCTGCACTGACTGGCAGGAGCTCCCCAAGGTTTCAGGCAGGAGTCTTTCCCAGCCCTACCTGGAGATGCCAGGGATTGAACCTGGAAATAGATTTGCAAAAGAATATTCTCCAATACATTTAATAGAATGGGTTGAATAATTCTCTGAAATCTTCTCTCCTATGCTAAATAATGCAGGAGGATATTCTTTTACAAGTCTACCTGGAACCTTCTGCATGCAAAGCAGACATTCTGCCACTATTTGTATTTGTAAAAATATTTATATTTATATATACATATATTTATACCCCGCCCCTCCAGTACACTACTGCCTGGGTGGCTCACAACAATAAAATAGATAGAATGGGGAAAATACACCTAATACAATTAAGTAAACAAGTTAAAAGTCAGGCTTAAACCACAATCAGAATTAAGTTTCAAATTAAAAGTTATTTTACAAGCTAAAAATGAGAATTTTAAAAACTTAAAACTAAAGAACCTACCAGATATAACCAAAGACGGAGCATTAAAAAGCCTCTTTTAAAAGATATGTTTTTCATTTCTTTTTAAAAAACACTGAGGGAGGGAGCATGGTGAAGCTTTTCGGGGAGGGTGCTCCAAACCCAAGGGGCCACAACCGAAAGGGCCCTGTCGTTAGTCCCCATCAACTGGATCTCTGTTTGTGGCGGAGCCATGAGCAGGGCCTGAGATGATGAGTGGAGGACCCTGGCAGGTTCATATGGGCGAATGCAGTCCGAAAGGTACCCTAGCCCCAAGCCATGTAGAGCTTCAAAGGTCAAGACCAGCACCTTGAATCTAGTCTGGAAGTGGACTGATGACCAGTGCAGGATGGGTGTGACACTCATGAAGCGACTTGCACCCATGAGCATCCTTGCAACTGCATTCTGGACCAGCTGAAGTTTTCAAACTGTCTTCAAGGGCATCTCCATATAGAGCACATTGCACTGGCATATATACAGTATGTACATATAGTGCAGCACTGGCTTGTGCAGATTCCAGAATTGTGCAAGGGACCAGTGTTCCCTCTAACAGGGATTCCCAGATCTTGTTGACTACAGCTCCCATAATCCCCAAGCAAATGCCATTGCAGCTGGGGATTCTGGGAGCTGTAGTCAACAACACCTGGGAATCCCTGTTAGAAGGAACACTGCCAGGAACTAGTCTTTATTTCTAATGACTGCACAATTGCACAAGTCTTCTTGAACAATCTCAGCATTTGAACAAGTTCAGCTTTTACAACTTGCCTTAAGAAGACACAGCAGGGCCTGTGTTGTGTTAAATGCCCACAGAGCATTGTGCAGCATGTCAACCACTGATTAATGTGAAGTAAGTAAATTGAAGCCCAAAGCCCAGTGGTGCTACATTTTCACACATACCCTCCTCCAACAAGCCATACATGTGAATATAAGTGCACATACATGTGCAAAATGTTAGTACATTTTTTGTTGGAAAGTGGGTAGAAGGCTACCAAACTGAAAGCTGTGTTGTTTGGCTTCCTTACATTGGTCAAGATCCACACAGAGTTAGAGGAGATTAAGTAGCATTGAAATAAATGAGAAATGAATGACTTGCTTCCCATTAATTCCAATGGGAATCAGTCATCACTAACACAGCCTATATCCTGCCCACTGTATAAAGAAAGAGGATCTGGTGAGTGATAGTCAATTGCACAACTTTCATGTTCAGACTGCATATCTCTGAGTGGTTCACATATGCATTTATTTTTTATTTATTTCTACATTTACTGTATATCCTGTTTTTCCTCTAAGGAGCCCAGAGCAGTGTATATGGTTATATTTATCCTCACAACAACCCTGTGAAGTACTGTAGGTTAGGCTGAGAGATACCTGACTGGCCCAGAGTCACCCAGTGAGTTTCATGGTTGAATGGGGATTTGAACCTGGGTCTTCCCTGTTCTAGTCCAACCCTCTAACCTCTATGTGAAGCTCTTCACCAGATGACTCAAACACTGAGGGTAATAAGTGTTCCACCTGGAGCATACATGCAAGTAAGAGTTTTGCTTGCAACTCAAAGGACATCTGACTGAACACTGGAAACTGCCCATGTTGGTCCATCTGGCTCACTATACCAACTGGCAGAGGTTCTCCAGGGTATCAGATGGGTCTTTCTCAGTCTCACCTGAAGATGCCAGGGAATGAACCTGCAACCTTCTGCATGGAAAGCAAGTGTTCTATTGCAGTGGCCCCTTCCCCAATTAAATGGGTAAATGCTGGAAAGAAACACAATAAATTGACTGTACTCTCTACCACTGAGCTACAGCCCCTCCCTAACTGGGCTTGATTCAAGCCCTATTCACACATTGAGGCAATTCTCACGAGCAGCCCAACCCTGCCTAGGGCAGCCCAGTCTGGGTTAGGCTGCTTGTGTGAAGTGCTGGGATCACTTCTGATTCTGGTGCTTCCACACCGCCTAACCCTACTTATAACCCCAGCCTTTAGCCAGGGTTGGTTGATTGATTGATTGATTGATTGATTGAGTGCTGTCACGTCGGTGTTGAGTCTACTCTTAGCGACCACATAGATAGATTCTTTCCTGGGTGATCTGTCTTCAACTTGGCCTTTAAGGTCTCTCAGTGCTGCATTCATTGCTGTCGTGATTGAGTCCATCCACCTTGCTGCTGGCCATTCTCTTCTCTTTCCTTCAACATTTCTCAGCATTATGGACTTCTCAAGGGAGCTGGGTTTTTGCACAATGTGTCTGAAGTATGACAGTTTGAGCCTGGTCATTTGTGCCTTGAGTGAAAATTCTGGATCGATTTGTTCTATGATCCATTTGTTTGTTTTCTTGGTTGTCCATGCCGAGGTTGAGGGTTGTTGAAATCAGTTGTGAATGTAACACAAACCCCAGCATCCATCCCCAGAACGTCTTCACTGCATGAACAGAGGTCCGTCCCCAACGGAGGGCATGAGCAGAGCAAGCAAGACAAGCAAGCAAGAGCAAGCAGCGGTCCGTCCCTCCAAACCCCAATGTCTGTCCTCAGAATGTCCCCAGAATTGCATAAACAGTGGGGCACACACCATTGGGAATGGGGCTGTAGGTCAGGGGCAGAACATCTACTTTGCATGCAGAAGGTCCCAGATTCAATCCCTGGCATCTCCACGTACAGCTTGGAGAGACTCCTGCTTGTAATCTCGGAGAGCCGCTACCGGTCCATGTAGACAATATTAAACTCAATGGACCAGTGGTCTGACTCCTACATAACGTGCCTGATCAGAGCCAGGACCAAATGCAAATAAGGGACCTTAAATTCAGTGATGAATACTGCAGAATGCTGTGTGTGCATTTAGTGCAAAGAGGGCACCACTGCGTCTTCCTAGTGCAAATTCTGAAAGTGCACATTTACGCGAATGCCAGAATTGTACAAGGGACTTGTGTGACCACACAGCCATGATTTCCAATGGCCGTGCAATCGCACAAGCAGAGGCGTAGCTGTAATTGAGCGAAAGGGTTAAAAGAACACGGGCCCCCAGCTCCTGAGGGCCCTCCAGCTCCATCCCTCCCTATTTTCTTAATTATCTCCCTCACTCTGGGGGGCCGCCAGAAAGAGGGATGAACACGGGCCCCCTTTCCCCAGCTACGCCCCTGCGCACAAGTCTCCATGCACAATTGAGGCATTTGTGCATGTTGCGCTTCCACAATTTGCACTGGGACGCTGCAGCGGCATCCGTATTGTGCTTGGCATGCGTAAAGTGTTGCGTGGTATGTCAGTCAGTATAACTTCAGATGCTGTTCCAGTTAATGATGGTGACTATTCCCTCCCGCTGTCTCTCCCCACCCTGCTATTGCCAGAAAAAGAGGTCAGTTCAGATCAGGGATTCTCAACGTTGGGGCCCCAGATGTTATTGGACTTCAACTCCCATAATGCCCAGCCCCAGTGGCCTTTGGTTGGGGATTATGGGAAATGAAGTCCAATAACATCTGGGGACCCAACGTTGAGAATCCTTGGTTCAGATGATACCTCCCAAATAGTGTTGTTCATATATGATACAGGATGTGAATCTTGTATTTATCATTTTATTTAAAATATTTATACCCTGCCCCTCCAGTACACTGCTGCTCGGGGCGACTCACAACATTAATAAAATAGATACAATATAATACTCAAGTCCCATTCTCCCTCCTGGCTTGCCATCAGACCCGTAACCTTTGGGTGGGCTAGGACTGGCCTACACACCCAAATATTTTCCAAGCAAATTTTTTTTTCAGTAACTGGATGTTGCTTGCACTTACAGTGGATATTGGAAAGAATCACCCCCTTTGATAGACCTTAAACTCTGGTTCCCTTACATCCTGAAATGAAAACACAAAGAAAATTCCCTTCACCAGCTGTACTTATCCAATGAAACCTATAACATCCAACTGAAAAACATCACAATTACAGTCCAGAAAAAGTGTCAGGAAAAAAAACACAAGAATTACTGAGATTGAAAAAGGATCAACCCCCCCCCCCATGTCAATATTGTGTTGAACCACCTTTTGCTTTAATAACAGCCTTGAGTCTGTTGGGATACTTCTCTATCAACCTTGCACATCTAGACGGAGCAATATTTGACCGGGCGATCGGAGGCCCGGTCTACCCGGCTTCTTCCTGGCGGGTAGACCGGGCCTCCAGCGAAAGTTCCATTAGCTGAGGAGTCCTATCGCGCGTGCGCGTGCGCGCCCAAGGCCCCAGTTGGGCCGGAGACTTTGGCAAGAGAGGAGCTCTGTTCGCGAGCTCCTCTCTTTTTTTGGCAAACGTGGTGAGCACTCGGGGGGGCGGCGGGAGGGAGGGAGGGGTGCGGGAGGGTGGGAGTAGCTTTCCTTTGCCCCTAATCCGCTTGCGGGGGGGGGGCGGCGGAGGCGGCTGGGGCGGCTGGTTTCCAGCGCCCCAATTATACAATAGAATACGGGCGCTGGAGGGGGCAAAGAGGTGGGAGGGGTAAGCAAGCCCTCCCGCCCTTAAAGGAAGACCCCCCCACCCGGACCCGGACCGGCCAAGTCCGAACCGGTCTGGAAGTTCGGAGGCCTTTAGAATGGCCTCCAGACCAGTTCAGACACACCCCTAGCTTCTACTTGCGAACTCTCGCGAGAGCTGCCACACATAGGATTAGCCATGGGTACACCTTAGAGAATTATATAGAGAGATAACAAGTCTATATCTCATTTTCAAAAAACAGAAGGCTTCAACATATGTGGGAGTTGCACAGGAGCTGTGTATGCTGAGATATAAACCAAACCATGATCCACTCACCATTTATCCATGTCAAATTCATGCCATGTAGATTTGTTTTGTATGGGTCGATGAGCCCTTTAACTAAACACTGAGCTTGGGCACACATTGGACACGTCCAAACATATCTGAAAAGTTGGTGATAAAGCTTTCAGAAACTGAAGGTTTGCCATTGTATATTTTACCACTGGCTAGCTGCACACAACAGACGCCCAAGTTTGATGCTCTTCTGTTTCTTCATTGGATCCTCCTCATTTTTGCACCTGCACGTTTGACATCATGCCTGAAAAAGAGGGAAGCAAGAGACAAAGGGACGACCGAACTTAGCAAGGCACATAATGTTCTGTGGCGCACACTCCAAAGAGCGGCTCACAGTAATTTCCTGCAATTTAAAAGTATTTATTTTTAAAACATCGGCTGCCAGCCCCCATCTGACTCTCAGACTGAATTTCACCATCCAAACACAGTAATTTATTAAGAATCATCAAACCCAACCAGTTATTAAAGTGTCTTGGGTGTTAAGTACCAGTCAGATATGTTAGCGGCACCATATCCTCAGGGCTTGTGCTCTCTATAATTAATGCTGCTTCAAACAGGGCACTTCACTGAAGATGGAAGCAAGGACCGCTTTAACCCTTGGCTGCCTGAGCAGGGAGTGAAATGACTTGGAGCAACACACAACTTTTGGAATGTGTTTCATAGTATCAATGCACTCAAGATGGAGGGAGGAAAGGGGGAAGGAGAGAGACTTCACCTCTGACCACACATAGGGACATTGTTTTAGTCCCTGTGCAAAGAGAGAAGGCATGATTGCATCACCTACTTTGCAGGACTTCCATTTGCCCTTACTGTGGGGGTGTACATAGGAACATAGGAAGCTGCCATAAACTGAGTCAGACCATTGGTCTATCTAGCTCAGTATTGTCTTCACAGACTGGCAGCGGCTTCTCCAAGGTTGCAGGCAGGAGTCTCTCTCAGCCCTATCTTGGAGAAGCCAGGGAAGGAACTTGGAGCCTAGATGCACTTCCCAGAGCGGCTCCATCCCTTAAAGCAGGGATCCTCAACATTGGGCCCCCAGATGTTCTTGGACTTCAACTCCCATAATTCCCAGGCCCAGTGGCCTTTGGCTGGGGATTATGGGAGTTGAAGTCCAAGAACATCTGGGGGCCCAACGTTGAGGCTCCCTGCCTTAAGGAGAATATCTTACAGTGCTCACACATTAAGTCTCCCATTCATATGCAACCAGGGTGGGCCCTGCTTAGCTAAGAGGACAAGTCATACTTGCTACCACAAGACCAGCTCTCCTCCAAATGGAGAGCAAATGATAACCCATTGTAATAGCTGATATCAAATCTCCATCAGCTTACCTTACTTTCTCTTGTCTGGGCTGCTGAAAAAAGTGGTGATTCTGTGTTTTGGACAGAACATTATTGGTGTAATGGAAGTATAAGCAGTGAAAGTAATAGGGCAGATTTATTCCTTCTTTACAAGCAGCTGTAAACCAATCACAGAAAAAGAACAATCTGCTTTGCATCATAGACTGTCTGATGTTAACTGTAGTGTGGGAGGGAAGGGCAAATGTTATGCATTATTCAGGCATTGAAGCTATTCTGAAGATCATTGGAAAGTGGGCTAAGGGTGCTTAGCCCGCTTCCCACCGATCGTGAGACTCACCGGGCTCGCAGCCGAGCCTGGTTCAGTCAAAGTGGGTCACCCGCTTAAGTAGCCCTCCCCTAAGCTTAGGTTAGCAGAGTGAGTGCTCTGCTAACCTGGGCTTTCTGATCATGAGGTGCCCGGGTGCGGTTCCACTCAGCGGCAACTCAAAAGTAGACCCCCGACCGGGAGGCTGAAAAGCAGCCTCCTGGCTCAGGGTTCTCTCCAGCATGCCCTGCATGCTTGTGCTTCCCAGGTTTTCCTCCTATCTTGATTCCTCACAACTGAAAACTGGGAGCACACAGCTCCCAAACCCGAGACCAAGTAGGGCGCACATGTGCGTCCAGGGCTGTGGCAGCTCAGTCAAACCACTGGTTCCATGCTATATGTGAACCCGGCTAATGTCTGAATAGATTGTACAAGTGTTGACTACCACATGTGAATAGGGCTAGAATCTGACTGAGGTCACAGGAACACAGGAAGCTGCCTTTTACTGAGTCAGACCATTGGTCCATCGAGCTCAGTATTGTCTACACAGATTGGCAGCAACATCTCTGAGGTTACAGGTAGGAGGCTCTATCTTGGAGATGCTAGGGAGAGAGAACTTGGAACCTTCTGCATGCAAGCATGCAGATGCTCTTTCCAGAGTGGCCTCACCCCCTAAAGGGAATAGCTTACAATACTCACATATTGAAACTCTTCTCACAATCAGTGCGAAGAGCTACTGTTGGGCTTGCAGTGAGAGCGGGCTTAGCCACACACGGCTGCCAGCTCCGTCACAGATCCAGTGGGGGATGTGGCGATCGGGGCCTCCAGAAGTTCCAGGATGCCCCGTACAAGTGCACGGGGCATCCTGGAGAGACCCCAGAGCCCGGGAGGCTGCTTGCAGCCTCCCAGTCAAGGGTCTACTTGTGTGTCGCCATGCGCCGCAGAGACACACAAGCAAAAGAAAATGAGGTTAACGGAGCACTAGCTCCGTTAACCTCATTTAAGGGGAGGGGGAATTAGGGGGGCTAGCCACCTTGGGAGCACCAGATTCACCTGCGAGCCCGGTGGTTCCCACGATCCCTGGAAAGTGGGCTAAGCTCTCTTAGACCACTTTCCAGGGATCGTGGGAATAGCCTCATAATCTCCCATTCAAATGCAAACCAGGGTGGGCCCTGTTTAGCAAAGGGGACAATTCATGCTTGCTACCACAAGACCACCTCTTATAGGGCAGGTTTTCAGAGGAGATGTGTTTCCTCAGTACAAGGAATAAGTGGAATAGCTTCACATTCGCACCCAGCTTTCCTGCTTCAAAACAACCTTTTTGCCAGGCCTGTCCCACAAATGTACATAAGTCACAAATGGACCTAATGAAAAAAGTACTGCTCAAGGCCAGGCAGAAACAAGCTTGCCAAGGTCTACCGTTGGTTAACAATACATCCGCTTAAATCCTCGGGGACTATGACAGTATATAGTTAGAGGATCAGATTAAACCCCTAAAGCATTTGAATAAGCCATTTCAAAACAAAACCAGGGACAACTTAATCTACACAGGCTTTTGGTTATTAAGGGGGGGGGGGATAAGTTACCGCGATAGGAGCAGTGGAATGTCTTGTCATTGTACGGCTCTTCTCTTCCCAGGCAAAACTTTTTCAGCCAGTGTCCTCGAGTGAACTTTCCATATCCCAGTTAATTTGACCCTATTTGTGGTTTACAGGATATGCTTGCATTAAAAATAGCAAGACTGTGTTCCATCATGTGACTTTTGCCTCCATCCCGGCTTTCCCTTCTTTGCCTTTTGCTGTGCTTACCCATTTCCACCCTCATCTCTCCCGATCTTGTTTGCATCTAGTTTTTTTCTTTTTTTTGAGATGTTTTTTCTCACTTTTTATCATTTGCCCCGTTCTTTCTATAAGGGACATAGGAAGCTGCCTTATACCGAGTCGAGGCAGTAGTCCATCTAGCTCATCATTGTTGACACTGACTGGCAGTGGCTCTCCAAGGTTTCAGGCAGGAGTCTTTCCCAGCCCTACTTGGAGATAAAAGGGATTGGACCTGGGACCTTCTGCATTCAAGTGGATGCTCTTCCACTGAGCTATGGCCCCATCCCCTTACAGCGCTCACATGCAGTCACCCATCCCATCCAAGTACAAACCAAGGTGGAGCCTGCTTAACAAAGGGGAAAATTCATGCTCACTACCACAAGGCCAGCTCTCCTCCCAGACCCAGATGCAAGAGAGATTTACTATGCCCCATCATCAGGGTACTTGTGGTTAACAATATGCAAATTATTTCCCAGCATCAGGTGGTCCATAGTACACTATTTTTTAAAAAATGAACTGCACCCCCCCCCCCCGCCGGGTCCAGCCAGACTGAACTGAACCCCCCTCCGCAATTTTGGTCCTGATTGATCCTCCCCCATTTTGGAGGCCGCTGTGCATGCTCAAATGGCCTCTGTGAGGCCTGGCAAGGCCTAGGGCCTCACAGGAACCATTTGAGCATGTGCAGTGACCATTTAAAAAATAATAATTAAAAAAAAAAAAGGTCACTGAAAACAAAATGGCCACCATGCATGCTCAAATGGCCTCTGTGAGGCCCTAGGCCTAAAAAAAAAAAGATTTTTTAAAAAATTGCAACCTCCCCCTGGCCCGAACCGAACTAGGGGGGATTCGGGGGGGTGTCAGAACGAACTGGCCCGGGCACCCGAACCGGACCAGGCCAGCTGGTTCTGTGTTCACCCCTATAACCCAGGCTAGGGCAGCGCTGAGATTGAGGCCATTCTTGGTGCTGCCACATCGCCTAACCCTACCTTTTAACCCGGCCTTTAGCGAGTGTTAAGGGTGTGAGCATGCCCTTAATCCCGGCACTGGGGTCATGTGTATGCTCGGGCTGCATTCAGCCCGAGCATACACATTTTTCGGTGCCTAGAGTGCCCAACTCCTGGAGGAATCCCCCAGTGGTGCACTGTGCTTCTTGCATGGTGCATTGAAGGATTCCTGGAGGCTGGGAAAATAAATCCTGGCCTCCAGCAATCCATGCTGCACAGACCAGTGCAGCTCATGTGGGCTCACGGTAGCGCACTGAAGATGTGCCAGAAGATCATCTGGGGGGAAGGTAGATGAAATCCTGCCTTCCTCCTTGCCCGCCTGCCCTGGCCCAAAATGGTCGTGTGCACCACCTCTGTATATTTCCCCCTCTGTGGCTAATACCAAATCTGGAGGGGGGCACAATTTGAATCAGGATGCCACATAACTTTAATCACACCTTGAAGCCGTCTTTGCTGTCCATACAGAAGATATTCTGTATCCTCCTGTATCCTGATCTTTTTTGTATATTTCCAGAAATCACTTTTTTTTTCTGATGTAGGGAAACTAAGCCTGAGATCATATGCACACTCAACTAGGAGTAAACCCTGTTACTCATTACATTGTGGGGTTTACTTCTGAATAAGCATGCATAGGATAATGCTGCACATTTTCCAATAGAAGTTTATGGCACTCTGAGATGCCTAGTTCTCTGAATATCATTGTTATCATTCTCCTAGGAGAGAAACGTGTCTGAACATGCAAACAATTCCAGCATGTATTTGAGTGGAACGAGGTCTTGTTAAATGCAGTGCCAGGTTACACAAGTACAGCTTTCTCTGCTGTTCTCTGGTAACCAAAACAAAATATTCTACAGAATGGAAGGAGTTTCCATTTCTCCACATGAAGAAAAGTCTGTTAATAAAGGTTAGACTTGCTGGTCTTGGTGTCCTACATTAAAGCCACAATCCGGCACAAGCTTGGATGCGCTTGAACGGCTGAAGATCAAAGAGCTCAAGTTGGCACAAACTATCCTGAATTGTGTCTTATTAACCCATATTCTTATTAATTGTGTCTTATTAACCCAAGAGCCCCTGGTGGCGCAGTGGTAAAACTGCCGCCCTGTAACCAGAAGGTTACAAGTTCGATCCTGACCAGGGGCTCAAGGTTGACTCAGCCTTCCATCCTTCCGAGGTAGGTAAAATGAGTACCCAGAAATGTTGGGGGCAATATGCTAAATCATTGTAAACCGCTTAGAGAGCTCCGGCTATAGAGCGGTATATAAATGCAAGTGCTATTGCTATTGCTATTGCTATATTCCCAGTGACCAAATGCTGTAGTATGAGTGCTGAAAAAGATTAACTACCCAACAGAAATGCTGGGTTCAGGAAAGTTACCTGGGCATTTTCCAGATTACAAGCTGCCACATATCCCATAAGTGCCCCTCCATATTGCCAGTGTTTTGAGATCACACACGCTGCGCTGTCAGCAGTGTGCCGTCCATATTACGATGCTTTGTTTCAAATTTTAATGATGTGTTATGGCCCTATAGCGAGGTAATAGTGTTGCAGGAAAGTTGCTTTGTTTTTGCATTGTAGGGAGGCTTACCCCACTGTTTATGCATTGCAGCGTGTTGCAGCGTGGACAGTTGTTTTCATCATAATTTTTTGGTTGACTTCCCATGGGGTGGGGGGAGAAGGTAGCAGAGAAGGTAACAGACCCACGGCGGTGGCAGTGGCTGCTGCAGGGAGTGGGGACAACTGGGAGAGGGGATAGTTTCCCCTTCTGCCCCCTAAAAGATCACCACTGCTGGAAGTGGGATGGGGCCATCATTTTTATTTTATTTTTTTAAAAAGAGGGGGAGTGGGGTGTGTGAGGAGATGCCCTTTTACTTTAATTTTTTAAAAGCTGAGGCAGCAGTGGCAGTAGCTGCTGCAAGGAAGGGGGGTGACTAGGTGAGGGGAAAGTCCCCCCGCCTTTGCCTCCTAAAAGATTGCTGCTACCGCCGGCGGGATGGGGCACGGTGGCGGTGGCTGGCTGCAGTGGGGGGGGGTGAGGAGGGGAGAGTGAGTGCCCCTCTTTTTAACCTCTAAAAGCCCACCGCTGACTATGCAGGCAGTGGCGAGCTCAGCACCTTCCTCCTCCCCGCCTCCACCCAAGTGAAGGAAGCACACTTCTTTATTTTTCCGTGGTTATTGTTTGCGCAAAACTGGAATGATGCACAACAAATTTAGATTTTTGTTTTGGAATGGGGCTTCCCCCTGCTGGCAGATTAGCGCAAGGCAGCCAAGAAGTTTTAAAACAATTCACATCATACCCTGCAACTCCATTGGCCCAAATGGAGTCGGAGGAGGGGCAGATAAACGTGTTTCAAGGAGAATATGGACAGTCCTGCCTTGAAAACACGTTGCAATGGACAGAAAATATGAATGGCCACCAGCCTACAATGAAGCATTGAATAAAGCTTTACTCTCAGTTTTAAATGGTTGCACTATTCTGTCACACTTTTCAACACTTTACCCATTGAAAATCTCGTAGTCTGGAAAACGCCCAGGGGAGGAATCACATTCTCTGTCCAGAAGGTGCTTCTACTAGTATGTCAGCCCTAGTTAGTAAATAGTCCTTTGTGCCACAAATGCTATCTGAGCCTCTAAATCTGTATTTCCCAACCCTTTTCATCCTGGGACACACTCACATTGAAGGGGGGGCACAATCCCCCCCCATACAGACACACCTGCTCATATACTGCACAATGGTATGCGGTCTTGTGGTAGCAAGCATGAATTGTACCCCTTGCTAAGCAGGGTTTGCTCTGGTTTGCATTTGAATGGGAGACTACATGTGAGTACTGTAAGATATTCCCCTTAGAAGATGGGGCCGCTTTGGGAAAAGCATCTGCATGTTGTATTCTATCTAGTAGCCTTTTATGTTGCATGAGCAGGGCGGGAGCCCTGGGCAGCTAGATCGGCCACCCACACGATTGTCGGCTCCGTGATGGAGCCAATGGGGGCTGGGGGAGAGCAGGATATAAATGTTCCAGAAGTGAGGAGTTTCAACTTCCTGCTTTTGGAGCTGACTCAGAATGAGTCAGCACATACACCAGCCAGTATCCAGCAGCAGACATCAATTGGGAATTGCTGATCTAACATAATAGCTTGGTCTAATCTAAGAGCAGCCCAAGCTGTAAGTTTGATCCTCGAGCGGAGATGCAGCTGGACCACCTCTGTGATCAGACCACCCAGTGACAGCACCTCTGTCTAATTTGGATTATGTTTCAATTTATTAAACGCCATCCAGTTCATTTCTGACCCCAGGCCCAGACACCTGCTAGGAACCTTTTTTTCCTAAAAATAAAAATAATAATAAAAATTGCCTCCTCTATATAAGATTGTGGTGATGCTGGTGTGTGGGCCCTCTGAGCTTAGGCTGTGACCCAGCTGTGGGTATCGATTCATCAACTGGAGACGAATAATCTCATGTGCTTCAAAAAAGAGGATTGTTGCAGGGAGGAAATAGGTCCATTACATGTATAATTAAGTTCATGCTGCTGTTAAACATTGATCAGGTATCATGCCCATGAAGATTCCAAAGGATTTTTATTTTCATAGTATCAACCGTTGGCCCATGTCCAGCTTTTCTCAGAAAGTGCAATGGCTCTTTTGCATTTGCTGAAAGAAAAAGGAACTCGGCTTTGCAAAAAGCAAATACTGCAAGCCTCTTCCTTTCTTTGTATAAAAGGGGAATGCTTCTGTTTCGAAGGCCAAGTATGGAAGTCCACGGTTAGATCCATATTCATCATCAGCGTTACAACATAAATGCATCTGATAGGTGCAGAATCCCCAGGATATAATTATAGCAATTATCTGGACGGATCTTCTCATCAATAACCTTTGCCTCGTCCCCGCAACCTGTCACCCCTCATCATCAGGCCGTGAGAGCAACGTATTGTTCTGACTCGTTCGCCTGCTGCTGCGAGGGAGCAACCATTGGTGGCAGGACAGTCTGCCTGGCTGTGTGTGCATGACCTCCTGGAGTGAGCAGCCATCTGCCAGATGGGATGGCAAGGAACCAAGCATATAGTCTAGCTGCCAAGGCTGCTCTCCTGCTCCCAACCAGCAAGCTCAGTGAACACGGCTGCATCTTTCCAAAGGGAAGCATGGAACACTGAATATTGCATAGCACCAGGGTGGACCTGCAGTTCTTGGAGGGCGGTGGGTGGGGAGGACCTGGGCTGCATGTCCAGTGCCTGTTGGGGATACCCCCCCCCCCAACATATTAGACCCAGAGGTACCAACTCAGAAGTATATGGAATTCAGGCCTGTGTCTGATTTCATTTTATATTAAGAAATGAATTAATGCCTGGACTCAGGGTGAATTGACACCCCAGATCTCAACTGGTCTGTGAGGGAAGAGGTGATCCAGCATTGTATTGTGAAATGGGTACTCAAGGAAGCACAAAAGCCAGGCCAGAACAATCCAAATGCTAAAATGTGACTCACTATCAGATAATGTCTGTGGAAGAGGCCAGAGGCTGATCTCCCCTTTCCTGTTGCAAGAAATCTATGTTAATCTTTGTCAATGATTGCTCTGCTATACTCAATTGCTCTCTATAGAAATTCAACATAGGTAAATGCACACAAAGAAAACACCTATAGACTTTAATTCTTACTTTACTAACACTTTAACACCTTTTGGGATCAGGCTGGCAAATCTGGGACAAGAGAAGATGCCCATTTGCAGCTCAGAGATGCAGATTTGCCTGGGGCAAGGTCCCCTTCTCAAGATAGCAGCTAACAGAAGATGAGATTCAGATCTCTCTGGACTGGCTAATATCCTGACTAATTAAAAGACATTATCCAGAAGGTAACAGCATTGTCACCCTTTTGGGGACCCAGGAAAAGATGAGGAGATTTGAATAGACTCCATGAGAGATCAAAGGAAAATACAAATATAAAGAGTGAGGCTTACTGGACAGAGAACTAGCAGTCTTGTGCCTACACGCAATCTTATGCCTACAAGCAAGACTTGCTCATGAGTAATCCAAGAGTTTGCTGCCCAAGCTGTGGGGCTAGAGGCAGGAACTCTGTCCATGGACAGGAACTGTCTGTGACTTCCACTGCTCAGTGAGAAGTCAAGACTTCCCCAGCCATGGTGCTCTGACTCTCAGCCGTGCTCTGAGCAAACTGCATGCTTGATCTAAAAGCTCCTGTCTCCAGCCAAAAGCCTCTCTCCTTCAGCTGAAAGATCCACCGTTCTCAAGCCTCTGATCCTGGTAATATGTTGCCTCCACAAGCCTTGGATCCCTCCATCCTTTCCCCTTCTTCTCCTTTCCCCTCGTCCCTCTACTAATTCCTGATCTCCCCAAACTATGGCAGCCCTCAGCCTTCCTTACCTCCCCCCCCCCATTTTCCATCTATATCTGAATTGTATTAGGCTCTAGGAAGATTTAATACACACACATATGCTAGTTAGGAACACTGGGGGAATATTGGTAATGGCTAGGGTTGAAATACTGTTAGTAATATTGATAGAATGTTCTGCTTTCAGCTCAGCTAGATTGATGTTGTTATTCTTTTATACTCAATAAAGCCCATTGAATCATTTAGGATTGGTTTGATCTCCTTTCTTCCTTGCGCCCAGATCCTACATGGTCACTATATACAGTAAAAGAACTTGGTCACTTGGTGACACTGATGAGACAGGCCTAATTTTGTATGCTAGCTAATGAGCATATTTAGTATACAGATCAGGCTTGGACTACAACATGCCTGCCCACCTGCAATTAGAGCCCCATTGAGTAGTTTAAAGAACAAAGAGATTTAAAGGGAAAGTGTGTTGTTGTGGTTAGAATGTTGGACTAGGAGCAAGGGGACCTGGGCTCAGATCCCCACTCAGGTGTGAAGCTTGCTTGTGTGACCTTAGGCCAGCTAGGCTCTCTCTCTGCTTAATCTCAGCACAGTACCTCCAGTGACTGTTGCTGGTGTCTATCTGATGTTTCTTTTTAGACTGTGAGTCATCTTATTTATTTATTATTTCTCTGTGTAAACCGCTCTGAGCCATTTTTGGAAGGGTGGTATAGAAATCGAATTAGTCTTCATCATCATCATCATCATCATCATCATCATCATCATCATCAAGCTCAGAGGCATTGCTGTGAAAATAAAAGAGGGCAAGCCATTTCAGCTTGCCAGTCCATAGCTCTCAGCCTAACCCCCTTGTACATTCCCAGGTCCAATACAAAGTGCTGGTTTTATCCTTTAAAACGCGAAATGGCTTGGAAGCAGGTTACCTGAGAGAGTGACTTACCCCATATGTCCCAACCTAGACCTTTTTCGGAGGCCCTCCTCTGTGTGTCCCCAGGCTCGGACTGCCCACAGGGCAACAGGGCATATTCCTGGTGCGCTCCATCCACACAGTGCCCCAACGCCCCAACCCCCACCCTTAATTGCCTATTCTGATCAAAACTCGGCACCCTCCCCACATAGATTCCAGCGCCCTCTCAGTACCCCCAGTCCGGCCCTGGGTGACCCTGCCAAATGAGATGAGGTGTGTGGCTACCATGAAGAGGGCCTTTTCCATGGTTGCACCCTATTTATGGAATAGCCTCCCCAGTGAGGTTCGCCTGGCTTCATCACTTTGTTCTTTTAGACTCCAGGCAAAGACATTTTTGATCACTCAGGCCGTTTAAATTCTGGTTTTCAGATTTGAATTGATTTGATTTTTTAACTAATTTTAAAATGAGTTTTTAACTGCTTTGTATTGTATTTTTTTTATTTTCTTCTCCCCTTTTTGTCTGTTATGATTTAATGTGTTATGTGTTTTTATTGTATGTTTTAATCCTTTTAAGCCACCCAGAGAACAATTTGTTGTGGGGTGGATAACAAATAATAATGCTGTTATTGTTAATTTAATTAATTAATTAGCTCACAGGGTTGGTGGGGAGTGGGAAGAGCCATGTTGTACACCCAGGCCCCAATAACGACACAAAATGTATGACTGGAGGAATTAGGACCATTTTATTAATTCAATTTACAAAAAACCTGCAATGAGGAATAAACTAAATAGAGTGTGGGTACCACCAATGTGGGTCCGTCTCATAAGGAGAACTGCCCACAGCAGAGCAAAGGACTGGGTGTTGATTCAGCCCAGCCCCAGGTCCAGACATCATTACCATCGTGAGGTTTTATCCCCACTGAGGGGAAGCCAGCCTGCCCCATCCCACCCAGGCCACAAAACACGGAGTCATGGGCCCAGCAAACTTCTGAGTAGGGGCAAATCCCAGCCCAAGAGCTGCAAAACCCACAAGTAGGGATGTGCAAATTGATTCTGGTACAAACCAAATTGTACCCAAATCTAGCTGATTTGGGTGGTTTGGAGACAGACCAAATCAACCCTGTGGTCTATTGGCTAGATTTGGGTCCAAATAGAATCACGCCAGATTTGATTCAAATCAATTCAAGATTTGGATTGCTCCAATTAATCCTCCCAGATCCCCAGCTTTCATTTAAAAAAAATTTTTTTAAAAAGCTAAGCTCTAGCGCTTGTAGAAGTGGAATTATGGAGCAAAATGCGTGGTCACTATTTTCCAAGTGTTTGGGTTCTTTGGTGTATAATAACTTTTCCTCAATTTGGGTCCAAATAGAATAGAAATTCCCTATGAGGATTCATTACACACCTTCATTTCTTTTATTCATTTTTACTGTCTTTGGGCAATGCCAACTGTCAACTGCCATGTGCCAGCTGTAACCCCCCTCCCACCCACAAGGCAGTGGGGTACTTATCAATTTACGTTCTAGGAATTTTTTCAAGTGTTTAGACTCTTTGGTGTCTAATAACCCTTCCTCATAATGAATCCCTATGAGGATTCATTAAACACTAAAGAGTCTAAACACCTCAAAAATTCCCAAAATATAAACTGAGTATCCAGTGGCTTGCGGGTTGCGGGGGGGGGGGGCTAGTTGGCACATGGGATGCCACTAATTCCCCACCCCCAGCCGCAAAGCAGTGATGTCAAAATGAACAGATGAAATGAAAGTGTGTAATGAAGACACCAAAGAATCTAAACACTTCAAAAATTCCTAAAAAATACCCTGAGTACGCCCACTGCCTTGCGGGGGGTGGGGGGTAGTTGTCACTGTCCAAAGACAGTCAAAATGAACAGAAGAAATGAAGGCGTATAATAAATCCTCATAGGGATTCATTATGGGGAAAGGTTATTATACATCAAAATAGTCAAAATACAAAATGTATAATAGTTATTATGCATCAAAACTTGAAAAATAGTGACTGCACATTTTGCTCCATAACTCCACTTCTACAAGGGCTAGAGCTAGGCTTTTTCTTTTTTAAAAAAATTAAAGCTGGGGATCCATGTTAGGGTTAGGAGAGGGCGACTTTGAATCCCCATTATTCCCTATGGCAGAAATATTTAAAAAAATCAGTAAAAACTAAATGAAATCATTAAAAATCAACCAAGTGCGCCACTGCCTTGAAATTTGGGTGGTAGGTGGCACCCATAGGGACCTACCACCCAAATTTGGTGCCCCTAGGACCTTTATAAGTGGTCCAAATTGATCCAAATCTGAATCAAATCAAATCTAAATTGAATCTGGGGTGATTTGGGGGGGACAGATTTGGACACAAAACAAATCAGGGGTGATTCGATTTGGGCACAAATTGAATTTAAAAAACCAGTTCGTGCACATCCCTACCTGCAAGGGCTGTTCCTCGACTAACTGCTCACCTTAATTGGTCCTCTAGTCAAATACCAATATGAGACAACCCACCCCAACGCGCACTCACCTGCAAAGTGACCCAACACCCTAAACACTGAAACCCTACCAGGAGATTCAGTGAGAAATAGGCAAAAAAGGCCACCCTCCCAAAGCCAATTGGGGGTGACCTGAAAAATTCTTAATTGGCCCCCCCCCAAGGTAGCTGGATGAACCTCACTGAAACGGAATGGGAGGGTGGGTGCCTTGCCCCAGAGCAACTGAGCACTGGCAAAGGGAGTAGGCCACTTATGCAGCCACTTCCCCACTCTAATTGGCCAGCCACCATCACGTGTTGTGGGGAACAAAATGGCGGCCCCCGGGCCCCTCGATGGTGCCAGATGCACAACTCCGCCCCCTGCCTTACTGCAAAATGTGGCAGTGGGGAGCAGACATACCTTCCCTGGTTGGCATCCTGACCAATGCTGCACTTTCACCATGGACAAAGTTACACTGGTGCAAGAAGACTGGGTAGCTGCAGTATGTCGTATAGTCCTGGGGATTTTCAAACGGTGCTCATGCATGCTTGTGCAAAGTTCTCTGCAAAATGTCTGAGGCATGCCTCAGGCACACCTCGTTGTGAAAGCAAAACCATGTTTACGGTGGGGAAATGCTAGTTGGGAATGCAAGTTCCACACGTAGTTCAATTAGCTAGTGCAACATCTTTGTGCACAATATCTGTGCACAAGCACAACAGCTGTGCACAAGCAGATGCACCGAACTCCAGCTGTGTGTCCCGATGTGACATCAATGGGTGATCATTGATGACATCAGGGTTGGGGAAGCCCAGGCTGCTTGCTGGCTGCCATCTTTCCATGGGGGAAAACAACCTCTGCTCCCTCCTCAAGACTGTGGACTCTTGTGAGACAGGAGCTCCACCTCTCAGGGAAGATGTCCAGGATGTGAGGCCCTATGTAAGTTTGGTTTGGCTGGATGATGAGGGGCTGGGAGAGGAAGAAGGCTTATGATTGCCAGCCAGCCCTGTGACTCATAGACTAGGCAAGCTGATATTGGGCAATGGAGGTGAACACAGGAACACAGGAAGATGGAGTGCCTTCTACCAAGTCAGACTACTGGTCCGTCTAGCTCAGTATTGTCTACATGGACTGGCAGCGCCTTCTCCCTGTAGACATCTTGGAGATACCAGGGAGGGAGCGTGGAACCATCTGCATGCAAGCAGGCAGGTGCTCTTCCCAGAGAGGCCCCACCCCACCCCCTAAGGGGAGTTTCTTACCATGCTCACACATCTAGCCTCCCCTTCAAATGCAAACTGGGTCAAACCCTGCTTGACAGAGGGGGCAATCCATGCTTGCTTCCATTCCACTCTCCTCTATCTCCGAGGCCAAACTATAAGAACATAACAGCAGCCCTGCTGGATCAGGCCCAGGGAGGCCCATCTAGTCCACCATCCTGTTTCGCACAGTGGCCCACCAGATGCCGCTGGAAGCCACAGGCAGGAGCTGAGGGCATGCCCTCTCTCCTGCTGTTGCTCCCCTGCAACTGGTACTCAGAAGCATCCTGCTTTTGAGGCTGGAGGTGGCCTGTAGCCCTCAGACTAGTAGGTGCTCCACATTTCCGTACTGGCCGAGAACTTCACATTAGGATGTTGGCCCTTGAGCTCCTAGAAGATAGGCATAAAATTGTGATAAATATATATAATTCAACATGATTTGCTTAGTGATTGTTTATTGCGCCTAAACAGCAAATGCTGTGGCCTTTTACTCTGACTCCTTAACCACTTGGCACAACCAAAGCCACTCTCCCATTCCCTCTAGCCTGCTTCTGGCTTCCCTTTTATCTTCTTCTGTCCTCCTACTTATCTGATTGAAAACAGGAGGGATTTACAGTCGTTCCTCAGAAGCCCAGCACTGCAACTAACGGGACAAAAAGCAATTCATAGAAGTCTATTTTCCCCCTTATTGTGTTTTTTTTAAAAAAATCTTTTATAGTAAATAAATGTGGAAATGACAAAAAGCAAAACAACCAAAATAATTTGTAAATATCCACAGAGAAGGAATACCAACAGAAAATTAAAAAAACCAAACGGACAAAACAACAACGAGGGAACAAAGTATACAACTTGTTAAGAAAGAGCAAATGATAGCGTTTTGGCATCCCGATAGTGGTTTAGCAGCATACTTAATGACAACAAACCTGTTTTTCAAACTTCTAAGTGTGTGTGTGTGTGTGTGTTACACATTGTATTTGGCATTGTAAATATAATATATCTCTGTTATTTCTGCTACTATTTATTATTATTGTTATAGATAATGAAAAAGCTTAATAAAATACCGACATGGAGAAGAAAGCCCTGTTCAACTATATGCAGAGGGCGCCCTACTTAGAGAGGACAGGGACGGGAGGTCTGTCCTGCCTATGTTTCGGACCACATGTGATGCTTCTTAGGATGGAGCATCTCTTGGTCAAAGCATGGGTGAATTCCATGTTTGGGGATGCCCCACAGGTGTGTGCGTATATGTGAGTGAGTGTTTACAAAAAGCCACTGCAGACTCCTCAGTCTAAACTGGAGTTGAAAAATATCAACAAAGAGCAGTCTGGGGGGTCAAATAGCAATTTGAGGGATGGGTTTTCAGAAGAAAATAGCACAGGGGGTTAAACATTGCCACTCTGAATTGAGGGGTCACCATGGCTGTTTTCTTTGGGGGGGGGTAGGGTTGCCATATTCTGGCTTTCCAAATCTGGGTACCTAATTTGCATATTATGTAAATTGGCTTTAGAATAATTTTTGAGCAGAATGGTGACTGCACATTTTGCTCCATAACTCTGCTTCTACAAGGGCTAGAGCTTAGCTTAAAGAAGAAGAAGAAGATGAAAGTTGAATTCTGGGTGAATCTGCTTGGGGCTGCTTGGGGCAGTGCGGCCTACCACTTGTTCTCTGGATCCTTGCCCAACTTGACTGCTTCTGTCTAGCAAGGAGATTGTTGGGGATGGCTTAGTTAATATCATTAACTCATTGCTGAGGGAGGGTAGGATGCCTCCTTGCTTGAAGGAGGCAATGATTAGACCACTTCTTAAGAAGCCTTCCCTAGATCCCTCAGGGATGCATAGTTATAGGCCAGTCTCCAATCTCCCATGGTTGGGCAAGGGGTGAATGAGAGAGTGGTGGCTAACCAGCTCCAGGTGGTTTTGGAGGAAACTGGTTTTCTAGACCCATTTCAAACTGCCTTTAGAGCTGGCTATGGGGTTGAGTCTGCCTTGGTCGGCCTGATGGATGACCTTTACTGGGGAATCAGCAGAGGGAGTGTAACTCTGTTGGTTCTTTTAGTAAAAATAAAAACCGAGAGCAGACGGGAGGGGCTGCTTCCCTCAATGCCGTGATGTGGCTTTGCTCAACATTTACCCCGCAGCATGAAGCCATGTGCAAATAACTCCCAGGGAAAGAAGCTTCCACTGGGAGCTTTCCCCTCCGGTTAAAAAAGCATGCATACGGCTGGTGGGTTAATCCACATCAGGACAGTGGTAGGGGGAAAGGGTTTAAGCCCCTTTCCCCCTGCCATGGTCTTGATCTGGATTGGGCCTCTGTATATACATTATTTTATTCTGAAAAATCAAGCATCCAACTGCAGTAGCCTATGCTTAAAGTACTGTATAGTGTGACCCTAAAGGGCCAAAGGCCGCTATCCAGATATATGTGCACAGATTCTCCCTGGCTGAAAAATTTCATCCAGGAGCTATTGTGAGGTATAGGGCTGATCACCTGTGCAGGAACACAAAAGGGAAGACCTGATCACCTGTGCAGGAACACAAAAGGGAAGAGCTAAATTAAATTGATTTCTCCTTCCACCTAAGCAAGTGTTTGGTGACAATTGACAATTGGGCTAGGACTGTGTGTATGCAGCCTTCGTTCTTGAATGGAGTATTTCAGGTGTGAGAAATGTGAGCATACCTATCCTTCATTGTGGCTAGGAAAATATACATGAAAACCTGCTTCTGCTTGTGTATATAGCTCTACCTGGATTGAGCCATTTTTGTTAAAGTCATTTGTTTTAAT
This sequence comes from Hemicordylus capensis, assembly GCF_027244095.1. Classification (NCBI taxonomy): domain Eukaryota; kingdom Metazoa; phylum Chordata; class Lepidosauria; order Squamata; family Cordylidae; genus Hemicordylus; species Hemicordylus capensis. Next base: position 21,717,196 of record NC_069660.1, on the reverse strand, counting down.
CCCAAATCAGAAACAAAATGAAGATCTCACTGCACTTTCAGCCACTTCTAGAAAATGCTTCTACATGCCCAGCTGGCAAAAAAATGAATGGCAGAGGAGCCACAGAGGACAAAGCTAACCACCAAAAGGTAATTAAAAGGAGTAACCAGTGTTTGACAATGGAAGAACAACTCAAAATTCTGTTGAACAATTTTTTTTTAAAAAAGTCACATTAAACAATTGGCTCAGAAACAGTTACAACATTCGTTACCGTTTTATTATTGCCACACACTCCAGTGCTAGACAGAGTTCAACTGTTTCAGTGGGTGACCTCAAACAATAATGAGCTATTGGAAAACCCCAGAAGGGACTAGTGCCATTTGCTGGGAATTACTGCTTCATTAAACAGCTTTCCAATGTCAGTTTGATTGCCTGGTACACAACAGCAAAATCGCCTAAAAGATGTTACACTATTCAAGCAGAGAAGTCTGTGGTGGCTGTACTGGGCCTAACAACTGGAGTCATTTTAAACCACCATCCATCAAGAAACCTGCCATGAACCAAATGAAACTTGCACCCAGTGCCAAATTTCTGTGAACAGCTCTGCAAGTATAGAATATAGTGGATATTGCTGTTTGTAATTCAGCATTCAGAATAGTAGCTGACCACATAAGTACAGCCCTTCTGGATCAGGCTCAAGGCCTGTCTAGTACAGCATCCTGTTTCACACAGTGGCCCACCAGATGCCTCTGAGAAGCCCACAGGCAAGAGATGAAGGCATGCCCTCTCTCTTGCTGTTGCTCCCCTGCAACTGGTATTTAGAGGCATCTTGCCTCTGAGGCTGGAGGTGGCCCACAGCCACCAAACTACTAGCCATTGATAGACCTCCATGAATTTATCCAAGCCACTTTTAAAGCCACCCAAGCTAGTGGCCATCACCACATCCCATGGCAGAGAATTCCAGAGATTAATTATATGCTATATGAAAAAATAATTACTTTTCTTGGTCCTAAATGACCTGGCCATCAGTTTCATGTGATGACTCCTGGTTCTACTGTTGTGAGAGAGGGAGAAAATTTTCTCCCTGTCCACTCTCTCTACTCCATGCATAATTTTATATACCTTGATCATGTCTCCCTTTAGTTGCCTCTTTTCTAAGGTAAAGAGCCCCAGATGCTGTAGCCTAACCTCATAAGGAAGGTGCTCAAGACCCCTGATCAGCTTGGTTGCCATCTTCTGCACCTTTTCCAGTTCTACCATGTCCTTCTTAAGGTACGGTGACCATAACTGTAAACAGTACTCCACATGTTGCCGCACCATAGTTTTGTATGGGCTTTATAATATTAGCAATTTTATTTTCAATCCCCTTCCTAATGATCCATCGCATGGAATTTGCCTTTTTCACAGCTGCCATGCACTGAGTTGACACTTTCAATGAGCTGTCCACCACCCCAAGATCTCTCTCCTGGTCAGTCACCGGCAGCTCAGACCCCATCAGTGTATATGTGAAGTTGGAGCGACATGGGGTGAGGGGTGGAGTTTGCCCCAATATGCATCACTGTTCACTTGCTTATATTAAACCACATTTGCCATTTTGTTGCTCACTCACCCTGTTTGGAGAGATCCTTTTGGAGCTCCTCACAATCTTTTGGATTTCACTACCCTAAATAATTTAATGTCATTTGTAAATTTGGCCACTTCGCTGCCTACACCAACCATTTATGCATTAAAGAACACTAGTCCCAGTACATAAATTAATGCATAAATTAAAGAGCACTAGTCCCAGTACAGATCCCTGGGGGACCCCACGTCTTACTTCCCTTCATTGTGAAAACTGTCCATTTATTCCTACCCCTCCGTTTTGTGTCCTTCAACCAGTTACCAATCCACATATGAACCTGTCCCCTTATCCCAGGACTGCTAAGTTTACTCAAGAGCCTTTGGTAGGGGACTTTGTCAAAAGCTTTTTGGAAGTCCCATGTCAACCAGATCACCTTTATCCACATGCCTGTTGACACTCTCAAAGAACTCCAAAAGTTTAGTGAGGCAGAACTTGCCCTTGCAGAAGCCATGCCGGTTTTCTTTCAGCAAGGCCTGTTCCTCTATATGTTTAACAATTTTGTCCTTAAGTGTGCTTTCCATCAATTTATCTGGCACAGAAGTTAAGCTAACTGGCCTGTAGTTTTTTAGATCCCCCCTGGACCCCTTTTTGAAAACTGGAGTTACATTAGTACTTTCCAGTCCTCTGATACAGAGCCTGATTGTACAGACAAGTTACATATTTTTGCTAGGCGGTTAGCAATTTCACATTTGAGTTCCTTCAGAACTCTTGGGTGGATGCCATCTGGCCCTGGTAATTTGTTAACTTATAGTTTTTCAAGAGAGTTTAGAACATCCTCTCTTGTCACCTCAAATTGGCCCAGTTCTTTAGCCTCCAAGCCTGAGAAGCTCAGTGAGAACCTCAAAACCCTCAAAAATTTGAGAGATGAGTTAGATCTTCCTGTGCTGGATGGGGTTACACTCCCCTGGAAGGAGCAGGTACATAGCTTAGGAGTACTCCTGGACCCAGGCCTCACCCTGGTATCTCGGGTGGCGGCTATGGCCTGGAGTGCTTTCTATCAGCTTCGGCTGATTGGACAGCTGCGTCCATTCCTTGAAGAGGACAACCTCAGAACAGTGGTGCCTCAGCTGGTAATCTCCAGGCTTGACTATTGGAATATATTCTACGTGGGGCTGCCTTTGTATGTAGTTTGGAAACTTCAGTTAGTTCAAAATGTGGCATCCAGATTGGTCTCTGGGGCTCTCGCTGTGACATCTTTAATGACTTTTTTGTGGATAAAATCTTTCAGATTCAGGCCGAGCTGGATTCCACAGTTACTGCAGAGTCTACTGTGGAGGTGTCCAACAACTCCTCTTATGGGATTAGATTGGATAATTTTTGGTTTGTGAGGAAGTGGACAAACTGCTTCAGATTGTCGGTCCTACAACCTGTTCTCTTGACCCTTGCCCAATTTGGCTTATCGCATCTGATAATCATATTATCAGAGATGGTCTGGTTAGTATTGTAAATGCTTTGCTGAGGGAGGGCAGGATGCCTCCTTGTCTTAAGGAGGCTATTATTTGACCACTTTTGAAGAAAGCTAGACTGGATCCCTCAGAGTTAGCTAATTACAGACCTGTTTCTAATCTTCCATGGTTGGGCAAGGTGGTTGAGCAGGTGGTGGCATCTCAGCTCCAGGATGTTTTGGACGATGCAGATTATCAAGACCCATTTCAAACTGGCTTTCATGTGGGCTATGGGATCAAGACTGCCTTGGTCGGCCTGATGGATGATCTCCAGCTGGCTATTGACAGAAGGAGTGTGACTCTGCTGATCCTTTTGGAACTCTCTGCGGCTTTCGATACCATCGACCATGGTATCCTTCTGGATCCCCTGAGGGAGGTGGGATTGGGTAGCACTGTTTTACAATGATTCTGCTCCTACTTCTCTGGTAGTTTCCAGATGGTGCTGCCTGGAGACTGTTGTTGTACAAAGCGAGAACTGAAGTGTGGAGTCCCACAAGGCTGCATACTGTCTCCAATGCTTTTTAACATCTACATGAAACTGCTGGGAGAGATCATCAGGAGGCTTGGTGCTGGGTGTTAACAATATGCTGATGACACCCAGATTTACTTCTCCATGCTGACCTCATTAGGAAATGGCAAACTTCCCTAAATGCCTGTCTGGAAGCAGTAATGAGCTGCATGAGGGATAACAAACTGAGGTTGAATCCAAATGAGACGGAGGTACTGACTGTGGACCACCTTAAGTGGCACAGCGGGGAGATGTTTGACTAACAAGCTGAAGTTTGTCAGTTTGAATCTCTGCTGGTACTATATTGGGCAGCAGCTATATAGGAAGATGCTGGAAGGCATCATCTTATACTGCGCGGGAGGAGTAAACCCCTTCTGTATTCTACCAAAGAAAACCACAGGGCTCTGTGGGCGCCAGGAGTTGAAATTGACTTGACGGCACACTTTGCTTATTGACTGTGGGGGGCCAGGACCCGAGAGATGGTTTAGATCTGCCTGTTCTGGATGGGGTTACACTCATCCTGCAAGATCAGGTACATAGCTTGGGAGTGTTTTTGGACCCAAAGCTCTCCCTGGTTTCTCAGGTTGAGGCAGTGGCCAGGAGCACTTTTTATCAGCTTCAGATGATACGTCAGCTATGTCCATTTCTAGAGGTAAATGAACTTAAAACAGTGGTACTGTACATATGCTGGTAACCTCCAGGCTTGACTACTGTAATGCGCTCTATGTGGAGCTGCCTTTGTACGTAGCGCAGAAACTACCATTGGCAGCCAAATTGGTCTCTGTGACAATACGAAGGGACCATATAACACTGATTCTGAAAGAACTGCACTGACTGCCAAAATGTTTCTGGGTGAAATACGGAGTGCTGGTTCTTACCTATAAAGCCCTTAACGGCTTGGGTCCATGCTGTTTAAGAGAGCGCCTCCTTTGTCATAATCCCTGCCGCCTGTTACGATCTTCTGGAGAGGTCTGGTTACGGGTGCCACTGGCTTGTTTGGTGGCGACCCAGGTACGGGCTTTCTCTGTGGCTGCCCCAGGGCTTTGGAATAAGCTTCCTGCTGAAATAAGAGCATCTCCTTCTCTGTTTGTTTTCAGGAAGAACCTCAAGAACCTCCTGTTCTCTCAGGCTTTTAATTAGAATTAATTTTAATAATTTAAAAAAAACCTAGTTTTAATATTTTATTCTATTGTTTTTATTGCCATGTATTTTAATTTGTGACTTTTAAATATTTTAAATTTTGTACACCGCCTAGAGATATACATATCAGGCGGTATCAAAATATGATAAATAAATAATAAAATAAATAAATACAAAGTGCTGGTTATTTCCTTTAAAGCGCTGAAAGGCTTATGTCCAGGTTACCTTAGAGAGCACCTCCTTCTGCATGATCCCCACCTCACGTTAAGGTCATCTGAGGAGGTCCGTCTCCAGTTACCACTGGTACGACTGGTGGCAACTCAGAGGAGGGCCTTCTCTGTAACTGTTCCTGGGCTCTGGAATGCACTCCTGGCAGAAATCCATGATTTGAATTCATTATTGGCCTTCTGTTTGGCCTGGCCTTCCAGGGCTTTTAAATTGTTGTAAATGTTTTTAGCTTCTTGTAACCTGGTTTTCCAGGGTTTTTAAACTGTTTTGAATGTTAACTGTTAATTGTTTTGTGGTGTTTTATAGTTTCTGTTTTTAACTGTTAATTGATTTTAATTGTTTTGTTTTGATGTAAACCACCTTGAGCCATTTTTGGAAGGGTGGTATAGAAATGAAATGAAATGAAATAAATAAAATAAATAAAACAAAACTGAGAAGCTGAAAACCTAAGCATGTTTTACATGCATTTTGCATACAAGAGGGGATTTTAATCAATTTCCTCTTTATTAATGTATTTTATATTTTATTTTTACACTTATATCCCCCTCTTCCTCCGAGGAGCTCAGAGCAGTGTACATGTTTATTTTTATCCTCACAAAAACCCTGTGAGGTAGTTTAGGCTGAGAAATACATGACTGGCCCAGAGTCACCCAGTGAGTTTATGGTTGAATGTGGATTCAAACTCAGGTCCAACACTCTAGCCACTATGCTGGCTCTTCCTTTTGCATCCCATTGTTCCACCCAAAAATATGTCTCTAAGGATTCTGAGACTCTCAGAGGCATATTTCTGGGAGGCAGAGTGGGCTTCAGAGGAAAAGAGAGAAGCCAGCGTGGTGTAGTGGCTAGAGTGCTGGACTCGGACCGGGGAGACCCGAGTTCAAATCCCCATTCAGCCATGAAACTAGCTGGGTGACTCTGGGCCAGTCACTTCTCTCTCAGCCTAACCTACTTCACAGGGTTGTTGTGAAAGAGAAACTCAAGTATGTAGTACACCACTCTGGGCTCCTTGGAGGAAGAGCGGGATATAAATGTAAAAATAAAATAAAATAATAATAATAAATGAAAATCATCATTTGCCTATTGCAAATGCAATATGTTATATGGTGTGTGCAACATCAGTCTGAATGATAGTCAGGTTTGTTGTTTTTTTTAATCATACCTCCAAGGAACCCTTTCCTCACCAATTTGTCTGCTATGGAACTTCAGCATTAAAGGAAATGAGGGAAGTCACATTCTTTGCCGAGGATTCTGGGGTATGTTCTAGGATGCATATTCAGTTTGTGTGGGGGCAATGGCCAGGCATGTGGAGTCTTGCTGTTGCCCTGCTTGACCTGAGAGTGTTAACTAGAACACATCTAAGTTGCCTACAGCTGTACTGTGCAGATGAAAATGAGTTCGATTATCTTTCAGAGGAACCAGAGAGACACCGGAGAACAGTCAGCTATTCCACCCGAGGCTAGTGAAGGGACTGGAGAGGCCTCCTGAGTTCTACTGTTTTCCAGGGAAACCAGGAAAGAAGGGTCTCCCTGGATATTTTACAGCCAGTCCCATTCCATCTGGGACTGGCGAGAGCAATAATGTCAGCTCCTGTTAATTAATTGATGTACAAGTAATACATGCATTTAAAAACAAAAAACAAAAACACCACCCCATTTTTTGGTGTAAGTTGCACTGAGAACTTTATCCCAGGAAGAATGACTAATAAATGCACAAAATAAACAAGCAAACAAATAAAATTAGTAGTAGGAACACTCTGCTAGAGAGTCATCTCATCTGTTGCAGAAAGCATCCCACTTTTCCGGAATCAACCGGACAACAAATGTTTCTTAAGCAAATTCTTTAAATACAGAATTGAAAGTATATCGCCATCTTGAGGCAGTCTGTAGTAATTACGGTCACACAAATATCAATAGGTAGCAGGGACTTTAAAAGGCCTTTGTTTATGGCAAAAATGAAGCAGCTCCCTCTGCTGCCCCAAAGGTTTTTGTAGCCATATTCAAAATAATTATCTTGTTTCATAGCAGCTACAAATTTTGGCCTGCTTTGTATTGTTTCCAACTGTGCTGGAATGCATTCCAGACCCTTGAACAGTAACCAGGTGATGACTGATTTATTGATCTACTTATCTATCATATTTTATACTGCCTATGTACATCTCTAAGTAGTGTACAACATTTAAAACACAATATAAAACAGAGTAAAAACAATTAAAATTTCACAAAATAAAGTAAAAACAATCTCATAAGATAAAAACAAAACAAACATTTTAAAATTATGCGTTACAGATTATGTATTTAAAATATTTATATCCCGCCCCTCCAGTACACTACTGCTTGGGGCGGCACACAGCATTAATAAAACAGATACAATATAAACAATAAATTAATAAATTTATTGTTTAATCAATTATTTTTAATAAGCTTAATAAAATTAAGCAAGTTAAAAGACCAAGCTAAAAGCCACATTTAAAAGTTATAACTTTTCATCTGAAACTTTTAAAATTTGTAAGTAAAAATCCAAAAGCTAAGAACTAAAATATCTACCAGATATAAGCAGTGGATAAAATATTTTAAAAGTTTCTCTAAAAAGATGTTTTAAATTGTGTTCTAAAAACACTGAGGTAGGGAGCATGCTTACTGCCACGGGGCTGTTGTAGATTTGGAAGGGAGCATCAGGGAGCTATTGGCACATGGCTTCATGCTTCGGGGTAAATGTTGAGCAAAGCCACTTCAAACTACACTCGTGGCATTGAGGGAAGCAGCCCCTCCCCTCTGCTCTCGGGTTTTGTTTTGAAACAAGTTCACATGGCATGCGTCCATGTTTTCCTTCTAGCCAATGGGGTGGGGGAGCTTCCTAGAGAACAACATCTGCATTTCTAAAGAGAGCAGCCCTCTTATCATGCTAATGATTGTACGTCAGTGCCTCTACCTATTTGCTCTGGCATTTTCAGAAAAAGTAGCTTAAAACCAGCATTTTAAAAATCCAGAAATACGTTGAGATAAGCTAGAATTCACATCACAATGCCTGATTTGTGTGTGGAGTTGGTCCAAGAATCAAAAAAGGACTTTGGGGTAAGTCTGGCTGGTGTGTGAACTCACACACTCTCTTCTGAAGGAGATTCGTGGTAGAAGCCCTGTGTGTAAAGCCTCCAGGTCTACCCAGAAAGGGCAACTTTTCTGGAAGTTTCTCTAGGAATGAGAGAAGTTTCCCCATTATCCCAAATGGGGAAACCTGTAGAAACACTGGTTGTACAGCCATCCCATCTTAGCAGCCCCGATGCTCCCTATGAAGTCCACAACTGCCCTGTAGTGCAGAAGCTACACCTCCGTATCTCTACATTATATGACCTGCTATTTTTAACCAGGAATAGGATGCAACCAGATTTTTATCAAGGTGTAAGCCTGGTTCGCACAATCATTTGAATCTAAGTTTGAGATGGATTACCAACATGAGGGTGATTGTGTGAACCCACACCAAGGTGGTTTAAGGCCTGAGATGAATCTGAGATTCCTGCAATTGCATGGATTCACACAATCACACTAATGCCAGTAGCCCACACTAAAGCCAGATTCAAATGATTGTGTGAACCAGGTCATAAAATGAAGCTGCCTCTATCCCATATCTTATCCCACCCCCTCCGATAATTTCTAGTGCAATGCAACATGTGATGTGCCCAGTGGTGTTGTGAGGCTGAAAGTGGCCTGCGTACAAACTTTAATGCACCCTGCCACCCTTTCACTCTCTCTGCTGCCCATTTTCTCCCCCTCCCGTCCAACGACAGCACAGCAGAGACATGCCCGCGCTCCAGCTGGCTCCAGCTCCTGCCAGCAATCCAGCCAGGTGAGTAGCTGGGCTTGGGAAATGGCAGCAGGGGGCAGGAGCACCATGCACAATGCTGGTGGTGGAGTGCCATGTGCCACTCATTTTCTGGCCACTTTGCTCCCTTCCCAACCCTGGATGCATGGCCGCACTCCCACTGTGGCTGGGGCGGAGACGTGACAGCAGGCGGAGTGCTGGTGTTGAGCAGTGCTGTTGCCACACCAGGCAACAGGGTTAGGGAGGTGAGTGAGGGGACGCTTCTCAGGGCCAGGTGGCTCTGGAAAGCTGGGTGGCACGGGTTCTTGGGACCCGTCTGCCATACTGAAGCTCCACCCCTGGATGTGCCATCATCTTTCTTTACGTTTTCCCCAACAACTAATGATGTGAGAAACTCACAGCCCAACTATGTCATGATTTCCCATGTTGTGTGTTATACTAAATATACCAGGAAAAGAAGGAGGCACAGAAAAAGACAAGTGTCCTACCCAGGTTTGGGATCTGTGTGCGTAGTTTTTGTTGAAACAAACTAATAGGTAGGAGGAAGGAGAAGTGATTGTGTAGGAGGCAGGAGCTGGGTAGGCCAGCTTTTCCTCCTACCTTGGTCAAATGCTGTGCATGAAAGCTGGGTAGGACGGCACTGTCCTACCCGGCTCCTGCCTCCCACACCATCACTTCTCCCTCCGCCTAGCTAGTAGTATGTTCCCACACAACCAGAAATTGGGAGTGTGCACAGCTCCTAAACCTGGGTAGGACACTTGTCCTGCCCAGTTTTTGCTTGTGTGAACAGCCTCAATATTTCAATATATTACCCTTCAAAGCATTTACAAGTTAGAAGAATCTTGCTTTTTAAACTCTTTCTCTGCCCAGCACTTACAGGTGGTGGTCTCCTTTGAACATTTGTTATATGGGACAATACTTTGATCTCTCCCCCCCCCCGCCTTTTCCCTCAGACACCTTTGCACAGTGAACCTTCAGTTCCAACGGCTCACTTCAAACAACTGAACTCTTAACTGCCCAACTGCTTTTCTAACTGATCATTTTTAAAGGGCCCCTCTCTCACTCCACTAGGTGTTTCCCAGTTTTGGCTGCAGGGCTTTCTCTGCTGGACTCTTAGTGTGGGCTTTAACCCCTTCTTGCCCAGATAACATTCCAAGCCCAAACAACCATATATAGCACTAAGCATTCTTTAAACCTACGTAAAACCTCATCTCATCACACAGGCACGCAGCTACTAAAAAGATCAGCTGAAGGACGACATTGTTCACACATTCTTTATTTAAACAAAAAGCAATTTATTCGTTTTGATTGCCACACAACAAAACACCAACATTTCAGTAATGCTTCGCACTGTTTGCTTCAAAACTGCTGTAATAACACATTTTTATATAGGCAAATCAAGTCACCGGCACTAATTATATTGGTTTTTCATCCTTAAAAATGAGTAAACGTTAAAAGTAGAGCAACTGTCACAAAAGATGCATTGCAAAGCACCACAGCAAACTTTATTGCAATAAAATGAAAAGTACAGTGGCTGACATGATGTGTAGCCAAACCACTTCCATGTTTCCCTGCTATTGCAGATTTCAAAGGTAGCTCTGATGCTGTTTTTAGCTGCGATTGTAGAAGTTGCACTTCTGGAGGTTTCCCCATTCATGACAATGGCAAAATGTGTGGAAATGCAGTTTCCACAACTGCTGCCTCACATTAGTATCGGGGCTGCCTTTGAAGTCTGCAGCAGCCCCAAGATGGACCATTACAGAGTCAGTGGGCTGTATATCATGCCAGCCAGTATCAGCTATTGTTATTGAGGCTCATAATGTTCCAACGATTTTGAACTAATTATCCATTCGTATTTTAGTAAAAGCATTTTGAAGCCAATCCAACATTCCACTTATTGTAGCATCTGTGTAGATATATTTTTGCTGCTGCACTGATGGTTGAGGCTGCCATTCTGGACAGTACCTACCACCAGCTGGGAGGGAGGGGCTATCTGGAATAAGCCACTCCCACTTCCCATAACCAGGTAATTGGCTCTGTAAAAATGCATGGTGTCACTCTTTTCTTACCCACACTCACAGGTGCTAGATACAGATTGATGCTTATAAGAAGGTGTAACTAGAAAGGCATGTCACCTTGTGGTGACATTTCCATGTAAAAACTAATTGCATAAATTCTCTCAAAGTGAACTTTAGGCCAGCAAGATTTATGGAGCTGGGAGAAGAAAATGTTGTTTGAAGTGTGTGTGTGTGTGTGTGTGTGTGTGTGTGTGTGTGTGTTTTTCCAAGTGACAACAGGATGATCAAGAAAGAGAGAGAGCATGACTAACATTGTCAATACTGCCAGGAGTAGTTTTCACAACAGAAAAAAAAGCTTCTCTTCCAGTTATTCATGCTTTTGTATTACATGGAAATATACAATAAGCAAATGAGTTTACAGATTATAATGGTTCCATAGTATAGATTTTAAAATGTACTGTTTTCAGCAAGGCAGATTAGAGATAGGCAGTCTGAAAATGGCTGGTCCAAAGAAGCAGAATGCATTGGAATCTTGCATAAATATACTGATTTCCATCTGGCTGCATAAGGTCTTCCCAGTTACATGGCAAAGGCTGGAGAAAGACCACCCAACATCTTAGCTAATGCTGAGCATGGGCAAGCAAAAGAAGCTCTTCCCCATGGTTGCGCTGCTGCTGCTTTAGCAATGCTTTCTGCTGCTTTCAATGGTGTGTGTGTGGTGGTGGTGGGGAGGGCGATTTTCGCAGTTCCCCCCTTCCCAGGGAAGTGCTTGGTGTGGGCAGTTGTGCTGCTATTGCTGGACTGCATGACAATGTCAGGCGTGCTTCTTTTGCTTGCACACATATAACATTATTTAGGATGTCAGACACCACACTGGTCTCTTATATTTATCATTTCTTGTGGGGTACACACTCCCTTCTTCTTGCCCAACTGTAATCTCTGGCCAAGTTGTTGAAGCATTAAAAAACCTGCGAAACTGGTTTGACCAGAGACAACAACAGGATGAGTGTACACATCACAGGCAATGATGCCTCTCTCATATTGCTGTCAATTCTCGGGGATAAAATTAGGGATGTGCACAAACTGGTCTGGAGGCCATTGTAGAGGCCTCTGAACCGGTTTGAATGTGGCGCAGTTCGAAGTTTCGGCGCTGGGCGGTGGCGCACTTACCCCTCCTGCTTGGGGCGGCAGCATACCTCCCTGCTGCCCTTGCCCCCGTTTTCGGCTGGAAGTGGTCAGAAGTACCGTGCGCATGTGCGCGTTGGATGTGCGGGTGCACGCACGGTACTTCCAGCCTAAAACGGGGGGAGGGGCAGCAGGGAGGTACGCTGCTGCCCCAATAAGTTTTTTTAAAAAGTAGCGCCGGCGGGGAAAAAGCAGTGGGAGGGGTAAGTGCACCCCTTGCCCTTAAAGAACCACCACCACCACCCCAGCGCTGGACCGCGGAGGCAAAGTTCCGTACACACCACTAGATTTTTTTTTTTTAAAGTTGTCTCCAGCCATGGTCACTTGAGAGAGCTGGATCAATGCAATTTAGGAATCAACTCAAATCATATGTTGGGCAAAATTCATTTTTAGTCCAATATGTTTTAACCAAAGCTGCAACACTGAAGAAGACAGTTGGAAGCAATCTACAATCCAACTTTTTAATTCAGGAGTGACTTGCTGTTGGCTAGAAAACCAGCATTATTTGAAATGATTCCAAGCACATTACCTGCATGGAACTATTTTGAAAATACAAAGGGATTTCCTTTTATGGCACTAGCCAGGAACTGCCAAAAGATATGCAACTATAGCAACCTTAAGCCCATCCAGCATTATCCAGGATGGAACACATCATAAACATTCACCACTAAGCACCTCTATATTCCTGAGACTGCTGCTTTGCAAACGGAAATAACAGGTATCCTCTGTGCTATTTGTCCATCAAGCTGAAGATCATCTCACAAGTCATTCCTCCTTGCTCATCATCCAAAATAGCTTCTTCTTTCTCCCATGTTGAAACAGGAACACCATACGGGGCGAAGCACTGAGAGTTCACACAAGCAGCTGCTTGGGGAAGAGAAAGGAAAGGAAGTGAAGCATCTGGGAGCAAACACATTGGCTCTGATCCAACTGTACACACACACAGCAGCTGGGCCTGTGCACAACAAATCCTATCAAATAATTATAATAAACCTATCATAATAACAATGACTCAGCCCAGCCCCCTGAATGATTATAGTTCTTGGAGGGCAACAGGCACTGCCCCACCTATTAGACCAAGATGGGAAATAGTCTGCACGCGGGGGCGTATCTAGGATGGGGCAGGCAGGGCACGTGCCCCAGGCGTCACTTGAAGGGGGGCACCATTTCTTAAAATTAAAAAAATGGCCACGCATGCTCAAATGGCCTCTGTGAGGCCCTAGGCCATGCCAGGACTCACAGAGGCCATTTGAGCATGTGTGGTGGCCATTTTGTTTTCAGCGGCCATTTTATATTTAAAAATTATTTTTAAAAATGGCCACCGCATATGCTCAAATGGTCCCTGTGAGGCCCTGGAGGCCAAAGGGGGAACCTTTACAGAACCCCCCCTGGCCTTTGGGAAGCCCCCCAAAGGGGCTACAGGTAAATTTTTTTTTTAAAAAAAAAAAATAATATGTCACTGTACACATATTCAGATTGGCACTATGTACAGAGAATCAGGGCTTGTGAATACTGAGCTGAAGCTTATGAGCTAGGATTGTATTCATTTGCTCTTACTTTTCTGCTTGTGATAAGTGAGTTAAATGTGATTTCTTAATAATATGGCTATTAATGGTGAGTTTATCTTTGAATCAGTGTGAAATCCTTATTATGAAGACCCACTGGGAGTTTCTTGCTCTCCTTCTCTCATTTTAAATGTCTTTCTGAAATACTAGAATATATTCCAAGCAGTGACACCGTTTACTCTGTATATCCTTTAATTATTTTCAGAGTATCTGGGAAAAGTCAAATTCTCCATTTATTTTTAAAACTTATGTAATGGTGATGCTACAATGCATAGTAGAGAATTAGACAGGCACTTCTGTTTAGTTTTCCAAGTATACCTCCACACAGTATTTGGGTATTTCATGAGCTCCAGCATACTGAAATTTGTAGTTTTCCAGCATTTTTTGGTCTGGCTAAGTCCACTGCTAAATCGTTTTTGAAATTTAAAAGACTAATGAGCTTGACTTGTATTTTTCAGCTGATATTATGGTGAAGTTATCTGAAAGATGGGTGTCAAATGTTTGGACAGGGGCGCAATTTCAGTGCTTGCCCTAGGTGCTATTTTCCCTAGATACGCCTCTGTCTGCATGGGTTTGATTTTGCATCCAAATAGGGACACACATGTGGAAGATCAGGAGTATCATATACAAACAGATACTAAGGCGAGCAGCCAAACCCACGCTAGCACACAAGCATCCAAACCCTAGGGCAGCCCAGACCGGGTTTGGCTGATCATGTGCACCACTAAGATTGATCCCAATCCCGGTGCTACACTCACAGGTAGCCCAACTCTTAACCCTGGCCTTTAACCCTGACACCAGGGTCGTGTGCACGCAGCCGGAGCATACACAGCATGTGGGCGTGTGGTAGAGCACCGTAGAGGAGATCAGCAATCGTCTGGGGTTAGGGAGGTAGGTCTATCTCTGCTTTCCCCCCACCTGCTGTTTAGGTGGTGTGAATAGCCTTACTATGTTATTATCTAAAAAACGATGTTCATAATGTTATAATGTATACAGGAGGCCCTCTTTATTTGCGGGGGTTCTGCTCTGGCCTATTGCCTTAGATACCAAAAATAAAGAGACCTTAAACCTATAGGATGGGTTAAAAATCCACAGGGGGAAAAGTGGGGGAGAGCAGAAATAAGCACAGTACTGTGTTCTCCAGCACTCAAGAAATCCCCCCCCCCATTTTTGCCCAGTTTGGGGGGGAGGGGTTGAAAAAAAGAGACACAAAATGGCTCCATGATGCAAAATAGTGGCCGGAAAAAACATCAGAGGTTGTTTGCGGCGAATCAGGAACAACAGATGGGCAAAATGGTCCTATTTTTGCCTCACAGTTAAAGAAACTGGGTCTCTATGACCTAACCACGGATACATGAAACCATGGATGGAGAACCTATGAATACCAAGAGTCTCCTGTAAATCTTAATAGGTAGGAATTCACTAAATATTTGCAAAATCATCTTTAAAAATACAATCTAATAATGTAGTTCACAAATTCATAATACAGAATGACTGGCTAAAGTAAAGACTCTTTGCAAGTCCCAAAATGTAGTCACTTTTATTGGTCAAATGTGTTTCAACCTTCATCTTCATTAGTGGCTTCCTAACAGTTCATTTCTATATAAAATAATGAAAAGGATCCATTTATCCCTCTTGAGGAGAGATTTGTTATTAAGATTCTCACTGTAGTTTATTGGATACAAGCTTTTTACTAATGCCTCCTCATGTGAGAGTTACTGTTAAGACTGCAAGAACAGCCTTGTTGGATCAGGCCCAAGACCTATCTAGTCCAACATCTTGTTTCACACAGTGGCCTACCAGCTGTTGCCGGAAAGCCCCCAGGCAGGAGCTGAGGGCATGCCCTCTCTCCTGATGTTGCTCCCGTGCAACTGGTATTCAGAGGCATCCTGCCTATGGGGCTGGAGGTGACCTATAGCCCTCCAACTAGTAGCCGTTGATAGACCTCTCCTCCAAGAAGTTATCCAAACTCTTCAAAAAACAATCCAGATTGTTGGCTGTCACCATGTCTTGTGGCAGGGAATTCCACAAGCTGACTACGTGTTATGTGAAAAAGTACTTCCTTTTGTTGGTCCTAAATTTCTTGGCAATCAATTTCATGGGATGACCCCTGGTTCTACTGTTACGAGAGAGGAAGAAAAATATCTCTCTATCAACTTTCTCCACACCACGCATGAATGATTTTATAGACCTCTTTCATGTATCCCTGCTGTCGCCTTTTTTCTAAAAAAACCCAAAAACCCTAAAATGCCCAAGGGTACTAGGGTTTCTAGCCCTACAACCTAGGGTGTTGTAGTCTTGCCTCATAAGGAAGGTGCTCTAGGCCCCTGATCATCTTGGTTGCCCTCTTCTGCCCCCTTTCCAGTTCTACAATGTTCTTTTTTAGGAATGGTGACCAGAATTGTACGCAGTACTCTCAGGTGTGGGCGCACCATAGCTTTGTATAAGGGAATTATGATATTATCAGTTTTATTTTCAGTCCCCTTCCTAATGATCCCTAGCATGGAATTGGCCTTTTTTCACAGCTGTTGCACATTGAGTAGACACTTTCAATGAGCTGTCTACCACGACCCCAAGATCTCTCTCCTGGTCAGTCACTGACAGTTCAAATCTCATCCAGCTAATAAACAACCTGCCAGTCTGGAGCTATTAAGCATGATCCCCTGAGTTAAGCACTTTTTATTCTAGGATTATGATTATTTATATACTGCTTTTCAAGAAAGGTTCCCCTTGATTTCCATGGAAACATTATGGTATGTGTTTAACTCTAACCAACCACTATCCTCTATGTATGCACATTTTTTATTTGAGTAATTCGATGCATTTATATTTGTACTAATATTTTTACAAGTTTGATAAATTATCAAGACAAGTTGTTATCTGGAAAACTGATCATATGTATGTTGCATATGTATGTACAGGTAACTTTGTATTTATAGTCATTTGCAACTTTAATACAGATTTATTTTATTTTACTTTTTTAATATTATGGTTTTTGAACATCCAGTTTGATGTTTTCCTTTGGTTGATTGCTTAACTCACCCATGCAAATCAAAGGGAGTTAAAAGCAAAAAATGTTTGATAGATTTGGCTCATTGTCACAAAAAACATCATGTAACCCAATGGTCACACAGGAACTGTACAGAACCCCATTATGTGCAGCGGGTTCCCTTCCATGGTGTGTGTGTGGGGGGGGGGGTCCACAGATATCCACGAATAATGGGGCATTAAAGTTAATGCAAATTGGGGGGGTAGGTTCTTGCACTGCCTCAAATCACCCCCCTAATGGACAAAATGGGCCAAATAAAGTGCCCCGCTGTCTTACAGATGTCCACAGATGCCTCCCCCAGAGTAAAAAAAACTGGCCCCAAATTGTTGGGGTTTTTTTTGGCCCCGTTTTTAAAAAAGCTCCCGGAAATGACCCCCGAGGTTCCTGCAGCACAGGCCTTCCCCAAATACAGGGAAATATAACCCTTCCCCAGATACAGGTACATAAGAAGCTGCCTTATACCAAGCCTTATACCATCTAGTTCAGTACTGTCAACTCTGACCGGCAGCAGCTCTCCAGAGTTTCAGGTGAGTTTTTCCCGGCCCTACCCGGAGAAGCCAGAGATTGCAACTGGGACGGTCCACATGCAAAGCAGGCGCTCTACCACTGAGCTGCAATCCCATCTGCTACGTTAAAAACACACAGAGTGATAAATACACAAAGTGTTAGGTCTTTAACTAACTTTGAGATCCAATTACTGGCAGCAGTTAAATTAAAAAGGGAGGGGAGAAAAGAGTGTCTGTTATGTGAAGATGGAGAAAGCTCTCTTTCTTGTACAGAGAAATATTGTAGTGATCTTGGCCAGGAAATCCTGGCAAGAGAATGGGAGTTGATGTGAGAAAACTGTGCCAAGTTCTCTTGGTGTGCCAATTTCCAAGCTAATTGTTTAAAACTATCATCTCTGTGGCCCCTAATACCTGTGAAGCTAAAAGAAAATATGCAAGTCAAGCAGTGATTTCTACTGAGGGGCTGTAATGTTTTGTGTACAATCATCATCGTGGTCGAAGACAGGGAAGGCTGGTGGCCCTGGGGGCTAGCTCCAGCCCCTGAAGCTATTTTATGTCGCCCTTGGCAACGGCAGCCCTCCCACATTTTAATCACGTATAGGAAAATGTTTCCCCCATAGTTTCACCCATAAGGAATGTGGCAGAATGAAAATGATGTTTCCAAGTTGTTAAGGGATGGAAATAGTCCATATAATGTTACCTTAGACATGGTAGTAGGGGCGGTGCTTGACTTAAAGGCACCTTAAAGTTATTCTCATGACCAGCCCTTTCAGGGAGGGACAGGGCTAGCCCAGGTAGGACTGGGAGTCCAAAGCCCAGGGGTGGCTCCCAATCCCGCAGATCCTCCCCTGGGTAGCCCTGATCCACTACCCAGGCAGGAAGGGAGGCAGGAAGCAAATGTGTGCCTCCTACCTCACTCTCTGCTCGTGTGGGTCATCGGGCTGCTGGCAGCCATCATTACCACAGAGCTAGGGGGAAGGAGCAAGGAACTTTCACAGTGCACCCCAGTCCCCACGCAGTGCATTGTGGGATACCCAGCAGCCTGGCTTCCTTCTCCCTGCTCCCAATTGCTGTGCCCTCATCTGGGTGCACATGGGTGGTGGAGCCCTGTTCAGGCTCTGGTTGTGTGGGGGAAGGCGGGTAGATACCTGCCTTCCCCAAAGCCCTCCCCACTTTGGTGGCGTGAACAATCTTTCTACGTTAAACCGAAAGGGACTTAAGATGTTTGTAATTTGTCCCCTTGTTTCTACTTTGTAACACTCGCTGCAGGAGGGGAGGCTCCGCTAAAAGGCTGTTGGGGCATGGGCCAGAGGAGGCAGCGGCTGTAACAGTGGTGGTGACTCATCATAGTCATTGGAACTGGCAGTCCTGATGGCAGTGGCTGCAGCATCTGAGGCTGCAGAGGGATGGGCTAAATCACTCCTGTCATCTCTTCCGCTCCTCTTCCTCCTTCTCCAGGCTCAGCGGCTGTGCTGTGATGGCAGAAAAGTGAGAGCCCAGCCTGTTCCCAGCCCACATCCACTCCCTTCCTTCTCTGTCTAACTGCTGTCCAGAAGGAGATGGAGGTGAACTGCCAAGTTTGTCTGAGGGTGGCGCCAGCTCGTCTGGTGGCAGCTCAAAGGCGTGCCTTCTCTGTGGTTGCCCCAGGACTGTGGAACTCACTTCCGGCTGAGATTAGAGCTGCTCCATCCCTGTTGGGTGTTAGGAAACAACTGAAGACACATCTCTTCAGCCAAGCTTTTTAGTTAGTTGGTGTGTTTTTATGGATATTTTAATTAGATTTTAAAATAAGTTTTCACTGTGACATTCTGGGTTTGTTTTATGCTGCAAACCGCCCAGAGACTTTGGTAGTGGGCGGTATACAAATTCATTAAATGAATGAATGAATTTGCCTGCCTTCCTTCCACAAAAAAAGTGATAAAAAGCCAGGAAGGGACTGGGAAGTTGGCAAGGGTGAACAACTTCTGATTCTGCCCCATCAACTTCTCTGCTGCATGTCTGTATATCTGTGACTGACACACCACCAGCTTTGACAGGGGTAGGGGGCCGGTGGGGGGGACAGGGTATCCAGCCTTAGTTCAGGAACCAAACCATCATTTATGGCATTGCTCCCTATGGGAAAATAGGTCCTGAGTTCAGACATATCAACTTAAGATACAGGTTTCAGGAACCAGTTGTGCCCCAAATCTGAGGTCTTCCTGTACAGAACACCATTACGGTGGCGATGCCTCCTCTCCAACTAGTGTGATACTGATCAAACCTGGTTCTGTTATATGACTTAAGAGCACTTAAGCTTCCAATGAAAAAAGAACTAATTATATCATTAACATCAGCAAAATTTACAGCTGCCACCAACTGAGAAAGAAGAACACCTAAAATGTGACACGGCCTTAATAAATTAGGAGAAATTCTAAATCAAGACAAATTGGCTGATATTCTGACTAACCATGCATCCATGCAGTGGGAAGAAGCATCCAATCCAGTGAATTTCTGGAGTTCTGAAATTAGCATCATGCAGCGGGTGGGGTGGGGTGGGGTGGGGATTTTGGCCAATTTCCCCCTTCCTTGGAAGAGCCCCATGCCACCCAAAATTATCTCCTGAGGGCTGACCCAGACATGCCCAAAAGACCTTTAATTCTTAAATACCACACAAGAACAGCTAATTTTTTACCTTCTTGTTTAGCATCATGAGTTGATCTCAGGGGTTCTTTCTTTTTGTTCTTGCTTTCTTTGTTGGGTCTCTTGGCTCTTGTCTGTCCACAATGTTCAGCATGCTTACGCATATTATTCTGTCCAGTATAAAAGATCAAAAACAAGACTTAAAATGTAAAGCATCCATATGTTCTTATGAAGCAGCAAAAAGATGCAGAGTTACTGCAAAACCTTTTGTTAGTTAAACACTGGCAAGTCTACAGCTCATGGGCAGAGGGTGCAGTTGAGCTTCACTCACTGGTCCTACACTTCTCTCCTTCTCTGAGCTAACAGGCCTGTTGACATGATCATCAATATCAGGGTAGGAGACATTCTACCCTGGTCTGCATGAAATCACAAGAATCTCTACAACCCAGGTTGCTCAAAGGAACGTAACCCAGATTTTGTAGCCTGCTCTTAACCAAGGTAGAAAAGGAAAGGAGAGCTCTCCTATATACCTTTTCTGACTCCGCTTATTCACTCTTATAATCCCCTCCCTGACCTCTGATCTCTTTGCTTTCTCTGCCTCTCTTGAACTCATTGGCGGATTTCTTCCAAAGGCATCATTGAGCTTCACAGGCCCAGGTTTTGTGGGTTTTTGCCTCTCACTGGCTTTGCTGCCCTGGTGTCACAGGAAAGCTGGTCTTGTGGTAGCAAGCATGAATTGTCCCCTTAGCTAAGCAGGGTCCACCCTGGTTTGCATCTGAATGGGAGACCACATGTGTGAGCACTGTAAGGTATTCCCCTTAAGGGATGAGGCTGCTTTCCATTAGGCGGGTGGGGAACAGAAGGATCCACGAAGATCTTGCTGCTTTTCACGACCAGCCTAACTCCAGCTGGGCTGCCCCAGGCTGGTTGTGAGAACAGCCTTGGTGTTTAGCTGAGGTTAAGCGAGCCTGTGATTCGCATAACCCCAGCCAGCAATTAGGGATGTGCACTGAACCGGTTCGGATAAGGGCCTCCAAACCAGTTTGAATGGCAGGAAGTTCCGCCAGTTCGAAGGTGGCGGGGCGGGTGCACTTACCGCTCCCTTCACTTTTCCCGCCGGAGGTCTGTGTTTTAAAAGTCCACCGGAGTGGTAGCGGACATCCCTACCGCCCTGTTGCCGCCTTTACCAGAAGTATCCGATGCGCGGGCTCATGCCAGATACGTGTGCGCAACATGCACGCGCAGGCACATTGGATACTTCTGCAGGTGGACCTTTAAAACACAGAGCACTGGTGGGGGGGGAAGTGGAGGGAGGGGTAAGTGCACCCTCCCCCACCCTTAATCACCCACCCCCACCTTCGAACTGCCAGAACCGCCTGCCGTTCAAACCGGTTTGGAGGTCCTTATCCGAACCGGTTCCATGCACATAAAGAGGTATGCACAAAGATTGCATACATCTTTAACTTGCACCATTTTTGTTCAGCTTCTGCTAGAAATGGGGAGGGCCAAGAGTACTGAAGCCCCACCCTCTAAACCAGGGTTGCTCAACTACAGCCCTCCAGCTGCTGGACTACATCTCCCATCATTCCTGGCTATTGGCTACTGTGGCTGGTGGTGATGGGAGTTGCAACCCAACAACAGCTGAGGAGTCGGAGTTGGGAAGCCCTGCTCTAAAGCCTAGAACCCCTCTCTGGCTTGCGAGATGTCATAATGTATCACCCACACACTTTAAAGCCTATTCCTGCAGCCATGAGGGATAGAAACTTGCCTGTCTGCAGCTGATAATGGGCGTTTGACTTATTTATGCAGAAATAAAGAACATGCAGAGTCCTGGCCATCTATTCTTTTGACTGCAGGCATCGCCTTTTATGTTAAAAGGGAAGTTTAAAAGCAAGTTAGCATACCCAGCGTGAATAGCCCCTACCACATTTAGGGCATGTGTAGACTCTTGGCTGAAAACTGGAGTCGTGGTATTTCTTGAAGTGAACCGTGAGGAGCTGCTTCTGTCGAAAGCATTTGCTGCAAGAACTGCAAACGAAGGGTTTCTCACCAGTATGGGTCCGCTTGTGCATAACCATGTGGCGTTCCTGGGAAACATGTCAGACAAAATAAAATCAAGTTGTAACCTGTCTCTGGGCATGTATGGATGTACATAACTTTAGCAGCAAGTCTGGGGTGGAATCATATTCACTGTAGAGTAGGCAGAGGACAACTTTCTGGTTTCAGCAGAAGACAGATGTGCACAGGGTGATTGGCTGGACTGTGTGTCAATCATGAAGCCACTCCTTCCCTTCTAGGAGCAGAGCGGTACAGAGTGCCAAACGGACAGTTTTGTGTCAGTCACAGAGCCACCTTCCCAACGTCCCCAGAGCAGTTTTTGGAGTTCAAAATGAAAACTTCTTTCTTTTAAAAGAACAAGACAAATATTTGAGGAGATAAACTGGAAAACAAAAACAAAGCATACTGTCTACCTGAATAGTCTACCTGTGATATTTGCTTTTTCTTTGAGGCTTTACAAGTCCTTGAAGCCAGGGGTGTAGCTAAGGGAGAAGGGGCCCGTGTTCGCCCCTCTCCCCAGCAGTCCCTCAGAGTGACGGACATAATGAAGAAAACCGGGAAAGGTGAAGCTGGGGGGCCCTCTGGAACTTGGGGGCCTGGGTGCTTTGAACCCATCCACTCAATTATAGCTACACCCCTGCTTGGAGCCAAGTTTCCAAGCACTAGCCTAGCAAGCTTCTCTGCCATCTCTATGCACAAGAGTGATGGCTCTTTTCTTTTTAGCAAGGTGAGAACAACTGTCCCTATCCAACACCACCACAGGTTCTCTCCAGTGGTTGTCACTGGTGTCTAACTTCTCTTTTTGCCCTTTTAGGGCAGGGAACCATCTGCTCTTTTTCTATGTAAACCACTCTGAGAACTTTTATGTTGAAAAAAAGGAAATGTTGTGCCGTCGAGTCAGTGTCGATTCCTGGCAACCACGGAGCCCTGTGGTTTTCTTGGTAGAATACAGGAGTGGTTTGCCATTGCCTTCTCCTGTGCAGTATGAGATGATGCCTTTCAGCACCTTCCTATATCACTGCTGCCCGATATAGGTGTTTCCCATAGTCTGGGAAACATAGGAAGCTGCCATAGACTGAGTCAGACCATAGGTCCATCTAGCTCAGTATTGTCTTCACAGACTGGCAGCGGCTTCTCCAAGGTTGCAGGCAGGAATCTCTCTCAGCCCTATCTTGGAGAAGCCAGGGAGGGAACTTGGAACCTTCTGCTCTTCCCAGAGTGGCTCCATCCCCTGAGGGGAAGATCTTGCAGTGCTCACACTTCTAGTCTCCCATTCATATGCAACCAGGGCAGACCCTGCTTAGCTAAGGGGACAAGTCATGCTTGCTACCACAAGACCAGCTCTCCTCTGGTCTGCTCCAGAAGACCAGCGGGGATTCGAACCAACAGCCTCCTTCTCTCTAGGCAGGTTGCTTCCCATTAGGGTCATGTAAAAGCGAAAGTGTGCCATCAAGTCACTCTCGACTCCTGGCGCCCACTGAGCCCTGTGGTTTTCTTTTGGCAGAATACAGGAGGGGTTTGCCATTGCCTCTTCCCGTGCAGTATGAGACGATGCCTTTCAGCACCTTCCTATATCGCTGCTGCCTGATATAGTACCACGGCCATTTTTGCTGGCAGGGCAGGGGGCTGGCAGAGAGGCAGACTCCTGCTTGCCTTACTGCACACGTTGCCCGCTGAGGCTCTGAGTGGTGCCACAGCAAGTTGGCAGAGCAGGGAGCTGGAGGAGGAGGAAGTCCTCCGGCATCCCCCAATTGCCTACAGCCCACCCCCTCCACAAAGACACCCACACAATGATGAACCTGGGGTTAAGGGCACGCTTGCGCCCTTAAACCCAGGTTTAAGCCTGGGGTAAATTCCTGGGCTTGTGGCCAAGGCACTACCAGGATTGGGCTCGATCCTGGCAGTGCACACGGGCAGCCCAGCCCAGGGCTGGACTATCTAAGCCTGGTCTTGACTGCCCGTGTGAACAGCCTCATTCTGTTGCTGTCCACCCTCAGGAGTGGGAACAGCTGCATAGCCCTCTGGCCATGTTTCGCTCAGGCCTGGGGACACTGAAGGTCTCGGGGAACTCCTTATTCCTCCTCCCACTTTGAGAACTTTGGGAGCTACCAGCAAGAAACAGCAGCCTGGGAAGACAGATAGCGTAGAGCAGCTTGCATAGAAGTGCACATCCATCAAAGAAAGGAATTTAACAACCAAACTGCTGAATTCCAGGAGAATTTTTGCTGCAGGCCTGGAGGGGTGGAAGAGAGGCTGCTTTGTGGCGGGGAGAAGATGGAGAGAAAATGAATGGGAGAGAAAAGAAAATCGAAGCTGTGTTGGAGAGGAGAGTTTCATGCAGCAGAGGATGCGTGTGTGAGGAGAGAGCAGCTCATTCAGAGTGCCTGGGACTTTTACACACAGCAGGTTTTTCCGCGACTTTACAGGGAGACTTTACTGCAAATTCAAAGTTGTCCCCCAAACCCGACACAAACAGTGGATTTTTTTTTACCCTGAGATAAATCCGGCTACATTCTAACGTGCAGTGAAAAACCCAAATTATGTGTGAACTGCTCCCCGATAACTCCCAGGGACTTTGGGGTAAATCTGGCCGATATGTAAACACACCCTCTCCATTCTGGAGGAGATGCGAATTAAAGGGCTTTAAAAGCCCCGTGTGAAAAACTTCCTGGAGACTGATGCTTAAGGTCCAAAAAAGGTTTATTAGGAAAACTACACGTAGGAGAGAAAGCCTGTGTCCCTGCATGTAGCTAACTCTTAGTGCTGGGGAGAGAGAAGGAGAAAGCAGGAAGGAAGTAGCCTGAGAATATTAGTCTTGTTGGGGGTTGTAATTTTTATCCCCCAGTTAATTAGCAGAGCACTAAAGAAGCTACCCATTCCAGTTACAGAGTAGAATGCAGAGTTTAGTTGTTGCAGCTATTTAGAGAAGATACATGGAGATTCTTGTAGAACTAAATACTAAGTAGAATTATTGGTGAAGTACACTTTGGATACGAAAGACCTAATCCTTAATTTATAGAACTACATAATAATAGGTAGGGAGAGAGAGAGGTGTTTCCATCTGCTCTCTAAGAGGAAAGGGAGGGATTCTGACTCAACAGGAAATACCTGAAGAGTAATATCAGGGGTCATACAGGTAGAACAGCTAGGGAGATTCTTACTCACTACCTCTGCTCCCAATGCCCCTAGGGGTCATTCGGACAGTTGCTGCAAAATGGTGATGCACTGGAACTCCATATCCAACAAGTCTACCTGTCAGAATATCAGTCTACCGGGCTCAGAGTAGAGATAAAAGAACGGAATCAAGAAGAGGGATTTCCCTAAAGCCCCTCATGGTCAGTAAGTTAAACAGGTGCAGAGAGCCGATGTTTGAGGAGTCACACCTCCAACACCCTGAACACCTGAAGAGAGAGAGAGAGATTAAAAATGGCATAGTCACATGCCCCCACTCAGCCAGCCAATCAGATTTCAGGTAGTGGCAGGATGAAATGCCTGAAGATAAGCCCAGGAACTACCAAGAGCTCCAAACTTATTCCTGTTCCAGCTCATAGCAATAGCAATAGCACTTACATTTATATACCGCTCTATAGCCGAAGCTCTCTAAGCGGTTTACAATGATTTAGCATATTGCCCCCAACATTCTGGGTACTCATTTTACCGACCTCGGAAGGATGGAAGGCTGAGTCAACCTTGAGCCCCTGGTCAGGATCAAACTTGTAACCTTCTGGTTACAGGGCCGCAGTTTTACCACTGCGCCACCAGGGGCTCAAGGTTTCCATGTGGGAGAAAGTGGCCAAGGTGCATTACTGTGTCTGTGTGGAGTGTCCCTAAGTACTCTGCTGTGGGTGGGGGCAGAGCAGAAAAGCCTCAGGGGGTCAGAGTCAGGCCCTAGGCTGGCAACTGACTGTCCCTATTCTACAGCCAGTTTCCAAATACTCAGAGTAGAAAGAACATTTGTGAAAGATTTGTCCTTCAGTTCAAGTTAACTTCAAAAACACACCATCCCTTAAACCAACAACAACAACAACAAAACTCACTATCTGAACACGCTAGAACAGGCTCAAGCTTAAGATTTTAACAGGGCGAGCTTTATGCAGAAATCGCTTAATATGGCAAGACGATAATAAACACATTGCAGAGAACTGGCCAAAAATATGTAAATATTTAAATCAAACTCTATTGCAAATGCATACCGAGAAGATGAAATGTAATCATTTCTACATATGCCTAAGCCAAGAAATAGAAAAGGTGCATCATCTGCAAAGAGACTATCAGCTGTCACTTATTTTAAAAATAAGGAATCAGACTGAGGCTTATGGAGACAGGATTGCATTTTTTTAAAAAATAAATTGTTGTACACCACCCAGAGCCTTTGTATGGGGTGTTTTATAAATGAAAGAAAGAAAGAAAGAAAGAAAGAAAGAAAGAAAGAAAGAAAGAAAGAAAGAAAGACCAAGAGAGGAACACAGGAAGCTGCCTTCTACTGAGTCAGACCATTGGTCCATCTAGCTCAGTATTGTCTACACAGACTGGCAGTGGCTTCTCCAAGGTTGCAGGCAGGAGTCTCTCCCAGCCTTATCTTGGAGATGCCAGGGAACTTGGAATGTTCTGCATGCAAGCAGGCAGGTGCTCTTTCCAGAGCGGCTCCATCCCCTAAGGGGAATATCTTGTAATACTCACACATGTAGCAATAGCAATAGCACTTACATTTATATACCGCTCTATAGCCGGAGCTCTCTAAGCGGTTTACAATGATTTAGCATATTGCCCCCAACATTCTGGGTACTCATTTACTCATTTTACTGACTTTGGAAGGATGGAAGGCTGAGTCAACTTTGAGCCCCTGGTCAGGATTGAACTTGTAACCTTCTGGTTACAGGGCGGCAGTTTTACCACTGCGCCACCAGGGGCTCCTTTAGTTTGTAAGACAAACAATATAAGCATCCTCAGCAGATCTGCAGATACAAACCTCACATCCAAGTCTCCCATCCAAATGCAAACCATGGCAGAACCTGCTTAGAAAAGGGGACAATTCATGCTTGCTACCGCAAGACCAGAGAGGATGAACTTAAAAGGTCAGAAGCTGGAAGACGTTCAAAACGCCAGTTTGCAAAGAAGATAGAAATAATAACTGACATGATGAGGAATATTACTTAAAGTAATCCCATTGAAATTAAAAGGACAAGTTAGAAATTGCCTAACTTGTCCTTTTAATTTCAGTGGGACTACTTTGAGTAATCTTTCTTATGTCAGCCATTGAACATTGATATTGAAAATATATAAAGAAATTGGAAATTCTCTCTTTCCTTTTGTCTTCCTTGTTTGTGTCAGTATCTACAACTACTACTACTGCAAATATTTAATATGCCGCTTTTCAACAAAAGTTCTCAAAGCAGCTTATACAGAACAATAAATAGTAGATAAATAAGATGATTCCCTGTTCCAAATGATTCACAGTCTAAAAAGGTAGGCACCAGCAACAGCCACTGGAGGGATGCTGTGCTGGGGACGGAGAGGGCCAGTTACTCTCCCCCTGCTAAACGTTAGAGAATCACCACTTTTAAAAGGTGCCTCTTTGCTCAGTTAGCAAAGATAACTATTGACATTGCAGGCCCCTTGGGGCAGGAACTTAGCCTCTCATGCTTTGCAGAGTGCCATGTACAAGGAGAGCAATACAGAAATAATACATAATAATAATTGAGAAAATGGAGACAAAGCAAAGAATGGATATTACAAAACTTGCTGTGTAGGGCCAGTTGCAAGGGATGGGCAAGGAATTACAACCTCACGGCGGTGGCAGATCTATAGTGGAACCGTGTCAATTAATTATTTATTTAAGAGATTTAATATAACACCCAATCCACAGACTCAGGGTGGTGTACAGACAAGAACAGCATCCGAAATTTAAAACTAAAACAAAGAGAGTGTGAGAGCGAGAGATTGATTTAAAGGGCAGACGCCTGGCGGAAAAGAAACATCTTCAATAAGACCTTAAAGGAGGGGGCAGACCGAATCTGGCGGGGAAGAGAATTCCAAAGCGAAGGGGTGGCAACAGAGAAAGCCCTTCCAGGGGCCCTATTACTGCGGACCTCTCTGAGACCAGGGACAGAAAGAAGGGCAATCTGAGAAGATCTCACAGGATGGGACAGAACTGGCTGGGAGAGGCAGTCGTGAAGGTAAGCAGGTGCTAAGCCCTGAAGGGCTTTAAAGGTGAGAACCAGCACTCTGAATGGGACCTGGAAGCAAATAGGTAACCAATGCAGCGACCGCAAGAGAGGTGTCACACTATCATATCTCCTAGCGCCCATAAGCAAGAGGGCCACCATGTTCTGGACCAACGGAAGCTTCCGGGTCGTCATGACGACTTGGGCCTTTCTCCCTAGCTGCCCTTTTTGCTTGGAGCACCTGCATGCTGCCTCCTCTCTCCTCCAAATCCCTTCTTAAAACCCAACTTCTATGAAACCTTGGGCACAAGTCCCTATACCCTACCGTAACAAAGCTTAACGACATGCAACTGCAACAACTGCATACTCTTCCTCTGTTATCCCTGCTCCACTTCCCTTCCCCTCCTCTGTCGTATCAATAACCAGACTGTGAGCCACCTAATGACACAGCGGGGAAATGGCTTGACTAGCAAGCCCGAGGTTGCCGGTTTGAATCCCTGCTGATATGTTTCCCAGACTATGGGAAAGACAGGGGTATATCTAGGGTAGGGCATGCAGGGCACGTGCCCCGGGTGCCACTTGAAGTGGGGGCGCCATTTTTTAAAATTATTATTTTTTAAATGGCCGCCAAAAACAAAATGGCCACCACGCATGCTCAAATGGCCTCTGTGAGGCACTAGGCCATGCCAGGCCTCTCAGAGGCCATTTGACCATGTGGGGCATCCATTTTGTTTTCAGCGGCCATCTTTAAAAAAAAATTGTTTTAAAAAATGGCCACCGCACATGCTCAAATGCGAAGCCCTAGAGGCCAGTGGGGGGAGTGGGAACCTTTGCAGACCCCCCCCCCCCACGGCCTTTAGGAAGCCCCCCAAAGGGGCTACAGGTAATTAAAAAATTATTATTATTGTTACATTTATAACCCGCTCTTCCTCCAAGGAGCCCAGAGCGGTGTACTACATACTTGAGTTTCTCTTTCACAACAACCCTGTGAAGTAGGCTAGGCTGAGAGAGAAGTGACTAGCCCAGAGTCACCCAGCTAGTTTCATGGCTGAATGGGGATTTGAACTCGGGTCTCCCTGGTCCTAGTCCAGCACTCTAACCACTACACCACACTGGCTCTTGCCAGTAAAATCTAAGCTGACACTAGGGCGCTTTCCAGACTAGCCGCTCAGAAGCAGCGAAATGCTCAGTCCAGGCAAATCACTTTCAAAATGTAAAACCTGCAGGGGGAGCAGTCTCGCGTAAACTAACCCCACTACCACCCCCAAACACCTTTTTTACGCCGGATAAATGACATCATAGCACAAAGTCGCAGCGATTAAATTCAAAACAAGGCCTCCAACATATGAACGGCACCCTGGCGCTTTCGTCGGGACTGCGGTGTCACGGCACAGGAAGAGTGGAAGCAAACTTCAGAGACGTGTTGTGACCCCGTTGCAGGGTCTAGTCTGGAGAGCGCCTAGGTGCCGAGACCCCAGCCACACAGACCAGCAGAAATCCGTCAGGGCCCCATTCGCTTTTCAAGATTAAACATGGCCTGTTCATTTTTAAACTTATCCTGGGAGCCATGACAGCTAGATAGTTGTAGCATTCATAGGCTTGACTGTGCTCTCTCTCCCCCAGAGGTACACGCACTCAGAAAAAATAACGTTTTTTCCCTGGCTCCTTGAAAAGCAGGAATCAATTAATTATTATTTTGTAATGTATTGAAATAATTTTGCTCATTTTCATTTTCATGCAGTTCAAATATTATTTCTGACATATGGCAGCAAGAAGTGAAGTGGATTTAGATAGGTATAGAGTTTCTCCTCCAGTCATAATGATGGGGTACATCACTACTCTTATAAGCAAATCACACTACTTAAGACTTACCATAAGTAATCCCCCTCCCTCTGCCATTTGCACCACAAACCTTGATGTTCTTTGCATAACTATGGGAATTTAGCTACAGATGGCAGCAATAAATATTTGCACTGTGATCAAAGCAAAATGCATCCCTGCAAACTAATCCCATCAAACCAGCAATCAGACCCCAACTATCTTAAATACCTGCTTGCATGCATAACCGCACTGATCACATTTGAATCTCTTTTCATTTCTGTGTGTCTTCTTGTGCTGTCTGAAAGCATAGCGCTCATGAAAGACAACCTCACAGTAACTGCACTTCAGGGGCACTTCAATGTAGGAATGCAGGTTTCGCAAATGGATACCTGAAAAAAGTACCAGAGCAAAGGAGTTTTAAGCCTTTCTATGCATTTTCTCTAATGCAGAGTTCTGACTAAATTTACAATATACAGTACATGTGTCTCCCTGGAGGACAGCGTATACATGCTCTAACTGAAGATTGAATATATCGGTGCAGGATAATGGAATAAATAGTGGCTTTGGAAATCAGCATTTCCACAGTTCCACATTGGATCCAGAAATAGGACCAATTCACAAGATGGTCATAGCGGCCGTTTTACACATTAGGCAAACCTGGAATCATGCATGATGTGGAAAGAGCAGATACGAGAGAAATTTTTCTTCCTCTCTCACAACACTAGAACCAGGAGTCATCATCCCATGAAACTGATTGCCTGGGAGATGTTCGCACATGGCTTCATGCTTCAGGGTAAATGTTGAGCAAAGCCACTTCAAACTACACTCGTGGCACTGAGAGAAGCAGCCCCTCCCCTCTGCTCTCGGATTTTGTTTTGAAACAAGTTCACATGGCATGCTCCTTGTTTTCCTTCTAGCCAATGGCGGCGGGGGGGGGGGAGTGAGTGAGAGCTTCCTTAAGAGAGATATCTGCATTTCTAAAGAGAACATCCCTCTTATCTTGGTAATGAGTCTACATCATGCCTCTCCCTATTTGCTCCAGCGTTTTCAGAAAAAGTAGCTTAAAACCAGCATTTTAAAAATCTGGAAATACGTTGAGAAAAGCTAGAATTTGCATCACAAAGCCCAATTGGTGTGTGGAGTGGGTCCAAGAATCTCGAAGGGACTTTGGGGTAAGTTTGGCTGGTGTGTGAACGCACACATTCTCCTCTGAAGTAGATTAGGAGTAGAAGCCCTGTGTGTAAAGCCTCCTGGAAACTTAGGAAAGATGAAAGGAAGTATTTGTTTTCCACTAATCTATGGAATGTTCTGCTGGCCACCAGCCTGGATGGCTTTAGAAGGGGCCTTTCATGGCCTCTTTTAAAATTCATGGAGGACATCAATGGCTACTAGTCATGATGGCTATAGGCTACCTCCAGATTCAGAGGCAAGATACCTCTATGTATCTAGTTGCAGAGTGGCAACAGCAGAGAGGGGACATGCCTTCATCTCCTGCTTATGGGCTTCCTAGAAGCATCTGGTGGACTACTGTGGGAAACAGGATGCAGAATTAGACAGGCCTTGGGCCTGATCCAGCAAGGCTGTTCTTATGTTAAGTATCTGCCTACAATCTCAGTTTCCTGCCTGCATGCCTGTGGCAAATCCCAGGTTTCAGTTAGCTCAAAAGCTCCATCTAGGGTGCCCCCTGCCTAGCATTCTGCCTAACATCCTAGCAATCTATCCCTTCTATTTTGTCCCTAGTTTATCTGAATAAACCCTCAAAATACTGTTGTCTAGAACTGGGCTTACAGACTCTGACTGTGGTGCACCAGGAAGTCTCAAACTGGACAGCAGGGTTTGTTGGAAGCTGCGTCTGTGTCTGGCTGGTGACTCTGGACCATTCTTCAACTGGTGGCAGCCTACCTTAGAGGAGTGGCATTCTCCTAAAGTGAGCTCAGTGTTGCTCGACTGAGGATGGATCCCAGGGAAAAGAAAGAGTCTCCAAGTCTCTCAGAGTGGCACATATGGTAGAAGTGACTGCAGTGAATAAAGCCAGCTATGTGACACCCTGTAGGAGCTGGAACTGCAGATTAGGTGTGCTGAGTGTCTTTCACTATTAAACAAAAGGAGTGTGAAATATTCTGTGTTGTTCTCTTACCCTTCCTGGTTATTAAAACAGTAAGTTAGAGATCCCTCTCCCAAATTACATATTATGACTTTCGAGGACTCAAAAAAATAATTCTGTGATACTGGCCTAATGAAATTTAAAAGCAGCTAGGGTTTCAAGAGTCATATAATCAATTACTGTGTGCTATATAAAAGTTCAGATGTTAATGTGTGCTCTGGGCCAAGCCCATGCTGCAATAAAAGTACTCCCAACGACTTCAAAGGAGCCTTATCAGGTCTTTTCCGAATTGATTCTCATTGCGATTTTACATTTTCTTTGAACTCCCCTTGGAGTTGCACTAGGCCCAAATTAGAATTAATAAAACTGCAAGCAAGCAAGAGTCCAAGGAAAAACAACTATTTTTATGTTCTGCATCTGAGCAAACCTTTTCAGCACATTTACACCTCAAAATCTCTGATGTACCACCATCATTTCTTGGGTATATATTATTTAGGGACTACAGATAAATTCCCCAAATATCTATGGTTTCCCCCCCCTCCTGCCGCCACCTGCCTTTCTGTTGTAGCACTCTGAAACCCTGTTTAAGTACCAAACTGAGACCTAATATTTACCCGAATCGAAGACAACTCTGAATTTAAGATGACCCCCTTTAAAAGTAGAGATTAAATACAGCTTACATCCCCATATACTCGAAAGGAACAGAACTCTGAATTTAAGATGACCTGATTTCTAATGTAAAGGAACTTGGGGGGAAACCTAGTCTTGGATTCAGATAAATATGGAGCCTCATGATCTGTGAGAAGAGCTCGCAGGTGGGCTTCGTGGAAGGTGGATTTAACCTACCTTCCCCACAGATGATCTCCTCTCCTCCTCCACAGATGATCTCCACCCACCTGGGTGGGTGGATCTCTCTGAAGCTCCAAGGTTCGGGGTGCTGGGATGTGCTGCCCTGCACCCCAGAGCTCAAATAATGCAAAGTGAAAATGTGCAGTGCATTATGGGATTCCCCCCTCCCCTCCCCGAGTGTGCCAGCCATGGCTGTGACACATGAGCATAAACATGAGGTTAAGGGAGCGCTCGCTTATCCTGGCATTTCACATAGGTGTGCAAAACCGGGCTGGGCTCCCTTCGCCCGGTTTTGCATGGACATCTGAATAGCCTCATGGTATTGTAGCAACCCCTGCTAACTGGGAAGAGAGGAAACTTTTCCACTGTCCATATGGAGCCCAGCTCAGCATCCATCTCAGTGGCTACTGCTGGTGTCTCGTGTGTGTGTGTGTGTTTGTGAGCCCTTTCGAGACCGGGAACCATTTCCTCATTTTCTTTGCAAACCACTCTTTGTGTTAAAAAGCAGTTTATACATATCTTTAATTCTTATTTGGACACTAATGATCCTACTTCTGAATAGTCCAGATCCAATACAGACAGTGAACTCTGTGCAAGCAGAGGTCATATACCTATTTAAAACTTTATAGCCCTCCATTTCTGTTCAGAGGGCACCCAAAGTGGCAGCTCATAATAGAATAAAAATGCATAGCAACCTTAAAACAATAAAACCAATAAAACATCAACGCAATTAAAAAGAAGGAAGAAGGAAGGGAGGAAGCTTAAAGCCAGTTTCATCTAAATAACCCTCAAAATCTTTCTGCAAGTAGAAGACAGAAGCCAATGAAGCCCATTATGGGAGACAGCTTCAAAACCTGATGGGGACACCACCAAAAAGGCTATACTTCTGCCAATAGCAAACCTAGTGATAAAGCTAGAACAAGCAGAAGGCCTTAGATCAGGAGTTTCCAACCTTGGGTCCCCAGATGTTGGACTACAACTCCCATCATCCCCAGCCACAATGACTAAACATCTGGGGACTGGGAATGCCTGCCTTAGATGATGACTTGAGCATGCAGGTTTACATGGGAGCAGGTGGTCCTTCAAGTCTTACAGGGACATAGGATGTTGCCTTATACAGAGTCAAACCATTGGTCCATCTAGCTCACTGTTGTCTACACTGACTGCCAGTGACTTATCCAAAGTTTCAGACAGGAGTCTTTTCCAGCCTGGATATCCCAGGGATTGAACCTGGGACCTTCTGCATGCAAGTGGATGATCTACCACTGAATTGTGGTCTAGTGGTTAGTGCTGGACTAGGACCGGGGAGTCCCGAGTTCAAATCCCCATTCAGCCATCATACTTGCTGGGTGACTCTGGGCCAGTCACTTCTCTCTCAGCCTAACCTACTTCACAGGGTTGTTGTGAGGAGAAACTTAAGTATGTAGCACACCGCTCTGGGCTCCTCAGAGAAAGAGCAGGATATAAAATGTAAATAAATAAAAAATCCCCATTTTGAAGGAGATGTGGACACTACACCAGCAGCAAAAACATCTGAGGATTTTTGAAAGAAGCTGAATTAGTTTTGGTTTTTTGGATTTTTTAAGTTGATGTATCAACTTGGCACTTCACCCTTTAGGGAGGCCTACGTGACACTTTGCCGCCGCAGCCAACTTCTCCCCTGCCATAACCACCCCATGAACAGATTTGGCTGAAAAAGAATGACTGGCTTAAGGTCACCCACTTGGTAGCTGCAGGGGAATTGAACCCAGGTCCTAGTCGAAGCACCACACCGGCTCTTGACAAAGCCAGAGCACTTTCTCGGGGAGGTTTTGCACATCTGTGTTAAAAATATTTTTACATACACTGCGGCCCACCATGAGTTCATTAATTCATAAGAGCCACAAGGTGGCACCAGTTCACTTCAGCACCAAACGAAACTCAGGCGCTCGCATATTCTCCCCAGTGGCAAAACGGAATCCAGCAAAAGGCTTACTGACAAATGCATCAAACCCGCCTGCTGCACAGCCTCCATTAATTTCTGTGGGCTTATCAGAGCTCTTGCACAAGCTCCCTTAAAGTAAACAAGGCTGCTCAGCTGCAGTGCTTAGAGGATGGCTTCTAAGGCCTTTCATAATTTCTCCCTTGAGGAGGAACAAAGTGGTTCTCTCCTGGTCTCCCACACTCACCTCACCTGCCTGAGCACTGGAAATACAAAGGGTGGATGCTAGGGACAGGACCTTTCTGATGCTGGCGCTCCAACTTTGGGACACTCTCCCTGGAGAGATTCCATGTGCTCCCTCCCCTCTCGTGGGGTTTTGAAAGCCAATTCATTCACACAAACTTTTCATGCAGCATGTTCTTGTTTTAAGCTCTTTGGCTGGGAACATAGGAAGCTGCCTTATACTGAGGCAGACCTTTGGTCCGTCCAGCTCCAGCAGTGGCTTCTGCAAGATTGCAGGCAGGAATCTCTCTCAGCCCTCTCTGGAGATGCCAGGGAGGGAACTTGGAACCCTCTTGCTCTTCCAGAGTGGCCCATCCCCTAACGGGATAACTTAAAGTGCTCACACATGTAGTTTCCCATTCAAATGCAAGCCAGGGTAGACCCTGCTTAGCAAGGAGGACAATTCATGCTTGCTCTACCACAAGACCAGCTCTCCCCAACCTTTTCCTTTATCTTGATCACTACATCATCATTAGAAACTTTTGCAGACCACCACATAAGCAGGCTGTTTTTCAACATTTTAACATGGCTTATGGTTGACGCGAGTCAAATATATATATATATATATATATATACACACACACACACACACACACACACACATATATATACACACACACACACACACACAGCTATCACTATGCTCACTCACAAACATAGTGCACTCGTCACTGTACTGTATGCATTCATTTTAGAAGTAAACTTGGGTGCAGGCTTCCTCCAATGCAAGGTAAAGATACAAAGTGTACTACTTTATGCACGTCTACAATGGACCCCAAAACTATGTGCAGAGTGGCAATTTGGATGAACTGCCCCCACCCAAAGTGATAAAGGAACTGGGAGAAAGTCAGGACGCCCATGAAAGATGTCAGGATGCGTGTACTCTTGGCACTTTTGATCATGTGGCCAGGGAATTGTCCTCTGAACAAGCCCAACATGTGAATAACTGTAGTGATGTACATGAATTGTGATCCGAAGAGCATTTCACAACACATACCTGGCACCTTTAAAAGAGAGGGGAGCAGGTCCATACCTGCTTCTCTGCTGCTCGCATGCAACTTCCCGTTTGGGCGGTATGCTCCCCAGCCACCATAGTGTTAGGAGCCTGTCCATCCAGTGTCCAAATCAAGGTTGCTGTCAAGGTCAGAGGCAGCTCCTTGAAGTCCTCCCTGGTCTGAGTCGGAGGCTCAGCTGTAGCAGGCACAAAAAGACTTTTTGCTTCCAGCAGCGTTCACTGCCTGCTGGCCTTGATTTATAGTGCTTTGACTAATTGGGTTCCTCCTCCGATCAGCTGCCAACGATTCAGCATTTATCTTGCTTGTTAAGCAGCCGTTTGCTCCGTCTGAGTGTTTCCAACTGTCACCGGTGATGCTCATATCTCTGTTGTTGGGGTGTTATTGTTTGCATGCTCTCTGGCTCTGGGCTTGGCTCTGCACCCCCCTTCTCCTGTGCAGCTTCTGATGGCCCCCCGGGAGCTGCAGCCTCAACTAGGCCTGCCTCAGTTTCTTCCTGTGGCCTGACAGATGGACTCTCCTCCTGTTGGAGGGTTGCCACCTTCCTCTTCCTCTTCACTATCAGAAGGTAAGGGCATGACACATAGCGCGGTGGTGGTGCTCTCCACAGCTGCCCTCACAAGACAGAGGAACACACATGGCCACCACACATGTGCAGCAGCCATTTGTGTGGTCTGCTGTGCATGCACGGAGGCCATGTGCATGTGGCCGTCACGTGAGGGCAGCTGGAGAGAGTGCTGCCACCATGCTATGGAAGTTGGGCGGACGCACTGCCCAAACAGGAAGCTGCGGGCTAGCAGAGGAGGAGCAAGTATGGACCTGCTCACCTCCTTTTTAAAAGTGCCAGGGATGTGTTGTGATTCACTCTTCAAATCGTGATTCCGGCACATACCTAAATAACTGTACATGCATTCAAATCTGGATGCAGATTTATGTGCATTGAATAACATGTGAATACAGCTCAAGTCTGCTGCTTCTCTCAGTTCATTTCTTTTGTTTCTCATGGGTTACCGATCCCCAGGTCTTAATCTCAGGGTTGTGGGTTCGCACAGACCCATCAGCACATACATGGGATCACAGTGCAAAAAGGAATCTCAATGCAATTGCATGATCACATCACAATTCCTTTTCGCGCTGTGATTTAAAAAAAAAAAAATCAGTCTGCATATGTGCTGGTGCACACTGGTAACCTGTAAGAGAAAGAGAAAGATGTGAACTGAATAATGCACAGCCGCCTGAATGAAATATAGAATAGAAGTTTTGCTAAAACATCAGCATCATTCTGGAAGCTTTCAAGCAATTCAGAACTACAGGAAGAAATCTGAATGGGGAGAATGTGGTAAGTATTTCAAATTCAACAGATTGGTATGGAGCACCAATATAAAGTTTACGAGCAGCATCAGAAATCCTTCTGCACTGGTTGCACTGGAGAAATCATGGTTTATTCTCTGCTAAGACTTCAAGTTGTTGCTTTAGAACAAGCCAGATAAGAAACTGCTGTCCCAAAGGTTTGAGGAGGTCATGAGCATTAATTGTCCCCCTTGCTAAGCAGTGTCCACTGTGGTTTTCATTTGGATGGGAGACTGCGTATGAGCACTGTAAGATATTCCTCTTAGAGCAGGGGCAGCCCTTGGACTACAACTCCCATAATCCATGACTACTGGCCACTGAGATTGGGAATGAGGGGATCTGTAGTCCAAGAACAGCTGGAGGGCTGTTGTTGTGCAGCCCTGCCTTAGGGGATGGGGTTGTAGGAAGAGCACCTGCTTAACATGCAGAAGGTCCCAGGTTCAATCCCTGGCAGCATCTCCAGGTAACACTGGGAGAGACTCCTGCCTGAAACCTTGGAGAGCCAGTGCCAGTCAGTGTAGACAATATTGAGCTAGATGGTCCAATGGTCTGACTCGGTATAAGGCAGCTTCCTATGTTCCTAAAAGTATTCTAAAGTCAGAATTAGATCATGAGGATACAGGCTTACATGTTGTGCAAGGCAATGCAGGCAACTGAGGCAGTACCTGCACTGCTGCGTCCATGTAACCACCATCGACAGTGTTGCGTAACAGCACTGTTCTTCTCCTTGTTGCGCAAATGCAATTGTGTAATGCAGCACCCATTATTTCCAATGGGCATCACACTGTGCAACTGCGCTTGTGCAACAGCACTATTGCGCAGCACCATCAATTGTTGCGCAGCACCATCAACTGTTGCTCAGCACCATCACACAGACGCAGCATGGCAAGTGGTGCTTAACCACCCGTATTGCCTTGCGCAGAACATGAGCCACCAATTCTAGCTTTTTCATTTATCACAGAACACTTGGGGGGGGGGGAAATGTTAGCGAAACTTACTTAAATCACCCTTCCTGGCAACTGTCGTATTGCAGTGCGGACACTCGTATTTTGGCACATTTTTCCTGTGTTTGTGCAATACATGGAACTTCAGACTTCCTGCCTGTGTAAACCTGGCCTTACAAATCAGACACTCAAAGGGCTTTTCACCTAGAAGAATAAGACAAAGCTGTAAATCTGAAACTGAACGGTCATGGCTTCAAATTGTGGGGCTGTTTACATGTACTACTTTTTCCACCCTTGATTTCACTACTCTTGTAAATGTCAGTATTCAGGCCTGCATGTTTGATTTTTCAAACACAATTAGCAGTTCCACGAGGCTCTGATCCAAGACCAAGACCACAATGTGTAGGAGGGTGGTTTTAACTCTACCCCCAGCCTGAGATTGCCCCTGATCCAGACGTGACACTTAAAAACATATCGCTGCATTTGTTGACATTCACATTCTTGGGGAAGGGCCATACCGCAGATGAAGAGCACCTGCTTTGTATGTGGAAGGTTCCAGGTAAAATCTCTGCTATCTCCAGGTAGTACTAGGAAATACCTTTCTGAAACCTAGGAGCTGCTGCCAGCCAGAGTGGATGACACTTTAAAGCCCTTAACACTTTGGTTCCTGGATACCTGAGGGACCACCTGCTCCCAAGGGTTTCTGCCCACTTAATGAGGTCACTGGAGGGGGCTCTGCTGCATGTGCCGATGATGAAAGAGGCTTGGCTGTCATGCACATGGGACAGGGCCTTCTCAGTTATTGCCCCCAGACTTTGGAATGCCCTCCCGGTAGGCATCAGCTCCTCAGTCTCCATCACACTTCTTAGAAAGCAAGTGAAATCTTGGCTTTTTACCAAGGCTTTTATATGAGTGTTGTTTTTGTTGTTGCTGCTCTGTGTTTTATGGTCCTATTGTGTATATTGTTTAAAATTTTAATTAGATTTGTATTTTTCTATTCCAACGTAATATTTTTATTGTGTAACTGTTTTATAGTCTTACATTGTTTCAAATGTTTTGTAAACCGCTTTGAGATTGTTTTAATGAAAGGCGATATAAAAATGAATCAACCAGTCAATGGACCAAGGGTCTGAGTCAGTACAAGGTAACTTTCTATGTAATCCCTGATAGCCTTTGCCTCTATTTCCTATCCAGAACTGAGGGAGGGGACAGACTGACCATCTCTTGCTTATGTTCCTTTTTAAAGCACAATTATGTATGTATTTTATTTTTATCCCAAGCTTACACCAAGGAGTTGAACGCAGAATATGTGCATCCTCCAAATGGTGCACTGGCATTTTGCCTTAAGAAACACAGCAAAACAGAACCTTAAAACAGCCATGAATTTTTTCCTCATTTCCTAATACTTACCCGAGTGAGTTACCATATGCCTTTTCAGCTTGTATGTGTCTCTGCTAGCATAGGCACAGAGAGTACATTGGTAAGGGCGCTCTCCTGTATGTGAGCGGATATGACGCTTCAATTTGCTCGCCTATCATTTCAAACAAAGAGAAATGAAATTGAAATCATGACAGGGATGTGGCCAGAGGAAACCAGCAATGCAAAATGTCATCAACACCAACTATGTAAATAAGATACCTACAGACCAAATGTGCCACTTGCTATTTAAATGACTGCTTATGCTGATTTTATGTAGGCCCCGTTGGGTACCTTGTCGGCTGAAGAGTGAGGTAAAAATAGTGGCCGACTTGACAGGCAGCCATCCGTTGATGGCAGGAACCCGCGAGGGCTTCCGTGCAACTTGAAAGGCAGCCCCGATAGTGTAGTGCCACAGGGTTGTTGTGGAATGACTTAAGACCATTCATGCGCAGTGTTCCTTCCACTGGAAACAATGAAAGGAGGGCTGCGTGGGTGCCTGGAAATGCTTTTAAGCAGGGGTGTCGTGGAGTTGGGACATGCAGGGATGGAGCACTGGTGCTTCTCGGAGTGTCTACACTTCTGAATTGGCAACTACACCACTGCTTTTAAGTCATTCCACAAAAAATAAAGAGGGGAAAGGGGAAATCCCAGGTATCTAGATAAGGAACTTGATAAACATCCCAATGGTTGGTAAATTCATGAAGTTTGTTTTTCTCCACAAGGACATGCAGTGGGCTTTATCTCTGATCCAGGTCAGCTTATTTATGGAAGCATGCTCAACGGGTTCTCTGCTATCAGCACGTTTGTGATTTTACATCTTCACTTCTGTGCGGACGGTATTGAGCATTTCGCCATTGAGGATGTCCACACCTCTTTGTGAGACCACGTCTGACGCAGTGCTTTTGTCATCTGCCACTTCCATTTTGATTTTGATACTTGACTTTGCCTATTTCATCCTGCAGTCCAATTTTTGCCTGGCTCAGTTACACCTCCTTCCTTAACTTTTGACTGTTGTTGCACATGTTTTTGTTTATGTATTCTGCATTGTGAGAAGGCAATTTGTGTATTGTTTATTAATGTTATGGATCATTTATTCCTGACATTATTTCTGAATATATATTTCTAGTGTTTATTTATATTTTCAGTGTTTGGTCATTATTATCTGCATTTTTTTGTTTTGTAGTCATGCTGGGATTTCCCCTTTCCCCTCTTTATTGTTTGTTTCATTCTCTGACTGCCCTTGTCCACTGCTTTAAGTCATTCCACAGCAGCCCTGGCCAAATGGCTGAACCTTCCCTTCGTCATCCCTTCAAAAACATTTATCCTGCCCCCTCACCCGTGTTAATGCCATATACACCTACACAACAACCGAGGAAACAGCTGGATGGTACACTATGGCGCAGTGGGGAAATGACGTAACTAGCAAGCCAGAGGTTGCCGGTTCGAATCCTCGCTGGTATGTTCCCCAGACTATGGGAAACGCCTATATCGGGCAGCAGTGATACAGGAAAGATGCAGAAAGGAATAATCTCATACTGCGTGGGAGGAGGCAATGGTAGACCCCTCCTGTTTTCTACCAAAGACAACCACAGGGCTCTGTGGTCGCCAGGAGTCGACACTGACTCGACGGCACAATTTTACCTTTAAGAGAGGATTTACAGTCTGTTCTAGATGGGATTACAAGTCCCTAAACGAGCACGTTTTTAGCTTGGGGACGAGTGCCCCTTAATCCGGTGCTTTCACTGGATATCCTAGGCTTTATGCAGACATTATTTAACTGTGTAAAATGTACCCAGGTACAGGGGGATATGCGCCACAGTCACACTCCTTGCCCTACCCACATTCAGCACTTTATCTGCACAGGCAAACACAGAACCGAGGGAAACTAGGTAACTGACACACTCCCATCCCCCGCTGCACAGTGTACCTACTTGAATGGTACAGTCTGCAGGTCTTGTGATAACAAGCATGAATTGCCAGATTTGCTAAGTAGGGTCTGCCCTGGTTTGCATTTGAATGGGAGACTACATGTGACCGCTGTAAGACATTCCCCTTAGGGCATGGGACCGCTCTGGGAAGTGCATCTGTATGCCTAGATGCAGAAGGTTCCAAGTTCCCTCCCTGGCATCTCCAAGATAGGGCTGAGGGAGACTCAGGCCTGCAACCTTGGAGAAGCTGCTGCCAGTCTGTGTTGACAATACTGAGGTAGGTGGACCAAAGGTCTGACACGGTATATGGCAGCTTCCTATCTTCCTATGAATGTCTGCAAAGGGTTCAGGTGTTAACAGTTCAAACAAGTACTTGGATTTGTGCATAAGGGCCATTCGGATGAGCAGCATCCCCTGCCCCCGGACAAAGGGACATGATGGGGCATCTCAACAGATGCATTCTGGGTTCTTCGCTATCATAACTGCCTCTTTTGTCCAAACTGGCCCAGAAGTGTTTGAGGGGGTGGGTGGCAGCCCCCAGGAAGATAATTGCTGCTACCATTACAACCAATATGCGCCCATTTAAAGTTTTATTGTCGGTTATTTGAATTTGTTTTGTATGATTTAAGGTTTTAATTGTTGCTGTGTTTTCATTTGTAAGCCACCCAGAGATTTTATATGGGGTGGTATACAAATGCAATAAACAAACAACAGATAAATAAATAAATGTCCCCTTGTTTTTGCCGCTGGAGAATAAATAAGGTGGCAAAATGGGAGGAGAGCATTTTGGCCAGGGTGTTTTAATTATAGCTATACAAAACTCACTGAAACCTGCTGACCAGAGGCAAAAGCAGGATGCGGGTAGACACCATGAGCAGGGGTGCCTCTTTCAAAGTACCTTTGGCTCTCTGGGAAAAACCAGTCTCCGTCACGTGCAGAGAGCCATCTTGGAGCACTAAAGCAATTGCGCTACCAGTGATGTACTCACCTCGACACTACAATAGTTACAGAAGGAGCACTTAAAGGGTTTCTCAAGAGTATGCTTATACCGCCTGTGCCGTGAAAGCTCGCCACTGGTCACAAAAGCCATATTGCATTCACCACACTTGTATGGCTTAGTCCCTGAAAGAAGAGACAGACATTACATTTCACCATATTTGAAGCGAGCTGGTCTTGTGGTAGCAAGCATGACTTGTCCCCATAGCTAAGCAGGGTCTGCCTTGGTTGCATCTGAATGGGAGACTTGATGTGTGAGCACTGGAAGATACTCCCCTCAGGGGATGAAGCCACTCTGGGAAGAGCAGAAGGTTTCAAGTTCCCTCCCTGGCTTCTCCAAGATAGGGCTGAGAGAGACTCCTGCCTGCAACCTTGGAGAAGCCGCTGCCAGTCTGTGAAGACAATACTGAGCTAGATAGACCAATGGTCTGACTCAGTATATGGCAGCTTCCTATGTTACACGAACAGAAGAAAACTTTAAATTTAAAATGACCCCCCTCAAAAACAGAGGTTCAATAAAGCTTATGCCTATTTACCCAAATGGAACAGGACTCTGAATTTAAGATCCTCCCCCTATCACTAACATCAAACAACTTGGGGAAAAACTTGTCTTGGATTCAGGTAAATTCGGTAAATGCCAGATGGGTTAAGGACCACTCTCGTTAAATGAAAATGTTGGCAAACTTTATTTTCCTTATCTTTGCATTTATTATGATGTTAACCTGCTGGTTTTATATCTACCTATCTTTAGAACTCCTCCTCCTACGAATATTGTTGATTTCATTATTTATATAGCATATAGAAAATCTTAGGGGTGTAAACCACCTAGTGACTTCAGTAGTGGGAGGTATACAAATATGCTAAATAAATAAATA
This sequence comes from Hemicordylus capensis, assembly GCF_027244095.1. Taxonomy (NCBI): domain Eukaryota; kingdom Metazoa; phylum Chordata; class Lepidosauria; order Squamata; family Cordylidae; genus Hemicordylus; species Hemicordylus capensis. The sequence continues at coordinate 21,673,793 of NC_069660.1, read as the reverse complement.
AATAGCATAGCTTAGCATAGCATAATATTGATTATTGTACATAAAAAATAAACATGACGGTTCCCCGTCCCAAAAGGGCTCACAATCTAAAAGACCAAAAAAAACATAAGGTAGACACCAGCAACAGCCACTGGAGGGATGCTGTGCTGGGGATGGATAGGGCCAACTGCTCTCCCGCTGTCCCTAAGCCTGCTAAATATAAGAGAATCACCACTAAGAGGTGCCTCTTTGCTTAACTAGCAGGCAAAATGGCCCATCAAACACTTAAGACAGTGGTTTCCAATCCTGGGTCCTCAGATGTTGTTGGACTGTAACACCCAACCCTCCCAGTCATGGCGGGGAATGATGGGATTTGTAGTCCAACAACATCTGGGGACCCAAGGCTGGGAACCCCTGTCTTAAGAGATAGATCACAAAGTCATTATACATCACTGATTTTGCTTCACCTTTACTTGATTATTATGTGAGGAAAGCAAGGCTCAGAGAACAAAGCATGTGCTTTGAACCATCCCTGACTGGAAAATCCACCAGTGGGCTTTCAGTAGGTACTGGCAGGCATAGATTGGTTCATATGGCCCAACTCATCAGCCATAGCTGAGTCTACAAGATAAGGCAAACATGGCGCTGAAGTCCAAACTAATATTTAGGACATCAAATCAAAGCTAATCAAAAGTATTTTCAGAATTATGGCCACAACTCTCCCATCAGAGGCAATCAGCACCTTGAGACATTTAGGGAAGAAACAAAACAAGAACACACATACGGCCTTATCCTGTGCTTGTTTACTTGGACTCTGTTCCACTTTGTTCAATATGACTTATTTTCAAGTGTGCAAAACATCACAGCTGCTTCACAACTCCCAAGCTTGGCCCTCTGGATGTTGTTGAACTACAACTCCCATCTGCTCCAGTCATTATAAATTGTGGCTTGGGACGATGGGAGTTGTAGTCCATAGGAACATAGAAAGCTGCCTTCTACCGAGTCAGACCATTGGTCCATCTAGCTCAGTATTGTCTACACAGACTGGCAGCAGCTGGCTTCTGCTAGGTTGCAGGCAGGAGCCTCTCTCAGCCCTATCTTGGAGTTGCCAGGGAGGGTAACTTGGAACCTTCTGCATGCAAGATGCAGGTGCTCTTCCCAGAGCAGCTCCATCCCCTCAGGGGAATATTTTCCAGTGTTCACATGTAGTCTCCAATTCAAATGCAAACCAGGGTGGACACTGCTTAGCAAAGGGGACAATTCATGCTTGCTACCACAAGACCAGCTCATCAACAACAGCTGAAGAGCCAAGGTTACTTACTCCTGGCCAAAGGACCAATTCTCCTTTAGATAGGGTACCAGGTCCTATGAACGGGCTTTATACTGAGTCCATAGTCTTACAAATGATTCAGCGCAGTCAAGACCTCGTCATGGCATGTTTCAACCCATGTTTCGGTTGTTTTTCAACTTGTGTCAGGTCATCATATTGAACTATTCATAAAAGCATCATCTCCCATAAGAGAGCTGATCTTATGAGAGGAGAGCTGGTCTTGTGGCAAAGGTAAAGTGTGTCATCGAGTCGGTTTCGACTCCTGGTGACCACAGAGTCCTGTGGTTGTCTTTGGTAGGGTTTTACCATTGCCTCCTCCTGCACAGTATGAGATGATGCCTTTCAGAATCTTCCTATATCGCTGCTGCCCGATATAGGTATTTCCTATAGTCTGGGAAACATACCAGCGGGGATTCAAACCAGCAACCTCTGGCTTGATAATCAAGTCATTTCCCCACTGTGCCATATGGTAGCAAGCATGAATTGTCCCCTTTGTTAAGCAGGGTCCAACCTGGTTCACATTTTAATGGGAGACTGAACGTGAGCACAGTAAGATATTCCCCTTAGGGGAGGGGGCTGCTCTGGGAAGAGCATCTGCATGCAGAATGCTCCAATTTGATGGACCAATGGTCTGACTCGGGAGAAGGCAGCTTCCTATGTTCCTATACTAATCTCCTGAAAAAGGAAAACCAAGAGATTCATGTTTCTTTCAGCTCATAAACGTGGTACTGACAATCTACTCTAGACAAGATGTTCTGGTTGTTGGTTAAATTGGGAAGCATGCAGTCAAACAAATGTGCATTTCTATACATTACACATACCTGTATGAGTGTTCACATGGTTACGCAAGAGGGAAACTGTACGGAAAGACTTAAGACAGAGATGGCACATGTGTGGCTTTTCATCAGAGTGTTTTTTCAAGTGTCGATTAAGGCCCGATGTACTGTAAGAGGTGAACGTGCACATGCTGCAGCGCTGTTTGTCTCCTAGGAGAACACAATTGATTTTAGGTCAAGCCAGGCATTCAGAAGTACCTTTTTAAAAGAAGTGGACACTTTAATTGTATACTGCCTGCCCTGCCTACCCCTTGATATACAATCTATTCATACATGCAAATACAGCACATGGTTTCTCTTAACTATATGATTTACAGCTGAATGTGTGATTGACCTCCAGTGAAACTCATTGCATTTGACATGACAGGGAAGTGCCATCTGTGATGTTTGATCTGTGATGTCTCAATCAAAGGTGTAGGCCATCAAGTGAACCAGACTTTCCTATTCTCCAGTATTTCATAAGACTTAAAGGGGGGGGGGAGAATTTCAGTTCCCTCTCTGGCATCTCCAAAACTGGGCTGAGCGAAACTCCCGAGTCCTGCCTGTAACCTTGGAGAAGCCACTGCCAGTCTATGTAGAAAATACTGAGCTGGATGGACCAATGGTCTGACTCGGTAGAGGGGGCAGCTCCCTATGTTCCTATAAGAACAAGACATGCATAAGGGGAACATTCAGTAGACGCCAGTGCTGCAACAGCAAAGGGAACAGTGGCATAGGCACACTTGGCCTTTGGGGTGAACTGGGACCTCTTTACAACCAGCCATTTATGGGACTGGTTTACACTGAATGACAGAAGGGATATGCAGTGATAAGAGTGTCAGGGATTCAAGTTCAAATCCTCCCTTGGCTACAAAACTAATTTGGTGTCCTTGGGACAGTCAGTGGCTGACATTCTGACTAATCCTGTCCTTGCAAAGTGAAACAAGCTGGCCTAGTGCAAGAAGATCACAGAGCTAGGCTGCATCAGGAGGATTTTCAGAATTGCGCTCTTGTGCAGAAGTTCCCTGAAAAACATAAGATGTTCCACAGGGTGCACATCTTGTTGTTCAAGTGCAAACAGGTTTGTGCTAGTGCAGGGGTTAAGAACATAAGAACAGCCCTGCTGGATCAGGCCCAAGGACTATCTTAGCATCCTGTTCCCCACAGTGGCCCACCAGGTGCCTCTGAGAAGCCCACTGGCAGAAGGTGATAGCATGCCCTCTCTCCTGCTGTTACTCTCCTGTAACTGAGATTTAGAGGCATCGTGCCTCTGAAGCTGGAGGCAGCCTATAGCCATCAAACTAGTAGCCATTGATAGACCTATCTTCCATGACTTTGTCTAAGCCTTTTAAAGCCACCCAAGCTAGTGGCCATCAACACACCCCGTGGCCGAGAACTCCATAAGTTAATTATGCGCTGTTTGGAAAAGTACTTCCTTTTGTCGGTCCTACATTTCCTGGCCTTCAGTTTCATGGGATGACCCCTGATTCTATTGTTGTGTGCGAGCTTGCATGTCTCTCCTAAAGAAGATATCAAGCAAGGGAACACAGCAAGGAAATAAAATGAATAAATCACCAAGAAAATAAGAGGGGAAGGAGAAGCTAGGTCTGCTAGGGCGGGAAATCTCCTAGGGCTGGATTTCTGGCTGGCTAGGCTAGCAGTGTGTGTGTGTCTTTGCCAGAGGAGAAGCCTGAGTGGGGGATTCATTCCAGGTGAGGGCCTCAGCTTGTGGGAAGCCCCACATTCCTGAGCTGAATCAGTTTGACTGCTGGTGTTGAATACAAAGCTCAGAGCAGAGGAGCTTTGCTCCCATGAGCTTTCCTAACAGGAGTTTGCAAACAGATAATGAAGGGGTTTATTATTATTACTAGTATTTTTAAGCCCATTTAAATAACAGGCTCTAGTGGGGGGGGTGCTGCTCTTGCGTATTCCGAAGCCCAATCCTCACCTTCGGCCGCCAGCAGGCCCAGTCCCCCGCGGCGGCGAGGTAGATCACTCCCCAGAGTCCCCCAATCCTCCGAGTCCAATGGCTCTCTATCCACTATGCCACACGGTTTCTCGCGGGTGCCGCCTCATTACCAGGGAGAGCACTTTATAGGCGTTGAGTTATTCATTCCCCCATCTTGGCCGCCTGAGGGAAGCCCGCCAAGCAGGGGCGGGGCAGGGGACCTGGCTGCCTTATTAGCAGAGGCTGCCGGAGGAGGGGAGTCAGTCACACCCCAGGCACAATGGAGAGCGGCAGCGTGAATTAGAACCAAGCCAAGGGCAGCCCGCCCGCGGGGGACTGTCAGGAGAAAAGCCTCTGTGGCGAGCAGCTGGCTACCGCCACAATGCCCATGCTGTCGGGTATGGAGGTGGCGGAGGAGCCGGACCAAGCGGCGCCCCGAGGCAAAGGCAAGGACCCCAACGCCTATAAAGTGCTCTCCCTGGTAATGAGGCGGCGCCCGCGAGAAGCCATGTGGCGTAGTGGATAGAGAGCCATTGGACTTGGAGGATTGGGGGACTCTGGGGAGTGATCTACCTCGCCGCGGCCGCCAGCAGGGCCAGTCCTTTCTGCCGCCGCTGCCGCATTTCCCTGCTCCCGGTCCGGGAGCCAACATGGCCGCCCGTGTCTGGGAGGCCGTATCTTTCACGGTTGTTCTGGGCATGCGCTCCGCGCATGGCCAGAATGGCCGAGAAAGACACAGGCCGAGAAATGCCACGGGATCACGCTGTAGTCTTTTATTATAGAGGATTATTTATTCGATTTCTACACCGCCCTTCCAAAAATGGCTCAGGGCAGTTTACAAGAGAAATAATAAATAAATAAGATGGATCCCTGTCCCCAAAGGGCTCACAATCTAAAATAAACATAAGAAAGACACCAGCTACAGTCACTGGAGGTACTGTGCTGGGGGTGGATAGGGCCAGTTACTCTCTCCCTACTAAACAGAGAGGTGTGTTGATGGCCACTAGCTTGGATAGCTTTAAAAGGCTTAGACAAAGTCATGGAAGATAGGTCTATCAATGGCTACTAGTTTGATGGCTTAGCACAACTAACTAGCACCACAGCCTTACACTAGAGCCACAGCCTTGAGCTAGCACAACATCCTTGTGTAAGTGCAGCGTTAGTCAACACGTCAGCCATTATCTTTCAGCCTAAACTACCGCACAGCATTGTGGAGAAGGAAGGAGAGCCACATATGCAACTCTGAGTTTCTTGGAAGAAGGGCAGGTTAAAAATCTAATCATTAATTACCATCACACGACGTTCAGTCCATTTTAGGACTTTCCTACATAGGCTAAAATTAACTTGGGACATGCTTTGACCAATTTTCAAAAGCACACCTCTAAATGCTATGTATAAATGAGTAACTATGCAGAAATGAATAACACGGTAATGACATCCCGCACAACGGGTGCCAGAACATAGTAAGAATTGCCCTGCTTGATCAGGCCCAAGGTCCATTTCCTCTGACATTCTGCGTCCTGATCAGCCTTCATCAAAGAACAGGAAGTCCTCCATTATGATCACCTGTGCTTACGCATTAAAATACAAAGTTGTACAGATGACTTTATACCTTCTCTCCTTTGGACTGTGTTCTGATGGGCCCTTGAAGTAACATCAGTGCTTGTTCCACCAGGATGTTGTGACAGAAATTCAGTGCTTTGGTCTTTATTTTCAGAACTCTGCAGCAGTAAGGGATCACCTTTCATTCTGCTGCTCAGAGTCTTTGCTGCCTCAGCCACCGAGGAATGGTTTTGTCTTTCCTCTTCTGCTACAAGTAGCTCCTGGTCCTTACCTCCATCTGCAACTATATCTCTACTGCGATCTATCTGCTTTTCAAGAGAGAGAGAGAGAGAGAGAAAACACGAGAACAAACAAACATAAAATGAGACGAACCCAGCATGGTTCAGACGTAGTCACAAGTGCATTCCAGATCTATAATACACTATGCAGTGGGTTTAAGATAAGCATTAAGAAATATGTTTTTAGTTTTCAATGGTGTTCTAAAAAGCATGAACATTGCAATAAAGTTAAAGCACCCTTCTTAACTTCCACACCATATTGTATCCACTCTATTCACAATCATATTCCTTTCCATTTTTCATAGCATCATTTACCATTGAGCCTATATGCTTAGAGTAGAGACAAATCAATTTGTTTTTACCAGCTAATCTGTTTTATCCATTTATTTAGAGGAAAGTCTGTAGAGCAGTGGTAGAGGACATACTCTTCATGTAGGTGGTCTCATGTTCAGTTCCTGGCATCTCCAGGTATGGCTGGGAAAGACCTCTCTGTCTGCAACCCTAGAAAACCACTGCCAGTCAGTATAAACCAAGGGTAGGCAACCCTTGGCATTTCAGCTGCTGTCAAACTGCAACTCCCATCATCCCCAGTCATAATAAATTGTGGCTGGGGATGTTGGGAGTTGTAGTCCAACAATAGGTGGAGTGCCAAAGGTTGCCTTCCCTTGCTACCAGGAGTTCCCACAAGAGGTACTCCAGATGTTGCTAAACTACAACTCCCATCATCCCCAGCTACAATTTAGTGTGGCTGGGGATGCTGGGAGTTGTAGTTCAGCAACATCTGATTGGGAACCCCTGGTATAGACAATATAAGCTAGATGGTCCAATGGTCTCATTTGGTAACGGGCAGCTTGTGTTCATATTAAGTTTATTTCAATCTCATTCTCCATTTGTGCACTAGGAAGGCTGTTCGTATTTTTATGTCTATTTGCATACACATGCATTCTTTACTCCCCAACGTTTAAAAAAACAAGATACAAAATGGCTCCAGGGAATGGGGGAGGCAGGTGTGTTGAGGGCTTCACAGCCACTGAACCACAGCCAGCTTTTCCACTGAATCTCCCTGAAAATCTGCAGAACTGGTTTATTTATCCCACAGCTCATACCTTCCTCCACAAGAAAAAACTCGAAGCAGCAATGGAGCTGGCTCCACCACTCTTACTATCTCCACCTGTTTAGGTGTTTTGTTTCGAGACCATTCTTGGTGATCCCAATGCAAGGTGATGTTTATGACCATCAAAGCCTCAAACAGTCTAGGAGAATGCCTCCTCCCACCTATTCCCTCACTCCGACCAAAAGGATCAGAGGCCTTGCTCAGTGTCCTTTCTTAGATGTGATAAGGACTCTTGGGACACTAAGCAGGGTTTTCTGCATGGTGACACCTACATTCTAGAAACCCCTGCCTAGACAGTCCCCTTAAAGCCACTTCCTTGCCTTATTTCTGTTGTCAGGTGAAAACATTCCTCTGTAGATGAGCTTTTCTTGGCTAGCAATAAATAATCAGTATTGCTGCTGTTCTGGTTCAAATGTTGCAGCTTGAGTTGTATTGTTATGGTTTTAAAAGTCATTTTTATGGTGTTTTATTGGAGTTTTAACTTTATCTTGTAAATTGCCTTGACAACTTACATTAGCAGGAAAGCAACTCATCAGATAATCAATCAATCAGTTAAAAGCACTGTAGGATATAATGGTACTGTCTCCTGGCTGCATTTTCTGAACTTATTGGTTGTGAGGTTGCTTATATTGTTTTATGTGATCTCATTACTGCTACACCACCTTGGCTGTTTTTAAACAAAAACAAAAAGATGGTCTAACTTTTTAAAAGGAACTTCCTAAGAGATATATCTGGGTAAGAATCATGCATAACCGTACATGATTGCATTAAATTCATGACTAAATTAAGTTGCCATTTTGAGGGCAAACTGGTGAAAAAGCGGGACATAAATTCAATAATTAAATAAATAAACCTAAGTTCCCAGCATAGGATTTAGGATTTAAACTCCAATTTCATTTCATTATTTTTGCTGATCATCCTGATCCAAGCCCAACTCTCCATCAAGTGGTGCATGCAGACCTATAGTTCAAAGAACCGTCAGGAGAAGGTGGTGTCCGTGTACCGTTGGCTGCAGGTTACCTGAACCTATCACTCATGCTGGGAGTCTGAAGGTAAGCAGGAAAAGCATCGTATGCACTTAGTATAGTTGTCCTACCTGCAGGAACCTGTCTCTGCATGAGGACTCCTGAATCTGGCTCAACTGTGGGAAACAGGATCAATATTTATTTTGAATTTAAATCTACTACTACTATTATTATTATTTTACACAGTCAGACAGGTGTTATTGACTGGTTTGTTTTATCCAGACATCGAGTCCTTCCCAAGGACCTGGGATGCCAGAATTTTATTGTCAATGTTGTTGCTGTTGTTATAGATATCGTCGCAGAATATAGGCTGTTCCCAGTAAAGCTGCTTTTTGTAACTGGCTGATGGTGATTTCTGTGGCCCCTATGGTGTTGTTGTTGTTAACAACAACAACAACAATAATAATAAACCACCAATTATTTGTTTTGCTGGTGGGGTGATGTGTGGACTGTAGAAATGTTTAACATCTGCTTCACAGCTGCAAGAACTAGGCTTTGGATTTATTGGCGTAATCTGCTTCTATGTTAAGCAATACCTGCCCCCCGCCCCGATTCTGAAATCTCAAAAAGGATTCATACCATGAACAACAGTTATGCATGATTCTTACCCAGACATCTCTCTTAGAAGTTTCATTTTGCAATTTTTAATGGTAACTTTCTTATTGCACAGCAAGGACAATCGACTTAGCATATTCCTTGCACCCCAAGGACAGATCTGTAACTGAGACACATCTGCAGCTCAGTTAAGCCAAAGAAAGCCACTATAATCCTATTGACTTCAAAAAGGTAAAGTGATTTCTGTCCAAATACACAAACAGCCAACTTAATGAATCTTCAAGCACAGCTGCCTTACCAATTACACAGCTACCTTAATCAAGAGGCACAGCTACCTTAATCCAGACGACATCCAGGGCCTTCTCGGTTGACCTTTTATCCTCATTAAGCACTTGTGCTTCCTTCAGACCATTAACGTGCATCACTTCCATTTCACGGATTGTATAAATGCCTTCTAGCAAACTTATTGTCAAGTCTTCCTCTGGGTTCTCCTGAACGCCTTCACTCAGCGGCATCACCTCTAAAGGCTGCAAGATGCTCGTCTCTTGCTGGATGATGGAATGAAGCCCATCCTGCTGAAGGGTAGGACAAATCCCTTGGAAATCATCTCCCTCCATCTTCAGATGCACTGTCTTCAGCAATATAAGGTGTTTTTCTCCGGAGGACTGGGAAGGCTGAAGTTCTCTTCCTCCTTCTGACAGTCTACCAAGCAAGGTCGGATGTAGGTTTGGGGCCTCTTCACCATAACCACAGCTCCTCGTTTTCTCCCAGGATACGCCGTCTTCTCCTTCAGCTTCTCGTGCTTTGTCCCAGCCTCCTTCAGCCTCTTTGACTTTGGTGGATGGCTCACCATGTCCTGTGCTCTGGCTATCCATTATTCTACTGAACTTATTCAAAAGGAGAGCAGAGAGCTACTTGGAAACAAAGTGTGGAGGTTAGGAGTCAGCCACTTCAAGCCCCAAGGCCAAATCTGTCCCTTCTCCACAGCTGGTCTTTGGAAAGAGTGGTCCTTGTGACATCAGGACCTTCGGGCAAGCCCAGGGGTGGGGTGGCTCTCCAGCTCACCATTTTTCATCCTCTCCTCAAACAGTCCCTTAGTCAAAAGCAGTGGCTGACCAGAGTTTTATTTAAACCAACCCACTGCCAACTCTGACCTATGTCTTAGGTTGTGTTTGTTTCATCCCCTGCATCAGTAACTCAAAAATGAAATCTAAAACTGGCTAGAATGTACTGTTTTTAAAAGGATGCTTTCCTGTTCCCTATCCTGCATTGAGAACATTCATAAGTTACGTACTACGTTTAGAAGGTATTTTTAGAGGTGATCTGCGCTTTGTATTTTGCTCTTGGGTACGAAGAGCACCAGAATTTAAACAGGGAAAATAAATGCACAGTCCTGTCAAATCAATTGTGAATGACACACAGGGATTTAATTAGGCATGTTTCTCCCAATAACACAGAACAAGTGATCAGAAAAAAACCTTTTACTCTTCCCGCAATAATCTTTTTCTCTCTCAGGCGCTGTAATCCATATTATCATGGGTGTGTGCAAGTATGTGTCCAAGTCTCACATTTTAATAGTAAGTCTTTAATTGCAGCCATTTCCAAAAGCCCCACAACTCAATTTCTTTGGCTTGGGGGACCCCCCGCCCTTAATTTATTTCTCATATTTTCCCCAAATGTTTCCAACATCAAATTATAGTCCAGATTGCATCAATAACCCAGATAACATGCCTGGTTGCCTGTGACAAATAAGAATTTCTCCCAGGGAAGAAGGCAGAAACATAAACATTTTTGTAAATTACAAGAGATGGCTCTCCCCATCCCATCTTCTTTTTAAAACATCATTGTCCTAACAAAGGTCTGTGAGGACAGATGAGGTAGGAAAATACAGTGGGCTAGAAACGTGCATATTAAGTTGCAAGGTTTCTCTAATTTCTTAACCCAAACCTAATTTCCCTCTCTTTAACAATGTTCCCCCTTCAGTTCTTGGAATCTCTTCAGGTTATTTTTGAAACCTTCTAAATTCACAGCCAGTTTGGAACCTCTCTTGATAGTTTCTCAAAGTTTGATAATACCACATCTCATCCTCATTCCAACTTTCCTTTTTAAAATCTTTCTAATTCTTGCCATATTTTATTTCTGGTATTTCTCTACTTCATTTCCAATTCTATTTTTCCTGAAACCTAAATCATTTTAGCCAATTTGTAATTCTAAATATTGTGTCCCAGTTTGAAGCACATGTTCTTTACTTATGGCTTCAAGTATTGACACTTCACATTGCAGAAATAATGAGATCTGTCATAGATTGCAACTTGCAAGAATTACACATGCATATATTTTTATTTTTGCTCTCTGCACAATCACCATGCATGACCACCTGTTCAAAAGCACCTAAAGGGCTTTATTTTTATTTTGGTGGTGGGGGAATTACATGCTCCATGAGTTCCTGGTACAGCTAGTAGTTAGGGAACTTTTGTTCTGTGTAGTCATCATTTTCTAACATACAAAGCAGCCCTGAATCCTTAATTCTTAAAAATGTCCAATCGAGTTGCTCAAAATTCATTCTTCTTGGAATCAATGGAATTTATTCCCACATAAAAGGTTTAGGGTGGGGCATCATGATCTAATGCCTTTAGGACAGTCCTTTTCAAACCCTATACGGTACCTGTTTCCCATTGGTTTCAGTGGGACATACTACTCCCAGGAAAGCATGCATAGGAATCTAGCAATCTGATCCTATGCATGTGTACTTGGGAATAAACTCGGTAAAATTCCACCCATGCTAATACTACATTTACTTTCGAGTAAACACACCTAGGATCTGCTCCCGTGTCCCACCTCTACCTTCACACCCTGTATGTAAAAAATCCCTCCTAACTGATTCTGGACTTCCAGATTAAGATTTCTCCTGCAAAAAACTGGGTCTCCTCCCTTAGGGCTCCATCCTGAATTACTCCGTTTTGCTACCCCTGTTTTGCTTCCCTCTCCTGAATTACCCCCATTTCAGCTTCCAATTCTCCCCTCCCCAGCCCCTCTTGCTATTCCCACCCCACGCAAGATGACCCTCTATGGACCCCCCCGCCCCGCCCTGCCCCATCAGGCCTGCAGGGGGGGCCTTTCTCTCACCAGCCTGCTCCCGCCTCCAGCCAGCAGGGCGGACTGCGCGCCCACCCTGGCTGCGTGGGCGTGGCAAATGTTGCACCACCGGGCGGTAGAGGAGCCCGGACGTGCAACTCTCTTGCCCTTACGTGGGAATCAGCCCTTTTGAATGCGCGGGGGCTTCCTTCACTGAACAGAATGACGCCAGTTCTCATGAGTCAGACAGCTCTAGGATCGCGCTGCGGGCTGCACTGACTGTGCATACGTGCTGGGGAGTCAGTGTCGCTCCCTTTGAATTCGGCGCGGGCGTACTTGCTTGCCACAGTAAGGGTGCACATAGCCTCCCGCTCTCACTCTGCAATCCTCAGTAGGCTGAATTGGGAATAAGTTCCATAGTAAATTTAGGATCGCGCCGCTGCTCAGCTGCAAATGTATAGAAACATTCATAGGATGGCGCTGGTCGGCTGCAGGTCTTCTCAGTGGACATAAACCTCGCATCCGCGGCATTTACTTCCAAGTACGCGCGGTCAGGCTCCGGCCGCTGAAAATGGCTACTTGGGAGTAATTCCCATTGGGTTAATGGAGCAATGTCTGGATAAGCATGCTTAGACCTGGAAGGGGTGGAAGGGAGACGGGATTTGGGGTGGCATCATCTAATTGCAGTCCCCTCTAGACGCGTTTACTCGTGAATAAACCCTACTGTGTTTCATTATGGCCATCTACTCAAAACAAGCGTGCCCGCCACAGCCGCGCAATCTGATCCTGAGTGCTTAACGGGTTAGTATGCACAGCTAGGTGGCCAGATTTGGTTTTTTAAAAGCCAAATTCTGGCGTACGGCCCATTTGACCTACGAGTATACCCCTTAGGTTCTGGCCACTCAGAACTCTTTGCAAAGGAGGTTTCGCGCGGGCGCTTTCCATGGACTAGCTCGCTCTTTTCTGTACCCTTCTTTCTAAAATGGAACCTGAAGCACATTTCTATGCCGATCTTTCGCTTGAGTAACGCTTTGCACCCCACGGATTGCTCCATCAGATTCAGCTACGACGATCACCCCATTTTGGAGCAGGTAAGGAAGGACCGCGTGGCTCGCCCACAGTGAGATAAGCCCAGCAGGCTTTGCAAGCAATGCTTGTTTCCATTACACCACACTTAAATAAATAAATAAATAAATAAAAATAAATAAATGTTGAGGTGCAACAAGCAACCCTTCCTGGGAGCTTTTCGTTGTTGTTTTTACCCCGATAGTTGCCCGCCCCCTAATGCCAGTGAGGAACCTAGCACTAGTAGTTACCTGCTCAGTGTCTGCATTTTTATCTTGAAAGTTCCAAGATGAAACAAAAACGTTTCCAGGGGGGTGAGCTGCTTTATTGATCCCCTGCACACATGCAGCCCCAGGCGTCTACATTGTGTAAAGAACATAAGAACAGCCCTGCTGGATCAGGCCCAAGGCCTAGCCCAGCATCCTCTTCCACACAGTGGCCCACCAGATGCCTCTAGGAAGCCCACAGGCAAGAGGTATGTGCATGCCCTCTCTCCTGCTGTTGCTCCCCTGCAACTGGTATTTAGAGGCATCTTGCCTCTGAGGCTGGAGGTAGCCTATAGCCACCAGACAAGCAGCCATTGATAGACCTCTGTGAATTTGTCTAAGCTCTTCTTAATGTCATCAAGGCTGATGGCTGTCACTACACTACAGAGAATTCCATTGGTTAATTATGCATTGTGTGAAAAAGTACTTCCTTTTGTTGGTCCTTTCTTGGCAATCAGTTTCATGGGATGACCCCTGGTTCTAGAGTTATACGAGGGGGAGAAAATTTTCTCCCTATCCACTCTCCACACCATGCATAATTTTATAGGCCGCTATAATGTCACCCCTCAGTCATCTTTTTTCTAAACTAAAAAGCTCCAGGTGTTGTAGCCTTGCCTCATAAGGAGGGTGCTCTAGACCCCTGATCATCTTGGTTGCCCTCTTCTGCACATTTTCCAGTTCTATAATGTACTTTCTGAGTTATGGTGACTAGAATTGTACACAGTACTTACTCCAAATGTGGCCGCACCTTATATTTGTATAAGAGCATTATGATATTAGCAGTTTTATTTTCAGTCCCCTAATGATTCCAAGCATGGAATTGGCCTTCTCACTAGGGCTGTGCACGAATTGCGATTCGAAGAGTGATTCACAGCACATCCCTGGTACCTTTAAAACGGAGGAGAGCAGCTACATACTTGCTCCTCTGCTGCTCGCCAAAGGAGAGCACCAATACAATTCCGGTACTGGTGGCGCTCCCCCTCCCCCCAGCTGTCTTCACATGCCAGTGGTGCTTTCCCCCAGCTTCCCTGAATGACACCAGCATGTACATGGCTTCCGTGCATAGTTGACTACTCAAATGGCTGCTGCACATGTGCATGTGCTTGTTACTTAAAAATTGCAGTTCAAGAATGCTTAAGACAGGAGTGGATAACAACTCTGTTCACTAGATGGGAATCTGGGAACCAGAGGTGCATTTTGCTGCATGAACTGAACCCATCATCCAGACCAGTCTTCATAAAATGGGTATGGCCTGAGGACACACGGTGCAGGCATTCTGTCGAAGCTTCACCTGAGTCTGGTCAGTTCCTGAATGGGAGTCTGCCTGGAAACTTGATGTATTCTGGCTTCAATTCCACCATGGAAGAAAAGTGGGATATAAATGTAATTTTTAAAAAGTTAAGTTGGTAGCTATTTGCACTAAGGGCTTATGTCTTGTGCAGCCTATACACGCAGGCATATCTTTACATACATTTTTATGTATTACACCCATGTAAATATTTTTCTATGTAAACCTCATTGAGATTCTTTTTTGCTGAAAAGCAGTACAGTATATATAATAATAATATTATTATGTTATTATTACTTATTAGACATGCAAGATACAAAACAGAGGGGAAATATTGAACTCACAATAACTGGGCAAAGCGGCACTTTTTAAAGCCCTGCCTCTTTTATATTTACCAGGTGGATAGCAATTGTTCCAGCATCCTTCCCACTGGCTACTGCTGGTGTCTCTCTTGTGTTTCTTTTTCCATTGGAACTTCTTTTGGGACAAGAAACCACCGTCTCTCTTCTTTTGCTAATGTAAAACGTTCTTGAGAAATTTGTAAAAGCAGCTTCATTTTTCAAAAGTAATTAATAATATTAATAATAATAAGTTAATAATAAATAGGGTAGCATATCCTCTGTCACAGCTTGAATTGCATTGTTCCTTTCATTACAAGTGAAATGGTGGACAAACTTTTAATAATTTGGTGCGGCCATGAAAGACCACCAATGCTGATGGGGGAGGCATCCACCCACATGCCGTTAGCTGATCACCTGCAAAGTCAGAGGGCCGTGTGCGGCGCAACCTGTGCTTTCCTGTTACATCATTCCACCCAGTGTGCAACTTACTCACTGTAAGGACCCCTTTTCTTGTTCTATTTTATATGTTCATGATATTCACAATAGATGAGCTTTCTAGCCTTTTCCCTTTTATTTGTGAAAGCCTTGAATCATTCTCCATTAGTCAATGTTTCGGCAAGAACATGTCACAATTTTTTTTAACCTTTGCCTCTGTTTTGTAAGTGGTTCCATTTGAAGTCGCTTCTGCCTTGCTTGTCGAAACTGCCCATTGGCATTTTTATGTTTTCAACACGCAGCTCTTTCTCCCTCTGCTCTTTGACATTGATGAGCAACTTGCTTAACAAACCCAAGAACATTAAAATGTTTTGAAAAAAAGCTTTTTATTTTGAAAGAAAAGGTTAAACTTTGAAAGAACTAAAAATATGACTCATGTTTCCAGTAAACCCAAGAACTTTTATGCTACACTAATCTAATGAAGATCAGATACCCTCTATCCGGTTTAGCTTGGCCGGGTTCAGCTCTCCAGGACAGGTTTGACCCAAATCAGGACATTACAAAAGGTTACCCACATATGAACTGAATTTTTTGTCACCCACTTTCTCTGGAGGAGCATCAGGAACGGTCACATTTGGGATCGAGGTATCTTAGTGCCCGTTTTAGGAGGTACAGTACTAGTTTTCACATGACCGTTAAATCCTACGTACATTTAAAAGCTAGCCCAGCCTTAGGCCTGACATGCTTGCTGTCTATATGCAAGATTATTATTTTTAAAATGTGGAGGTAATTATATTGTACCCATTGTGCACTTATCTGTTTGCCCAGTAGAGCTATCCCCTTAGGAAGGCAATTTTGATCTGTGAAACTGTGCAGGGAAGGTATTCACACACACACACACACACACACCCATACCCATTACCTTATCAAATTAGCAACTCTCTACAGCTTCTTGGAAGTAAAAATAAAAGTCCTATTCACACATTATGTTCAATGCATGTATGTACAAACTGCACACAGTATATGCACGTACATATACTGTATGCACATGCAACTCTGTTGTATACCTGTATGCATATAAAACTATTCACACATTACAATCAATGCATGTGCAATAATACACCTCCTATCTGTACTTGGGATTCTGCCTGCCCAACAGGGTTGTCAGAGGGGTATTTGCTCAGAGAGAGAAGCTAAATTGTTGTGCATGCATGACAGGGCCTTCTTCTTTGTTGCCCCCAGGCTCTGGAATGCTCTCCCAGTGAATGTCCGCTCTTTGGCTGCTTTTAAAAAACAACTAATTTTTTTTAATTCGTTCAGGCTTTTACCCCTTAGGGGCTCCCCTGCTTCTGTTTTCTTTTTTTTATGGTGGTTGTTTTTCGGTTTTTATGGTTTTTATTGTTTAACTGATTTTAAGGTTTTAAATGTGATTTTTAGGGAGTTTTACTGTATTTTAACTTTTGTAAACCACCTTGGGATGTCTTATGAAAGGCGGTACAAAAACTGAACAAATAAATAAATTTGAAGGGGTCTGTACTCAGGTTTTCTTTTGAAGTGAACACATATGGGACTGGTTCAAATAATACCAGCCCCAGCACATGTGAAGAAGCAGGGGTCGCGACGCCAAGAATGTGCCCATCAGCTTGTCTTCCCCAGACATCTAGAAAGCCTTCCTGGCGCAGCTCTTGATCATGGCTGGGAGTGTTCATCCAGTTGGCCCCTAAACAAATAGTCTGAATACTTATTTAAACAAGTATTTGGAGCTCATGTTTAGGCACCATTTGGATGAACACATGTGATTAAGGGACACTGGGAGGGTGTCAGGACATCTGTGGAGGACATGTCAGTGGACACATTCTCCACTCAGCCCCTCCTTCTTCATATGTGCTGAGGCTAATATTGTTTGAACCAGCCCCATATACTGTCATTCACACAACAACATGTGCACATGTAGAGATCTGTATGTAAGTACAGCATAAACCCTATCCACACATAAAGGCTGTTCTCCCGAGCAGCCTAACCCAGGCTAGGGCAGACCAGCATGAGTACTGTCTATCGTATGGAGTGCTAGGATCACTCCTGATCCTGGCGCTCCCACCCAGCCTGACCCCACTTTGTAGCCCAGCCTGTAGCTCAGGTTAAGGGCATGTGCACTCCCTTAACCTGACTGCCAGGGTCATGTGTGTGCTCGGGCTGTTTGCCTTTATATCTTGGGGGATTCCCCCAATGCACTGTGCTCGTCACGTGGTGCATTGTGGGATATCTGTCCAGCAGTACATTTCCTTCTGTACCATGCATTTGAGGGGCCTGTACCCAGGTTCACTTTTAAAATGAACACAGGTACAGTCATTCAGACACACACATGTGCCTGTGTACACACACCTGTACACTCGGGACAACATACTGTCTGAATGTAGCTCCAACATAATGTATGTATAGGTCTAATGAATAATTCAAAAACTATGGCAGCTATGGCGATTGGAGGAGATCTGGTCTTGTGATAACAAGCATGAATTGCCCTCTTTGCTAAGCAGGGTCTGCCCTGGTTTGTATTTGAATGGGAGACTACATGTGTGAGCACAGTAAAATATTCCCCTTAGGGGATGGGGCTACTCTGGGAAGAGCATCTGTTGTATGATTGCATGCAGAAGGTTCCAAGTTCCCTCCCTGGCAGCATCTCCAAGACAGGGCTGAGAGAGATTCCTGCCTGCAACCTTGGAGAAGCCGCTGCCAATCTGTGAAGACAATACTGAGCTACATGGACCAATTGTCTGATTCGGTATAAGGCAGCTACCTATGTTCCTATGTAGTTGGTGTTCACCGAGCTACCACTGAGGAAAATGAGAACTTTAGCATGACAGCAGTGATGGCAAAAAGTCAAAATTGTGCTGGAGTCCATTAAAACCAACCAACCAAAAATGAAAATGGCACATAGAAGGCTGGGCTATGCATGCAACAAAATGAGATGGTAGAGAGCTAAGGTAGTCAATGAGGCACTTCACATGATTGGTGTGAAGCGCCGGACGGGGTCTGTGTAGGGAGAGCGGGCTTAGCCCACTCTCCCCACACACAAGCAGCCGCTTGTTGCTGGGCAGCCGGATCGGCCGCCCAGAGAAGCGGCTGCTCTGCTCGGGCTCTCCTGTGCCTGGCCACAGCTCCGTTACGAGCTTCAGGGGAAGGGGGAGTGCTGTCGCGCAGTGCCCTGGCGCCGTGAACCGCTTGAAGGCACCGTGCAAGTGCGCGGTGCCTTCCTGGGGTCCCCTCTCCCCTGCACCCCAGTGTGTTAGCCGCTGTTGCAAGCAGCCTCGGCTGACACACAATCCAACAAATAAGGTTAACAGAGTGCTTGCTCCATTAACCCCGTTTAGGGTGAGGGGCAGTTAGGTGGGCTAGCTGCCAGAGAACCACCGGGTTTACCTGCGTGCCCGGTGGTTCTTACTAGGGATGGGCCCGGACTGGTCCGGAGGCCATTGAAATGGCCTCCGGACCGGTCTGGACCTGGGTGGTTCGGTTTGGGGTGGGGGGTACCTTTAAGAGCGGCGGGAGGGTTTACTTACCCCTCCTGCCGCTTTCCCACTTGGCGCCGTTACTTGCAAAACCTCCCAGGAGTGCATTGCACGCGTGCACGTCAGGGAAGGGGCGGCAGGGAGGTATCCTGCCGCCCCAATTACTCTTATGTTTACGGCGCCAAGCGGGAAAGCGGCGGGAGGGGTAAGTAAACCCTCCTGCTGCTCTTAAAGGTACCCCCACCCCAGTGCCGCAGTTGGCAGTTCCATGCACACCCCTAGTTCTCACGATTGCTCGGAACTTGGCTAAGGGAGCCCAGCTCGCTTTTGAGCGATCCTGTGAATATCTTCATTAGGTACCTCGAGGGCTGCTGGTAGCTTCCAGACATACCTGAAGTTAGCTTTCCAGGTCTTTGGGCTTTCTTCTTCCTCCCACCCCTTCCTGCCTATACTGCAAATGTGATTGGCTGGCTGAGTGGGACCATAGCCTTGCCATTTTTAATCTTTCTCTCTCTGAGTGCTCAGGGTTGTTTTTACTTTATCTCCCATTAATTCTCCCAGTTCCCCCCCCACCACACACACAAAGCAGCCTATCTTACTCCCCTCCTCCCCTGCAGCAAAATCTTGCTGCAATTCAGCAGTTTTGTTGTTAAAATTCCTTATTGTGTCAATGTACATTTTTGTACACACCGCCATTTTGTGACTAGCTTCGCCTTTCCAAGCCACTATTTAATGCAGAGGGAGAAGGGTTCTGACCAAAAAAAGTGCCTTAAGTCTGCCCACACCTGCCCTACTCCTCACAAAGGGACTTGTGGACGTGAGAGGCATGACCCATGGGCATGTCAACACTGGGGGTTAGTCTTGTTAGTCCAGCCTGCGCAACCCCAGTCTTCTCTCGCACATTCATCATACAGGGCTATTGCTTTACTGGTTCAGTTTGTAACATACTGATTGCGTGGCAATCATAATGTGTATGCCCACTCACACTGAACACATATAGGGAGCAGGAATGATATTTCCTCATTTGTTTATACAGTGCCTAGATCTGTGGGCCTGTCAAATTCATGGGCCACCAACTGCCATCATGATTGGTAACAACAAAAGTTTGTGGAGAAAAATGTTATGTAGCTAGTAGCCCCATCTAGAAAATAAAAATAGTTTTAAGGCCACCTTTCCTCTTAAAACAAAAGAAGTGGTGTCACATAACTCATTCCTTTTCTTAAATGACTATGCCTGGGATATTTAGAACCACAGAGAACAATGAAGAACAGTGTGTGAGAAATAAGTCATCATCGACCATCAGCGGCTTTCAGATGTCATGAGATGCTTTGTTGTTCTCATTCCTGTGGTAATGAAGTCTAGAAGTTCTTTTTTTCTGACAGTTTCTCCTTGCCTTTTCTTCCCCCTTTCTCATTTAACGAAAGCACATCTACATTTTCTCCCCTCCTGTATTGAGTTGAGGCAAATCAACTTCTAAATTGAAGCACTCAAAACCTTTATTTTGGAAAACTTGAATAGTGTCCATCAAAGCAGGAGCCTTGAAAACATGCCTTTTAAGGTGCTTATTGAACACTCGCTTCTAAAAAAAAAAAAAAGTCAAATTCACACTCATTTAAATAATTTGACAGCTTCCAAGACGACACCTGATGAGCACCGCATTCAAGTGTCAGAAAGAAAGATGGAGAAGATGAGCCCCCCTGCACACACCAAATTGGGATTTGCATTCAGCCTGCTAAATGTAATGCATTATAATCCCATTAATACTCCAGAAAGTTTAGAACTGGGAATAAATTTGCAGCAAAAATGCATTTAAATTTGAAAACTCTCTGGGTTCTCTTTTTCTTCCTATTAAGAGTGATGTTGTCTGTCAGAATAAATCCCTGGAATTCAGTCTTCTCTTTAGCCAAAACTGCATAGGAAGGGAAACAAAAGAGGAAGTTTACTTTGGAACTCTGCCATAGTCTAAAGGGCTCAATTCTTAAACACGACTGAAGGATCCGTGCACTCAGGGCCACTGACCCCCAAACAGCTTCACTGTGGCACCCCACTCCAAACAGTGACCTCCCCAACAAAAATAGGCCAGAGGTTTCCATAGAGTGGCTTAGAATAAGAATTCATATTTGGCTCTTGGGAGCTTCAGAAAATATCCAATCAATTCAGTTCTGTGGTAAAGTGTGTACATCTGAGTACCAGTTGCAGGGGAGTAACAGCAGGAGAGAGGGCATGCCCTCAACTCCTGCCTGTGGCTTCCAGCAGCATCTGGTGGGCCACTGTGCGAAACAGGGTGCTGGACTTGGGCCTGATCCAGCAGGGCTGTTCTTATGTTCTTATGAGTCGATTTCGACTCCCGGCACCCAGAGAGCCCTGTAGTTTTCTTTGGTAGAATACAGGAGGGGTTTACCATTGCCTCCTCCCACACAGTATGAGATGATACCTTTCAGCATCTTCCTATATTGCTACTGCCCAATATAGTACCAGCGGGGATTTGAACCGGCAACCTCCTGCTTGTTAGTCGAGCATTTCCCTGCTGTGCCACTTAAGGTGGGTGGATAATTCAGTTCTAGTTATATGCAAAGCATTGTCCTAAGTGGAAATACATATTCCCCCACCTGCATAAAAAGACATATCCAGATAGTTTAGTGGAATCAGGATCTGCCCAATTTAATGGCTGCCTCCAGTTTAATGGCTACTTCCAGTCTCAGAGACAGGATGCCTCTGAATACCATTTTCAAGAGATCAACAGCAGGAGAAAGGGCACGCTTTCATTTCTTGCCTTTGGGCTTCCCAGAGGCATCTGGTGGGCCACTGGGAGACAGGATGCTGGACTAGGTAGGCCTTGGGCATACAGCAAGCCTGTTCCTACATTCTTAATCTAGTTGGGCATTGTTCTGCAAATGATAATGCACACCCTGCTGTGTGAGTTGGCACAGTTGGCAAGCATATCTCCCATGCTCAGTCAGGACATTTATGGTTTGCAAAATTTATACTGGGATAGTTGCAACCTAGTGCAGTTACCCCCTAATTAGTGGATGTTTATTATTTATTACATTTATATTCTGCCCTTCCTCCTCGGAGCACATAGTTCTCCTCCTTTTATCTTCAAAACTGTGTGAGGCTGAAAGAGAGTGACTGAGCCAAGGTCATCATTGAGCAGTGTTCCCTCTAACAGGGATTTCCAGATGTTGACTACAGCTCCCAGAATTTCCAGCTGCAATGGCCTTTGGCTGAGGATTCTGGGAATTATAGTCAACAATGTCTCAAAATCCCTGCCACAGGGAACATTGCCAGTGAGCTTCATGGCTGAGTGAGGCTCTGAATTTGGGTCTTGCCAGTATTAATCCAATCTTCTAACTACTGCAGCATACTGGGCAACATCTAAATTAAGCTAGTCATGATGGTTGTTAGTCATGACTGCCTTGTCTCATTGGTGTCCGTGGTGCTTAGTCATAACTAACTAATCTGGATGTTGCCCACTGTCTCTAGTGAATTGTTCAAGCAAGAACTCCTGCACTTGAAGCTAACTAGAGGGATCAAATAATTTCTGCTTGATCAGTGCTCAGCAGGAGGTGTTCCTCATTAGAGGAGGAAGGCTGTAGAGCTCAGAAATCTCCTCCTGTAACATGTAGCTTGGCTTAGTAGCTTGAACCATCCATAATTTTGTGCTCGGTATCTTGGAAACCTGCATCGTCTTCACTCCGTGTTTTGGCTTGTGGCACATCCTGGTCTGGACTGTCATAGCCTTGCTTCAGACATTTGTGTCTACAGTAACTTTTTGAACCCCTGCTAACTTGGCAAAGAGGCACCTTTTAATGTGGTGATTCTCTTTATTTAGCAGCGGGAGAGTAACTGGCCCTCTCCACCCCCAGCACAGTACCTCCAGTGACTGTGGCTAATGTCTAGCTTATGTTCCTTTTTAGATTGTGAGCCCTTTAGGAACAGGGATCCATCTTATTTATTTGTTATTTATCTGTGTAAACCGCCCTGATCCATTTTTGAGAAGGGCGTTATAGAAATCAAACAAACAAACAAACAAACAAACAAACCTGACAACTGTATGTCAGGATTAAGTGAACCATGTGAATCGCGTCTTGTGTGATCTCTGGGCATTCATACATACAGTTCTCTTTCAAGGCACACTGGACTGTTCAGGGCTGGATGAACTTGTGATCTGCCTCAGTAAAACAGCTTGATATTGTTACACTGCTTTGGTTGATCTGCTTCCCCAAATGGTGAGAAGTTCTAGGAGTTGCAATTTGCAGCACGCCTTGGATTCTGGTTTCCCTTGAAAAAAGAGCTGCTGCAGACTTAGGCTGCATATATGAATTGAATTTATTTATTTACGGTTTTTGACCAAATAGTACAATACATTTACATGAAAAACTAAAACACACTTTCAGCAAATATAAAACATTAAAATATAAAACCAATTAATCATTTCTAATGGAGTACTTATATATATATATTATAGCTTCTCCAAAGCCTCAAAAACTCTATTTCTTTAAGGGCCGTAATCTTAAGGCCACATAGCAAAACTTAGCTACTGCGGCTGAGGTTGCTGTATCCTTGTCATTTAGTAGAAACGTTACCGTCTGGTCATCATCTTTTCCATTCAGGTCTTTTAGTAATGGGCCAATTAGTTGGTGCCTTATGTCCTGATATATAGGGCATTTCAATAAAATATGAGCCAATGTTTCAACCGCTTGATCACAAGGACATTTCCTTTCTTCATAAGGTAGTTTTGCATATTTCCCATAGAGTAAAGCCGATGGGAAAACATTAAACCTGGCCCTAGAGAAGGCCCATCTAAATTTTCTTAAGGTGATTTTGAATAAATATATTGCAGGAGTAAGGTCCGCCTTAGCATAAATTGATTTGTAGAAAAACGGTAAATTGGCCTTCTCAGTTTGTATTTCTATATCTATCAGTCTCTGTCTCACCAGTCTGCGGGCTGTATTTTCACCGGCCTCCAGCAACAGGACGGGAGATAGTCCGCTTTGACTAAGTTTATCTGTTATGTCCCTACTCCAGGATGATTGTACCTCAGCTGATAAGAATTTAGGGATTAGTCCCATTGGATAAAGGTGGAGTTTAATCCAATAAAATATTCTTACTAGCCATGCCCTGGATTCCAATTTGAGTAGACCCGCCTCCCGGCGAACTGCCACGTTGGGCACACAATTGGGTACGCCAAATAGCGTTCTCAGAAAGCCTGTTTGGATTTTCTCGAGTTCGTCAAAATTGGAATATTACCCCAATTGTGTTCCATAAAGAAGTTGGGGGACTACTTTAGCCATGTAAAGTTTGATAGCAGCTGGAATGTAATGACCCCCTTGAGACCGATAAAATCTTAGTATAGCTGTGATACTTCGTTTGGCCTTATCTACAGCAGATCTCATATGGGCAGTTTTATGGCCATTAAACTGGAAAACTACCCCTAGATATTTGAATTGCTTTACCTGGTCTATCCTACGGCCATCAATTGACCAGTTGAAGCTACGATTTCTTGTGCTGAAACGAAGAATCTTTGTTTTGGTGTAATTTATTGCTATCTGTACTTTACAGTAATCGGCCAACACTCCCAAAGCTTTCTTTAAACCTATTCTGGTTTGGGACAGGATCACTGCATCATCGGCGTACATAAGAATCGATAGATATTTATCAGCCAATTTGGGAGCATGTATATCCGTAACTTGTAGTCGCTGGATTAAGTCATTCACATAGAAATTAAATAAAAAAGGAGCTAATATGCAGCAAATTAGAGTGGATTCATGGTGTTTCATTGAAAATATCATTAGCTATCATAGAATCCACACTCAGAATACCTCTGAAACAACAGAACCCTGTACCCCATGGGTTAGAAACCCATGGGGGTGGTTGGCACCCTATGTGCACTACACTACCACTCGCTCTGGGCCACCCCAGCACCCCCCAAGTGCACTTATGGGGCTGCTGAAAGCTCCATGCATACCCTATGAGGAAAAACCTTAAAGACGCGTAAACTTTAACAATTCCCAAAAAATCAGCCCTCTGCCCAAATCCTTTGAAAAAATTCAGGTAGCTTCCTTGCCCCTACCTGGCACTACCACCAACCCCACACTGCTCTAGGCCACCCCTTTGCTCCCCGCGTGAAGCTATACATTTGCTGACACCTCAATGCTTCTCTATGGGGAAAAACCTTAAAGACGCGTAAACTCCAACAATTCCCCAAAAATCAGCCCTCTACCCAATCACTCTGAAATTGGGGTGGTAGCCTCCACCCATTAGGCACTACCACCCCACCCCACTCTTTTTGCCCAGATCCCACGCTATGCCCCCGATCTGCCCCAAAGACACTAAAACTTCAAAAATTCCCCAAAAATCAGCCCTTTGCCCCATCCCCCTGAAATTTGGGTGGTAGCCTCCAACCATTGGGCACTACCACCACACCCCACTATTTTGCCCCTGGGACCCGTTTTTCATACCCAAATCGATTCAGATTCGGATTTAATCCGAATCCGAACCGAATCAGGGGTGATTCGGGTAGCCCAGATTCTGGCACAGAACAGAACGGGGGTGATTTGGTTCGGGTCCCGAACCAAATCACCGAAAACCCAAATTGCACACCCCTACACTTAATGCTCCCTGATCAAACATGACCTAGGCGCTTTCCAGATTACACACTACAACGGGTAAAATGCATCGGCTTGGCAGAATCATATTGAAAACAACCCCCAGAATGTCAAACTCCTACAATGGGAAAATACAGCTATTTTTCTTCAATTGACTTGCAACGTTGTAGCACTGTAATGTAAAGATAAATTCCAAAAGAAGGCACTGGAAATGTGACTGGCTCCTTGCTGTTAGCGTAGGGACTGTGGTGTCACAACAACACCCTAAGTACGGAAGCACACTTAGCAGATCTTTAGTGACACTCTTGTAGGGTTTAATTTGGAAAGTACGCAGATGCTCTTTGCTCTTCAAGTAAACAAGATACAATTGCACAAACCCTTTTCTTTGGACTTCTGTTTCTTTGCACTTAGCAAACATGGTGTTTTCCTCTTGGCCCAAAGGGTCAGAGCTCCCTTTTGATCTGTTTACTACTTTCTAGTTTTTTTAATCAGCTGGAAGTAGTACACAATATCATCAAAGGGATCAGATTAGTTCCTCATCCCTGGGGACGCAAGCCAGCTGGGTAATCAGGTGCAGATAACAGGAAGGGCTGTTGACACTGAATTGCGTTGGCATGCCAAAGGACAAACTTGATTGCTGATGCTTGTCAAGAATGCAGAACTTTAGCAATATCTAAGCTCTGGACAACCAAAGCTTCGATGCTCCTGAAGTTCTCCACTCCACATTTCATCTTGGGTTTCAGACTACATGTTCTGAGAAGTGCATGTGTTTGGATAAGGATAAGGAAGCAAGCCAAGCATCAGACTATAGGCGAAAGCAATGCAAATACGCTTCCTAAACCAAATGTTGATAGTCATAAACTTAGATGAGGTGATAGATCTGCAGCATTGCTTTGGGTTATATCAAGGAGCTCTTCAGTCCACTAGCAAATCAAATATGGTGTTGGTGTACGTTTCAACAGGAAGGCTGTCTTTGAGCCTCCACATGGCAGAGTTTTCTTGGTCCTCTAGATGGCACTGCCTGACATTATTGAAAATAATGTCAGGTATGTCAAGCAAACTGTGAAGAGGTTCCAAGAGATCTTTCCAAATTGAATGGGCAAGAAAACGGTGAGTGAGATTTAGTGTAAGTGCAAAGTGATGATTGTTGGGACAAAAAAAAATCCTAATTTCACATCTACTTGAGCCCTTCAGAGGTTATAAAAATGTCCTGCTGTAGCTATGTACAAGACAAATGGAGAGGAAGTCCCACCCCCGTCACAGTCAGTTGCCCTCATGCTCCTCCACTCACGCTTACAGTGAGGCTTGTCTGAAGAGGGCACAGCCCTACCCATGATGGTGGGTGCTCCTGTGCCTGCAAGACTGGAACAATCCACCCTTGTACCATCACAGGTAGGCTCTGCCTTCTTCAGACGGATCCCACTGTAAGTGTGAGCAGTGGGGCTCATGATGCGGTAGGGGTTGGACTTCCTCTCCCTTCCTCCCATTGTACATGGCTACAGCGGGGCATTTTCATAAAATCTGAATCAGGCTATTGATGGAGCCTAAACTAGCTGTGGCTTGAGGTGGATAGCTCACTTGAAATATTGCTACATGTCCTTTTCCAAGCAATGAGAAGTTCCAGGGGTACAGAGCTACTCAGTTTCTGGCTTCCCTTGGAGGAAAGATCATGGGAGGCTTATGGTGACTGTGCAATATTTAGTTTAGAACATAGCAGGAGCTCTGCTGTATCAGGCCCAAGGCCTATCTAGTCCAGCATCCTGTTTTCTAAGGTGGCCAGGCAGATGACTCTGGGAGGCCCACAGGCAAGAGGTATGTGCATGCCCTCTCTCCTGCTGTTGCTCCACTGCAAGTGGTACTCAGAGGCATTCTGCCTCTGAGGCTGAAGATGGCCCACAGCCATCAGACTAGTAGCCACTGATAGACCTGCCCTCCAAGAATCTGTCTAAACCCTTTTTAAAGCAATCCAAGCTGGTGGCCATCACCATATCCCATGGCAAGGAATTCCCTAGATTAATTATGCACTGTGTGAAAAAGTACTTCTGCTTGTCGGTCCTAAATTTCCCAACCTTCAGTTTTATGGGGTGACCCCTGGTTCTAGTGTTGTGAGACAAAAATTTCTCTCTGTCTACCCTCTCCACTCCATGCATAATTTTATACACTTGGATCATGTCTCCCCTTAGTTGCCTCTTTTCCAAGGTAAAGAGCCCCACATGTTGTAGCCTAGCCTCATAAGGAAGGTGCTCCAGGCCCTTGATCATTTTGGTTACTCTCTTCTGCACCTTTCCCAGTTCTGCAACAATATCCTTCTTAAGATAACAGTAACCAAAGCTGTACGCAGTACTCCAGATGTGGCCTCACCATAGATTTGAATAAGGGCATTAAAATATTAGCAGTTTTATTATCAAACTCCCTCCTCATGATTCCTAGCATGGAATTAGCTTTCTTCGATGTGGTCTTTGACTTCTACACAAATGGGCTATGCACTTGTGCAGAGACCTCATCGGAATCTAACAAGCTCAATTTTCTTGCTATATGCGGCTGCGCCACTCCTCATCCCCTCAATCTTTCTTTGTCCGCACTTCAGTGAACATCGTGGAGTTTGCAGCTCAGCAATGAGCAGGATCTTGCTGTCCCCTTGTTGTTTTTCTCCCTGCTTCTTTACAAAATTTTGTTTCTTCCTTCCTTTCTTTCTTTATTCTTTCACGTAGTAGCATTTTTCCCTTGGCGTTTTGGTTATTGCGGGTTTTTCCCTTCCTTGGAGTTCTGATTCCAGCCGGGACGGAGTATAGTGGTCGGCTGGCCTTCGGCGTTTATGCCGGGCACGATGAACTTTAAAAAATGTACTTGATACGGATCTAAGATCCCTTTCCTCGATACTCATACCGAGTGTCTCTTGTGCTTGGGGGAATCCCACATTGTTGAGACCTGTCCACTACCAGAAGTTCACGAAGCAGGCTCGCAAAAATAGGACTTCTCACCTTCGCACAGCCCTGTGGGATCTGGCTCTCCATTCCTCGGAAGCCTTATCATTGGAGCAGTCCGTAAAAATTGCTTCATTGGTACAATCGGAGCATGTGGTGTCTGCTCCTGTGGAGGCTGAAAACCCGACTCTGGTACCAGTATTGGTGTCCTCTACCGCTTGGCATTTGACGGCGTCGAGTGAGCCGGTGTGCTCGGAAGACCTCCCTCAACATCAAGCACCTGTGGTACCGAAGTCCTCCCCGAATTCCTCGGGATCAGTACTGAAGATGAAGAAGAAGGTGAAGTTGCAGGGTGACTTGCTGGCAGGTCGACTCCTTCCTCCTATACCCAAGAAAAAGAGAACAGTGGAGGTTCCCATGTCGGAGGCCCCTGTGGCCAAGAATACTAAAGTGGCCTCGGATCATCCTGGGCAGAAGTCATCAGTGTCAACAAGGCCTAGCTCGCCTGTGGCTGCTGAGTCATTGGACTTGGCCCACAATCAGGCTAGATTGAGTAGGGAACGTTCGGTGGCGTTGGATGAACCAGGTTATGCTTCATCAGAAGAAGAGGCCTATTCTCCAAGCCCGCAGAAGATGCATCGTGGCTGCCTAGGCGCCGGTTGCCCCTTCGAAAACACCAAGAGTGTCCCTCTTAGAGACCATGGCGCCCACTGGGGCTCAGAAGAATGCTCCTAGACTTACAGGCAGGATCGTTCCTGGGACCATCCTGATCAATCGTATCCAGATCGATACCGGGCACCAGAATATCACTCTCTCTTGGTTGACAGTGAGCCTTCTTATGGCGCATGGCGCTGGGAGTCTGGATCGTGCAATTGATACCAATTGGCTATCAGTCTGACTATTTGGACTATGTTCAACCCCGCTATGGGTCCCGTTTTTCAGAAGGTCCCATGTATGGAAAACCAGTAATGATGATGAGTTGGCGTGAACCCCTCACACTCTGAAGGGAGGCCGCATTCCCGCTCATCGCAATGCTCCTCTGGGGATTGAAACAAGTGTCGTGAACACCCCCTTTGGTTCCAGTGGTGCATCAGGCAACCGTGCCTGTCCAAGAACTTTCCACTTCAATATTGGACAATCCGGGCAGCAAACCAGGCTCCCCTTTGGGTTCAGCACCCGTGGCTCAAGACCCTTTGGCTTCCCAGGAGCCCAAATATGAGAGCAATGCTAGCTCCCAGGATTCTGAAGTCATTTCCTTGGGCTCATCCCCACTCGACATACAATCTGACTCAAAACCTGTCTCCCCATCAGAGGACCTCAAGCTATATTCTGCTTATGTAGCCCAGATGGCTTCAGCCTTGGGCATGAGCCTCGGTAACCAGCAGAAGGGAGACCTGGACCCGTTGTTCAGCCTTATCAATTTTGAGACCAAGGTACCGGCCACCTTGCCCCTGAACTCAGCGTTGTTAAAGGTTATGTGGGCTCACTGGAAGAAGCTGGCGGCGCTTTCTCAACCAAGCAGGCATTTGGAATATTTCTTCCGGGTGCAACTACAGGATGATACGACCTTTTTGAAAAATCACCCCACACTGAATTCTGTTGTCGTGGAGATGTCCTTGCAGAGGACTAGAGGTCACAGCCAGTCGGCACCGAGTGACAAAGAAGGCAGGAAATTGGACTCCTTCGGGAGGAGGCTATTCAGCCTCGGCCCTCCACTTAAGGGTAGCCAATTATCAGGCTTATAATGCCTGATGTAACCACTTTTTGTGGGAAAAGGTGGGTCCCTTTCTGCATCTCCTCCCACAGGACAAGAGGGATCCAGCAAAAGCATTTTTCCATGAGACCATTAAGGTGGCAAAACAGGAACTTTATTTGGCCTGACATTCAGTGGAATGTGTGTGGCTAAGGTGATGGCTACATCAGTGGTGCTCAGATGACATACTTGGCTGTGTTCATCGGGACTGCATTATGAGGCCCAGGCAAGGGTCAAGGACCTGCCCTTTGAGGCCTCTAGCCTCTTCTCAGAGCAGACTGATGATACGCTCCAGAAGGTTCAGAAGGTGAGGAGCACAGCGCACTCCATGTCATATGCTTCACCGGCTAGCAAACTATAGAGAACTGCCAAGTGGTCACTTTATCAACCACGGAAGGCCCCTTCCCAGCAATAGTCACCTTTGAAACAGTCTTTTCGTGGCGGCATCCAGAGAAAAACCTCTCTGTGTGACCTCAGTGTGTGGTGGGGATCATGCAGAAGAAGGCGCTCTACCCAGGTAACTCGGTCCTAAGCCATTTAGGGCTTTAAAGGTAATTACCAGCACCTTGTGTTTCCCCCTGAAACCTTTTGGTAACCAATACAATTGCTTTAAAACAGGCATAATATGATCTCTCTGAGAAATAATTCCTGACCAGTCTAGCCGCCGTATTTTGGACCAACAGAAGTTTCCGAACCACATACATAGGCTGCCCCACATATTGAAGATCATGCAGAGAAAGTGGATAGAAACATTTTTCTTTCCCTTTCACAATACTCAGTAGGTCATCAGATGAAACTGGCAACAGATTCAGGAGAGTCAAAAGAAAGTCAGACCATTTAGTTCAGTATTGTCTGCAGTGACCAGCAGCGGCTCTTCAGGGCTTTAGACAGGAGTCTTTCTCAGCCCTACCTAAAGCTACCAGGGAAAGAAGAAAGTAGTTCTTCACACAATTTATGTTTATGAAATTTCCTGCCAGAATGTGGTGGCGGCCATTGGCTTAGATGGCTTTAGAAGGGGATTTGACAAGATTATGGCAAATAAGGTCCTTCGGGGAAGGACTAGAACTCAATGGAATAACATTTGCTTTGTGTGCAGGTCCCAGATTCAATCCCTGGCAGCTTAAGTTAGGTCTGGGAAATACTCCTCTCTGAAGCCTGAAGAGTGTGTGTGCGTGTGTGGATCTTATGTTGTGAAAAATTGAATAAAAAGTTATTTAGGGGTGGGGGGAAGAGCCAGAGTCGGTCACTGCAGGCAATACTGAGGTAGGTGGTCCAATGGCCTGACTTGCTGCAAAGC
Source organism: Hemicordylus capensis (assembly GCF_027244095.1). NCBI lineage: Eukaryota > Metazoa > Chordata > Lepidosauria > Squamata > Cordylidae > Hemicordylus > Hemicordylus capensis. Next base: position 21,642,628 of record NC_069660.1, on the reverse strand, counting down.
AACTTCTTATAAGGACTATCAACCATTGGCCATATTGGCTAGACAGAGCCAGCCATTAAATCCAATTACTTTTTGCAAATTGTTTTGTAGACAGCTTTTTGAGGAGAACTATTTAACTCTGTTTTCTCAAAGAAAATCCTGTTAATCTTTAAGTCTACAAGACAGGAAAGGAGTTCTCCAAAATGGTTAGGACATCTCTCCAATAGTGCAAACAGAGGTTTTGTTTTGCATTCTGCTGTGTTATGCATGTAGGTCCAAAGTGTGGGAAGCCTGGCACTCCGTTGCCTTTGCTGTGACCTTTTTTGAGTGCAAATAATCTCTTTGAGCAACCTGCAATTTCTTCTAGCCTTCATGCTTCATGCGGTTTGCGTTTTATCAAGCACTGCTTGGCCTCGGTGTCATCAAGGACGTTCCAAATTGCTTGACTGTTTTCATCCTTAACTTTTGAAAATATAATGAAAGACTTTAAAAAGAAGGCAAAAACACACTTCTGAGATTAGGAAGTCACTAATCTTTGGTTAAAAGCAACAAAAAGCTCTGCTCCTGGGATATTTGGAAGCTCGTGCAGCAGCTGGAATTCTTGCTCACAAAACAGTACACTGAAGAGTTAAGGTCTGCATTTTTCGATGACTTTGATTTTCAGTAGGGGTGTATATGAATCAGAATCTGCGATTTGATTTGATTCAACCTCGAATCAAATTGCAGACCCCTGAATTGATTTGTTGAAAGCAACTGGCTTGGCCAGCTGCTTCAACAAATCACCCCCACTTTGACCTGTTCCAGCAAAAGGGGCCTCAAAATGCCCAAATCAATTCAGATTGAATCGGGGGTGATTCTCTTCTACCCTGAATCTGGCCCTTTGTTTTCAGGGTAATTTGATTTGTGGTAGAATAATTGAATCATTCCCAATTTGGCCCAAATTTATTCATGGGCGAATTGAATTGCACATCCCTATTTTTCAACAATATTAGATGCAATATATCTATCAAGCCTTGTAATACTGCAACACACATTCTAGCATGCAATAAATCACACAGACAAAACAATATTTTTTTGGCAGATTTTGTTCATTGAATTTATCTATTTTGGCCATCTGGGGAACTTTTAATAACCATTGCCAACTGAAAAAGTTGGGAATTGGGAGCATATCTGCCCTTTGAGAGAAGTTGAGGGGGTTTAGGGCTTTCCAGTATAGAAAAAGGATGACAAAAGTTTTTTTAAAATTACATAGGGTGTGAAGAAAGTGGATGGACAGATGTCTGGTTCACACAACTGATAAAATCTAGGTTTAATGTGGGTTAACGTCCACCCCCTATCCACCCCCAGCACAGTACCTCCAGTGACTGTTGCAGGTGTCTATCTTATGTATCTTTTAGATTGTGTGCCCTTTGGGGACAAGGGTCCATCTTATTTATTTATTATTTCTCTGTATTAACCGCCCTGAGCCATTTTTGGAAGGGTGGTATAGAAATCGAATTAATAATAATAATAATACCACCTAGATTCAAGGAAAATTAGAGAAGTCCTGGAAATAATAAAGCAGCAAATAACAGCTGTGTCAAAGAAGATTAGCAGGTATGAAGCCAGAATTACACAACACAGACAGAATCTCCAATTCCAGTCAAATCAGAGATGTTTCTACCAAAGTATAGAAGGAGAAACTGCAAGAAACGTAGAAACACCAAATAAAGAAGAAACAGTGCAATTCTGGGGGAAATTATGGGACAATCCAATAGATTATAATAAAAAAGCAGGCTGGATGAAAGAGGTCAAAAAATGTAACCAACAAATGCAAGATCTAATAATAACACCAGAATTAATAAGTGAAAGAGCAAAGAAAATTAAAAATTGGACTGCTCCAGGCGACGATGAACTGCATGGCTTTTGGCTTAAACACCTAACAAGCCTTCATAAACAACTATCAAAACAGTTCAATCACATTTTGCAAGGCGGTGATGTTGAACAACGGCTAACAACTGGGAAAACTCATCTCATCATGAAGGACCCAGCAAAAGGTGCAGTTCCAAGTAATTATAGACCGATCACCTGCCTGCCAACCATGTTGAAATGATTAACTGGAATAATAGCAGATGAAGTGATGCAACACTTATTAACTAACAAACAGCTTCCAGTTGAACAGAAAGGAAATTGTCCGAACACCAGAGGCACAAAAGACCAGCTGCTGATTGACAAAATGATTTTAGAAAACTGCAAGAGAAGAAAAACCAATCTAAGTGTTGCATGGATTGACTACAAGAAAGCCTTTGATTCGTTGCCTCACACATGGATACTAAAATGTTTAGAAACAACTGGTGTCAGCAAAAACATTCAGATATTTATAAAAAAAGCAATGAGCATGTGGAGTGCACAGTTAACAATCAATGGCGAGAAACTTGGACAGGTTAGCATTAGAAGAGGCATTTTCCAAGGGGACTCACTATCCCCTCTGTTGTTTGTAATCGCCATGACCCCACTTTCACAAATACTAAACAAAACAGGCCTTGGATACCAAACATCTAAAACATCAAGTCAAATCAACCATCTGCTGTACATGGACAATCTGAAGTTGTATGGAAAGTCCCAGTCAGAAATCCAATCACTGCTAAACACTGTCCGTATATTCAGTAGCGATATAGCAATGGAGTTTGGACTAGACAAGTGTGCTGCATTAATAATGAACAGAGGGAAATTAAGAAAAACAGAAGGAATAGAACTGCCCAATGGAAGCAAGATCAAGAACCTGGAAGAGAAAGAACCTTACAAATACTTGGGCATTCTCCAGGCTGATAAGATCGCACACACTGAAGTGAAAAGAAAAATGGGAAGTGAATACATCAGGAGAGTTAGAAAAATCCTCAAGTCCAAACTCAATGGCGGGAACACCATACAAGCCACAAACACCTGGGCTATACCTGTTATCAGATACACTGCAGGAATAATAAACTGGACCCAGGCAGAGCTAGAGACGCTAGATCGTAAGACCAGGAAAATCATGACCATCAATCATGCTCTGCACCCCCGCAGTGATGTCGATAGGCTATACCTCCCTCGCAGCTCAGGTGGAAGAGGAATGCTGCAAGTCCATCAAACAGTAGAGGAGGAGAAAAGAGGCCTTGAAGAATATATCAAGGACAGTGAAGAAGATGCACTTCAAATGGTCAATAACGCAAAACTATTCAACACCAATGAAAGAAAGCAGGCCTACAAGAAAGAACAAGTCAAGAACCGAGCAGAAAAATGGAAAAATAAGCCCCTGCATGGTCAATATTTGCACAATATAAGTGGAAAATCAGACATCACCAAGACCTGGCAATGGCTTAAGAATGGTTGCTAATACTGGCTGCGCAAGAACAGGCACTAAGAACAAATGCAATAAGAGCAAAAGTCAAAAAATCCACAACAAACAGCAAGTGCCGCCTTTGTAAAGAAGCAGATGAAACCGTGGACCACCTAATCAGCTGTTGTAAAAAGATCACACAGACTGACTACAAACAAAGGCATGACAAGGTAGCAGGGATGATACACTGGAACATCTGCAAAAAATACAAGCTACCTGTAGCCAAAAATTGGTGGGACCATAAAATTGAAAAAGTTGTAGAAAATGAAGATGTAAAAATATTATAGGACTTCCGACTACAAACAGACAAACATCTGCCACACAATACACCACATATAACTGTAGTCGAGAAAAAAGAAAAACAAGTGAAAATAATCAACATAGCAATACCAGGGAATAGCAGAATAGAAGACAAAGAAATAGAAAAAATCACCAAATACAAAGATCTACAAATTGAAATGGAAAGGCTGTGGCAGAAAAAGACCAAAATAATCCCAGTGGTAATTGGTGCCCTGGGTGCAGTTCCAAAAGACCTTGAAGAGCACCTCAACACCATAGGGGCCACAGAAATCACCATCAGCCAATTACAAAAAGCAGCTTTACTGGGAACAACCTATATTTTGCTACGATATCTATAATAACCAACAGTATTGATGATAAACTTCAGCCATCCCAGGTCCTTGGGAAGGACTCGATGTCTGGATAAAACAAACCAGTCAATAACACCTGTCTGACTGTGTAAACAAGAAATAATAATAATAATAAAAATTAGTGGGGTTTTTTTTTACCTTTTGTGTGAACCACTTTGAGATTGTTTTAATGAAAGGCAGTATAGAAATTAAACATCACATTAATGTAAGTAACCCACATTGAACCTAGATTCAAATGATTGTGTGAACTAGGCCAAAGTTTTCCTCCTTCTCTTCTAGTAAAACTATGACTAGTTGTATGCCACTTTTCAGCAAAGAAATTCACACACCAGTTAATATAGCAAAATAGATTAGGGGAAAGGAATGATACAATGGTTTTCTGTCTTAAAAGGGCACACAATCTAGAAAGAAACACATGGGAGACATCAGCAACACTTACTGGGAGGGATGCTGTGCTGGCTAGAGTAGGGCCAGTTGCTCTCCCCTGCTAAATACGAAAGCTACCACCTTAAATAGGCAACTCTGCCCAGTTAGCAGAGGTTAATACTAGAGCTTGTGGTTCTCCAATGAAATTGTTTGGCAGTTGATTCAGGACAGTCAAAAGAAAGTGCCTATTTACACAACACATAACTGATGTATGGAATTCCCTGTCACAAAATAGAGTCCAATATCTTAGATAGCTTTGGAAAGGAATACTCAGCTATATCGAACCTCCAGCTTCAGAGGCAGTATACCTCTAAATACTAGTTGCTGGAGGAGGAGACCTGATTTTGTGGTAGCGAGCGTGTCCCCTTTACTAAGTAGGGTCCACCTTGGTTTACATTTAGATGGGTAACCACATGTGAAAACTGTAAGATAATCCTCCTTAGGGGATGAGGCCATAGCTCAGTAGTAGAGCATCTGCTTTATTATTATTATTGTTAATAATAATAATAATAAATTAATAATAATAATTCAATTTCTATACCAAAAATGTCTCAGGGTGGTTTACACAGAGAAATAATAAATAAATAAGATGGATCCCTGTCCCCAAAGGGCTCACAATTTAAAAAGAAACATGAGAGACACACCAGCAACAGTCACTGGAGGTACTGTGCTGGGGATGGATAGGGCCAGTTACTCTCCCCCTGCTAAATAAAGAGAATCACCATGCTAAAAGGTGCGTCTTTGCCAAGTTAGCAGGGGTCTTCGCATGCAGAAGGTCTCAGGTTCACTGTGAGGCATCTCCAGGTAGGGCTGAGAGAGACTACTGCCTGTAGAAACAAGACGACTGCAGGGAGACATGATGGAAGTCTATAAAATCATGCATGGTGTGGAGAAAGTGGATAGAGAGAAATTCTTCTCCCTCTCACATAACACTAGAACCAGGACCATAACGAACCATAACACTAGACATCCCATAGAATTGATTGCCAGGAAATTTAGGGCCAACCAATGGAAGTACTTTTTCACATAATGCACAATCAATTTGTGGAATTCTCTGCCACAAGATGTGGTGACAGCCAACAACCTGGATGGCTTTAAGAGGGGTTTGGATAACCTCATGGAGGAGAGGTCTATCAACAGCTACTAGTCGGAGGGCTATAGGCCAGCTCCAGGCAGGATGCCTCTGAGTACCTGAATACCAGTTGCAAGGGAGTAGCAGCAAGAGAGAGGGCATGCCCTCCACTCCTGCCTGTAGGCTTCCAGCGGCATCTTGTGGGGCACTGTGTGAAACAGGATGCTGGACTAGATGGGCCTTGGGCCTAATCCAGCAGGGCTGTTCTTACGTTCTTAACCTTGGAAAAGCCGCTGCTAGTCAGTCTGGACAATACTGAGCTAGATGGACTAATGGTTTGACTCAATATAAGATAGCTTCCTGTGTTCCTATGAGGCAAACACTGGGAGAGGCTACTTCCTTTTTGCCTTTCTGTGGGCTTCCTGGAGGCATCTGATTGGTCACTGTGGTAGGGGGAAACTGGGCAAGATGGACCTTTGGGGTGGTCCAGCAGGGCTTTTCTTAAGACCATAGGATATGAAGCAGATTTCCATTATCTTGCTCAAACAATGTCTTGCTGCCACCAACAAATTATGTGGCAATCCCTTAATAGATCCCTAAGCATCACTATCAGAATAATTTAAAATTAATTGTTAGCATATCCAAGTCCAGCTTTACCCCTAACATGTGATGTAGGGTTAACCATTTGATTCTGATATTTTTGAACCAGCAGATAGCTTCAAAAAACCGTGACCGAAATCTGCAGACTGAGTGTTAACATTTGCAATACTAATAAACATCTATTCTAAAGATTCTATTTAGTCTTGCAAGGTGTTGGATATCTCAGGACGTCTTATACAGAGCTGCTGTCAAATAAGAACATACTGAAATATGTTTCCTTGATAGAAATCTGCCCTCTGAATACTTTCCAGTTTCTTGATCATTAAAATATGGTGCTGAAAACTAAATGCCGTCCTCTTAATGAGGGCTTACCTAGGGCTCTATCTACATTGAGCTTTAAAAAAAACCAATCAAAATTCTGCACCAAAGTAAAACAAAATATTCAACGAGCACTGTTGTATTCAGTAACTTCTACAAATTATGCATTCTTGTTTGGATAGACTTGCAGAATGGATGCAGTCTGATCTTCAGTTGTTGCCTTTTGCTGTTTGATGCTAAAGGCAACACGCCCCTCACCTCTACCCCCTTACTGTACCTGTCCCGTCTTGCTGGTCTGCCCCTGATGCTGCCCTGCCCCCTTGCTGGCTCCATTCTGCCTCATCCCCTGGTGCTGCCGCTGTTCCTGTGACCAGGCTGGCGTCACCTTCTAGACCGAGCACCGCAGCTGCTTGGTGGTGTCGGCCGGTAGTGAAGCAGTCTCTCCTTACCTTTCCTCATCATGGCTACTGTGCTAGCTCTGTGCACACTACCTTGTCACTGACCTACAACATCAAGCACCAACTGTGGCATCCCCTGGAAGGGCTGGTGGGCACTCCTGTCCCCCCTTGCTGGACACACCCATGGCCCAGCAAGGGGGAAGAGGCGTGGCACTGGGGCCAGTCCGGTGGAGGATGGGGCCAGTGAGGAAAGGGGGGGCAGCAAGGGGGTAGAGGTGCTGGTGGTAAAAAAGCAAGGGATTGGGAGGTGTCAGTAGAGGTGAGGCGGGGCAGCAGGCAGATGGGGTGACACCAAGAGCAGGGTGCCCCAGTTTGCTGCCCCAGGGCACACTCGCCACCCGAGGCCACTATCTCACCTTGCCCCATGTGGGAGTCGCCCCTGCTGATCTTCACCAGTGCTGAGTGGAGTGATCGCATTCCTTCCTGCACGGTGTTCCAGCCCAATCTGGAACATTGACCTTTTATGGCAGTTCAGTATGCTGTTATGATCAAGCATTCAGTCAATTATCCTCCGGTACACACTACAACTACCATGCTTTAAATACGATGTACTTTGGTCTGTCTCGGGGAAGATGGCTCGAAGTCAAGCACTTTAAATGGTTTTTAATGCATGAATTTATGTGGTATATATACATAGCAATGTTATAGCACTATCTATTGAGGAAAGTGCTGCAATGCCATTAATGTAAACTCATCTCCACCCCTTGGGAAATGAGACCTTGAGCCTATATTCAAACGACTGGAAGGCTGGGCGGGTGGGGGAAGGC